>NC_082692.2:61631721-62231721 GCF_949987515.2 Delphinus delphis
CGGCCCCTCGGACCTCTACTGCCCATTCTCCCCTGCGTGGTACCACAATGTCCCGATCCAACGTGGCCCTCCTACAGGTAAGCAAAGCCTGCTGCACCCAGATGATGGTGGAGCAGCTGAGAGGGAAGAGCTGTGAAGAAACGGGATCTCCACAGCTACTGCTAGGCAGGTTCCCACCTCCAGCCCACTTCCTTAGAGTCGACCCACCTGCGAACCACGGCACCCTCCGAGTAGCCCACTTGCAAGTCTTGCGATATGCCTGGGGTGGGGCAGTGCAGGTTAAGGGGCAGGAGGCGAGCATACGCAAGCCCTGGGGTGTGCGCTTAGCCACGTTCGACTCCCCATTTCCAATCCAACACCGGGAGCCCCGCAATGGTTTGTTTCCCCAAGTTACCGGAGAGAAAACGGAGCAGTGCTGCCGCCTTGTGGCACACTGCCGTAACAACCTTACAAACTGTGCCGAAGGGCTCCTATCATTCACAAGGCCTGCGGCCGGCGGCTTTGCAAACACAACCCTGCCCTCAAGAAATATCCTGGGCTAGGTAATCTGAAACGAATTCAAATCGGGCCCGACTCTCAGGCAGAAACCTTACAAGACCTCAGTGGTACTCACGCGCGTTTTAGAAAACAGCACATTCAAATGAAAAGATGCTCAGCATCTGTCTGGATTAGAGAGTGCAAGGGAAGCTAGACGAGGGTTTCCCTGGCTGCAGTCCTCACAATCCCTAAAAGCGTAAGTGCTCAAGAGGGCATGCCCAACAGAGAAGCCTACTACTGCTGTGGCTGGCATTATAAATTGCTAACAGCCGGTAGGAAGATCAGTAGGCAAGTTCCTTACCAGACTAAACACTGGAGGGACCACGAGATTGGACAACCCCGCTGCAGGTCGGATAACCAGAGACTAGCATCATTGGAAGGAAGCACTTGCACCCCAGGGGTCGTTGTGGTACCCTTTACCACAGCCAAGACACGCAAACGCACGAAATATCGAACGAGGGGTGAATGGAGAAAGGTGTTCTGCTACCTACACTCCCTCGACTACCACTCGTCCGCAGAACCAAATGAACTCATACCATTTGCAGCAGCGTGGGTGCAGCAGTAGATGATCTCACTAATTCTGGTAGAGACAGCAAGACACATATCGCAGGATATCTCTTATATGTGCAGTCTAAATAGGGATACAAAGGAAACACAGGGTTCACAGAGGGAAGAAAGAAGCGTGGAGTTCTCAGAGGGGGAAATTGGAGACCGGGGAAGGGTGAAGTGGGAGGTTGGGATTCAGAGAAACACACTTCACGTATCAAAAAGTGCTCATCAAGGGCGACCCCCCCGAAAGCACAGGGAACGCTACAAAACATTCCTCAATCAACTAACAGGGCAAAGAATCTGAAACGCTACGGGTACAGCTACGTTTATAATTGCATCAAGCGGCTGTAGAACTCAGCAGACGCAACACTGTATATAAACTATGCTGAGAGGGAAAAGGATTGCTCAACGACAAGGCAAAGAAGGGGTTAAGAAACGCCTAGTCTGTTACCTCAGGCCTCTGTGACATCGGCCGGTGTCACACCCCTGGAGCCTCAGCAGGACTGGGTCCCACGGCTGGAGTATGCTGCTGCTGAGGGAACAAGGTAGCAGGACGTGCCACCTGACCAGCGGCCCCTCGGACCTCTACTGCCCATTCTCCCCTGCGTGGTACCACAATGTCCCGATCCAACGTGGCCCTCCTACAGGTAAGCAAAGCCTGCTGCACCCAGATGATGGTGGAGCAGCTGAGAGGGAAGAGCTGTGAAGAAACGGGATCTCCACAGCTACTGCTAGGCAGGTTCCCACCTCCAGCCCACTTCCTTAGAGTCGACCCACCTGCGAACCACGGCACCCTCCGAGTAGCCCACTTGCAAGTCTTGCGATATGCCTGGGGTGGGGCAGTGCAGGTTAAGGGGCAGGAGGCGAGCATACGCAAGCCCTGGGGTGTGTGTTTAGCCACGTTCGACTCCCCATTTCCAATCCAACACCGGGAGCCCCGCAATGGTTTGTTTCCCCAAGTTACCGGAGAGAAAACGGAGCAGTGCTGCCGCCTTGTGGCACACTGCCGAAACAACCTTACAAACTGTGCCGAAGGGCTCCTATCATTCACAAGGCCTGCGGCCGGCGGCTTTGCAAACACAACCCTGCCCTCAAGAAATATCCTGGGCTAGGTAATCTGAAACGAATTCAAATCGGGCCCGACTCTCAGGCAGAAACCTTACAAGACCTCAGTGGTACTCACGCGCGTTTCAGAAAACAGCACATTCAAATGAAAAGATGCTCAGCATCTGTCTGGATTAGAGAGTGCAAGGGAAGCTAGACGAGGGTTTCCCTGGCTGCAGTCCTCACAATCCCTAAAAGCGTAAGTGCTCAAGAGGGCATGCCCAACAGAGAAGCCTACTACTGCTGTGGCTGGCATTATAAATTGCTAACAGCCGGTAGGAAGATCAGTAGGCAAGTTCCTTACCAGACTAAACACTGGAGGGACCACGAGATTGGACAACCCCGCTGCAGGTCGGATAACCAGAGACTAGCATCATTGGAAGGAAGCACTTGCACCCCAGGGGTCGTTGTGGTACCCTTTACCACAGCCAAGACACGCAAACGCACGAAATATCGAACGAGGGGTGAATGGAGAAAGGTGTTCTGCTACCTACACTCCCTCGACTACCACTCGTCCGCAGAACCAAATGAACTCATACCATTTGCAGCAGCGTGGGTGCAGCAGTAGATGATCTCACTAATTCTGGTAGAGACAGCAAGACACATATCGCAGGATATCTCTTATATGTGCAGTCTAAATAGGGATACAAAGGAAACACAGGGTTCACAGAGGGAAGAAAGAAGCGTGGAGTTCTCAGAGGGGGAAATTGGAGACCGGGGAAGGGTGAAGTGGGAGGTTGGGATTCAGAGAAACACACTTCACGTATCAAAAAGTGCTCATCAAGGGCGACCCCCCCGAAAGCACAGGGAACGCTACAAAACATTCCTCAATCAACTAACAGGGCAAAGAATCTGAAACGCTACGGGTACAGCTACGTTTATAATTGCATCAAGCGGCTGTAGAACTCAGCAGACGCAACACTGTATATAAACTATGCTGAGAGGGAAAAGGATTGCTCAACGACAAGGCAAAGAAGGGGTTAAGAAACGCCTAGTCTGTTACCTCAGGCCTCTGTGACATCGGCCGGTGTCACACCCCTGGAGCCTCAGCAGGCCTGGGTCCCACGGCTGGAGTATGCTGCTGCTGAGGGAACAAGGTAGCAGGACGTGCCACCTGACCAGCGGCCCCTCGGACCTCTACTGCCCATTCTCCCCTGCGTGGTACCACAATGTCCCGATCCAACGTGGCCCTCCTACAGGTAAGTAAAGCCTGCTGCACCCAGATGATGGTGGAGCAGCTGAGAGGGAAGAGCTGTGAGGAAACGGGATCTCCATAGCTCCTGCTAGGCAGGTTCCCACCTCTAGCCCACTTCCTTACAGTCGACCCTCCTGCGAACCACGGCACCCTCCGAGTAGCCCACTTGCAAGTCTTGCGATATGCCTGGGGTGGGGCAGTGCAGGTTAAGGGGCAGGAGGCGAGCATACGCAAGCCCTGGGGTGTGCGCTTAGCCACGTTCGACTCCCCATTTCCAATCCAACACCGGGAGCCCCGCAATGGTTTGTTTCCCCAAGTTACCGGAGAGAACGCGGAGCAGTGCTGCCGCCTTGTGGCACACTGCCGTAACAACCTTACAAACTGTGCCGAAGGGCTCCTATCATTCACAAGGCCTGCGGCCGGCGGCTTTGCAAACACAACCCTGCCCTCAAGAAATATCCTGGGCTAGGTTATCTGAAACGAATTCAAAACGGGCCCGACTCTCAGGCAGAAACCTTACAAGACCTCAGTGGTACTCACGCGCGTTTCAGAAAACAGCACATTCAAATGAAAAGATGCTCAGCATCTGTCTGGATTAGAGAGTGCAAGGGAAGCTAGACGAGGGTTTCCCTGGCTGCAGTCCTCACAAACCATAAAAGCGTAAGTGCTCAAGAGGGCATGCCCAACAGAGAAGCCTACTACTGCTGTGGCTGGCATTGTAAATTGGTAACAGCCGGTAGGAAGATCAGTAGGCAAGTTCCTTACCAGACTAAACACTGGAGGGACCACGAGATTGGGCAACCCCGCTGCAGGTCGGATAACCAGAGACTAGCATCATCGGAAGGAAGCACTTGCACCCCAGGGGTCGTTGTGGTACCCTTTACCACAGCCAAGACACGCAAACGCACGAAATATCGAACGAGGGGTGAATGGAGAAAGGTGTTCTGCTACCTACACTCCCTCGACTACCACTCGTCCGCAGAACCAAATGAACTCATACCATTTGCAGCAGCGTGGGTGCAGCAGTAGATGATCTCACTAATTCTGGTAGAGACAGCAAGACACATATCGCAGGATATCTCTTATATGTGCAGTCTAAATAGGGATACAAAGGAAACACAGGGTTCACAGAGGGAAGAAAGAAGCGTGGAGTTCTCAGAGGGGGAAATTGGAGACCGGGGAAGGGTGAAGTGGGAGGTTGGGATTCAGAGAAACACACTTCACGTATCAAAAAGTGCTCATCAAGGGCGACCCCCCCGAAAGCACAGGGAACGCTACAAAACATTCCTCAATCAACTAACAGGGCAAAGAATCTGAAACGCTACGGGTACAGCTACGTTTATAATTGCATCAAGCGGCTGTAGAACTCAGCAGACGCAACACTGTATATAAACTATGCTGAGAGGGAAAAGGATTGCTCAACGACAAGGCAAAGAAGGGGTTAAGAAACGCCTAGTCTGTTACCTCAGGCCTCTGTGACATCGGCCGGTGTCACACCCCTGGAGCCTCAGCAGGACTGGGTCCCACGGCTGGAGTATGCTGCTGCTGAGGGAACAAGGTAGCAGGACGTGCCACCTGACCAGCGGCCCCTCGGACCTCTACTGCCCATTCTCCCCTGCGTGGTACCACAATGTCCCGATCCAACGTGGCCCTCCTACAGGTAAGCAAAGCCTGCTGCACCCAGATGATGGTGGAGCAGCTGAGAGGGAAGAGCTGTGAAGAAACGGGATCTCCACAGCTACTGCTAGGCAGGTTCCCACCTCCAGCCCACTTCCTTAGAGTCGACCCACCTGCGAACCACGGCACCCTCCGAGTAGCCCACTTGCAAGTCTTGCGATATGCCTGGGGTGGGGCAGTGCAGGTTAAGGGGCAGGAGGCGAGCATACGCAAGCCCTGGGGTGTGTGTTTAGCCACGTTCGACTCCCCATTTCCAATCCAACACCGGGAGCCCCGCAATGGTTTGTTTCCCCAAGTTACCGGAGAGAAAACGGAGCAGTGCTGCCGCCTTGTGGCACACTGCCGAAACAACCTTACAAACTGTGCCGAAGGGCTCCTATCATTCACAAGGCCTGCGGCCGGCGGCTTTGCAAACACAACCCTGCCCTCAAGAAATATCCTGGGCTAGGTAATCTGAAACGAATTCAAATCGGGCCCGACTCTCAGGCAGAAACCTTACAAGACCTCAGTGGTACTCACGCGCGTTTCAGAAAACAGCACATTCAAATGAAAAGATGCTCAGCATCTGTCTGGATTAGAGAGTGCAAGGGAAGCTAGACGAGGGTTTCCCTGGCTGCAGTCCTCACAAACCCTAAAAGCGTAAGTGCTCAAGAGGGCATGCCCAACAGAGAAGCCTACTACTGCTGTGGCTGGCATTGTAAATTGGTAACAGCCGGTAGGAAGATCAGTAGGCAAGTTCCTTACCAGACTAAACACTGGAGGGACCACGAGATTGGGCAACCCCGCTGCAGGTCGGATAACCAGAGACTAGCATCATTGGAAGGAAGCACTTGCACCCCAGCGGTCGTTGTGGTACCCTTTACCACAGCCAAGACACGCAAACGCACGAAATATCGAACGAGGGGTGAATGGAGAAAGGTGTTCTGCTACCTACACTCCCTCGACTACCACTCGTCCGCAGAACCAAATGAACTCATACCATTTGCAGCAGCGTGGGTGCAGCAGTAGATGATCTCACTAATTCTGGTAGAGACAGCAAGACACATATCGCAGGATATCTCTTATATGTGCAGTCTAAATAGGGATACAAAGGAAACACAGGGTTCACAGAGGGAAGAAAGAAGCGTGGAGTTCTCAGAGGGGGAAATTGGAGACCGGGGAAGGGTGAAGTGGGAGGTTGGGATTCAGAGAAACACACTTCACGTATCAAAAAGTGCTCATCAAGGGCGACCCCCCCGAAAGCACAGGGAACGCTACAAAACATTCCTCAATCAACTAACAGGGCAAAGAATCTGAAACGCTACGGGTACAGCTACGTTTATAATTGCATCAAGCGGCTGTAGCACGCAGCAGACGCAACACTGTATGTAAACTATGCTGAGAGGGAAAAGGATTGCTCAACGACAAGGCAAAGAAGGGGTTAAGAAACGCCTAGTCTGTTACCTCAGGCCTCTGTGACATCGGCCGGTGTCACACCCCTGGAGCCTCAGCAGGCCTGAGTCCCACGGCTGGAGTATGCTGCTGCTGAGGGAACAAGGTAGCAGGACGTGCCACCTGACCAGCGGCCCCTCGGACCTCTACTGCCCATTCTCCCCTGCGTGGTACCACAATGTCCCGATCCAACGTGGCCCTCCTACAGGTAAGCAAAGCCTGCTGCACCCAGATGATGGTGGAGCAGCTGAGAGGGAAGAGCTGTGAAGAAACGGGATCTCCACAGCTACTGCTAGGCAGGTTCCCACCTCCAGCCCACTTCCTTAGAGTCGACCCACCTGCGAACCACGGCACCCTCCGAGTAGCCCACTTGCAAGTCTTGCGATATGCCTGGGGTGGGGCAGTGCAGGTTAAGGGGCAGGAGGCGAGCATACGCAAGCCCTGGGGTGTGCGCTTAGCCACGTTCGACTCCCCATTTCCAATCCAACACCGGGAGCCCCGCAATGGTTTGTTTCCCCAAGTTACCGGAGAGAAAACGGAGCAGTGCTGCCGCCTTGTGGCACACTGCCGTAACAACCTTACAAACTGTGCCGAAGGGCTCCTATCATTCACAAGGCCTGCGGCCGGCGGCTTTGCAAACACAACCCTGCCCTCAAGAAATATCCTGGGCTAGGTAATCTGAAACGAATTCAAATCGGGCCCGACTCTCAGGCAGAAACCTTACAAGACCTCAGTGGTACTCACGCGCGTTTTAGAAAACAGCACATTCAAATGAAAAGATGCTCAGCATCTGTCTGGATTAGAGAGTGCAAGGGAAGCTAGACGAGGGTTTCCCTGGCTGCAGTCCTCACAATCCCTAAAAGCGTAAGTGCTCAAGAGGGCATGCCCAACAGAGAAGCCTACTACTGCTGTGGCTGGCATTATAAATTGCTAACAGCCGGTAGGAAGATCAGTAGGCAAGTTCCTTACCAGACTAAACACTGGAGGGACCACGAGATTGGACAACCCCGCTGCAGGTCGGATAACCAGAGACTAGCATCATTGGAAGGAAGCACTTGCACCCCAGGGGTCGTTGTGGTACCCTTTACCACAGCCAAGACACGCAAACGCACGAAATATCGAACGAGGGGTGAATGGAGAAAGGTGTTCTGCTACCTACACTCCCTCGACTACCACTCGTCCGCAGAACCAAATGAACTCATACCATTTGCAGCAGCGTGGGTGCAGCAGTAGATGATCTCACTAATTCTGGTAGAGACAGCAAGACACATATCGCAGGATATCTCTTATATGTGCAGTCTAAATAGGGATACAAAGGAAACACAGGGTTCACAGAGGGAAGAAAGAAGCGTGGAGTTCTCAGAGGGGGAAATTGGAGACCGGGGAAGGGTGAAGTGGGAGGTTGGGATTCAGAGAAACACACTTCACGTATCAAAAAGTGCTCATCAAGGGCGACCCCCCCGAAAGCACAGGGAACGCTACAAAACATTCCTCAATCAACTAACAGGGCAAAGAATCTGAAACGCTACGGGTACAGCTACGTTTATAATTGCATCAAGCGGCTGTAGAACTCAGCAGACGCAACACTGTATATAAACTATGCTGAGAGGGAAAAGGATTGCTCAACGACAAGGCAAAGAAGGGGTTAAGAAACGCCTAGTCTGTTACCTCAGGCCTCTGTGACATCGGCCGGTGTCACACCCCTGGAGCCTCAGCAGGCCTGGGTCCCACGGCTGGAGTATGCTGCTGCTGAGGGAACAAGGTAGCAGGACGTGCCACCTGACCAGCGGCCCCTCGGACCTCTACTGCCCATTCTCCCCTGCGTGGTACCACAATGTCCCGATCCAACGTGGCCCTCCTACAGGTAAGTAAAGCCTGCTGCACCCAGATGATGGTGGAGCAGCTGAGAGGGAAGAGCTGTGAGGAAACGGGATCTCCATAGCTCCTGCTAGGCAGGTTCCCACCTCTAGCCCACTTCCTTACAGTCGACCCTCCTGCGAAGCACGGCACCCTCCGAGTAGCCCACTTGCAAGTCTTGCGATATGCCTGGGGTGGGGCAGTGCAGGTTAAGGGGCAGGAGGCGAGCATACGCAAGCCCTGGGGTGTGCGCTTAGCCACGTTCGACTCCCCATTTCCAATCCAACACCGGGAGCCCCGCAATGGTTTGTTTCCCCAAGTTACCGGAGAGAACGCGGAGCAGTGCTGCCGCCTTGTGGCACACTGCCGTAACAACCTTACAAACTGTGCCGAAGGGCTCCTATCATTCACAAGGCCTGCGGCCGGCGGCTTTGCAAACACAACCCTGCCCTCAAGAAATATCCTGGGCTAGGTTATCTGAAACGAATTCAAAACGGGCCCGACTCTCAGGCAGAAACCTTACAAGACCTCAGTGGTACTCACGCGCGTTTCAGAAAACAGCACATTCAAATGAAAAGATGCTCAGCATCTGTCTGGATTAGAGAGTGCAAGGGAAGCTAGACGAGGGTTTCCCTGGCTGCAGTCCTCACAAACCCTAAAAGCGTAAGTGCTCAAGAGGGCATGCCCAACAGAGAAGCCTACTACTGCTGTGGCTGGCATTGTAAATTGGTAACAGCCGGTAGGAAGATCAGTAGGCAAGTTCCTTACCAGACTAAACACTGGAGGGACCACGAGATTGGGCAACCCCGCTGCAGGTCGGATAACCAGAGACTAGCATCATTGGAAGGAAGCACTTGCACCCCAGGGGTCGTTGTGGTACCCTTTACCACAGCCAAGACACGCAAACGCACGAAATATCGAACGAGGGGTGAATGGAGAAAGGTGTTCTGCTACCTACACTCCCTCGACTACCACTCGTCCGCAGAACCAAATGAACTCATACCATTTGCAGCAGCGTGGGTGCAGCAGTAGATGATCTCACTAATTCTGGTAGAGACAGCAAGACACATATCGCAGGATATCTCTTATATGTGCAGTCTAAATAGGGATACAAAGGAAACACAGGGTTCACAGAGGGAAGAAAGAAGCGTGGAGTTCTCAGAGGGGGAAATTGGAGACCGGGGAAGGGTGAAGTGGGAGGTTGGGATTCAGAGAAACACACTTCACGTATCAAAAAGTGCTCATCAAGGGCGACCCCCCCGAAAGCACAGGGAACGCTACAAAACATTCCTCAATCAACTAACAGGGCAAAGAATCTGAAACGCTACGGGTACAGCTACGTTTATAATTGCATCAAGCGGCTGTAGAACTCAGCAGATGCAACACTGTATATAAACTATGCTGAGAGGGAAAAGGATTGCTCAACGACAAGGCAAAGAAGGGGTTAAGAAACGCCTAGTCTGTTACCTCAGGCCTCTGTGACATCGGCCGGTGTCACACCCCTGGAGCCTCAGCAGGACTGGGTCCCACGGCTGGAGTATGCTGCTGCTGAGGGAACAAGGTAGCAGGACGTGCCACCTGACCAGCGGCCCCTCGGACCTCTACTGCCCATTCTCCCCTGCGTGGTACCACAATGTCCCGATCCAACGTGGCCCTCCTACAGGTAAGTAAAGCCTGCTGCACCCAGATGATGGTGGAGCAGCTGAGAGGGAAGAGCTGTGAGGAAACGGGATCTCCATAGCTCCTGCTAGGCAGGTTCCCACCTCTAGCCCACTTCCTTACAGTCGACCCTCCTGCGAACCACGGCACCCTCCGAGTAGCCCACTTGCAAGTCTTGCGATATGCCTGGGGTGGGGCAGTGCAGGTTAAGGGGCAGGAGGCGAGCATACGCAAGCCCTGGGGTGTGCGCTTAGCCACGTTCGACTCCCCATTTCCAATCCAACACCGGGAGCCCCGCAATGGTTTGTTTCTCCAAGTTACCGGAGAGAACGCGGAGCAGTGCTGCCGCCTTGTGGCACACTGCCGTAACAACCTTACAAACTGTGCCGAAGGGCTCCTATCATTCACAAGGCCTGCGGCCGGCGGCTTTGCAAACACAACCCTGCCCTCAAGAAATATCCTGGGCTAGGTTATCTGAAACGAATTCAAAACGGGCCCGACTCTCAGGCAGAAACCTTACAAGACCTCAGTGGTACTCACGCGCGTTTCAGAAAACAGCACATTCAAATGAAAAGATGCTCAGCATCTGTCTGGATTAGAGAGTGCAAGAGAAGCTAGACGAGGGTTTCCCTGGCTGCAGTCCTCACAAACCCTAAAAGCGTAAGTGCTCAAGAGGGCATGCCCAACAGAGAAGCCTACTACTGCTGTGGCTGGCATTGTAAATTGGTAA
The DNA here is from genome assembly GCF_949987515.2 of Delphinus delphis. NCBI lineage: Eukaryota > Metazoa > Chordata > Mammalia > Artiodactyla > Delphinidae > Delphinus > Delphinus delphis. The sequence goes on from NC_082692.2 coordinate 61,642,461, forward strand.
CAGCCGGTAGGAAGATCAGTAGGCAAGTTCCTTACCAGACTAAACACTGGAGGGACCACGAGATTGGGCAACCCCGCTGCAGGTCGGATAACCAGAGACTAGCATCATTGGAAGGAAGCACTTGCACCCCAGCGGTCGTTGTGGTACCCTTTACCACAGCCAAGACACGCAAACGCACGAAATATCGAACGAGGGGTGAATGGAGAAAGGTGTTCTGCTACCTACACTCCCTCGACTACCACTCGTCCGCAGAACCAAATGAACTCATACCATTTGCAGCAGCGTGGGTGCAGCAGTAGATGATCTCACTAATTCTGGTAGAGACAGCAAGACACATATCGCAGGATATCTCTTATATGTGCAGTCTAAATAGGGATACAAAGGAAACACAGGGTTCACAGAGGGAAGAAAGAAGCGTGGAGTTCTCAGAGGGGGAAATTGGAGACCGGGGAAGGGTGAAGTGGGAGGTTGGGATTCAGAGAAACACACTTCACGTATCAAAAAGTGCTCATCAAGGGCGACCCCCCCGAAAGCACAGGGAACGCTACAAAACATTCCTCAGTCAACTAACAGGGCAAAGAATCTGAAACGCTACGGGTACAGCTACGTTTATAATTGCATCAAGCGGCTGTAGCACGCAGCAGACGCAACACTGTATGTAAACTATGCTGAGAGGGAAAAGGATTGCTCAACGACAAGGCAAAGAAGGGGTTAAGAAACGCCTAGTCTGTTACCTCAGGCCTCTGTGACATCGGCCGGTGTCACACCCCTGGAGCCTCAGCAGGCCTGAGTCCCACGGCTGGAGTATGCTGCTGCTGAGGGAACAAGGTAGCAGGACGTGCCACCTGACCAGCGGCCCCTCGGACCTCTACTGCCCATTCTCCCCTGCGTGGTACCACAATGTCCCGATCCAACGTGGCCCTCCTACAGGTAAGCAAAGCCTGCTGCACCCAGATGATGGTGGAGCAGCTGAGAGGGAAGAGCTGTGAAGAAACGGGATCTCCACAGCTACTGCTAGGCAGGTTCCCACCTCCAGCCCACTTCCTTAGAGTCGACCCACCTGCGAACCACGGCACCCTCCGAGTAGCCCACTTGCAAGTCTTGCGATATGCCTGGGGTGGGGCAGTGCAGGTTAAGGGGCAGGAGGCGAGCATACGCAAGCCCTGGGGTGTGCGCTTAGCCACGTTCGACTCCCCATTTCCAATCCAACACCGGGAGCCCCGCAATGGTTTGTTTCCCCAAGTTACCGGAGAGAAAACGGAGCAGTGCTGCCGCCTTGTGGCACACTGCCGTAACAACCTTACAAACTGTGCCGAAGGGCTCCTATCATTCACAAGGCCTGCGGCCGGCGGCTTTGCAAACACAACCCTGCCCTCAAGAAATATCCTGGGCTAGGTAATCTGAAACGAATTCAAATCGGGCCCGACTCTCAGGCAGAAACCTTACAAGACCTCAGTGGTACTCACGCGCGTTTTAGAAAACAGCACATTCAAATGAAAAGATGCTCAGCATCTGTCTGGATTAGAGAGTGCAAGGGAAGCTAGACGAGGGTTTCCCTGGCTGCAGTCCTCACAATCCCTAAAAGCGTAAGTGCTCAAGAGGGCATGCCCAACAGAGAAGCCTACTACTGCTGTGGCTGGCATTATAAATTGCTAACAGCCGGTAGGAAGATCAGTAGGCAAGTTCCTTACCAGACTAAACACTGGAGGGACCACGAGATTGGACAACCCCGCTGCAGGTCGGATAACCAGAGACTAGCATCATTGGAAGGAAGCACTTGCACCCCAGGGGTCGTTGTGGTACCCTTTACCACAGCCAAGACACGCAAACGCACGAAATATCGAACGAGGGGTGAATGGAGAAAGGTGTTCTGCTACCTACACTCCCTCGACTACCACTCGTCCGCAGAACCAAATGAACTCATACCATTTGCAGCAGCGTGGGTGCAGCAGTAGATGATCTCACTAATTCTGGTAGAGACAGCAAGACACATATCGCAGGATATCTCTTATATGTGCAGTCTAAATAGGGATACAAAGGAAACACAGGGTTCACAGAGGGAAGAAAGAAGCGTGGAGTTCTCAGAGGGGGAAATTGGAGACCGGGGAAGGGTGAAGTGGGAGGTTGGGATTCAGAGAAACACACTTCACGTATCAAAAAGTGCTCATCAAGGGCGACCCCCCCGAAAGCACAGGGAACGCTACAAAACATTCCTCAATCAACTAACAGGGCAAAGAATCTGAAACGCTACGGGTACAGCTACGTTTATAATTGCATCAAGCGGCTGTAGAACTCAGCAGACGCAACACTGTATATAAACTATGCTGAGAGGGAAAAGGATTGCTCAACGACAAGGCAAAGAAGGGGTTAAGAAACGCCTAGTCTGTTACCTCAGGCCTCTGTGACATCGGCCGGTGTCACACCCCTGGAGCCTCAGCAGGCCTGGGTCCCACGGCTGGAGTATGCTGCTGCTGAGGGAACAAGGTAGCAGGACGTGCCACCTGACCAGCGGCCCCTCGGACCTCTACTGCCCATTCTCCCCTGCGTGGTACCACAATGTCCCGATCCAACGTGGCCCTCCTACAGGTAAGTAAAGCCTGCTGCACCCAGATGATGGTGGAGCAGCTGAGAGGGAAGAGCTGTGAGGAAACGGGATCTCCATAGCTCCTGCTAGGCAGGTTCCCACCTCTAGCCCACTTCCTTACAGTCGACCCTCCTGCGAAGCACGGCACCCTCCGAGTAGCCCACTTGCAAGTCTTGCGATATGCCTGGGGTGGGGCAGTGCAGGTTAAGGGGCAGGAGGCGAGCATACGCAAGCCCTGGGGTGTGCGCTTAGCCACGTTCGACTCCCCATTTCCAATCCAACACCGGGAGCCCCGCAATGGTTTGTTTCCCCAAGTTACCGGAGAGAACGCGGAGCAGTGCTGCCGCCTTGTGGCACACTGCCGTAACAACCTTACAAACTGTGCCGAAGGGCTCCTATCATTCACAAGGCCTGCGGCCGGCGGCTTTGCAAACACAACCCTGCCCTCAAGAAATATCCTGGGCTAGGTTATCTGAAACGAATTCAAAACGGGCCCGACTCTCAGGCAGAAACCTTACAAGACCTCAGTGGTACTCACGCGCGTTTCAGAAAACAGCACATTCAAATGAAAAGATGCTCAGCATCTGTCTTGATTAGAGAGTGCAAGAGAAGCTAGACGAGGGTTTCCCTGGCTGCAGTCCTCACAAACCCTAAAAGCGTAAGTGCTCAAGAGGGCATGCCCAACAGAGAAGCCTACTACTGCTGTGGCTGGCATTGTAAATTGGTAACAGCCGGTAGGAAGATCAGTAGGCAAGTTCCTTACCAGACTAAACACTGGAGGGACCACGAGATTGGGCAACCCCGCTGCAGGTCGGATAACCAGAGACTAGCATCATTGGAAGGAAGCACTTGCACCCCAGCGGTCGTTGTGGTACCCTTTACCACAGCCAAGACACGCAAACGCACGAAATATCGAACGAGGGGTGAATGGAGAAAGGTGTTCTGCTACCTACACTCCCTCGACTACCACTCGTCCGCAGAACCAAATGAACTCATACCATTTGCAGCAGCGTGGGTGCAGCAGTAGATGATCTCACTAATTCTGGTAGAGACAGCAAGACACATATCGCAGGATATCTCTTATATGTGCAGTCTAAATAGGGATACAAAGGAAACACAGGGTTCACAGAGGGAAGAAAGAAGCGTGGAGTTCTCAGAGGGGGAAATTGGAGACCGGGGAAGGGTGAAGTGGGAGGTTGGGATTCAGAGAAACACACTTCACGTATCAAAAAGTGCTCATCAAGGGCGACCCCCCCGAAAGCACAGGGAACGCTACAAAACATTCCTCAATCAACTAACAGGGCAAAGAATCTGAAACGCTACGGGTACAGCTACGTTTATAATTGCATCAAGCGGCTGTAGCACGCAGCAGACGCAACACTGTATGTAAACTATGCTGAGAGGGAAAAGGATTGCTCAACGACAAGGCAAAGAAGGGGTTAAGAAACGCCTAGTCTGTTACCTCAGGCCTCTGTGACATCGGCCGGTGTCACACCCCTGGAGCCTCAGCAGGACTGAGTCCCACGGCTGGAGTATGCTGCTGCTGAGGGAACAAGGTAGCAGGACGTGCCACCTGACCAGCGGCCCCTCGGACCTCTACTGCCCATTCTCCCCTGCGTGGTACCACAATGTCCCGATCCAACGTGGCCCTCCTACAGGTAAGTAAAGCCTGCTGCACCCAGATGATGGTGGAGCAGCTGAGAGGGAAGAGCTGTGAGGAAACGGGATCTCCATAGCTCCTGCTAGGCAGGTTCCCACCTCTAGCCCACTTCCTTACAGTCGACCCTCCTGCGAAGCACGGCACCCTCCGAGTAGCCCACTTACAAGTCTTGCGATATGCCTGGGGTGGGGCAGTGCAGGTTAAGGGGCAGGAGGCGAGCATACGCAAGCCCTGGGGTGTGCGCTTAGCCACGTTCGACTCCCCATTTCCAATCCAACACCGGGAGCCCCGCAATGGTTTGTTTCCCCAAGTTACCGGAGAGAACGCGGAGCAGTGCTGCCGCCTTGTGGCACACTGCCGTAACAACCTTACAAACTGTGCCGAAGGGCTCCTATCATTCACAAGGCCTGCGGCCGGCGGCTTTGCAAACACAACCCTGCCCTCAAGAAATATCCTGGGCTAGGTTATCTGAAACGAATTCAAAACGGGCCCGACTCTCAGGCAGAAACCTTACAAGACCTCAGTGGTACTCACGCGCGTTTCAGAAAACAGCACATTCAAATGAAAAGATGCTCAGCATCTGTCTGGATTAGAGAGTGCAAGGGAAGCTAGACGAGGGTTTCCCTGGCTGCAGTCCTCACAAACCCTAAAAGCGTAAGTGCTCAAGAGGGCATGCCCAACAGAGAAGCCTACTACTGCTGTGGCTGGCATTGTAAATTGGTAACAGCCGGTAGGAAGATCAGTAGGCAAGTTCCTTACCAGACTAAACACTGGAGGGACCACGAGATTGGGCAACCCCGCTGCAGGTCGGATAACCAGAGACTAGCATCATCGGAAGGAAGCACTTGCACCCCAGGGGTCGTTGTGGTACCCTTTACCACAGCCAAGACACGCAAACGCACGAAATATCGAACGAGGGGTGAATGGAGAAAGGTGTTCTGCTACCTACACTCCCTCGACTACCACTCGTCCGCAGAACCAAATGAACTCATACCATTTGCAGCAGCGTGGGTGCAGCAGTAGATGATCTCACTAATTCTGGTAGAGACAGCAAGACACATATCGCAGGATATCTCTTATATGTGCAGTCTAAATAGGGATACAAAGGAAACACAGGGTTCACAGAGGGAAGAAAGAAGCGTGGAGTTCTCAGAGGGGGAAATTGGAGACCGGGGAAGGGTGAAGTGGGAGGTTGGGATTCAGAGAAACACACTTCACGTATCAAAAAGTGCTCATCAAGGGCGACCCCCCCGAAAGCACAGGGAACGCTACAAAACATTCCTCAATCAACTAACAGGGCAAAGAATCTGAAACGCTACGGGTACAGCTACGTTTATAATTGCATCAAGCGGCTGTAGAACTCAGCAGACGCAACACTGTATATAAACTATGCTGAGAGGGAAAAGGATTGCTCAACGACAAGGCAAAGAAGGGGTTAAGAAACGCCTAGTCTGTTACCTCAGGCCTCTGTGACATCGGCCGGTGTCACACCCCTGGAGCCTCAGCAGGACTGGGTCCCACGGCTGGAGTATGCTGCTGCTGAGGGAACAAGGTAGCAGGACGTGCCACCTGACCAGCGGCCCCTCGGACCTCTACTGCCCATTCTCCCCTGCGTGGTACCACAATGTCCCGATCCAACGTGGCCCTCCTACAGGTAAGCAAAGCCTGCTGCACCCAGATGATGGTGGAGCAGCTGAGAGGGAAGAGCTGTGAAGAAACGGGATCTCCACAGCTACTGCTAGGCAGGTTCCCACCTCCAGCCCACTTCCTTAGAGTCGACCCACCTGCGAACCACGGCACCCTCCGAGTAGCCCACTTGCAAGTCTTGCGATATGCCTGGGGTGGGGCAGTGCAGGTTAAGGGGCAGGAGGCGAGCATACGCAAGCCCTGGGGTGTGCGCTTAGCCACGTTCGACTCCCCATTTCCAATCCAACACCGGGAGCCCCGCAATGGTTTGTTTCCCCAAGTTACCGGAGAGAACGCGGAGCAGTGCTGCCGCCTTGTGGCACACTGCCGTAACAACCTTACAAACTGTGCCGAAGGGCTCCTATCATTCACAAGGCCTGCGGCCGGCGGCTTTGCAAACACAACCCTGCCCTCAAGAAATATCCTGGGCTAGGTTATCTGAAACGAATTCAAAACGGGCCCGACTCTCAGGCAGAAACCTTACAAGACCTCAGTGGTACTCACGCGCGTTTCAGAAAACAGCACATTCAAATGAAAAGATGCTCAGCATCTGTCTGGATTAGAGAGTGCAAGGGAAGCTAGACGAGGGTTTCCCTGGCTGCAGTCCTCACAAACCCTAAAAGCGTAAGTGCTCAAGAGGGCATGCCCAACAGAGAAGCCTACTACTGCTGTGGCTGGCATTGTAAATTGGTAACAGCCGGTAGGAAGATCAGTAGGCAAGTTCCTTACCAGACTAAACACTGGAGGGACCACGAGATTGGGCAACCCCGCTGCAGGTCGGATAACCAGAGACTAGCATCATTGGAAGGAAGCACTTGCACCCCAGCGGTCGTTGTGGTACCCTTTACCACAGCCAAGACACGCAAACGCACGAAATATCGAACGAGGGGTGAATGGAGAAAGGTGTTCTGCTACCTACACTCCCTCGACTACCACTCGTCCGCAGAACCAAATGAACTCATACCATTTGCAGCAGCGTGGGTGCAGCAGTAGATGATCTCACTAATTCTGGTAGAGACAGCAAGACACATATCGCAGGATATCTCTTATATGTGCAGTCTAAATAGGGATACAAAGGAAACACAGGGTTCACAGAGGGAAGAAAGAAGCGTGGAGTTCTCAGAGGGGGAAATTGGAGACCGGGGAAGGGTGAAGTGGGAGGTTGGGATTCAGAGAAACACACTTCACGTATCAAAAAGTGCTCATCAAGGGCGACCCCCCCGAAAGCACAGGGAACGCTACAAAACATTCCTCAATCAACTAACAGGGCAAAGAATCTGAAACGCTACGGGTACAGCTACGTTTATAATTGCATCAAGCGGCTGTAGCACGCAGCAGACGCAACACTGTATGTAAACTATGCTGAGAGGGAAAAGGATTGCTCAACGACAAGGCAAAGAAGGGGTTAAGAAACGCCTAGTCTGTTACCTCAGGCCTCTGTGACATCGGCCGGTGTCACACCCCTGGAGCCTCAGCAGCACTGAGTCCCACGGCTGGAGTATGCTGCTGCTGAGGGAACAAGGTAGCAGGACGTGCCACCTGACCAGCGGCCCCTCGGACCTCTACTGCCCATTCTCCCCTGCGTGGTACCACAATGTCCCGATCCAACGTGGCCCTCCTACAGGTAAGCAAAGCCTGCTGCACCCAGATGATGGTGGAGCAGCTGAGAGGGAAGAGCTGTGAAGAAACGGGATCTCCACAGCTCCTGCTAGGCAGGTTCCCACCTCCAGCCCACTTCCTTAGAGTCGACCCACCTGCGAACCACGGCACCCTCCGAGTAGCCCACTTGCAAGTCTTGCGATATGCCTGGGGTGGGGCAGTGCAGGTTAAGGGGCAGGAGGCGAGCATACGCAAGCCCTGGGGTGTGCGCTTAGCCACGTTCGACTCCCCATTTCCAATCCAACACCGGGAGCCCCGCAATGGTTTGTTTCCCCAAGTTACCGGAGAGAACGCGGAGCAGTGCTGCCGCCTTGTGGCACACTGCCGTAACAACCTTACAAACTGTGCCGAAGGGCTCCTATCATTCACAAGGCCTGCGGCCGGCGGCTTTGCAAACACAACCCTGCCCTCAAGAAATATCCTGGGCTAGGTTATCTGAAACGAATTCAAAACGGGCCCGACTCTCAGGCAGAAACCTTACAAGACCTCAGTGGTACTCACGCGCGTTTCAGAAAACAGCACATTCAAATGAAAAGATGCTCAGCATCTGTCTTGATTAGAGAGTGCAAGAGAAGCTAGACGAGGGTTTCCCTGGCTGCAGTCCTCACAAACCCTAAAAGCGTAAGTGCTCAAGAGGGCATGCCCAACAGAGAAGCCTACTACTGCTGTGGCTGGCATTGTAAATTGGTAACAGCCGGTAGGAAGATCAGTAGGCAAGTTCCTTACCAGACTAAACACTGGAGGGACCACGAGATTGGGCAACCCCGCTGCAGGTCGGATAACCAGAGACTAGCATCATTGGAAGGAAGCACTTGCACCCCAGCGGTCGTTGTGGTACCCTTTACCACAGCCAAGACACGCAAACGCACGAAATATCGAACGAGGGGTGAATGGAGAAAGGTGTTCTGCTACCTACACTCCCTCGACTACCACTCGTCCGCAGAACCAAATGAACTCATACCATTTGCAGCAGCGTGGGTGCAGCAGTAGATGATCTCACTAATTCTGGTAGAGACAGCAAGACACATATCGCAGGATATCTCTTATATGTGCAGTCTAAATAGGGATACAAAGGAAACACAGGGTTCACAGAGGGAAGAAAGAAGCGTGGAGTTCTCAGAGGGGGAAATTGGAGACCGGGGAAGGGTGAAGTGGGAGGTTGGGATTCAGAGAAACACACTTCACGTATCAAAAAGTGCTCATCAAGGGCGACCCCCCCGAAAGCACAGGGAACGCTACAAAACATTCCTCAATCAACTAACAGGGCAAAGAATCTGAAACGCTACGGGTACAGCTACGTTTATAATTGCATCAAGCGGCTGTAGCACGCAGCAGACGCAACACTGTATGTAAACTATGCTGAGAGGGAAAAGGATTGCTCAACGACAAGGCAAAGAAGGGGTTAAGAAACGCCTAGTCTGTTACCTCAGGCCTCTGTGACATCGGCCGGTGTCACACCCCTGGAGCCTCAGCAGGACTGAGTCCCACGGCTGGAGTATGCTGCTGCTGAGGGAACAAGGTAGCAGGACGTGCCACCTGACCAGCGGCCCCTCGGACCTCTACTGCCCATTCTCCCCTGCGTGGTACCACAATGTCCCGATCCAACGTGGCCCTCCTACAGGTAAGTAAAGCCTGCTGCACCCAGATGATGGTGGAGCAGCTGAGAGGGAAGAGCTGTGAGGAAACGGGATCTCCATAGCTCCTGCTAGGCAGGTTCCCACCTCTAGCCCACTTCCTTACAGTCGACCCTCCTGCGAAGCACGGCACCCTCCGAGTAGCCCACTTACAAGTCTTGCGATATGCCTGGGGTGGGGCAGTGCAGGTTAAGGGGCAGGAGGCGAGCATACGCAAGCCCTGGGGTGTGCGCTTAGCCACGTTCGACTCCCCATTTCCAATCCAACACCGGGAGCCCCGCAATGGTTTGTTTCCCCAAGTTACCGGAGAGAACGCGGAGCAGTGCTGCCGCCTTGTGGCACACTGCCGTAACAACCTTACAAACTGTGCCGAAGGGCTCCTATCATTCACAAGGCCTGCGGCCGGCGGCTTTGCAAACACAACCCTGCCCTCAAGAAATATCCTGGGCTAGGTTATCTGAAACGAATTCAAAACGGGCCCGACTCTCAGGCAGAAACCTTACAAGACCTCAGTGGTACTCACGCGCGTTTCAGAAAACAGCACATTCAAATGAAAAGATGCTCAGCATCTGTCTGGATTAGAGAGTGCAAGGGAAGCTAGACGAGGGTTTCCCTGGCTGCAGTCCTCACAAACCCTAAAAGCGTAAGTGCTCAAGAGGGCATGCCCAACAGAGAAGCCTACTACTGCTGTGGCTGGCATTGTAAATTGGTAACAGCCGGTAGGAAGATCAGTAGGCAAGTTCCTTACCAGACTAAACACTGGAGGGACCACGAGATTGGGCAACCCCGCTGCAGGTCGGATAACCAGAGACTAGCATCATCGGAAGGAAGCACTTGCACCCCAGGGGTCGTTGTGGTACCCTTTACCACAGCCAAGACACGCAAACGCACGAAATATCGAACGAGGGGTGAATGGAGAAAGGTGTTCTGCTACCTACACTCCCTCGACTACCACTCGTCCGCAGAACCAAATGAACTCATACCATTTGCAGCAGCGTGGGTGCAGCAGTAGATGATCTCACTAATTCTGGTAGAGACAGCAAGACACATATCGCAGGATATCTCTTATATGTGCAGTCTAAATAGGGATACAAAGGAAACACAGGGTTCACAGAGGGAAGAAAGAAGCGTGGAGTTCTCAGAGGGGGAAATTGGAGACCGGGGAAGGGTGAAGTGGGAGGTTGGGATTCAGAGAAACACACTTCACGTATCAAAAAGTGCTCATCAAGGGCGACCCCCCCGAAAGCACAGGGAACGCTACAAAACATTCCTCAATCAACTAACAGGGCAAAGAATCTGAAACGCTACGGGTACAGCTACGTTTATAATTGCATCAAGCGGCTGTAGAACTCAGCAGACGCAACACTGTATATAAACTATGCTGAGAGGGAAAAGGATTGCTCAACGACAAGGCAAAGAAGGGGTTAAGAAACGCCTAGTCTGTTACCTCAGGCCTCTGTGACATCGGCCGGTGTCACACCCCTGGAGCCTCAGCAGGACTGGGTCCCACGGCTGGAGTATGCTGCTGCTGAGGGAACAAGGTAGCAGGACGTGCCACCTGACCAGCGGCCCCTCGGACCTCTACTGCCCATTCTCCCCTGCGTGGTACCACAATGTCCCGATCCAACGTGGCCCTCCTACAGGTAAGCAAAGCCTGCTGCACCCAGATGATGGTGGAGCAGCTGAGAGGGAAGAGCTGTGAAGAAACGGGATCTCCACAGCTACTGCTAGGCAGGTTCCCACCTCCAGCCCACTTCCTTAGAGTCGACCCACCTGCGAACCACGGCACCCTCCGAGTAGCCCACTTGCAAGTCTTGCGATATGCCTGGGGTGGGGCAGTGCAGGTTAAGGGGCAGGAGGCGAGCATACGCAAGCCCTGGGGTGTGCGCTTAGCCACGTTCGACTCCCCATTTCCAATCCAACACCGGGAGCCCCGCAATGGTTTGTTTCCCCAAGTTACCGGAGAGAACGCGGAGCAGTGCTGCCGCCTTGTGGCACACTGCCGTAACAACCTTACAAACTGTGCCGAAGGGCTCCTATCATTCACAAGGCCTGCGGCCGGCGGCTTTGCAAACACAACCCTGCCCTCAAGAAATATCCTGGGCTAGGTTATCTGAAACGAATTCAAAACGGGCCCGACTCTCAGGCAGAAACCTTACAAGACCTCAGTGGTACTCACGCGCGTTTCAGAAAACAGCACATTCAAATGAAAAGATGCTCAGCATCTGTCTGGATTAGAGAGTGCAAGGGAAGCTAGACGAGGGTTTCCCTGGCTGCAGTCCTCACAAACCCTAAAAGCGTAAGTGCTCAAGAGGGCATGCCCAACAGAGAAGCCTACTACTGCTGTGGCTGGCATTGTAAATTGGTAACAGCCGGTAGGAAGATCAGTAGGCAAGTTCCTTACCAGACTAAACACTGGAGGGACCACGAGATTGGGCAACCCCGCTGCAGGTCGGATAACCAGAGACTAGCATCATTGGAAGGAAGCACTTGCACCCCAGCGGTCGTTGTGGTACCCTTTACCACAGCCAAGACACGCAAACGCACGAAATATCGAACGAGGGGTGAATGGAGAAAGGTGTTCTGCTACCTACACTCCCTCGACTACCACTCGTCCGCAGAACCAAATGAACTCATACCATTTGCAGCAGCGTGGGTGCAGCAGTAGATGATCTCACTAATTCTGGTAGAGACAGCAAGACACATATCGCAGGATATCTCTTATATGTGCAGTCTAAATAGGGATACAAAGGAAACACAGGGTTCACAGAGGGAAGAAAGAAGCGTGGAGTTCTCAGAGGGGGAAATTGGAGACCGGGGAAGGGTGAAGTGGGAGGTTGGGATTCAGAGAAACACACTTCACGTATCAAAAAGTGCTCATCAAGGGCGACCCCCCCGAAAGCACAGGGAACGCTACAAAACATTCCTCAATCAACTAACAGGGCAAAGAATCTGAAACGCTACGGGTACAGCTACGTTTATAATTGCATCAAGCGGCTGTAGCACGCAGCAGACGCAACACTGTATGTAAACTATGCTGAGAGGGAAAAGGATTGCTCAACGACAAGGCAAAGAAGGGGTTAAGAAACGCCTAGTCTGTTACCTCAGGCCTCTGTGACATCGGCCGGTGTCACACCCCTGGAGCCTCAGCAGCACTGAGTCCCACGGCTGGAGTATGCTGCTGCTGAGGGAACAAGGTAGCAGGACGTGCCACCTGACCAGCGGCCCCTCGGACCTCTACTGCCCATTCTCCCCTGCGTGGTACCACAATGTCCCGATCCAACGTGGCCCTCCTACAGGTAAGCAAAGCCTGCTGCACCCAGATGATGGTGGAGCAGCTGAGAGGGAAGAGCTGTGAAGAAACGGGATCTCCACAGCTCCTGCTAGGCAGGTTCCCACCTCCAGCCCACTTCCTTAGAGTCGACCCACCTGCGAACCACGGCACCCTCCGAGTAGCCCACTTGCAAGTCTTGCGATATGCCTGGGGTGGGGCAGTGCAGGTTAAGGGGCAGGAGGCGAGCATACGCAAGCCCTGGGGTGTGCGCTTAGCCACGTTCGACTCCCCATTTCCAATCCAACACCGGGAGCCCCGCAATGGTTTGTTTCCCCAAGTTACCGGAGAGAAAACGGAGCAGTGCTGCCGCCTTGTGGCACACTGCCGAAACAACCTTACAAACTGTGCCGAAGGGCTCCTATCATTCACAAGGCCTGCGGCCGGCGGCTTTGCAAACACAACCCTGCCCTCAAGAAATATCCTGGGCTAGGTAATCTGAAACGAATTCAAATCGGGCCCGACTCTCAGGCAGAAACCTTACAAGACCTCAGTGGTACTCACGCGCGTTTTAGAAAACAGCACATTCAAATGAAAAGATGCTCAGCATCTGTCTGGATTAGAGAGTGCAAGGGAAGCTAGACGAGGGTTTCCCTGGCTGCAGTCCTCACAATCCCTAAAAGCGTAAGTGCTCAAGAGGGCATGCCCAACAGAGAAGCCTACTACTGCTGTGGCTGGCATTATAAATTGCTAACAGCCGGTAGGAAGATCAGTAGGCAAGTTCCTTACCAGACTAAACACTGGAGGGACCACGAGATTGGGCAACCCCGCTGCAGGTCGGATAACCAGAGACTAGCATCATTGGAAGGAAGCACTTGCACCCCAGGGGTCGTTGTGGTACCCTTTACCACAGCCAAGACACGCAAACGCACGAAATATCGAACGAGGGGTGAATGGAGAAAGGTGTTCTGCTACCTACACTCCCTCGACTACCACTCGTCCGCAGAACCAAATGAACTCATACCATTTGCAGCAGCGTGGGTGCAGCAGTAGATGATCTCACTAATTCTGGTAGAGACAGCAAGACACATATCGCAGGATATCTCTTATATGTGCAGTCTAAATAGGGATACAAAGGAAACACAGGGTTCACAGAGGGAAGAAAGAAGCGTGGAGTTCTCAGAGGGGGAAATTGGAGACCGGGGAAGGGTGAAGTGGGAGGTTGGGATTCAGAGAAACACACTTCACGTATCAAAAAGTGCTCATCAAGGGCGACCCCCCCGAAAGCACAGGGAACGCTACAAAACATTCCTCAATCAACTAACAGGGCAAAGAATCTGAAACGCTACGGGTACAGCTACGTTTATAATTGCATCAAGCGGCTGTAGAACTCAGCAGACGCAACACTGTATATAAACTATGCTGAGAGGGAAAAGGATTGCTCAACGACAAGGCAAAGAAGGGGTTAAGAAACGCCTAGTCTGTTACCTCAGGCCTCTGTGACATCGGCCGGTGTCACACCCCTGGAGCCTCAGCAGCACTGAGTCCCACGGCTGGAGTATGCTGCTGCTGAGGGAACAAGGTAGCAGGACGTGCCACCTGACCAGCGGCCCCTCGGACCTCTACTGCCCATTCTCCCCTGCGTGGTACCACAATGTCCCGATCCAACGTGGCCCTCCTACAGGTAAGTAAAGCCTGCTGCACCCAGATGATGGTGGAGCAGCTGAGAGGGAAGAGCTGTGAGGAAACGGGATCTCCATAGCTCCTGCTAGGCAGGTTCCCACCTCTAGCCCACTTCCTTACAGTCGACCCTCCTGCGAACCACGGCACCCTCCGAGTAGCCCACTTGCAAGTCTTGCGATATGCCTGGGGTGGGGCAGTGCAGGTTAAGGGGCAGGAGGCGAGCATACGCAAGCCCTGGGGTGTGCGCTTAGCCACGTTCGACTCCCCATTTCCAATCCAACACCGGGAGCCCCGCAATGGTTTGTTTCCCCAAGTTACCGGAGAGAACGCGGAGCAGTGCTGCCGCCTTGTGGCACACTGCCGTAACAACCTTACAAACTGTGCCGAAGGGCTCCTATCATTCACAAGGCCTGCGGCCGGCGGCTTTGCAAACACAACCCTGCCCTCAAGAAATATCCTGGGCTAGGTTATCTGAAACGAATTCAAAACGGGCCCGACTCTCAGGCAGAAACCTTACAAGACCTCAGTGGTACTCACGCGCGTTTCAGAAAACAGCACATTCAAATGAAAAGATGCTCAGCATCTGTCTGGATTAGAGAGTGCAAGGGAAGCTAGACGAGGGTTTCCCTGGCTGCAGTCCTCACAAACCCTAAAAGCGTAAGTGCTCAAGAGGGCATGCCCAACAGAGAAGCCTACTACTGCTGTGGCTGGCATTGTAAATTGGTAACAGCCGGTAGGAAGATCAGTAGGCAAGTTCCTTACCAGACTAAACACTGGAGGGACCACGAGATTGGGCAACCCCGCTGCAGGTCGGATAACCAGAGACTAGCATCATTGGAAGGAAGCACTTGCACCCCAGGGGTCGTTGTGGTACCCTTTACCACAGCCAAGACACGCAAACGCACGAAATATCGAACGAGGGGTGAATGGAGAAAGGTGTTCTGCTACCTACACTCCCTCGACTACCATTCGTCCGCAGAACCAAATGAACTCATACCATTTGCAGCAGCGTGGGTGCAGCCGTAGATGATCTCACTAATTCTGGTAGAGACAGCAAGACACATATCGCAGGATATCTCTTATATGTGCAGTCTAAATAGGGATACAAAGGAAACCCAGGGTTCACAGAGGGAAGAAAGAAGCGTGGAGTTCTCAGAGGGGGAAATTGGAGACCGGGGAAGGGTGAAGTGGGAGGTTGGGATTCAGAGAAACACACTTCACGTATCAAAAAGTGCTCATCAAGGGCGACCCCCCCGAAAGCACAGGGAACGCTACAAAACATTCCTCAATCAACTAACAGGGCAAAGAATCTGAAACGCTACGGGTACAGCTACGTTTATAATTGCATCAAGCGGCTGTAGAACTCAGCAGACGCAACACTGTATATAAACTATGCTGAGAGGGAAAAGGATTGCTCAACGACAAGGCAAAGAAGGGGTTAAGAAACGCCTAGTCTGTTACCTCAGGCCTCTGTGACATCGGCCGGTGTCACACCCCTGGAGCCTCAGCAGGCCTGGGTCCCACGGCTGGAGTATGCTGCTGCTGAGGGAACAAGGTAGCAGGACGTGCCACCTGACCAGCGGCCCCTCGGACCTCTACTGCCCATTCTCCCCTGCGTGGTACCACAATGTCCCGATCCAACGTGGCCCTCCTACAGGTAAGTAAAGCCTGCTGCACCCAGATGATGGTGGAGCAGCTGAGAGGGAAGAGCTGTGAGGAAACGGGATCTCCATAGCTCCTGCTAGGCAGGTTCCCACCTCTAGCCCACTTCCTTACAGTCGACCCTCCTGCGAACCACGGCACCCTCCGAGTAGCCCACTTGCAAGTCTTGCGATATGCCTGGGGTGGGGCAGTGCAGGTTAAGGGGCAGGAGGCGAGCATACGCAAGCCCTGGGGTGTGCGCTTAGCCACGTTCGGCTCCCCATTTCCAATCCAACACCGGGAGCCCCGCAATGGTTTGTTTCCCCAAGTTACCGGAGAGAACGCGGAGCAGTGCTGCCGCCTTGTGGCACACTGACGTAACAACCTTACAAACTGTGCCGAAGGGCTCCTATCATTCACAAGGCCTGCGGCCGGCGGCTTTGCAAACACAACCCTGCCCTCAAGAAATATCCTGGGCTAGGTTATCTGAAACGAATTCAAAACGGGCCCGACTCTCAGGCAGAAACCTTACAAGACCTCAGTGGTACTCACGCGCGTTTCAGAAAACAGCACATTCAAATGAAAAGATGCTCAGCATCTGTCTGGATTAGAGAGTGCAAGGGAAGCTAGACGAGGGTTTCCCTGGCTGCAGTCCTCACAAACCCTAAAAGCGTAAGTGCTCAAGAGGGCATGCCCAACAGAGAAGCCTACTACTGCTGTGGCTGGCATTGTAAATTGGTAACAGCCGGTAGGAAGATCAGTAGGCAAGTTCCTTACCAGACTAAACACTGGAGGGACCACGAGATTGGGCAACCCCGCTGCAGGTCGGATAACCAGAGACTAGCATCATTGGAAGGAAGCACTTGCACCCCAGCGGTCGTTGTGGTACCCTTTACCACAGCCAAGACACGCAAACGCACGAAATATCGAACGAGGGGTGAATGGAGAAAGGTGTTCTGCTACCTACACTCCCTCGACTACCACTCGTCCGCAGAACCAAATGAACTCATACCATTTGCAGCAGCGTGGGTGCAGCAGTAGATGATCTCACTAATTCTGGTAGAGACAGCAAGACACATATCGCAGGATATCTCTTATACGTGCAGTCTAAATAGGGATACAAAGGAAACACAGGGTTCACAGAGGGAAGAAAGAAGCGTGGAGTTCTCAGAGGGGGAAATTGGAGACCGGGGAAGGGTGAAGTGGGAGGTTGGGATTCAGAGAAACACACTTCACGTATCAAAAAGTGCTCATCAAGGGCGACCCCCCCGAAAGCACAGGGAACGCTACAAAACATTCCTCAATCAACTAACAGGGCAAAGAATCTGAAACGCTACGGGTACAGCTACGTTTATAATTGCATCAAGCGGCTGTAGAACTCAGCAGACGCAACACTGTATGTAAACTATGCTGAGAGGGAAAAGGATTGCTCAACGACAAGGCAAAGAAGGGGTTAAGAAACGCCTAGTCTGTTACCTCAGGCCTCTGTGACATCGGCCGGTGTCACACCCCTGGAGCCTCAGCAGGACTGGGTCCCACGGCTGGAGTATGCTGCTGCTGAGGGAACAAGGTAGCAGGACGTGCCACCTGACCAGCGGCCCCTCGGACCTCTACTGCCCATTCTCCCCTGCGTGGTACCACAATGTCCCGATCCAACGTGGCCCTCCTACAGGTAAGCAAAGCCTGCTGCACCCAGATGATGGTGGAGCAGCTGAGAGGGAAGAGCTGTGAAGAAACGGGATCTCCACAGCTACTGCTAGGCAGGTTCCCACCTCCAGCCCACTTCCTTAGAGTCGACCCACCTGCGAACCACGGCACCCTCCGAGTAGCCCACTTGCAAGTCTTGCGATATGCCTGGGATGGGGCAGTGCAGGTTAAGGGGCAGGAGGCGAGCATACGCAAGCCCTGGGGTGTGCGCTTAGCCACGTTCGACTCCCCATTTCCAATCCAACACCGGGAGCCCCGCAATGGTTTGTTTCCCCAAGTTACCGGAGAGAAAACGGAGCAGTGCTGCCGCCTTGTGGCACACTGCCGTAACAACCTTACAAACTGTGCCGAAGGGCTCCTATCATTCACAAGGCCTGCGGCCGGCGGCTTTGCAAACACAACCCTGCCCTCAAGAAATATCCTGGGCTAGGTAATCTGAAACGAATTCAAATCGGGCCCGACTCTCAGGCAGAAACCTTACAAGACCTCAGTGGTACTCACGCGCGTTTTAGAAAACAGCACATTCAAATGAAAAGATGCTCAGCATCTGTCTGGATTAGAGAGTGCAAGGGAAGCTAGACGAGGGTTTCCCTGGCTGCAGTCCTCACAATCCCTAAAAGCGTAAGTGCTCAAGAGGGCATGCCCAACAGAGAAGCCTACTACTGCTGTGGCTGGCATTATAAATTGCTAACAGCCGGTAGGAAGATCAGTAGGCAAGTTCCTTACCAGACTAAACACTGGAGGGACCACGAGATTGGACAACCCCGCTGCAGGTCGGATAACCAGAGACTAGCATCATTGGAAGGAAGCACTTGCACCCCAGCGGTCGTTGTGGTACCCTTTACCACAGCCAAGACACGCAAACGCACGAAATATCGAACGAGGGGTGAATGGAGAAAGGTGTTCTGCTACCTACACTCCCTCGACTACCACTCGTCCGCAGAACCAAATGAACTCATACCATTTGCAGCAGCGTGGGTGCAGCAGTAGATGATCTCACTAATTCTGGTAGAGACAGCAAGACACATATCGCAGGATATCTCTTATATGTGCAGTCTAAATAGGGATACAAAGGAAACACAGGGTTCACAGAGGGAAGAAAGAAGCGTGGAGTTCTCAGAGGGGGAAATTGGAGACCGGCGAAGGGTGAAGTGGGAGGTTGGGATTCAGAGAAACACACTTCACGTATCAAAAAGTGCTCATCAAGGGCGACCCCCCCGAAAGCACAGGGAACGCTACAAAACATTCCTCAATCAACTAACAGGGCAAAGAATCTGAAACGCTACGGGTACAGCTACGTTTATAATTGCATCAAGCGGCTGTAGCACTCAGCAGACGCAACACTGTATGTAAACTATGCTGAGAGGGAAAAGGATTGCTCAACGACAAGGCAAAGAAGGGGTTAAGAAACGCCTAGTCTGTTACCTCAGGCCTCTGTGACATCGGCCGGTGTCACACCCCTGGAGCCTCAGCAGGCCTGGGTCCCACGGCTGGAGTATGCTGCTGCTGAGGGAACAAGGTAGCAGGACGTGCCACCTGACCAGCGGCCCCTCGGACCTCTACTGCCCATTCTCCCCTGCGTGGTACCACAATGTCCCGATCCAACGTGGCCCTCCTACAGGTAAGTAAAGCCTGCTGCACCCAGATGATGGTGGAGCAGCTGAGAGGGAAGAGCTGTGAGGAAACGGGATCTCCATAGCTCCTGCTAGGCAGGTTCCCACCTCTAGCCCACTTCCTTACAGTCGACCCTCCTGCGAACCACGGCACCCTCCGAGTAGCCCACTTGCAAGTCTTGCGATATGCCTGGGGTGGGGCAGTGCAGGTTAAGGGGCAGGAGGCGAGCATACGCAAGCCCTGGGGTGTGCGCTTAGCCACGTTCGACTCCCCATTTCCAATCCAACACCGGGAGCCCCGCAATGGTTTGTTTCCCCAAGTTACCGGAGAGAACGCGGAGCAGTGCTGCCGCCTTGTGGCACACTGCCGTAACAACCTTACAAACTGTGCCGAAGGGCTCCTATCATTCACAAGGCCTGCGGCCGGCGGCTTTGCAAACACAACCCTGCCCTCAAGAAATATCCTGGGCTAGGTTATCTGAAACGAATTCAAAACGGGCCCGACTCTCAGGCAGAAACCTTACAAGACCTCAGTGGTACTCACGCGCGTTTCAGAAAACAGCACATTCAAATGAAAAGATGCTCAGCATCTGTCTTGATTAGAGAGTGCAAGAGAAGCTAGACGAGGGTTTCCCTGGCTGCAGTCCTCACAAACCCTAAAAGCGTAAGTGCTCAAGAGGGCATGCCCAACAGAGAAGCCTACTACTGCTGTGGCTGGCATTGTAAATTGGTAACAGCCGGTAGGAAGATCAGTAGGCAAGTTCCTTACCAGACTAAACACTGGAGGGACCACGAGATTGGGCAACCCCGCTGCAGGTCGGATAACCAGAGACTAGCATCATTGGAAGGAAGCACTTGCACCCCAGCGGTCGTTGTGGTACCCTTTACCACAGCCAAGACACGCAAACGCACGAAATATCGAACGAGGGGTGAATGGAGAAAGGTGTTCTGCTACCTACACTCCCTCGACTACCACTCGTCCGCAGAACCAAATGAACTCATACCATTTGCAGCAGCGTGGGTGCAGCAGTAGATGATCTCACTAATTCTGGTAGAGACAGCAAGACACATATCGCAGGATATCTCTTATATGTGCAGTCTAAATAGGGATACAAAGGAAACACAGGGTTCACAGAGGGAAGAAAGAAGCGTGGAGTTCTCAGAGGGGGAAATTGGAGACCGGGGAAGGGTGAAGTGGGAGGTTGGGATTCAGAGAAACACACTTCACGTATCAAAAAGTGCTCATCAAGGGCGACCCCCCCGAAAGCACAGGGAACGCTACAAAACATTCCTCAATCAACTAACAGGGCAAAGAATCTGAAACGCTACGGGTACAGCTACGTTTATAATTGCATCAAGCGGCTGTAGAACGCAGCAGACGCAACACTGTATGTAAACTATGCTGAGAGGGAAAAGGATTGCTCAACGACAAGGCAAAGAAGGGGTTAAGAAACGCCTAGTCTGTTACCTCAGGCCTCTGTGACATCGGCCGGTGTCACACCCCTGGAGCCTCAGCAGCACTGAGTCCCACGGCTGGAGTATGCTGCTGCTGAGGGAACAAGGTAGCAGGACGTGCCACCTGACCAGCGGCCCCTCGGACCTCTACTGCCCATTCTCCCCTGCGTGGTACCACAATGTCCCGATCCAACGTGGCCCTCCTACAGGTAAGCAAAGCCTGCTGCACCCAGATGATGGTGGAGCAGCTGAGAGGGAAGAGCTGTGAAGAAACGGGATCTTCACAGCTACTGCTAGGCAGGTTCCCACCTCCAGCCCACTTCCTTAGAGTCGACCCACCTGCGAACCACGGCACCCTCCGAGTAGCCCACTTGCAAGTCTTGCGATATGCCTGGGGTGGGGCAGTGCAGGTTAAGGGGCAGGAGGCGAGCATACGCAAGCCCTGGGGTGTGCGCTTAGCCACGTTCGACTCCCCATTTCCAATCCAACACCGGGAGCCCCGCAATGGTTTGTTTCCCCAAGTTACCGGAGAGAAAACGGAGCAGTGCTGCCGCCTTGTGGCACACTGCCGTAACAACCTTACAAACTGTGCCGAAGGGCTCCTATCATTCACAAGGCCTGCGGCCGGCGGCTTTGCAAACACAACCCTGCCCTCAAGAAATATCCTGGGCTAGGTAATCTGAAACGAATTCAAATCGGGCCCGACTCTCAGGCAGAAACCTTACAAGACCTCAGTGGTACTCACGCGCGTTTTAGAAAACAGCACATTCAAATGAAAAGATGCTCAGCATCTGTCTGGATTAGAGAGTGCAAGGGAAGCTAGACGAGGGTTTCCCTGGCTGCAGTCCTCACAATCCCTAAAAGCGTAAGTGCTCAAGAGGGCATGCCCAACAGAGAAGCCTACTACTGCTGTGGCTGGCATTATAAATTGCTAACAGCCGGTAGGAAGATCAGTAGGCAAGTTCCTTACCAGACTAAACACTGGAGGGACCACGAGATTGGACAACCCCGCTGCAGGTCGGATAACCAGAGACTAGCATCATTGGAAGGAAGCACTTGCACCCCAGCGGTCGTTGTGGTACCCTTTACCACAGCCA
This sequence comes from Delphinus delphis, assembly GCF_949987515.2. Lineage (NCBI taxonomy): Eukaryota > Metazoa > Chordata > Mammalia > Artiodactyla > Delphinidae > Delphinus > Delphinus delphis. The sequence goes on from NC_082692.2 coordinate 61,664,151, forward strand.
AGACACGCAAACGCACGAAATATCGAACGAGGGGTGAATGGAGAAAGGTGTTCTGCTACCTACACTCCCTCGACTACCACTCGTCCGCAGAACCAAATGAACTCATACCATTTGCAGCAGCGTGGGTGCAGCAGTAGATGATCTCACTAATTCTGGTAGAGACAGCAAGACACATATCGCAGGATATCTCTTATATGTGCAGTCTAAATAGGGATACAAAGGAAACACAGGGTTCACAGAGGGAAGAAAGAAGCGTGGAGTTCTCAGAGGGGGAAATTGGAGACCGGGGAAGGGTGAAGTGGGAGGTTGGGATTCAGAGAAACACACTTCACGTATCAAAAAGTGCTCATCAAGGGCGACCCCCCCGAAAGCACAGGGAACGCTACAAAACATTCCTCAATCAACTAACAGGGCAAAGAATCTGAAACGCTACGGGTACAGCTACGTTTATAATTGCATCAAGCGGCTGTAGCACTCAGCAGACGCAACACTGTATGTAAACTATGCTGAGAGGGAAAAGGATTGCTCAACGACAAGGCAAAGAAGGGGTTAAGAAACGCCTAGTCTGTTACCTCAGGCCTCTGTGACATCGGCCGGTGTCACACCCCTGGAGCCTCAGCAGGCCTGGGTCCCACGGCTGGAGTATGCTGCTGCTGAGGGAACAAGGTAGCAGGACGTGCCACCTGACCAGCGGCCCCTCGGACCTCTACTGCCCATTCTCCCCTGCGTGGTACCACAATGTCCCGATCCAACGTGGCCCTCCTACAGGTAAGTAAAGCCTGCTGCACCCAGATGATGGTGGAGCAGCTGAGAGGGAAGAGCTGTGAGGAAACGGGATCTCCATAGCTCCTGCTAGGCAGGTTCCCACCTCTAGCCCACTTCCTTACAGTCGACCCTCCTGCGAACCACGGCACCCTCCGAGTAGCCCACTTGCAAGTCTTGCGATATGCCTGGGGTGGGGCAGTGCAGGTTAAGGGGCAGGAGGCGAGCATACGCAAGCCCTGGGGTGTGCGCTTAGCCACGTTCGACTCCCCATTTCCAATCCAACACCGGGAGCCCCGCAATGGTTTGTTTCCCCAAGTTACCGGAGAGAACGCGGAGCAGTGCTGCCGCCTTGTGGCACACTGCCGTAACAACCTTACAAACTGTGCCGAAGGGCTCCTATCATTCACAAGGCCTGCGGCCGGCGGCTTTGCAAACACAACCCTGCCCTCAAGAAATATCCTGGGCTAGGTTATCTGAAACGAATTCAAAACGGGCCCGACTCTCAGGCAGAAACCTTACAAGACCTCAGTGGTACTCACGCGCGTTTCAGAAAACAGCACATTCAAATGAAAAGATGCTCAGCATCTGTCTGGATTAGAGAGTGCAAGAGAAGCTAGACGAGGGTTTCCCTGGCTGCAGTCCTCACAAACCCTAAAAGCGTAAGTGCTCAAGAGGGCATGCCCAACAGAGAAGCCTACTACTGCTGTGGCTGGCATTGTAAATTGGTAACAGCCGGTAGGAAGATCAGTAGGCAAGTTCCTTACCAGACTAAACACTGGAGGGACCACGAGATTGGGCAACCCCGCTGCAGGTCGGATAACCAGAGACTAGCATCATTGGAAGGAAGCACTTGCACCCCAGCGGTCGTTGTGGTACCCTTTACCACAGCCAAGACACGCAAACGCACGAAATATCGAACGAGGGGTGAATGGAGAAAGGTGTTCTGCTACCTACACTCCCTCGACTACCACTCGTCCGCAGAACCAAATGAACTCATACCATTTGCAGCAGCGTGGGTGCAGCAGTAGATGATCTCACTAATTCTGGTAGAGACAGCAAGACACATATCGCAGGATATCTCTTATATGTGCAGTCTAAATAGGGATACAAAGGAAACACAGGGTTCACAGAGGGAAGAAAGAAGCGTGGAGTTCTCAGAGGGGGAAATTGGAGACCGGGGAAGGGTGAAGTGGGAGGTTGGGATTCAGAGAAACACACTTCACGTATCAAAAAGTGCTCATCAAGGGCGACCCCCCCGAAAGCACAGGGAACGCTACAAAACATTCCTCAATCAACTAACAGGGCAAAGAATCTGAAACGCTACGGGTACAGCTACGTTTATAATTGCATCAAGCGGCTGTAGAACGCAGCAGACGCAACACTGTATGTAAACTATGCTGAGAGGGAAAAGGATTGCTCAACGACAAGGCAAAGAAGGGGTTAAGAAACGCCTAGTCTGTTACCTCAGGCCTCTGTGACATCGGCCGGTGTCACACCCCTGGAGCCTCAGCAGCACTGAGTCCCACGGCTGGAGTATGCTGCTGCTGAGGGAACAAGGTAGCAGGACGTGCCACCTGACCAGCGGCCCCTCGGACCTCTACTGCCCATTCTCCCCTGCGTGGTACCCCAATGTCCCGATCCAACGTGGCCCTCCTACAGGTAAGCAAAGCCTGCTGCACCCAGATGATGGTGGAGCAGCTGAGAGGGAAGAGCTGTGAAGAAACGGGATCTCCACAGCTACTGCTAGGCAGGTTCCCACCTCCAGCCCACTTCCTTAGAGTCGACCCACCTGCGAACCACGGCACCCTCCGAGTAGCCCACTTGCAAGTCTTGCGATATGCCTGGGGTGGGGCAGTGCAGGTTAAGGGGCAGGAGGCGAGCATACGCAAGCCCTGGGGTGTGCGCTTAGCCACGTTCGACTCCCCATTTCCAATCCAACACCGGGAGCCCCGCAATGGTTTGTTTCCCCAAGTTACCGGAGAGAAAACGGAGCAGTGCTGCCGCCTTGTGGCACACTGCCGTAACAACCTTACAAACTGTGCCGAAGGGCTCCTATCATTCACAAGGCCTGCGGCCGGCGGCTTTGCAAACACAACCCTGCCCTCAAGAAATATCCTGGGCTAGGTAATCTGAAACGAATTCAAATCGGGCCCGACTCTCAGGCAGAAACCTTACAAGACCTCAGTGGTACTCACGCGCGTTTCAGAAAACAGCACATTCAAATGAAAAGATGCTCAGCATCTGTCTGGATTAGAGAGTGCAAGGGAAGCTAGACGAGGGTTTCCCTGGCTGCAGTCCTCACAATCCCTAAAAGCGTAAGTGCTCAAGAGGGCATGCCCAACAGAGAAGCCTACTACTGCTGTGGCTGGCATTATAAATTGCTAACAGCCGGTAGGAAGATCAGTAGGCAAGTTCCTTACCAGACTAAACACTGGAGGGACCACGAGATTGGACAACCCCGCTGCAGGTCGGATAACCAGAGACTAGCATCATTGGAAGGAAGCACTTGCACCCCAGGGGTCGTTGTGGTACCCTTTACCACAGCCAAGACACGCAAACGCACGAAATATCGAACGAGGGGTGAATGGAGAAAGGTGTTCTGCTACCTACACTCCCTCGACTACCACTCGTCCGCAGAACCAAATGAACTCATACCATTTGCAGCAGCGTGGGTGCAGCAGTAGATGATCTCACTAATTCTGGTAGAGACAGCAAGACACATATCGCAGGATATCTCTTATATGTGCAGTCTAAATAGGGATACAAAGGAAACACAGGGTTCACAGAGGGAAGAAAGAAGCGTGGAGTTCTCAGAGGGGGAAATTGGAGACCGGGGAAGGGTGAAGTGGGAGGTTGGGATTCAGAGAAACACACTTCACGTATCAAAAAGTGCTCATCAAGGGCGACCCCCCCGAAAGCACAGGGAACGCTACAAAACATTCCTCAATCAACTAACAGGGCAAAGAATCTGAAACGCTACGGGTACAGCTACGTTTATAATTGCATCAAGCGGCTGTAGAACTCAGCAGACGCAACACTGTATATAAACTATGCTGAGAGGGAAAAGGATTGCTCAACGACAAGGCAAAGAAGGGGTTAAGAAACGCCTAGTCTGTTACCTCAGGCCTCTGTGACATCGGCCGGTGTCACACCCCTGGAGCCTCAGCAGGACTGGGTCCCACGGCTGGAGTATGCTGCTGCTGAGGGAACAAGGTAGCAGGACGTGCCACCTGACCAGCGGCCCCTCGGACCTCTACTGCCCATTCTCCCCTGCGTGGTACCACAATGTCCCGATCCAACGTGGCCCTCCTACAGGTAAGTAAAGCCTGCTGCACCCAGATGATGGTGGAGCAGCTGAGAGGGAAGAGCTGTGAGGAAACGGGATCTCCATAGCTCCTGCTAGGCAGGTTCCCACCTCTAGCCCACTTCCTTACAGTCGACCCTCCTGCGAACCACGGCACCCTCCGAGTAGCCCACTTGCAAGTCTTGCGATATGCCTGGGGTGGGGCAGTGCAGGTTAAGGGGCAGGAGGCGAGCATACGCAAGCCCTGGGGTGTGCGCTTAGCCACGTTCGACTCCCCATTTCCAATCCAACACCGGGAGCCCCGCAATGGTTTGTTTCCCCAAGTTACCGGAGAGAACGCGGAGCAGTGCTGCCGCCTTGTGGCACACTGCCGTAACAACCTTACAAACTGTGCCGAAGGGCTCCTATCATTCACAAGGCCTGCGGCCGGCGGCTTTGCAAACACAACCCTGCCCTCAAGAAATATCCTGGGCTAGGTTATCTGAAACGAATTCAAAACGGGCCCGACTCTCAGGCAGAAACCTTACAAGACCTCAGTGGTACTCACGCGCGTTTCAGAAAACAGCACATTCAAATGAAAAGATGCTCAGCATCTGTCTGGATTAGAGAGTGCAAGGGAAGCTAGACGAGGGTTTCCCTGGCTGCAGTCCTCACAAACCCTAAAAGCGTAAGTGCTCAAGAGGGCATGCCCAACAGAGAAGCCTACTACTGCTGTGGCTGGCATTGTAAATTGGTAACAGCCGGTAGGAAGATCAGTAGGCAAGTTCCTTACCAGACTAAACACTGGAGGGACCACGAGATTGGGCAACCCCGCTGCAGGTCGGATAACCAGAGACTAGCATCATTGGAAGGAAGCACTTGCACCCCAGGGGTCGTTGTGGTACCCTTTACCACAGCCAAGACACGCAAACGCACGAAATATCGAACGAGGGGTGAATGGAGAAAGGTGTTCTGCTACCTACACTCCCTCGACTACCACTCGTCCGCAGAACCAAATGAACTCATACCATTTGCAGCAGCGTGGGTGCAGCCGTAGATGATCTCACTAATTCTGGTAGAGACAGCAAGACACATATCGCAGGATATCTCTTATATGTGCAGTCTAAATAGGGATACAAAGGAAACACAGGGTTCACAGAGGGAAGAAAGAAGCGTGGAGTTCTCAGAGGGGGAAATTGGAGACCGGGGAAGGGTGAAGTGGGAGGTTGGGATTCAGAGAAACACACTTCACGTATCAAAAAGTGCTCATCAAGGGCGACCCCCCCGAAAGCACAGGGAACGCTACAAAACATTCCTCAATCAACTAACAGGGCAAAGAATCTGAAACGCTACGGGTACAGCTACGTTTATAATTGCATCAAGCGGCTGTAGAACTCAGCAGACGCAACACTGTATATAAACTATGCTGAGAGGGAAAAGGATTGCTCAACGACAAGGCAAAGAAGGGGTTAAGAAACGCCTAGTCTGTTACCTCAGGCCTCTGTGACATCGGCCGGTGTCACACCCCTGGAGCCTCAGCAGGACTGGGTCCCACGGCTGGAGTATGCTGCTGCTGAGGGAACAAGGTAGCAGGACGTGCCACCTGACCAGCGGCCCCTCGGACCTCTACTGCCCATTCTCCCCTGCGTGGTACCACAATGTCCCGATCCAACGTGGCCCTCCTACAGGTAAGTAAAGCCTGCTGCACCCAGATGATGGTGGAGCAGCTGAGAGGGAAGAGCTGTGAGGAAACGGGATCTCCATAGCTCCTGCTAGGCAGGTTCCCACCTCTAGCCCACTTCCTTACAGTCGACCCTCCTGCGAACCACGGCACCCTCCGAGTAGCCCACTTGCAAGTCTTGCGATATGCCTGGGGTGGGGCAGTGCAGGTTAAGGGGCAGGAGGCGAGCATACGCAAGCCCTGGGGTGTGCGCTTAGCCACGTTCGGCTCCCCATTTCCAATCCAACACCGGGAGCCCCGCAATGGTTTGTTTCCCCAAGTTACCGGAGAGAACGCGGAGCAGTGCTGCCGCCTTGTGGCACACTGCCGTAACAACCTTACAAACTGTGCCGAAGGGCTCCTATCATTCACAAGGCCTGCGGCCGGCGGCTTTGCAAACACAACCCTGCCCTCAAGAAATATCCTGGGCTAGGTTATCTGAAACGAATTCAAAACGGGCCCGACTCTCAGGCAGAAACCTTACAAGACCTCAGTGGTACTCACGCGCGTTTCAGAAAACAGCACATTCAAATGAAAAGATGCTCAGCATCTGTCTGGATTAGAGAGTGCAAGGGAAGCTAGACGAGGGTTTCCCTGGCTGCAGTCCTCACAAACCCTAAAAGCGTAAGTGCTCAAGAGGGCATGCCCAACAGAGAAGCCTACTACTGCTGTGGCTGGCATTGTAAATTGGTAACAGCCGGTAGGAAGATCAGTAGGCAAGTTCCTTACCAGACTAAACACTGGAGGGACCACGAGATTGGGCAACCCCGCTGCAGGTCGGATAACCAGAGACTAGCATCATTGGAAGGAAGCACTTGCACCCCAGCGGTCGTTGTGGTACCCTTTACCACAGCCAAGACACGCAAACGCACGAAATATCGAACGAGGGGTGAATGGAGAAAGGTGTTCTGCTACCTACACTCCCTCGACTACCACTCGTCCGCAGAACCAAATGAACTCATACCATTTGCAGCAGCGTGGGTGCAGCAGTAGATGATCTCACTAATTCTGGTAGAGACAGCAAGACACATATCGCAGGATATCTCTTATATGTGCAGTCTAAATAGGGATACAAAGGAAACACAGGGTTCACAGAGGGAAGAAAGAAGCGTGGAGTTCTCAGAGGGGGAAATTGGAGACCGGGGAAGGGTGAAGTGGGAGGTTGGGATTCAGAGAAACACACTTCACGTATCAAAAAGTGCTCATCAAGGGCGACCCCCCCGAAAGCACAGGGAACGCTACAAAACATTCCTCAATCAACTAACAGGGCAAAGAATCTGAAACGCTACGGGTACAGCTACGTTTATAATTGCATCAAGCGGCTGTAGCACGCAGCAGACGCAACACTGTATGTAAACTATGCTGAGAGGGAAAAGGATTGCTCAACGACAAGGCAAAGAAGGGGTTAAGAAACGCCTAGTCTGTTACCTCAGGCCTCTGTGACATCGGCCGGTGTCACACCCCTGGAGCCTCAGCAGGACTGAGTCCCACGGCTGGAGTATGCTGCTGCTGAGGGAACAAGGTAGCAGGACGTGCCACCTGACCAGCGGCCCCTCGGACCTCTACTGCCCATTCTCCCCTGCGTGGTACCACAATGTCCCGATCCAACGTGGCCCTCCTACAGGTAAGCAAAGCCTGCTGCACCCAGATGATGGTGGAGCAGCTGAGAGGGAAGAGCTGTGAAGAAACGGGATCTCCACAGCTACTGCTAGGCAGGTTCCCACCTCCAGCCCACTTCCTTAGAGTCGACCCACCTGCGAACCACGGCACCCTCCGAGTAGCCCACTTGCAAGTCTTGCGATATGCCTGGGGTGGGGCAGTGCAGGTTAAGGGGCAGGAGGCGAGCATACGCAAGCCCTGGGGTGTGCGCTTAGCCACGTTCGACTCCCCATTTCCAATCCAACACCGGGAGCCCCGCAATGGTTTGTTTCCCCAAGTTACCGGAGAGAACGCGGAGCAGTGCTGCCGCCTTGTGGCACACTGCCGTAACAACCTTACAAACTGTGCCGAAGGGCTCCTATCATTCACAAGGCCTGCGGCCGGCGGCTTTGCAAACACAACCCTGCCCTCAAGAAATATCCTGGGCTAGGTTATCTGAAACGAATTCAAAACGGGCCCGACTCTCAGGCAGAAACCTTACAAGACCTCAGTGGTACTCACGCGCGTTTCAGAAAACAGCACATTCAAATGAAAAGATGCTCAGCATCTGTCTGGATTAGAGAGTGCAAGGGAAGCTAGACGAGGGTTTCCCTGGCTGCAGTCCTCACAAACCCTAAAAGCGTAAGTGCTCAAGAGGGCATGCCCAACAGAGAAGCCTACTACTGCTGTGGCTGGCATTGTAAATTGGTAACAGCCGGTAGGAAGATCAGTAGGCAAGTTCCTTACCAGACTAAACACTGGAGGGACCACGAGATTGGGCAACCCCGCTGCAGGTCGGATAACCAGAGACTAGCATCATTGGAAGGAAGCACTTGCACCCCAGCGGTCGTTGTGGTACCCTTTACCACAGCCAAGACACGCAAACGCACGAAATATCGAACGAGGGGTGAATGGAGAAAGGTGTTCTGCTACCTACACTCCCTCGACTACCACTCGTCCGCAGAACCAAATGAACTCATACCATTTGCAGCAGCGTGGGTGCAGCAGTAGATGATCTCACTAATTCTGGTAGAGACAGCAAGACACATATCGCAGGATATCTCTTATATGTGCAGTCTAAATAGGGATACAAAGGAAACACAGGGTTCACAGAGGGAAGAAAGAAGCGTGGAGTTCTCAGAGGGGGAAATTGGAGACCGGGGAAGGGTGAAGTGGGAGGTTGGGATTCAGAGAAACACACTTCACGTATCAAAAAGTGCTCATCAAGGGCGACCCCCCCGAAAGCACAGGGAACGCTACAAAACATTCCTCAATCAACTAACAGGGCAAAGAATCTGAAACGCTACGGGTACAGCTACGTTTATAATTGCATCAAGCGGCTGTAGCACGCAGCAGACGCAACACTGTATGTAAACTATGCTGAGAGGGAAAAGGATTGCTCAACGACAAGGCAAAGAAGGGGTTAAGAAACGCCTAGTCTGTTACCTCAGGCCTCTGTGACATCGGCCGGTGTCACACCCCTGGAGCCTCAGCAGGCCTGGGTCCCACGGCTGGAGTATGCTGCTGCTGAGGGAACAAGGTAGCAGGACGTGCCACCTGACCAGCGGCCCCTCGGACCTCTACTGCCCATTCTCCCCTGCGTGGTACCACAATGTCCCGATCCAACGTGGCCCTCCTACAGGTAAGTAAAGCCTGCTGCACCCAGATGATGGTGGAGCAGCTGAGAGGGAAGAGCTGTGAGGAAACGGGATCTCCACAGCTCCTGCTAGGCAGGTCCCCACCTCCAGCCCACTTCCTTAGAGTCGACCCACCTGCGAACCACGGCACCCTCCGAGTAGCCCACTTGCAAGTCTTGCGATATGCCTGGGGTGGGGCAGTGCAGGTTAAGGGGCAGGAGGCGAGCATACGCAAGCCCTGGGGTGTGCGCTTAGCCACGTTCGGCTCCCCATTTCCAATCCAACACCGGGAGCCCCGCAATGGTTTGTTTCCCCAAGTTACCGGAGAGAACGCGGAGCAGTGCTGCCGCCTTGTGGCACACTGCCGTAACAACCTTACAAACTGTGCCGAAGGGCTCCTATCATTCACAAGGCCTGCGGCCGGCGGCTTTGCAAACACAACCCTGCCCTCAAGAAATATCCTGGGCTAGGTTATCTGAAACGAATTCAAAACGGGCCCGACTCTCAGGCAGAAACCTTACAAGACCTCAGTGGTACTCACGCGCGTTTCAGAAAACAGCACATTCAAATGAAAAGATGCTCAGCATCTGTCTGGATTAGAGAGTGCAAGGGAAGCTAGACGAGGGTTTCCCTGGCTGCAGTCCTCACAAACCCTAAAAGCGTAAGTGCTCAAGAGGGCATGCCCAACAGAGAAGCCTACTACTGCTGTGGCTGGCATTATAAATTGCTAACAGCCGGTAGGAAGATCAGTAGGCAAGTTCCTTACCAGACTAAACACTGGAGGGACCACGAGATTGGGCAACCCCGCTGCAGGTCGGATAACCAGAGACTAGCATCATTGGAAGGAAGCACTTGCACCCCAGCGGTCGTTGTGGTACCCTTTACCACAGCCAAGACACGCAAACGCACGAAATATCGAACGAGGGGTGAATGGAGAAAGGTGTTCTGCTACCTACACTCCCTCGACTACCACTCGTCCGCAGAACCAAATGAACTCATACCATTTGCAGCAGCGTGGGTGCAGCAGTAGATGATCTCACTAATTCTGGTAGAGACAGCAAGACACATACCGCAGGATATCTCTTATATGTGCAGTCTAAATAGGGGTTCAAAGGAAGCAACATACAAAGGAATCACAGGTTCGTAAACGGAAAAAAGAAGTGTAGAGTTCCCAGAGGGGGAAACTGGGGATCAGGGAAGGATGATGTAGGAGGTTGGGATTAACAGAAACACACTAATGTATCAAAAAGTGTTCATCAACGAAGACCCTTCTGATAGCACAGAGAACTCTACTCAGCATTCTTCATTAACCTAAGAGTGAAAATCATCCGAAATACTCCAGGTATAGGTACATTTATAACTCCATCAAGTTGCTGTAGAGCTCAAACACAACGTTGTATATAAACTATGCTGCAATAGAGTATAAAGATTAAATTTTAAAGAAGAAAAAGCAAGTAATGCCTACTCTATTACCCTCAGGCCTCCGTGACTGGGCTGTTGTCACATCCCTTGATCCTGTGCAGGCTTGTGTCCCAAGGTTGGACTCTGCTGGGGCCATCAAATGAGCCCCTTTGGGCCTGTAGTGCCCGGTCCCCTCTGATGGTAACGCATTTCCATGTGCAGGCTCTCCCTCTCACAGAGAAGCTAAGCCTACTGCACCTAAATGATGGTGGACCCTCTGGGAGGCAAGAATTATCAATTGTTGCCCAATCTCCACACCTTCTGGTGGTGGGGTTCCTATTCCAGCCTCCTTCTCTACAGTCGTCCCACCTATGTACCACAGCCCTCTCAGCATAGCAGTTTGGCACGGGTTTGGATTTGTTTATGGTTTGTAGTTTAAGGGGGAAGGGGTAATGAGACACAAGCCCTTGGGTGTATGTTTGGGCAACTTCCACTCTAATTTCCAACTCGGAAGTTGGACTTTCTGTAACACTCTGGTTGCCTGGGTAACTAGAGTTGGTCTTAAAGAGGTCCTGTCCCCTGTGGCCATTGCTGTTAATAATTACATTAAAACTGGTGCTTATGGGACTTCCCTGGTAGCACAGTGGTTAAGACACCGAGGTCCCAATGCAGAGGGCCCAGGTTCAATCCCTGGTCGGGTAACTAGATCCCACGTGCATGCCTCAACTAAGAGTTTGCTTGCCACAACTTAGAAGCCCATAGGCCACAACTAAGGAGCCCATGAGCCGAAACTAAGGAGTCCTGGCTCCACAACTAAGGAGCCCGTCTGCCGCAACTAAGTCCCAGCGTAACCAAATAAATTTTTTTTTGTTTTTGCGGTATGCGGGCCTCTCACTGTTGTGGCGTCTCCCGTTTCAGAGCACAGGCTCCGGACGCGCAGGCTCAGCGGCCATGGCTCACGGGCCCACCCGCTCCGTGGCATGTGGGATCTTCCCGGACCGGGGCACGAACTCGTGTTCCCTGCATCGGCAGGCGGACTCTCAACCACTTGTGCCACCAGGGAAGCCCCCAAATAAATTTTTTAAAAAAAGGAAAAGAAAAAACGCTGCTTATGAGCACTTAGTATTCATAAGGCCTTTCATGCTGTAAATGGTACCTGTCCTCAAGAAATGTTTGCTACTTAATGGAAAAATGATTCAAAACAGGACAGAGTTTTAAGAAGCCAATTTCAAGGTGTAAATTTTACTCACACTTAAAAAAAATGCACATGAAATTATCACTCGTTAGTATAGCTAATTAGTACAAAAAGGTATCAAGTTGCACCAGTCAGAATGCTTATCCTCAAAACACCTACAAACAATAAATGCTGGATAGGGTTTAGAGTAAAAAACCCTCTCTTGCTGTTGGTGGGAATGTAAACCGCTAACAGCTACTATGGAGAACAGTGTGGAGGTTCTTTATAAAACTAAAAATAGAGCTACCATATGATCCAGGATTCCACTCCTGAGTATATATCCAGAGAAAACCATAAATCAAAAAGACATATGCAGCCCAAGTTCACTGCAGCATTATTTATGTTACCCACTATATGGAAGCAACCAAACTGATCACTGACAGATGAATAGATAAACAAGAAGTGGTTCATATATATAATGGAATATTACTCAGCCATAAAAAATGAATGAAATAATGCCACTTGCAGCAACATGGATGGACCTAGAGATGGTCATACTAAGTAAAGTAAGTCAGAGAATCACAAATATCATATGATATCACTTATGTTGGGAACCTATAAAAATGTTACAGGGACTTCCCTGGTGATCCAGTGGTTAAGAATCCACCTTCCAATGCAGGGGACGTAGGTTCAATCCATGGTCAGGAAACTAAGACCCACATGCCACCAGGAAACTAAGCCCACTCAACACAACTACCAACCCTGTGTGCACCACAATGAAAGATCATGCGTGCCACAACTAAGATCCAATGCCACCAAAAATAAATAAATAAATATTTTTTTAAATATTACAAATGTATTTATGTACAAAACAGAAACAGACTCAGAGACTTCAGATATCCTTCAGGAAGAAAATTTTTTAAATCTAGTACAGATCATTAAATGTCAACCTGAAAAAATGATGCAATAATTTATATTGTAAAGGGTTTAATTTTCCTCAAATTAATCTATACCAGGCATTAGCAAACTAAACCTGCATATCACATCCAGCCTCCCAACTTATTTTGTAAATAAAATTTTATTGAATGACCAAAAAAACCCACAATGAGACATCATACCACACTTGTCAAAATGGCTATCATTCACAAGTCTACAAATAACAAATATTATTGAGAATATGGAGAAAATGGATCCTGAGTACACTGTTAGTAGGACTGTAAACTGGTACATTCACTATGAAAACAATATGGAGACCCGAAAAAACTAAACGTAGAATTATCATATTAGTGAACAATTCCACAGCTGGGTATATGTTGAAAGAAATGAAAACACCAATTTGACAAGATACATGCACCCCAATGTTCATAGCAGCATTATTTACAATTGCGAAGATACGGAAGCGAACTAAATGTCCATCAACAGAAATGGATAAAGAAGATGTTGTATGTATACACAATAAACTATTACTCAGCTATTAAAAAGAATCAAACTCTGACATATGCAACAACATGGATGGACCTAGAATGTATTATACCTAGTGAAATAAGTTAGAGAAAGACAAAGAGAAAGGCAAAGATTCCTCATTTATACGTGGAATCTATGAAATACAAGAATAAGTTAGAGAAAGACAAAGAGAAAGGCAAAGATTCCTCATTTATATGTGGAATCTATGAAATACAAGAAAGAAATGTATATAACAAAATAGCAATAGACTCACAGACAACAAATTAGTGGTTACTAGTGGGGAGAGTGAAGGGGGGTGGGAAAGATAGTACTTTGTTTTTGTTAATCCAATACATCTATGTAGAAAATAAACAAGGATCTACTGTACAACACAGGGAAATATAGCCATTATTTTGTAATAACTTTAAGTGGAGCATCATCTATAAATACATTAAATCCTTATGTTATACCCCGAGACTAATGTAATATTGTAAATCAACTATACTTCAATTTTTAAAATTCATAGGGTGGCTGTGGATTAAAAAAAGATTAATTATATACTGTGAACCAGAGCTTCATGTTAAATTTAAGACCATATACAGGATAAAATTGAATGAATGGAAAAAAGATATTCCATGCAAATGATACTTGCCTTACTAGTCTATCATCAGAAAAAAAAGACTTTACGTCAAACTTCTCAAAAAAACGAATGTTATCATATAATGATAAAGGGATTAATTCATCAAGAAATTATGACAATTATAAATATGTAAGTATCCAGCATTGGAGGTTCTAAACATATAAAGAAAATATTAACAAACAGAAAGGCGAAAATGTGTAGAAATAAAATAACGGTAAGAAACATCAATACCCAACTTTCAACACTGTATAGATCAGACAGAATACCCATCAGCAAACACTGAACTTGAACACACACTTGATATCAAGTGAACCTAACAGACACATGCAGTACATTCTACTCAAAAGTAGCAAAATTTCCAGGGCTTCCCTGGTGGCGCAGTGGTTGAGAGTCCACCTGCCGAAGCAGGGTACACAGGTTCGTGCCCCGGTCCGGGAATATCCCACATGCTGCGGAGCGGCTGGGCCCGTGAGCCATGGCTGCTGAGCTTGCGCGTCTGGAGCCTGTGCTCCGCAACGGGAGAGGCCACAACAGTGAGAGGCCCGTGTACCGCAAAAATAAAATAATATAAATTTTTTAAAAAGTAACAAAATTTCCATTCTTCTAAGCACACGTAGAACATTTCCCATGATAGATCAAATGTTAAGCCATAAAACAAGTCTTCAAAAATCCAAGAAGACTGAAATCATATGAACTATCTTTTCTAACCACAATGCTATGAAACTGAAATTCAATATTAAGAGTAATTGAGGGATTAGGAACCAAGACCGCAGAGTAGAAGGACGTGCTCTCATTCCTTCTTGCAAGAACACCAGAATCACAACTAGCTGCTGGACAATCATCGACAGGAAGACACTGGAACTCACCAAAAAAGATACCCCACATCCAAAAACAAAGGAGAAGCCACAGTGAGATGGCAGGAGGGGCGCAATCACGTGAAAATCAAATCGCATAACTGCTGGGTGGATGACTCACACACTGGAGAACACTTTTACCACAGAAGTCCACCCACTGGAGTGAAGGTTCTGAGCCCAACGTCAGGTTCCCAACCTGGGTGTCCGGCAACGGGAGGAGGAACTCCTAGAGAATCACACTTTGAAGACTAGTGGGATTTTATTGCAGGACTTCAACAGGACTCGGGGAAACAGAGACTCCACTCTGGAGGGCACACAGAAAGTAGTGTGCGCATCGGGACCCAGGGGAAGGAGCAGTGACCCCAGGGAAAACTGAACCAGAACTACCTGCTAGTGTCAGAGGGTCTCCTGCAGAGGCAGGTGGTGGCTGTGGCTCACCATGGGGACAAGGACACTGGCAGCAGAAGTTCTGGGAAGTAATCCTTGGAGTGAGCCCTCCCTGAGTCCTCCATTAGCCCCATCAAAGAGCCCAGGTAGGCTCCAGTGTTGGGTCGCCTCAGGCCAAACAACCAACAGGGAGGGAACCCAGCCCAACCCATCAGCAGTCAAGCAGATTAAAGTTTTACTGAGCTCTGCCCACCAGAGCAACAGTCAGCTCGACTCACCACCAGTCCCTCCCATCAGGGAACTTGCACAAGCCTCTTAGATAGCCTCATCCACCAGAGGGCAGACAGCAGAATCAAGAACTACAATCCTGCAGCCTGTGGAACAAAAACCACATTCACAGAAAGATAGACAAGATGAAAAGGCAGAGCGCTATGTACCAGATGAAGGAACAAGAAAAAAAACCAGAAAAACAACTAAAGGAAGTGGAGATAGGAAACCTTCCAGAAAAAGAATTCACAATAATGATAGTGAAGATGATCCAGGACCTCAGAAAAAGAATGGAGGCAAAGATCAAGAAGATGTAAGAAATGTTTAACAAAGATCTAGAAGAATTAAAGAACAAACAAACAGAGATGAACAATACAATAACTGAAATGAAAACTACCCTAGAAGGAATCAATAGCAGAATAACTGAGGCAGAAGAATGGCTAAGTGACCTGGAAGACAGAATGGTGGAATTCACTGCTGCAGAACAGAATAAAGAAAAAAGAATGAAAAGAAATGATGACACCCTAAGAGACCTCTGGGACAACATTAAATGCAACAACATTCGCATTATAGGGGTCCCAGAAGGAGAAGAGACAGAGAAAGGACCCAAGAAAATACTTGAAGAAATTATACTCGAAAATGTCCCTAACATTGGAAAGGAAATAGCCATCTAAGTCCAGGAAGTGCAGAGAGTCCCATACAGGAGAAACCCAAGGAGAAACATGCAGAGACATATAGTAATCAAACTGGCAAAAATTAAAGACAAAGAAAAATTATTGAAAGCAGCAAGAGAAAAATGGATCTCATTCAGATTCGATGGAGAAATCAAAAGCTTTACACACAGCAAGAGCTAAGAGAATTCAGCACCACCAAACCAGCTTTACAACAAACGCTAAAGGAACTTCTGTAAGTGGGAAACACAAGAGAAGAAAAGGACCTACAAAAACAAACCCAAAACAATTAAGAAAATGGTCATAGGAACATACATATCGATAATTACCTTAAAGGTAAACGGATTAAATGCTCCAAACAAAAGACACAGGCTTGCTGAACGGATACAAAAACAAGACCCATTATATGCTGTCTCCAAGAGACCCACTTCACACCTGGGGACACATACAGACTGAAAGCGAGGGGATAGAAAAACATATTCCATGCAAATGGAAATCAAAAGAAAGCTGGAGTAGCAAAACTCATATCAGATAAAATAGACTTTCAAATAAAGAATGTTATAAGAGACAAGGAAGGACACTACATAATGATCAAGTGATCAATCCAAGAAGAAGATATAACAACTATAAATATATATGCACCCAACATCGGAGCACCTCAATACATAAGACAACTGCTAACAGCTCTAAAAGATGAAATCGACAGTAACACAACAATGGGGGACTTTAACACCTCACTTACACCAATGGACAGATCATCCAAAATGAAAATAAATAAGGAAACACAAGCTTTAAATGACACAATAGACCAGATAGATTTAATTGATATTTATAGGACATTCCATCCAAAAACAGCAGATTACACTTTCTTCTCAAGTGCACACGGAACATTCTCCAGGATAGATCACATCTTGGGTCACAAATCAAGCCTCAGTAAGTTTAAGAAAATTTAAATCATATAAAGGATCTTTTCTGACCACAACGCTATGAGTTTAGAAATGAATTACAGGGAAAAAATCGTAAAAACACAAACACATGGAGGCTGAACAATACGTTACTAAATAACCAAGAGATCACTGAAGAAATCAAAGAGGAAATCAAAAAATACCTAGAGATAAATGACAATGAAACCACGATGATCCAAAACCTATGGGATGCAGCAAAAGCAGTTCTAAGAGGGAAGTTTCTAGCTATACAAGCCTACCTCAAGAAACAAGAAAATCTCAAATAAACAATCTAACCTTACACCTAAAGGAACTAGAGAAGGAAGAACAAACAAAACCCAAAGTTAGCGGAAGTAAAGAAATCATAAAGATCAGAGCAGAAATAAATGAAATACAAACAAAGAACACAATAGCAAAGATCAATAAAACTAAAAGCTGGTTCTTTGAGAAGATAAACAAAATTGATAAACCATTAGCCAGACTCATCAAGAAAAAGAGGGAGAGGACTCAAATCAATAAAATTAGAAACAAAAGAGGAGAACTTACAACAGGCACCGCAGAAATACAAAAAGCATCCTAAGAGACTACTACACACAACTCTATGCCAATAAAATGGACAACCTGGAAGAAATGGACAAATTCTTAGAAAGGTATAACCTTCCAAGACTGAACCAGGAAGAAATATAAAATATGAACAGACCAATCACAAGTAATGAAATTGAAACTGTGATTAAAAATCTTCCAACAAACAAAAGTGCAGGACCAGATGGCTTCACCAGTGAATTCTAGGAAACATCTAGAGAATAGCTAACACCCATCCTTCTCAAACTCTTCCAAAAAATTGCAGAGGAAGGAACACTCCCAAACTCATTCTGTGAGGCCACCATCACCCTGATACCAGAACCAGACAAAGATACTACAAAAAAAGAAAATTACAGACCAATATCACTGATGAATATAGATGCAAAAATCCTCAACAAAATACTAGCAAACAGAATCCAACAACACATTAAAAGGATCATACACCATGATCAAGTGGGATTTATCCCAGGGATGCAAGGATTCTTCAATATACTCAAATCAATCAATGTGATACACCATGTTAACAAACTGAAGAATAAAAACCATATGATCATCTCAATAGACACAGAAAAAGCTTTTGACAAAATTCAACACCCATTTAGATAAAAAAAACTCTCCAGGAAGTGGGCATAGAGGGAACCTACCTCAACATAATAAAGACCATATATGACAAACCCACAGCAAACATCATTCTCAATGGTGAAAAACTGAAAGCATTTCCTCTAAGATCAAAAACAAGACAAGGATGTCCACTCTCACCACTATTATTCAACATAGTTTTGGAAGTCCTAGCCACGGCAATCAGAGAAGAAAAAAAATAAAAGGAATACAAATTGGAAAAGAAGAAGTAGAACTGTCACTGTTTGCAGATGACATGATACTATACATAGAGAATCCTAAAGATGCCACCAGAAAACTACTAGAGCTAATCAATGAATTTGGTAAAGTTGCAGAATACAAAATTAATGCACAGAAATCTCTTGCATTCCTATACACTAATGATGAAAACTCTGAAAGAGAAATTAAGGAAACACTCCCATTTAACATGGCAACAAAAAGAATAAAATACCTAGGAATAAAGCTAGCTGGGGAGACAAAAGACCTGTATGTAGAAAACTGTAAGACACTGATAAAAGAAATTAAAGATGATACAAACACATGGAGAGACATACCATGTTCTTTGATTGGAAGAATCAATATTGTGAAAATAACTATACCACCCAAAGCAATCTACGGATTCAATGCAATCCCTATCAAATTACCAATGGCATTTTTTACAGAACTAGAACAAAATATCTTAAAATTTGTATGGAGACACAAAAGACCCCGAACAGCCTAAGTGGTCTTGAGGGGGAAAAAAAACGGAGCTGGAGGAATCAGGCTCCCAGACTTCAGACTATAATACAAAACTACAGTAATCAAGACAATATGGTACTGGCACAAAAACAGAAATACACATCAATGGAACAGGACAGAAAGCCCAGAGATAAACCCACGGACCTATGGTCAACTAATCTATGACAAAGGAGGCAAGGATATACAGTGGAGAAAAGACAGTCTCTTCAATAAGTGGTGCTGGGAGAACTGGACAGCTACATGTGAAAGAATGAAATTAGAACACTCCCTAACACCATACACAAAAATAAACTCAAAATGGATTAGAGACCTAAATGTAATACCAGACACTCTAAAACTCGTAGAGGAAAACATAGGAAGAACACTCTTTGACATAAATCACAGCAAGATCTTTTTTTGATCCACCATCTAGAGTAATGGATATAAAAACAAAAATAAATAAATGGGACCTGGGGCTTCCCTGGTGGCGCAGTGGTTGAGAGTCCGCCTGCCGATGCAGGGGACACGGGTTTGTGTCCCGGTCGGGGAGGATCCCGCGTGCCGTGGAGCGGCTGGGCCCGTGAGCCATGGCCGCTGAGCCTGCGCGTCCGGAGCCTGTGCTCCGCAACGGGAGAGGCCACAGCAGTGAGAGGCCCGCGTACCGCAAAAAAAAATTAAAAATAAAAATAAATAAATGGGACCTAATGAAACTTAAAAGTTTTTGCACAGCAAAGGAAACTACAAACAAGATGAAAAGACAACCCTCAGAATGGGAGAAAATATTTGCAAATGAATCAAAGGACAAAGGATTGACCTCAAAAATATATAAACAGCTCATGCAGCTCAATATTAAAGAAACAAACAACCCAATCCAAAAAGGGCCAGAAGACCTAAATAGACATTTCTCCAAAGAAGACATACAGATGGCCAGGAAGCACATGAAAAGTTGCTCAACATCACTAATTATTAGGGAAATGCAAATCAAAACTACAATGAGGTATCGCTTCACACCAGTTAGAATGGGCATCATCAGAAAAGCTATAAACAACAAATGCTGGAGAAGTGTGGAGAAAAGGGAACCCTCTTGCACTGTTGGTGAGAATGTAAATTGATACAGCAACTATGGAGAACAGTATGGAGGTTCTTTAAAAAACTAAAAATAGAATTACCATATGCTCCAGCAATTCCACTACTGGGCATATACCCAGAGAAAACCATAATTCAAAAAGACACATGTACCCCAATGTTCACTGCAGCACTATTTACAATAGCCAGGTCATGGAAGCAACCTAAATGCCCATCAAAAGACGAATGGATAAAAAAATAAATAAATAAAATAAAAAAAAAATAAAAAAAGACGAATGGATAAAGATGTGGCATATATATATACAATGGAATATTGCTCAGCCATAGAAAGGAACGAAATCGGGTCATTTGTTGAGACGCGGATGGATCTAGAGACCGTCATACAGAGTGAAGTAAGTCAGAAAGAGAAAAACAAATATGGTATATTAACGCATATATGTGGAACCTAGAGAAGTGGTAGAGATGAACTGGTTTGCAGGGCAGGAATTGAGACACAGATGTAGACAACAAACATATGGACACCAAGGGGGGAAAGTGGCAGGGGGTGGGCTTGGAGGTGTGATGAGTTGGGCGATTGGGATTGACATGTATACACTGATGTGTATAAAACTGATGACTAGAAGAACCTGCTGTATAAGAAATTAATTAATTTAAAAAAAACACCACAATTAGTGAGCCTGCACTCTAGAGCCCGCATACCACAACTACTGAGGCCACGTGCCACAACTACTGAATCTTGCACGCCTACAGCCCATGCTCCACAACAAGAGAAGCCACCGCAGTGAGAAGCCTGCGAGCCACAATGGAGTAGCCCCTGCTCATCGCAACTAGAGAAAGTCCACGCACAGCAACGAAGACCCAAGGCAGCCAAAAATAAATAATTAATTTTAAAAATTAAAATAAAAGACTGAATCATGAAGAACTAAAACAATCTGAACAGACAAAATTATTATTAAGGAGACTGAATCAGTTCTCAAAAACTTCTCCCCAAAAAATACCAGGGCTATGTTCAGTAGAAACTACAACAAATCGTAAAACAACTATACCCCAATAACAAAAAAGAAATATTTCCTACAATTATCAATTCCATTAACAAATCCAGAAATAAAACATGTTGATATTCTTTTTATTTAAATAAAATACTGGAACTAGATGGCTTCACTGGTGAATTCTATCAAACTTTTTTTTCTCTATCAAACTTTTAAAAGAAGTATTAATACTAATTATTTTTAATTGGGTAAATCTTATAAATCTATTTGTGGATGATACTTGTATTTTAGAAATACACTAGGGGAGACATACACAAATGATATAAAATAAGTTAGAGCTATCAGTTCTGAATCTCTGATGTCTGAAAATATTTATCATTTTAGTTGAGCTATGTTTCAGAAATTTAACACAATTGAGCATACATTAATAATATGATTCTTGTAGACTTTTTGGAAAATACAAAGAAGTGATAAGGAAGCGCATGTCTGTTACATGAGTGGGGAGTATAATGGAAACACAGAAGAACAAGCCACGACTGATTACAACCTCCACTTGACAAGCCAATATCTTCAATGGACGAAAGGGACAATGTTCATTTTTCAAAGCAAACTACAAGCAAAGGAAAACTTAGATGAAAACTAAGTTTCCAGATTTACCATGACAGTTTATGCACATTTCTCAGAGAATCACACCAAACCCTTACTAAACATAAAAGAAATATATGAACTTCATAGCAGAGGAGTCTTGCAGAAAACACCTGAACAAGGGAACATCAGGTATAATGGGACAAACAATTATCAGGTCACTGAAGCACACAAGACACATTATCCCTACTGTGGTATTGTGGGTGAAACACATAAGAAAACCATAATCTGAAACTATCATGAAAAAATGTCAGTTTTATGCAAATTTCAGACCACATATACCTCCCATGTTCTCTGACTCTAATACTGTATTTAAACAGTCTTTCTTATCAATATACAGAGCAAATCTGTCCTAATTCCTTATTTTTCCCAGAACTTTGAGTTATCTGGACCACTAACGCCATCCCACTTAAAAGTGCATTCATCCTGTTATGCTAAGTTGATGTTGCATTCAGATGTACATTAATCATTCCACTTTCCCCTTCTTCACTAGTATCTCGACATCTGAAATTATCCCATAGGGAATTTTGGATATTAATGGCTTCCCATGTTGATCTTTCACAAAAGGAATAATTTCAATAGTTGAAGGTCGTTAATTCATGGTGAGAATTCTCCATGCTCTGTGGGGAGCCTAGATGCAGACAATGGGGAAAAGGCTCTGGAACACAGAGAAGTATTGTAAAGAGCTGACTCGCTATCATAAGAAGGAAAAACACAAGTAGTTGAAAACAACGTTGCTAGGCAGGAACATCAGAAGTAGAAAATGAAATGTTTGCAGGTTCTCAATCCATGAACCCAGCAGCCCTCGTGCTTAAAACTGGCCTAAACTTAGAATCACCTGGAGTTAAAACAATGCAAATGCTCCCACCCAGATCAATAGACTCTGTGGGGAGGGCACAGGTGATGTTACTGCTAAATACTCATCATGCAATGCTAATGGGAAAGTGCATGGGAGCCACATAGCAAACATTTCTTCCAAAGCTTTAAAGTGCATAGAAATTTGGGGGGAATCTGGGCCCCACTTGAAGTTATGATTCTCCTGTGGGGCTCATGAAATGGCATCTTTAACAAGTTTTTTGTTGGTGCAGATGTTACTCCTCAGCCCCGTATCCAGTAGCACTGAGCTAGAGCTATCAGGCAGAGCACACCTGAGACCACTGAGTAGCGTGAAGGTTTCAGGTAAGAACTTCCAGAAGTGAAGTTCCCTGGGCCTGATTCCTAGGGGCTGAGCCCCTCCTGGTATAGGTGTGGCCTTGCTGTTGTCTAAGGGAGATGCTGCTAGGTTGGTGGAAATCACATGGTGGGTTTAGGGTTGTGTGAGGGGTGGCCCGTAGAAATCTACCCAAAGGTACCCTTAGTCCTCAGGTCCTTTAGCCCCCTCTCCTCTCAGGGCCCATCTGACCCACAGGACTACCTGAGAGCAGGGCATGACCACCTGTCCTCAGGTGAGCCGAGACTCCCTACCCCCAAAGATCCAGAGCATGAAGTTGTTTGCATCACAGATTTGTTTGAAAATAAACCAAAGGCAGCAACGGAGGGTGGATTAACATTTTGTGTTGGGAATGGACAGAAGCCTTTGAAAATGATGCCATGAATGCATATTTGATGATTTACAAAGGAAGTCATGATCTATGTTAATAAAGCACATTATAACTGAATCAACAGATCAGAATTTTTGGTTTGTTGTATGTCTATGTGTGTGGGTTACAAATTGTGGTGTCAGAGTTTGTTCTCCCACCCCCCCCTTATTTATTTTTACTTTCTCACATCTTTAAAGTGCATTGATTAAGGTAAAAATTAGAGAAAAGCATATCCACTTTTTCAAATATTCTTTGAGAATACTGAATCTTTTAAATTTTTCCTTTTATTAAAAATTTTTTTAATTTTTATACAATTTTTAAAGGTTACTTTCCATTTACAGTTATAAAATATTGGCTATTTTCCCTGGGTTGTACAATACATCTCTGAGCCTATCTTACACCCAATAGTTTGTACCTCCCACTCCCCCACCCCTATAGTGACCCTCCCACCTCCCCACTGGTCACCACTAGTTTGTTCTCTGTACCTGTGAGTTTGCTTCTTTTTTGTTATATTCATTCATGTGTTGTATTTTTTAGATTCCAAATATAAGTGATATTATACAGTACTTGCCTTTCTCTGTCTGACTTATTTCACTTAGCAAAGTTCCCTCCAAGTCCACCTATGTTGCTGCGAATGTCAAAATTTCATTTTTTCATGGTTGAATAAGTAGTGTGTTGTACATATATACCCCATCTTCTTTATCCATTCACCTGTTGATGGGCACTTAGGTTTCTTCTATATCTTGGCAATTGCAAATAGTGCTGCTATGAATATTGGAGTGCATGTATATTTTTGAAATAGTGTTTTGGGTTTTTCTTGGATACACATCCAGGAGTGGAATCGCTGGGTCATATGGTAGTTCTATATTTAGTTTTTTGAATCTTTTAGTGTATCCCAATAATTGTTTCATAATCCACATACCAGTGTATTTAAAATTTTAAGTGATTTTTAAAAGAGCTTTTTTTTTTTTTTTTTTTTTTGGCCACACTGGTTGCAGGATCTTAGTTCCCCAACCAGGGACTGAATCACGGACCAGGGATTTAACCTGGGTCACAGCAGTGAAAGTGCCAAGTCCTAACCACTGGACCACCAGGGAACTCCCAAACAAATTAGACTTTAAAATAAGGACTGTTAAAAGAGACAAAGAGGGGCTTCCCTGGTGGCACAGTGGTTGAGAGTCTGCCTGCCAATGCAGGGGACACGGGTTCGTGCCTTGGTCCGGGTCCGTGCCTTGGACCGGCTCCGGTCCGGTCGTGCCGGGTCCGTGCCTTGGTCCACATACCGCGGAGCGACTAGGCCTGTGTGCCATGGCCGCTGAGCCTGCGCGTCCGGAGCCTGTGCTCCGCAGCGGGAGAGGCCACAACAGTGAGAGGCCCGCGTACCGCAAAAAAAAAAAAAAAAAAAAAAAAAAAAAAGAGACAAAGAAGGATACTACATAATGATCAAGGATCAATCCAAGAAGAAGATATAACAATTTTAGGTATTTATGCACCCAACATAGGAGCACCTACATACATAAAGCAACTATTAACTGACATAAAGGGAGAAATTGATAGTAACACAATAAAAGTAGGGAACTTTAAAATCCCACTTATAACAATGGACAGGTCATCCAGACAGAAAATCAGTAAGGAAACCCTGGCCTTAAAGGACACATTAGACCAGATGGATGGATGTATATATACAAAACATTCCATCCAAAAGCATCAGAATACACTTCATTTTCAAGCGCACACTGAACTTTCTCCAGGATAGATCGCATGCTATGCCTCAAAACAACCCTCAGTAAATTTAAGGAAATTGAAATCACATCAAGTATATTTTCCAAACACAATGCTATGAGACTACAAATTGACTGTAAGAAAATAACTGCAAAAAACACAAACATGTGGAGGCTAAACAATATGCTACTAAACAACCAATGGATCACTGAAGAAATCAGAGAGGAAACAAAAAATACCTAGAGACAAATGGAAATGAAAACACAACGATCCAAATCTATGAAACACAGCAAAAGCAGTTCTAAACAGGAAGTTAACGGTGATACAAGCTTACCATAGGAAACAAGAAAAATCTCAAATGTACACTCTAACCTTACACCCAAAGGAGTGAGAAAAAGAACAAAGCTAAAAGTTAGTAAAATTTTTAAAAATCATAAAGATTAGAGCAAAAATAAATAAAAGAGATGAAAAATCAATAGAAAAGATCAATGAAACTAAGAGCTGTTTCTTTGAAAAGATAAACAAAATTTAGCCAGACTCGTCAAGAAGAAAAGAGAGGGCCCCAATCAGTAAAATCAGATACGAAAAAAGGGAAGGTACCACTGACACCACAGAAACACCAACGAGCATGAGACTACCATGAACGATTATATGCTAATAAAATGGACAACCTAGATGAAATGGACAAATTCCTAGAAATGTACAATCTCCCAAAACTGAATGAGGAAGAAATATAAAATATAATCAGATGAATTACCAATAATGAAATTGAATCAGTTGTTAAAAAAAACTTCCAACAAACGTAAGTCCAGGAGCAGATGGCTTCACAAGCGAATTCTACCAAACATTTAGAGAAGAATTAACACCTATTCTTCTCCAACTATTCCAAAAATTGGCAGAGGAAACTGCAGAGTCAGGAATTGTAGGGTTGGGGGAAATGGTGCAGGGTCATGAGGAAACTAAGGACACTTGGTAAGTGATGACTGGAACATTTGGTGGCATTAGACATACAGGACACGAGAAATGGGCTGAAGTCACTGGTAGGAGAGGAGGATAAAGGGCAAGGGAGAAGGAAGATAAGGATAAAAGGCTTGGGAGCAGTAGAAGGGGAGGAGGGTTGGGTTGAGAGCTCTGGAATCCGGAGGATAGAGGTTTCATGGGGACGGAGGTCTAAAATGCACAGGATGGACATGGGAGAGCAATAAAGAAGCCTAGAAGGGGAAGAATTCATTCTAGAGATATCTAAAGGTCACAGAGGCAGAGAGACTGAGGTCACAATGAGGAATAGAGGACGGTGGAGCAGAGGGATGGAGGTGGGTGATGCTGGTTGCAGTGGGTGGAGGGTCATGAATTTTTTCTCCTGTTTAAGCAAACAAAACTTAATCCAGAGTCAAAGCACTTTGTGAAAATAAATTATGAACCACCAATCATACACAACCAGCAAGGCTTTCCCAAACTAAGGTGACTGGTTAAGACACAATCAATTATTATCCTTGCTTTGATGTGGTGTCTTCTTTAGAAAAACCCCTCTCTGAGTTCCTGCCGATAAAGTGCTCCTAACCACCTTTGATTTGAGCCTGCTGCAACTGAACAGAGGTCGGCTCAAATGAACTCTTGAAAACTGGAATGCTCATAAATTAACATTTTAACACACAGGGCCGCATTTCTTTTTGAGCACTAGCACCTCGTCGGGTCCCTAAACACCTTGCTCAGGTGCAGCGTGGCCTGAGGACTCAGGGTGAAGTCTCTCCCCGCTTCTCCCTGCCCCCACTCACTCACGCCAACAACACACCAACACAGCTGTGTCCTCACTTGACCAGACTGCACCCTTGATAGTAACACCACACTGCCTGCACCAGCAGAGTCTCCCACCACGTGCTGAGCAGTGCACAGAGGACTTCAGGCACACACCCGCCCCTCCCAGGGCCAAAACTGCCAGTCACAGGCTCCTCCCTTCACCAGCCCTGGGCTCAAGATCGCCAGCCTTGCATTCCATTTTAATGGAGCCCACACACCTGAGTTCGCAGTTCAGGCAAGCTGGTACCACAATCTGTAGTACAGGCCAGTTCTCCCTCTGACCCGTGTTGTTACCCCTTGGGTTTTGACAGCCTTCCCTTTTTTGGCCTCTTCTTTAGCCCAAACCTTCACACAGGCACAGACAGGGAATGCAGGTGAAACTCATAAGGACTTGAATCTAGTACCTCTAACAATGCATATGACCCAAGAGCAGGCTGGAATCAGGGACTAGCCACCCAGAATCACCCTGAGTAATATAAACACATAAGGCGCTGGTCAGTCCCACCTCTAGAGCAGCCCATCGGACGCCACAGATTCCTGTTTCATACTTCAGGCTTTACATTGCAGGCACAGCTCTGCTGCCCCAGAATTTCCACCCAGAATACAGTCCTTCTTCCAAAATCAGACTTGCAGAGCCTAATAGGAAAGGTCAATTCAGATTCCGTTTAAAAGGACCACTTAAACAAAGAAACGAACAAAAAAGTCCTGCCATGGCTCCACCCCCATTCCTTGGTCATCCTTTTCTGAGCAGTTCAGAGACCAGAGTTCCTGAAAACTCTTCCACCTTTGTGAATGGATCTGGCATTCATAATTTTTGATGCTCATACTCAGATAAAGGAGAGTAAAGAACTTGAAATTTGGTGAGTGGATTTTATGTTTATCATCCGTGATAATGAAAGAGAAAAGACAAAGATAATCTCTACTCCCAGGAAGGCAAGCCCGACAACTAAATCCTCCTGGGAAAGATGAACATAGAATATCCAGTTCCCAGCAGATTACGACAATCAACTCTCATAATGTGAGGATGTCAGCACAGTGTCTTGAACACAGTGCATCCTCACATACCTGTGAGCATACAGTAGATACCCATGAAACATTCCTTTCATGAATGAACAAATGTTTCCCCATAAGTTGTCCTCAGACCCCACTGCTTTCTCTAGTCCCTGCTCAATTTGAAAGTGGTGAGCAGAGAATGTCATCTTTTCAGAAGTTGTTAGTGGTCTTCACTGGGAACAAGCAGTATTTGTGTTCAGATAGGCACTCAGGCACTGTTCTTGATTTCTCTAGATTAATGCTGCTGGAAATGAGGTCTAGGGTAAGCGACTTCAGTGGTTCCTCAAAGTGCAAATTACTGACCTTCATCCCAACTTGGAGACTCATAAAGTCTGAGTGTGGGGCCCCAGTATCTGTTTTTAAGGGGACGAATAAGTGATTTGTATAGACATGAAATTCTGGTGAGCAATGTTCCCCAAAGTCATTTTCAGCCTTGACTCCCCATTGGAATCATTTATGTATATTTTAGAACTACCACCCCCTGTGTCCCACCCCTGTAGATTCTGTCCATTAGTCTTTGACAGGTAAACACTGTGAGGCTCCCAGCTTCATTTCTGATGACCTATTACAGGGTCTGGTCCATGGGGAAGCCTGGTCTACATAGACTTGAATGGGGGACACTCGGTCTATCTCACGTTCCCAGGGTTGTACTGGAATGTGTACGTGTCTCTAGGAGACAAGTACCTCCAGAGACAAGGGAGGAGAAACACACATAAACTCCATAAAAGAACTTTGTACGTGCACAGATTTTCCCAGGCCCCCAAAAGCAATGGAATAGCAGCCAGAACATGCAGATCCTCAGAGGCCATGGGGAAGCCTTTGGCTCTCGCTCTGATTGCCATGGAAGGTCACTGGAGCAAAAGGAAAACCCTTAGAGGGTTTAGGAGCAGGATACGAGTGGAGCAGGATAAGTACCTCTGTGACAGCAACAGACATACACCTGGGCTTCTCAAAATAATTTCCATGGAAGCAGAGCCTCCCGAACAACATATTAAAGCCTCGCTTCCTCCACCTTTGTACATCACTCCTGTGTTATCTGCTTTATTCATTCCCACCTACCTGGGTGTATGACTGCTGTCTCCTTTCCTACACATCCCCACGCTCTTTGCTCAAAAAAGGTGACCACAGGCTTCCCTGGTGGCACAGTGGTTGAGAGTCCGCCTGCCGATGCAGGGGACACGGGTTCGTACCCCGGTCCGGGAGGATCCCACATGCCGCGGAGCGGCTGGACCCGGAGCCATGGCCACTGAGCCTGCGCGCCCGGAGCCTGTGCTCCACAACGGGAGAGGCCACAACAGCAAGAGGCCCACGTACAGCAAAAAAAAAAAAAAAAAAAAAGGTTACCAGGTTCAAGCTTAGAGACAGCAACACCTATTTATGAAACAAAGGAACATATTACTCATCCTGGATATTCTACAATTTCCAATCCAGTACTGTGTTCAGTAGAGAAGAGAGAACACTATATAGAAAATTACTTCACCAAATAGTATTTCCTGACAGCCCCTTTAAAGCACTTAGGAAGCATTTCTAATTTGCAGATCCTTAACTCTACTTCCAAGTAGTACTCAATCAAAAATAAGGAATGGATAGTCGATTCTAAGATGTGGGCAACAATATCTCATTTCATTTTAAATACCTAGAATGATCACTGATCTACAGTGAAAGATGCAGATCAACTCAAGAAATGAGAAGGACAAGATGAAACCTCACGAAGATTTTTTTTGCATCAACAAACCCCTATTTCTTTGAAATGATTTCATTTCTCATTTGTGCTCATTATGTTATAGCATTTTAAGATACTTGAATATATACTATGGGACTCTTCCTGGAGATACAAAAAGTAAGAAACTAAGAGAATAACTGTGAAATGACAATGCAATTAAAAGGAAATTTACAGAACATTTACTAACAAAAGCCTGAACAAAGGTGAGAGCCTTCATTTTCCAAAGCAATCTACAAGTAAAGGGAAATGAAGTAGATGGGGGAGTAGTCATATGAAATGTGATAGTTTATGCACATCTCTCAGTAAATCCCTCCAAGACCCTATAATTGGAATATTATTAGCTTTTCAGTCGAGGAATCTGGCAGACAGCCCCTGAATCAAGTGAACAAAATTAACATCAGCTGTACTGGGACAAACTGATATCAGCTGATCAATGCAGGCAGGACTCATCATCATTGCTGGGATAGTTTCGAAAAGCAATCCCAAAACATTAATCTAATCATGAGAATAGGGTTAAGCACATTTAAAACCACACAGAGCTTCCATGTCCTGTACTCTTGTGTATTTTAAATAGGAAGTCTTTCCTTGAGGCAATTTAGAGCTCTCTTCCTTTTTCAGAACTTTGGGTTATTCTGGGCCATATAGCAACCAGCTTTACTGGTGCATTTTCATTATCCTTGACTACAGAAACTGCTGCTGCATCCACACAGGACCTAAATATTATATATTCTCCTTCTTTACTGATATCCCAGGACCCAACCTCATATTCAGTGGGAATCTTGTGTATCAACACATCCCCAAGTTGAGATGACAAAAAGGGATATTTCTCAACATTTGCACATCAGTAATTTATGGTAGGAATTCTTTATGCTCTAAAGAGAGCCTGGATGGAGAAAATGGAGAGAAGGCGATGGGATATAAGTGAGGAATATCCTAAAGATCTAACGTTGGCTAACATTAGAGAAAAAAGAAAAGTATTAAAAATAAATTTGTTAGGCAGGACCACCAGAGGTAGAGCAGTAAATGTTTGCAAGTTCTAAATACATGGGATTTCAGCAAGAAAAGGGGACACAGCCACTGATCGGGGTCACAAATTTTACCTGAGAACCTGCCGTTTCTTCCTCTTCCTCCTCCACTTCTAGGTTCCTTTCTCAGGCAATATTATGTAGATACGTGGCACCTGTACATCTTTGAGGGCATCAGCACAGTGCCTTCACCTGCTACCCCCACTCTCAGAGGCAGGAGGCCCCTGAAATGCAGACAGACCACGCTCCCCTCTCCTTTATCACATGACAGATTCAGGAAGAAATGCGCTCCTACATGGAGACCAAGGATATTCTCCTTCCCTGTTTTCATACGCCCTTCTGTCTCACAGTCAGCCAGAAATGCTGCTACAGCAATGGGGTATGTGGGGTGCACAGCCCTGACCCACCTACCCAGACTCTACTACCTTTCCTTAAACCAAAGACTGGACTCAAGTCTCACACCACAGAAATATGACAGTCCTCTTGCATAACCCTGATTTCACCCTGGAATTGCCTGGGAATGTAATTAAAGCGAATTTATTTGTAATCTATATAAATCATGTTCACCTGAAACTATGTTGAAACCCTGAATCAAATACAATATTGTATGTCAATTATACTTCATTTTTAAAAAACGCACACTCACCCAAGCCAGTAGACAGAATCTGTGAGGGAGATCACAGGTAACAGTAGTAATTAAAACTCTGCAAGTCATTTTTACTGTAAGCCTAGAGTGCAAAGCACTTATGTAAATCTTGCCTCTCAAACTTCAATATGCATACAAAGCATTCAAGCACCCATGGAAAAAACTGGGCTTCTGCAGGTTTGGAGCGGGGCCCATGAATTGGCAGCTTTAACAAATTTCTTCCTTGTACCGAGGATGCTCCCCCAGACCTGTTTTTAGTAGCACTAGAGAAAGCAGGCACACCACACCTCAGCCCCTTCCACCACATACCTTATCTCAAAGTGACTATTATTGGTTCTGTGTACTTAAAAAATTATTCACAACCTAAAAGTTGAGAGTTATGTTTTATTCAGCGGGAAGTTTTAGGGCTTCAAGCCCGGGAGGCAGCATCTCAAGTAACCCTGAGAACATTGCTCAGAGGAGGCGAGCTGGGGAGCCAGGTTATATAGACATTTTGCAACAAGGCGCAGGTAGTCAGGAACATAAAAGGATTATTGTTAATTCAGGAAAACCAGATATCCCAAGTTAAGGAATTTAGCGCTTTTCTATGTATGGGAAGATGCAAGAGTCTGGGCTCACCGAAATCATTCCTTTGATAGGCACCTCAGCTATCTGAGGCCAGTATCCTGTATTTTCACATTCTGAGTTTCCTCAGGGCTCACGGTAGGGAGTGGCTGCAGTCTGATGGCTGCTAGATGGCAGGTATTCTTTCCTTCCTGAGTTCCCTCAGGGCTCACCAGGCCTCACTGGAGGGCTGCAAGTGCTGATGACTGTGACATCCTTTGTTTAATGATATGGCAGGAAATACTCCTTTTCTCAGTTCCAAGAAAGACCACCATCAACATCTTGCAGGATCACATGTTTGGCTGGCACTTTAAAGTTTACATAAGGCAATAAAGGCTGTAACATCTGAGTTAAGTCTCTACTTGTTATACAACATGTATATAGTCATCAGTGCAACGATTATTGAGCATCTACTATGTGTTTACAAGTAGGTTATGGTTTTGGAAACCTCATGGATATTATTGGGAGTTAATCTTCATAATATCCTGGGATTTTGGCACTTGGAGTCTCATAATAACCATGAGGACATAGATACTAAGACTCACTTTTCTCTCTCTTCTTCTGTTTCCCTATCATTGATTTTTTTTTTAAAAGTGTTTGCAGGACTTCCCTGGTGGTGCAGTAGTTAAGAATCCGCCTGCAAATGCAGGGCACATGGGTTCGATCCCTGGTCCGGGAAGATCCCACATGCTGCGGAACAACTAAGCCTGTGTGCCACAACTACTGAGCCTGCGCTTTAGAGCCACAACTACTGAGCCAGCGTGCCACAACTACTGAAGCCTGCAAGCCTAGAGCCCATGCTCCGCAACAAGAGAAGCCACCACAATGAAGCCCATGCACTGTAAGGAAGAGTAGCCCCCGCTCGCCTCAACTAGAGAAAGCCTGTGCGAAGCTACAAAGACCCAACACAGCCAAAAAAAAAGTTGTTTGCATACAATAGAAGCTACCTATAGATGGCTTCCTCTTAATTCAGCTCCGCCTTAATTCGGGTAACCTGTCTTTAGGTAAGGTCTCCTAACAGGGGTGTGGAAACGGGAGGAAGAGGCTCCGATGAAAAGCAAAGAAGGAAGTTTCAGGAGAACTTGCAAGAGAAAAAAAGGGCCACAGAGATGAGCAGAGCCTGATCCACAAAAATACCAGCGCTTTTACAAGCCCTGCATTCATGGCCATCAGCTACGTTTTCAACATACCTACAGCCAGCCACCCAGGCCTAGAGCCGGAAAACTGCAAGCCCAGGAGTCAAGCCAGGTATTACAGGGTCCAGAGTCCTGCCTCTGGAGAAATAAAGGGAAGTCAGCCGGCAAACAGCCTTCACTCTGTCCAGCCACTAGGCCACCAGATCAGGCTGGAAGGGCCCCCATCAAATGCCGAAAGCAGACAAGGCTGTCCCCTATTTCAGGCAAGGCAACTTGAGCCTGAGGGTCAAAGCCACTCTGTAACCAAGCCCTCATGTCTGCCCGCGACCTTGAAGTTGCTCCAAAGCCGTCTCCTGGCCCTGAGGCCCAACCAGGGAGCCTTAGCTGAGTTGCACCAGTCCTCTGGCGTCGCCTGGCGGATGTCCGCTGGAACAACAACTCTCAGCCCTTCAAACAGCCTCCCTCCCCTGCCCTGGGAGCTACACTGGCCTTGGGCACCAGCCCGCCTGATATCCTATCTCCCCTTCCTCTAAGGACAGTGAAGTGCCCCACTTAGGGTCCTACTGTCTCGCAAAGTTTCCCAGGGCACTCATCCCTCCCTACAACACCCCATTACTTTATTCCAATTAGGCCTTAAAGTGACTTGATGTGACCTGGCTTTCAATCAATCAGCTCCCCCTCAATTCAGGTGCCCTGGCTTTAAGTCAGGTCCACAAACAGGGGTATGGGGACACGAGGAAGAGGCTCAGATGGTAAGAGAAGAAGGAAGTTTCGGGAGATCCAGCAAGAGAAAGAAAGGGCACAGGGATGAGCAGAACCTGACCCACAAAATACCAGCGCTTTTACAAGCTCTGCATTCACTACCAACAGCCTCGTTTTCAACATGCCAACACCCACGCAGGCCTACAGCTTCAAAAGTGCAAGCCGAACAGTCAAGCAGGGTATTTCTTGGCCTGGAGAACAATGGCAGTCAGACCTCAGACAGCCCGTCAGGCTTGTAAGGCCAACTGGCCTGAGGCAGGGGAATGCAATCAGACTCACAGGCTGCATCAGACCGAAACTTTCCGGACCACCCAGCTCCAGAAACTGACCTGGAGACTTTCCGGACCACCCAGTCCCAGGAACTGACCTGGGGACTTTCCATCCGGCCCAGCCTTCCCGCCTTTCGAGGGGCGGGGGCTAAGGGTCCCAAGACTGATGCAACGGGCAACGGATATTGCCACGATAACGGAAGAGACCACCAAATAAGGAATAACATGCGCCCTCCCGGATTCACCACACCCCTTTCCCTTCTTCCCCTATAACTTCTGCCCAAACTCTCGCCCAGGCGCGACTTCTCTGGCTCCTTTCTCTCGAACCAGTGAACCTCGCCCGGGAGCGTTCCCAAATAAAGCTTGTTTAAGGTCTCCCCCGTTTCTTGGTGCCGTTCCTTACAAGGCTGTCCGGCCACAGAACACCCAACCAGGCCGGAAGTGCCCCGATCGCATGCTTAGGCAGAACTCTGCCCCCTCTTTGAGGCGAGGCAATTTGGGCCGGTGATTCACAGGTGCCCACTACCCAACCCGTCTTCTCTGGGCACACCCTTGGGGTTCCTCCAAGCTAACCACCTAGCCATGGGGTCCCCCCTAGAAGTCGCAGCTGCGTTCCCCAGTGCTCTGGCGCTATCTGGCGGACATCCCTGTAACAACAACTCTCAGCCCTTCCTCCGGCCTCCCTCCCCAGCCCTGAAGGCTCCACTGGCCTTGAGCACCGGTATGCCTGATTTCTTTCCTCTGCCTCCAAATGCAAAGAAGTGCCCTGTGAGGGGGGTATGTTTTCTCTCTCAGAGTCTCCCGGGGCACTCACCCCTCCCTATCCCATCGCACTATTTTCAATCAGTCAGCCCCCTGAAGTCACGTGACGTGATTCCTGCTTTAAATCCAACCAGTTCTCCCTTAATGCAGCTGACCCTGCTTTAGATCTGGTGTGGCCGGGACCGGTGTGGCAACAGGAGGAAGCAGCTCAGATGGAAAGGGAAGAACGAAGTTTTCAGAGAGCTCTCCAGAGGAAGAAAGAATACACAGGGAGGAGCATAGCCCACCCACCAAAATACCAGTGCTTTTACAAGCTCCCCATTTAGGACCCCCAGCCCCGTTTTCCACATTCCAACACTCACACAGGCCTTTACCTCGAAAACTGGGAGCCCAAGATTCGAGCCAGGTATTTCTGGCTCCAGAGTTTTGCCTCTGTAGAAATCGCCAGTCAGGCTGTCCCGACCAGGCTGGAAGTGCCCCCATCGCAAGTATCAGCTCTACCCGCTCTGAGAGAGGAGGCAATTTGAGCCAGAGAGTCAGAGGCTCCGGACAACCAACCGCTCCTCTCAGGGCTCACCCTGGGGTTCTGCCAACCCCATCTCAGAGGCTGGAGCCGCAGGTGGGCTCCGCCAGTGCTCTGCCGCCCTCTGGCGGCTGTCGGGTCTGACGCCAACGCTCATCCCTTCCTCCTGCCTCCCTCCCTTTCCCCAGCCTGGCAGCTGCACTGGTCTATCCTCAATAAATCTTACCTTAAGGGGACTTCGCTGGTGACGCGGTGGTTAAGAATCCACCTGCCAATGCAGGGGACACGGGTACGAGCCCTTGTCCGGGAAGCCCATGCCGCGGAGGAACTAAGCCGGTGTGCCGTAACTACTGAGCCCATGCACTGCAACTACTGAAGCCCCGGCGTCTAGAACCTGTGCTCTGCAACAAGAGTCGCCACCGCAATGCGAAGCCCGCGCACCACAACAAAGAGTAGCCCCTGCTTGCCGCAACTGCTTTTGGCCATC
Organism: Delphinus delphis; assembly: GCF_949987515.2. Lineage (NCBI taxonomy): Eukaryota > Metazoa > Chordata > Mammalia > Artiodactyla > Delphinidae > Delphinus > Delphinus delphis. Next base: position 61,699,700 of record NC_082692.2, read on the forward strand.
CTGTGTTTTCAACAGGAGGGTTATAAATGTGTGAGGTTTCTCAGTGGCTGGGGGAAGGGACAGAGAGTACCAAGGAAGGAAGGGAAGAAATGAACTACAAGACCAGAAGCACTAAAGGCAAACTGTTTCTCCTACCTCCAGCCTAATTCTCCTGGTGCCCAGACTGTGAGTTCAATTTCTTTGGAAGCTGCGTTGTGTTTTTTAACTACCAAAGCAAAATTCAAACAGTAAAAATTGACTTTGGAGTTTAATAGAAGAATGGAATAAAATAAAAAAAAGAAAGCTGATGGTACCAATTTATTTTTCTGGTCAGCAATTTTCCCTCACCCCCATCCCCTCCAGGACTGGAGACTGACTGACTGAAACCTTTGGAATGAACTTTGCCAAGGAGCACTCACTCATGAAACAGTGCAGACAAGCTGATGGGATTCATTAATTGTGCTTAGTGTGCCGGATTTTCTATAATCCTTGGTTGACTTTTCTGGAACTGAAAACAGGATCCAGTTTAGAAAAAGAAAAAGAAAAAAGAATGGCTGTGATAAGCGAAGGTGGACAGAAAAACTGTTATAGGGACCTTAATGGATTTCTGTTGCCCACAGCCATGGTTCTCACAGTGGTCTTGAAATCAGCAATTTCTTCATCTTCTGGGAACTCATTGTACTAGTCTGCTTAGGCTGCTATAACAAAATACCACCAGTTGGGTGGATTAAACAACAGACATTTGTTTCCTTACAGTGCTGGAGGCTGGAAGTCCAAGATCAAGGTGCTGGCCAGTTTGGTTTCTGGTGAGATCGCTCTTCCTGGCTCTTCCTCTTTTTATAAGCCACCAATCCAATCAGATTAGGAACCCAGATTTACAACCTCATTTAACCTTAATTATCTCCTAAAAGCCCTATCTCAAATACTGTCACATTGGGCATGAGGACATCAACATATGAATTTTGGGGGACAGAATTCAGTCCACAGGACTCGTTACAAATGAAAATTCTGGAGCCCTGCCTCAGACCTACTGAATCAGAAATTCAGGAAATGGAGCCCTGCAATTTGTGTCTTATTAATCTCTCCAGGTTATTCACATGCATGCTAAAGCCCAAGAAGCACAGGCCTGCAGGGAAAATTCCCAACCTCCCATTTCTTTTCCTCCACAGCTTTTCCCATTTTTACTTTCCGACCTAATTTCTTACTGCTCTTTGACATGACCTCTGCTTCTGCTAAACTCCTTCTCACCGTGGCCTGAAGGATCATTCGTATTCTTTCAGACTCTTGTTTACTGTCCTTCCACAACTTCGCATTGTCTTTCGACCTCTTTAATGAAGCATCACTTTAACATCCCAGCCAGGGTCATGTCTTCTTTCTCCAGACAGCAGAAGCACTAATTGTCTGAACCAATCATTTTCATATTTTTACAGATTTTACTTTCTTAGAGTTCATAGGTTATACTTGTCTGTAATTTTAGCACAAGCCTTTCCATATAAAAAGTACTTAAATCTTCAAAATATTATAGACTTTCCTGCTTATAACTCTTCTCTGTAAGTGACTCCCTACAACACCGGCTCCAATACAACACTGATTTGGGGCATCAAACAGCCCGTTGATCTCTGACATAACGCTACTTCCAAAGTTGCTTAATAGAAAAAATTATATAGTATTTGCTATTTATTAAATCTTTAAGTGCATCAAGTCCTATAATAAGCACTTAGTACATTACCTCATTAAATTCTCACAATCACCCTGATATAGGCATTATGATCTTTATTTGACTGAAAAGACACTGGAAACTGAGGCAGAGGAGTTCAAGGAATTCCCCCAAAGTCACATACCCGAGGAGCAGCAAGGCCGAAAATTATGAATCTATGTTTCTCTAACTCAAAGCATATGCGTTATTTTTACTATGTTATACTAGAGACAGAGATTTAGTTATCTGTCAACGTGTTGAATTTACTGCCAAGAACCCCAGAGTGTATGTGTCTTGCAGTAAAGATATTTCCAGGGTAGCCTTGTAAACTCTCTATTTTCTCCACCCCTAACGTACACATACACACATACAGAAGCACTGCTAAAAGTAAACCATCATGAAAAAAAAATTTAGGGAGGACTTGTTGAGACCAGCAGATACTATTAAATGACTACAGACAACAAAGAGCTCTGTTCTATATGCTATTCTATATGCTATTTACCTGCAGACAGCCTTTGGTATTCTTTCATCTTTACATTAAAGACAACTGAAGAACTCAGTTGGGAGTTACTTGAAAGGGAATTACTTGAAATTACTTGAAAGCTCACAAGGAACTCTGATAAACTTTTGCCCAAAGCAATTACTGATAACTGAACACTAGAAACACTCATACACACATATATATGCATAGAAAATTGAAAAAAATCTATAAAAACAACGGAATTAAAAAAAATTCGTACGTTCTTAGCTTCCTTTCCCAGAAAACAGCCGAAGTGGTTATATTTTACTTTCACAGCTGCCTGCACTTTAGACTGGGCTGTTAAGATAATAAAGCCACACCTATTATATCGTTTCAGTCATACCAACCATCAGCTGAGATAGTAATGAAAAGTAACACTCCATTCACAGCCTACCTGGGGTGGTCAATTCACTCAACATCTTGCAGAAATAGGTGACATATTGTTCACATGGAGGCGCTATAAATGAGCTGAGTATTCTTCTGGGTTGTAGCCCACCTACGTCATCTGCATCTGCAAGTCATGAGGCACTATGGTCCATACTTTGTCCTCTGTGAGGAGAAAAATGCCAGGACGATGGGTCATTAATATGCAAATATATCTTCAAATGTCAGAAAATAAGTGAGCTATGCTTTCACTGGTGTTTTCCCCAAACTGCTGTAGAACAGAGTTAAGGACAGTAATCCTTAAAGTAACCCCTACCCTTTTCTGACACCTACATTCTGCTTCTATAGACAAAGTAGAAAATTCATGTTTCTTATTAGAAACAAACGCAAGATCTGGTTGATGCTCTAATGTCCACAGCATTGAATATGAAGCCCATTTTGTTCCAATGCCTTCCCCTCTCTGGAGCCCCTCACTCCTCACCTAGAACAGGATCAGCTCCTCCCTAAATGAACTATGTGCTCTCAAGCCTCTGGATCTTTGTACATGCTGTTTGCTCTAATCAGAATATGCATCCTCACCTTGTCAACAACGGTTCTTTTCACTCTGACCTTTCAGGTAAAAGGAGACACTGTATGCTCTGTTACTGAAATGTTCTACACATGTGGGAAGATGCAAATAAGTAATTATCTTGATGTTTTGTACCCTGAAAATTTCACTATGTGAAAAGGAGAAGCAGATATAAGATTGATGAGGTTAAATTAAAATCCTATAGGCATTGGGCTTCCCTGGTGGTGCAATGGTTGGGAGCCCACCTGCCAATGCAGGGGACACGGGTTCGAGCCCTGGTCCGGGAGGATCCCTCATGTCACAGAGCAACTAAGCCCGTGCGCCACAGCTGCTGAGCCTGTGCTCTGCGGCCCACAAGCCACAACTGCTGAAGCCCAGGTGCAGCAACAAAGACACAACGCAGCCGGAAAGAAAGAAAAGGAAAGTAATGCCTACTCTATTACCCTCAGGACTTGGCCACCTAGGCGGGACTTACATCCCTGGAGCCTGAGCAGGTTTGGGTTTCAAGGCTGGACAGGGCTGGGGCTGATGGAGCTAGGGGGAGGATGTGCCAGCAGTTGAGCCCCGCCATGGACCTGTAGTGCCCATTCACCTCTGCATGGGACCACAATCTCCAGATCCATGCTGGTCTTCTTACAGCCAAACGAAGCCTAGTGCACCCAAAGGATGATGGACCCGCTTGGAGGGAAGAGCTGTGAAAAGGTACCGGATCTCCATGGCTCCTGCTGGTGGGGTTCCCACTTCCATCCTCCTTCCTTAGACTCACCCCCTCCCACCTACGAACCACGCACCCTCACCATAGCACATTTGCAGGGCTTGGGATTTGACTGGGGGAGGGGGTGAAGGGTAAGGGGGAAGAGGCAATTAAGACACAAACCCTTTGGTGTGTGTGTTGGGGCAACTTCCACTCTAATTTCCAACCCAGGAACTGGATGCTCACTAAGGCTCTGTTTGCCCAAGTTCCCAGAGTGGGCATGAAGAAGTGATGCCGCCTGGTGGCCGTTTCTCTTAACAACAACTTTAAAACCGGTGCTCAAGGGCACTTAATATTCACAAGGCCTGCAGGGCTGGAAGTGACCCCTGCCCTCAAGAAATGTCCTGGGCTAGGTAATCGAAAATGGATTCAAATCAGGCCCAACTCTCAAGAAGCCAGTTTCAAGAGCTCACTTGTACTCACACTCTTTATTTATTTATTTTTCAGTACGCGGGCCTCTCACTGCTGTGGCCTCTCCCATTGTGGCGCACAGGCTCCGGACGCACAGGCTCAGCGGCCATGGCTTATGGGCCCAGCCACTCCGCAGCATGTGGGATCTTCCCAGACCGGGGCACGAACCCACGTCCCCTGCCTCCGCAGGCGGACTCTCAACCACTGCGCCACCAGGGAAGCCCATACTCACACTCTTGAAAAAAAAAAGTGAAAAGGTGCTCAGGATCTGTCATGATTAGAGAATGCAAATAAACATAGATGAGGTGTTCCCTGGCTCCATCCCTCAAAAGTCTAAAAACAGTAAGTACTCAAGAGGGCAGGCAGAAGAGGGAACCCTACTATGTTGTTGGTGGGAATGTAAATTGGTAACGGCCAGTATGGAGAACAGTATGCAAGTTCCTTAAAAAATAAAAACAGACCTACATGGAAAACTGGCGATCCCACTCCTGTTTGTACATCCAGAGGAAACCATCCTTAGAAAAGTCAATGCACCCCAATTGTCATTGCGGCACTCTTTACCATAGTCAAGGCATGGAAACGACCAAAATGCCCATCGACAGATGATGAATGGATAAAGAAGATGTGCTACCTATACTCCATGGACTATTACTCAGCCAGAAAAGAGAAAGAAATCATGCCATTTGCAGCAACATGGATGGACCGGGAAATGATCACACTAATTCCAGCAAATCAGACAGAGAAAGACAAATATTCCAGGATATCACTTACATGTGGAATCTAAAAACTGATAGAAATGAAGTAATGTACGAAGCAAAACAGACTCACAAACGTACAAAAGAAACGTAGGTTTACCCTAGGGGGAAGTAAGGAGGGGGCAAGCAAAATTAGGAGGTTGGGATTAACACAAACACACTAACATATCTAAAATAGTTAATCAGTGAGGACCTACCTGTGAGCACAGGGAACTCTACTCAACACTCTGTAATAACCTACCTGGGAAAAGAATTGGAAAAAGAACAAGTGCAACTAGATGTATAACTGAATCAAGTTGCTGTAGAACCCAAATAAACAAAACACTGAATATTAACTATACTGCAATAGAAAGTAAATATAAATATATTTAAAGAAAGAAAAGGAGGACTTCCCTGGTGGTGCAGGGGTTAAGAGTCTGCCTGCCAGTGCAGGGGACACAGGTTCGAGCCCTGGTCCGGGAGGATCCCACGTGCTGCAGAGCAACTAAGCCCCTGTGCCACACCTACTGAGCCTGCGCCCTAGAGCCTGCAAGCCACAACTACTGAGCCCACGTGCTGCATGTACTGAAGCCCGCATGCTCTAGAGCCTGTGCTCCGCAACAAGAGAAGCCACGGCAATGAGAAGCCTGCGCACCACAATGACGAGTAGCCCCCCCTTGCTGCAACTAGAGAAAGCCCACGCACAGCAACGAAGACCCAACACAGTCAAAAATAATAAATAAATTTTTAAAAAATCCTATAGGCACCTCCCTGGCAGTCCAGTGGTTAAGACTCCCCTCTTCCACTGCAGGGGTCACGGGTTTGATCCCTGGTAGGGGAACTAGGATCCTGCATGCCTCAATATGGCCAAAAAAAAAATCCTATATAGTTCTGTATTTGAATTAGAAGTATCACTATAAACCCTTGATGATGTTATCTTTTTAAAAATGCAGATATATGTCCTAGCTCCATCCACTGAAAAAGTCCCCAAACAAGGACAAACCTCTGGCACCAGACTGTCATCACTGAATACCATTTTCCATTAAGAGAAAACTAGGCTCCTGGAGAAATGGCTGATTCCAGGGCTGGAACTGGATAAGAGGAGCCTGGAACATATTGTCACATCAGAAACAAATAAACTACTGGAGACAGAGGGCTGTTCAAAAACCCCCAGGGCCAAAGACATCCATCAGAATTTCCTGCAATGAATTAAAATACATCAAGGATATTTAATTCTATGAGTTCCCTGAAAAAAAAGAGATGTTTAATTTTGGAAGATTAGCTAACACATTATTTTGAATATCAGTAAAAGAAGGCAAAAAATCCAGCATTTAGTCCATGTTACCTATATGAACTGTAATATAACTAAATACTCCCTTTATGGAAATACTTCAGCTCATAAATGAAGGCTAAGTGATAAATTAGAGTGTCACCATTTTTGGGGGGGTCCTGGCCCCAGGACATGTGGAATCTTAGTTCCCCAACCAGGGATCAAACCCGCACTCCCTGCATTGGAAGTGTGGAGTCTTAACCACTGGACTGTGTGTCACCATTTTGTAACTTGTAACAAGTTAGTAGGATCTAAGGAGGCTAATTCATGGCTGCTAACATATCCACAAGTGAAAGGAGAGGAGGTGTGCCTCATGGGGTTGGGAGGGGAGGGCACTTACGCAGCACTACAGTGAAGCAAGGCAGACACAAATCAGACTGGAATTTCACCAAGCTTATAGTCCTAGCTGCCAACTTCTAGAAAATATAGAGGAAAGGGGAACATGTTAAATGGCACCAAAGGGAAATAATCAGCAAAATCCATGCTGTGGAAAACCATAGAGATCGTACAATCTAGTTTTTCAACAGGTAAGCAATAAATTACAAGGGAAGAGACAGACAGACAGACAGACAGACAGACACACACACACACACACACACAGAGACAGAGCTATAGATTTAAAGAGATGACCTCAACTTGCCCTTAGGCAAGGGCAACAGGAGTGAGGTCTTCCTATTTCAGGAAATGGCAACTTCATTCCTCCAGTTCTCAAAAGCCTTGGAATTGCCCTTAACTTTCCCCTTTCTTCTACCTCTGCATGCAGTCTGTCAGTGACTCCAGTCTGCTCCATATATTCAGAATCTGGGTACCCCTCATCCCATCCCCCACCACTGCTCTGGTTGAAGTCCCTGGGGCCCCTCGCCTGCATCCCACAGGAACCGCTAACCAGCCCCCTCTTTCCACCCTTGTACCCTTGAGGCAGGAGATAGATGGGCCCCAGGCTGAGCATCTGGAGTTGTTCCCTGTGGACAGAGGCTCCAAAATATCAATAGCAGGACAATCGAGAGAGGAGGCTGGGCCCTGCCCAGATAAGAGATAAAAGACCACATGAAATGCCCAAGGTCGCGAGGCCCCTCCACAAGACCACCAGAGTCGAGAGTCAAAGCCAAACGACAAGGGTCATTTATTGCAGGTTCGAACCTGGACCTCCGCGCACTCGTTGCCGGTGACGCTAAGAGGCCCTGGCGGAGTTTAGTACAGCTCTTTTATAGACCGGTACAAATATAGTCGCCGATTGGTTGACTTTTAAACAAAGACACTAGTCGCCGATTGGTTGACTTTTAAACAGAGACACTAGTCGCCGATTGGTTGACTTTTAAACAAAGACACTAGTCGCCGATTGGTTGACTTTTAAACAGAGACACTAGTCGCCGTCTGATTGGTTGGACGGTTGCCGGGGGGGGGTCAGCAGGCGTAATTACAGAAGCGAGAGCGGCTGGTTAAGTTTCGGTTTCCTGAGGTTTTGTTTCTTAATTAGAAATACTTAAGGCGGGGCCATGGTCGCAAAAAGAAATAGTGCAAACAGGAGGACTGATACAACCCTAGCAGTGCTGCGGCCTCCACCAGCCCAACTGCAGGGCGTCGGGAGGCTGTGCGCCCAACTTCAGGCGGCGCTCCCAAATGTGGCAAGCCCAGCGCCGCGCCCTGGAATGGTCCTTTTTTCGGCCCTCCCCCTCCGGAAAGAACAGAAAAGAAATTCCAGGAAAAGCACAAATTGAATGCAGGGCGTCAACTCAGTCCTATTCTCACCAAACTAGAACATAGCCCCCTCACACATATCCCTCATTCTCGAAATCAAGGAAACCTCCCCAATACACATGTGCAAAAAGGCTCCCTGGAGGTCAAAAAGGGAGGGGGCGCTACCCCTCAGTAAGTGATATCAACTACCCACAGACCTCTTCGCTAGAATCCATCTTGGCTAAGAGATACACACTTACACAGGGAGGACCCTGAGATAAACGAAATATGGACTCAAAACCAGGCAAAGCAAGATGATTGGTCAAAGGAAACCTGGAAGAAACTCCCCACAAGAGTGATTCAAACTACCACGCGGGTGTGACTCTCTCTCTGAGCCCACCCATGTGTCTATCCACACGTACTGTACTCTTTTTCCTCCTAATAAACACTTTAGTTTCTTCATTAATTTCCATCTCTATGTGGAAATTCATTTCTACACAGCTGAGAGGCCAGGGCCTTGTCACGGGCCACTGTGCCTGGTGGTCTAGTGGTTCGGATTCAGTGTTCTCACTGCCTTGACCAGACTTCAATCTCTGCCCGGGGAACTGAAACCCTGCTTCAAGCCACTGCAGGCCTAGGCCATCCAAGATCACCCTGATGCCTACGGTCAACACAGCAGCCAGGCTGAGCCTTTTCAAATACAAGTCAGATTCTGACACACCTCAAAGTCTTCATGTAGCACCCAGTCTTGTCCACAAAGTCTAGTTCTTAAAATAGCCCAAGGCTCTCAGCGATCTGGCTCCTTCCTGCCGCCCTGCTAATCTCCACCTTGCTACTCGGGCTACACTAACCTCCTTGCATTCCTCCAACAGATCAGGCAGCCCCTTCTCGGAGACTTGCACTTGCTCTTTCCTGCGTCTAGAGCCATCTTTCCTCAGATCTCCTTGCCCCTCCCTCCCCTGCAGATCTGAGCCCCAGAGCCAAACTTCCCTTCGCTGAGTCCCACCCCTACCACAGCTGCTCTCAATCTACCTGCCCAGCTTTGCACGTGTAATTTATATTTTAATGTCTGTCTTCCTCCATTAGAAGGAAAGAAAGCAGGGATTGTTTTCAATGCTATACGCACAGTGCTTAGAATGGTAATTGGCACATAGTAGGGCTTCAAAAATGTTAGTTGAATAGAAGCATGAATTAACAAGAATAAATAGAATACAAATACTTCTTAAAGTCACTTTTGTTCAAGTTCTGCTGAGACTATCCTGAGAGACTCTGGACTGGCCCCTTCCTTCCTCTGAGCCAGAACTGCCCTTCATCTATTACAACACACCTCTCTTATCAGAATACTTTCCAGCTTCCTGTTCTTAAATCGGTGAAAACAAGTTCAGTTATGGTGCCCCTGTAGTCATTTTCTATAGGGTAACGACTTTTCCAGTTCTATCTTTGGCCTGATCAAAACTGCCTTCCTTTAGCTCCTCTGATACAGCAAGAAAAGCTACAATATATTTTGGTAATTCCCTCACTTTCTGACATGATTCTGAAAACAAACTGATTGTCATTTATATCCAGACCTGCAGATTTACCTTCGCCTAATTAAAAAATCATTAATTGAATTAGGTTGAAATAACAAATATGACTCCATATTAGATCTGTTTCTTTTACCTTAACCTTTGTTTTCTGTTGCTTTTGCTACAAGTTATTCACTAAAGGTATGTTGCCTATAGCTGAAAATACACATAATGGCTCGTCTCTGGGAACCCTGTCCCCCATGCCCGAAGATTAAACTAACATACCTTTGTTCAGCTCACAGGAAACATCCTGACCCAGCCCACCTGTGAATGGCTGCAGGAAAGAAGAAATTTACACACTCCCTCCCAGAGTTAGGCGGAAACCAGGACCTCTTTGCAATAACTTTTACTGGTCATCTCACTTTGCCTCCTCACCTCCCTTTTTCTTTGTTCAATAAAAGAAACTAGCATCCAGACCCCAGCAAGATGGTTCTCTAGGACCCTTGTCCACCATCTGCTCAGAATCCTGGCTTTCCAAATAAAGTTGTTTTTCCTGCCCCAACACCTCTTCCCCTGATTTATTGGCCTGTCCTGCAGTGAGCAGAATGAGCTTGGACTTGGTCACAAGGTTACTTTTCTCTCTTCTCTGTTACATTCAGCCCATGGCATAGAATTCTCAAATGTTTGACACTACTTATTTTTTCCTCCCTCCCTCCTTCCCTCCTTCCTCTCTTTCTTTCTTCCTCCCTCTCTTTCCCTTCCTTCCTTCCTTCTTTCCTTCCTTCCTCCCTCCCTCCCTCCCTCCCTCCCTTCCTTCCTCCCTTCCTTCTTTCTGAAACCGCTAGGTGGCATTTCAGGGACACCAAGGAGCTCTGGTTCTTTATGTCTCAGCTCAGAAAGAATTCAGCAGGAGGCACAGTGATAGATAAGAGGTGATTTATTAGAAAAGGACGCTTGTGAGGCTTACAAGCAGGTGGGCAAGAGGGTGCCGCACCCCCAAAACTTAGTGGGCTACAGCTTTATAATCAAAGGAAAAGTGGGGAGGGGGGAAAGACTACCTTCCTCCTCATTCTTGAGTAGTCATCACGCATCCGTCATTAGCTCCTCCTCCATGTCGGGCAGGGGAGTGTTCTTGTCCCTACATGGTAAAGCTGGGACTGTCATGGCACAATGGAAATGAGCAAAGGGCTGGTAACATATGCTTAAAATGGTAAATCACCTCAGGTTTTAGTATAATGTCACCTTTTCCTTATATTTCTGTTTTTAGTGCACACAGAGAAGCGTGTCCTAGGAATCATTAACCTACTGAGCTCACTGGGCAGGATGTGGGTCTCATGCCGCAGTTGTATTACTGTTTGGGGGCATGTCTCATGCTTCTCCTGCATGGTTTTGTTGCTAAGCAAGCCGGCTTGGCTTTGTGGTTAAGCAAACCTGCTTTTTTTTTCTCTTCTTTTTTATTTATTTTTTATACAGCAGGTTCTTATTAGTCATCATTTTATACACATCAGTGTATACGTGTCAATCCCAATCGCCCAATTCATCACACCACCACCACCACCCCCTTGCCCCTTTCCCCCCTTGGTGTCCATATGTTTGTTCTCTACATCTGTGTCTCAATTTCTGCCCTGCAAACCGACTCATCTGTACCATTTCTCTAGGTTCCACATATATGTGTTAATATACGATATTTGTTTTTCTCTTTCTGACTTACTTCACTCTGTACGACAGTCTCTAGATCCATCCACGTCTCAACAAATGACCCAATTTTGTTCCTTTTTATGGCTGAGTAATATTCCATTGTATATATGTACAACATCTTCTTTATCCATTCGTCTGCTGATGGGCATTTAGGTTACTTCCATGACCTGTCTATTGTAAATAGTGCTGCAATGAACATTGGGGTGCATGTGTCTTTTTGAATTATGGTTTTCTCTGGGTATATGCTCAGTAGTGGGATTACTGGATCATATGGTAATTTTATTTTTAGTTTTTTAAGGAACCTCCATACTGTTCTCCATAGTGGCTGTATCAATTTACATTCCCACCAACAGTGCAAGAGGGTTCCCTTTTCTCCACACCCTCTCCAGCATTTCTTGTTTGTAGATTTTCTGATGATGCCCATTCTAACTGGTGTCAGGTGATACCTCACTGTAGTTTTGATTTGCATTTCCCTAATAATTAGTGATGTTGAGCAGCTTTTCATGTGCTTCTTGGCCATCTGTATGTCTTCTTTGGCGAAATGTCTACTTAGGTCTTCTGCCCATTTTTTTTTCTGCCCATTTTTGGATTGGGTTGTTTGTTTTTTTTAATATTAAGCTGCATGAGCTGTTTATATATTTTGGAGATTAATCCTTTGTCTGTTGATTCATTTGCAAATCTTTTCTCCCATTGTGAGTGTTGTCTTTTCATCTTGATTATGGTTTGCGTTGCTGTGCAAAAGCTTTGAAGTTTCATTAGGTCCCATTTGTTTATTTTTGGTTTTATTTCCATTACTCTAGGAGGTGGGTCAAAAAAGATCTTGCTGTGATTTATGTCAAAGAGTGTTCTTCCTATGTTTTCCTTTAAGAGTTTTAGAGTGTCTGGTCTTACATTTAGGTTTCTAATCCATTTTGAATTTATTTTTGTGTATGGTGTTAGGGAGTGTTCTAATTTCATTCTTTTACATGTAGCTGTCCAGTTTTCCCAGCACCACTTACTGAAGAGACTGTCTTTTTTCCATTGTATATCCTTGCCTCCTTTGTCATAGATTAGTTGACCACAGGTGCGTGGGTTTATCTCTGGGCTTTCTATCTTGTTCCATTGATCTATGTTTCTGTTTTTGTGCCAGTACCATATTGTCTAACCTGCTTTCTTGAGTGATCATTAACTTACAGGGGTCTCCCATACTTTTTTCTTTACTTACAATCCCCTAGTGGGATTAACTATTTAATTACCTACTTTGCCCCTTTACCCGGTCCCAGTCTCTCCCTCCCTTCCTTCCTTCCTTCTTTCCCTTCTTTCTCTCTCTCTCTTTCTTTCTCGTTTTCTAAAAAAAAATCCTTGAGCCTTGTCCTATAGCAGTGTTCCAGACCTTTCTTTCTTTAACTCATGATGGAATAGCATTCTAATCTGACCCTCCTTTAAAGTACCATAAACCCCTTTTTAATATACCTAATGTTCATAAAGTCAAACATTAAGCCAGTAAAACAAAATGATCACCATTATAGTCTCTGTCAATAACTTTAAAAATGCTAACCAAATTGTTAATATTGATGAATATTTTGGTCCTGGTTTCTTCATGGCCCTAAACTCTAGTTCCAACAATCTCACCACACACATTTCAGCATCAAAACCCTGTGCATTACCTCTTTATATTTGTTTTATAGCCATTCATTCATTCAACAAATATTATCATGTACCTAACGTATGACCGATACAGATCTAGGCGCCAGGGAAACCACAGCAAAAAAAAAAAAAAAAAAAAGCATTCATAAATTTTTGCGGCTTACATTCTTGTGGGGAAAAGAAAAAAGATAACAAGCAAAATTAAAATAATACATGTATTTTGCAAGTGATAATGATGAGGAGAAAAACTAAATCAGAGAAGGGAAAAATAGGCTGTGTGTATGGGCATTGCATTTTTTTTTTTTTTTTTTTTTTTTGGCCGTGCCTCATGGCTTGTGGGATCCTAGTTCCCCAGCCAGGGATCAAACCCAGGTCCCGGCCATGAAAGCGCCCAGTCCTAACCACTGGACTGCCGGGGAATTCCCCATATTTTTAATCCCAGAGGAAACCATAAAAGCCCTGAGAAAGTGACATTTGAATAAATAAGATAGTTATCCAGCAAGCCATGTAGATGCCTGGGGAAAGTATTCCAGACAGAGGGAACGCACATGCATGTGTTCTAATTCTGGAATATTCCAGAGACCACTCAGGTAGACAAGAAGGCCAGTGAGTGAGGAAGGGGAGAGTAGCAGAAGTCGAAGGCAGAAATGTGATGGCGATGAGTGGGACCTCACAGTGAGATGGAAAGACATTGGCAGTGGAAGGTTTGGAGCAAGTTAAAGTAGTTTGCTTTAACTTATTCTTTGACATACTATTCTTAGCTTCAATAAAATTATACTTCAGAAGGGTTTGAAAAATCATATATGTATATATGTTTATATCTATATATCTTTATAAAGATTTAAAACTTTTTAAAATGTCATGGCATTCTAAAAGGTAATACAGTAAGTCCCCTATGTAAGAACCTTCAAGTTGTGAACTTTCAAAGTGTATTTGCATGTCCAATCACGTAAGTTAGTTCATGTGTCTGGTATACATTGTCACATGTGTGAATCCTTTACAAGTGGTTGTGCTTTTGTGTACTTTACTGTAAGTACTGTATAGAGTACAGTAGTACAGTATTTTTATTTCAAGCCCAGGATGTCCAGAAGCAAGTGTAAAAGCAGCAGTGAGGTAGCTGGTACTTCTAAGAAGTACCAAGTGATAATGATGGAAACAAAAGTGAAAATAATTGAGAGAGTGAAGCGAGGCAAAAAGATAGAATTGGAGGCCCAGAGAAAGGATGAAGAGAGACAAGAGGAAAAAGAAGTAACTGAAGAACCGAAGAGATTCATGACGCAGGAAATGACAAAGGGATTTTCTTTATTTGAGGAGGCAGTGTTAGTTTTTGAGGCACAGGACCTGAACGTAGAATGGTACACGAAGGTTGCAGTAGCCATTCAGAACACAATCCAGTGGTACCGTGTCATCTATTACGAGAAAAAAAGAGCTACTACCCAAACGTCATTGGAACATTTTTTCAAGAGGGTAGATAGAATTGAATCCAACAAGGAACCGGAACCTGTGCCATCAAAGTCGGGTGTGAGTGAAATTAGAGCTTGCCCTCCATCTCCTATTGCTGACGATCCTTCAGCTCTACCATCTCCCACCTCCTCTCCCTCCTCCAGTCAGCAACTCTCCTTCCCTGTTCACACGATAGCAGCCACTGTATGCCAGCTGTTGTACTGTACTACTGTCAAGGTATTGTACTGTAAGATTTAAAATGTTTATTTTTTGTGTTTGTTTTTATGTATTATTTGTGTGAAAAGTATTATAAACCTATTACAGTACAGTATTATATTGCCGATTGTGTTGGCTAGGCTAACTTTCTTGGACTTACGAACGCACTCTTGGAATGGAACTCATCATATGTAGGGGACTTACTGTATATAAGCTCTATGCTGATAACATAAAACAATTACTATTGATGCATCTTACAAATTATTTTTTAATGCTTGCATATTACACATTACAATGGCTCCTTTGGAGCTATTAACTCTTAAATGACAAATGGATATTAAAGATTTTGCAGGTATCCAGAATCTAGAAGAAAGTTCTGCTGTATAGATTTTTCTTTGCTAGTATCATAAGTTGAAAAATCAAGAATCTTATTCCCATATTCAAAGTGTGTTTATATAATATGTATTATCAGATATGTGTGTAATGCAAATAGAAGCTACTGTGTATGGAAACTTCGAAATTTCTTTCACTGTTCCATTTTCATGAAGAAGCAATTGATAAACTAGTATATTTAAAATACTCTTTTTGGATTAGTGTGTTAGGATAATACCCTTTGTGATTACTGAGAGCTTAGGATCTGTTTCATCATGCAATTACATATTTTAAAATTATCACATTGTACATTGTTTTAAATATAGCTGATTTAATGATAGGTTTCAAATACTAGGGCACATATGTAACATACTGTGGAAGTACATCTCTCCCCTTGGCAATTAAAGGGTCTTTGAGATTACCCAGCTTAGTTATGTTGAATATGTACATTAGAAAGGTCCTTTGCTACCTATATTAGTGATCCCCATATCCTTATCCTATCTGTAATTCTCAAGTAATTAACTTCATGAGAACCCAATTCCTTGTGTGGCTGGAGTTCTGATCAGGCTCTGATAAAATCAGGAAATGACCAGTGAAAAAAGTAAGGAATAACTCCTCCTAGAACACAACCAGTTTCTTCATCATGAATATGGCTATTCTTTGACTCTTTTCTATGTTATCCATTTACAATCTGAAGTTCACATTATAGAGCAGGTCTATCTACAGTACATTTTAATAAAAGCCCAATCTGAGCTGAGTCCAGTGGAAAAATTTTTTGTATCCTATACATATGCATATGCATGTAAGTGTTTCTGATTTTCAGAAAATATCATGGTGCTGGTTAATGCTCAATTTGTTAATCTGAGAGCTTTTTCACCTTTCTTCATACTAACTCTGAAATGATCTTTAAAAAGAAGGGAATAGTATATTATAAATTATCTAAATTGAAAATGTATAAAACCTGTTAGGTCGGCATAACCAACATCTACGTGTAGTCCAAAGCCCTTAGCAGCCTTATTATCTACTATAGTTACTCTACAGGAATAACTTTGGGTCTCTCACTCTTAGAGCAACACAACTGGAACTGAACTATAACACATGCTTCACCTAAGATTTTCCATACTGCATGTCAACCTTGGCCTGCTGCATAAAACTAGTGAATCCAATTTTGTATATCCTTAAATTTCTCCTCTCTCTCATAAACTGCATTCTGATAACTTAGTCTGTGGCTTTCTTTGAGCATGGAAATCTTACTGGGTGTTATCCTGATTCAATAAATCAACAATTGAACCTCAACTATGAGGAAGATATGAGCAAGGATCGCCAATGAAATTAATAAGAATTGCTTAAACATTTGCAGCCTTATAGGAGATCATAGCCAAGGGAAGAAGCCTACCATTCAAAGGAAACCATGTTCTCATGTGAAAAATTTTTGAGTACCAAGAAATATCAATATAATGTCATGTGAGAGAGCATCCATTTTGACTCTTTTGTATCAGAGATTAAGAAACCAAGTGTAATGGAGTTATCACATGATTCTACAATCCCAATCCTGGACATATATCCAGAAAAGATGAAAACTCTAATTCAAAAAGATACATGCACTCCAATGTCCATAGAAGCACTATTTACAATAACCAAGATATGGAAGCAACCTAAATGTCCATCAGCAGATGAACAGGGAATTCCGTTGGTTAAGACTCTGAGCTTTTACTGCCGAGGGCCTGGGTTCAATCTCTGGTTGGAGAAATAAGATCCCGCAAACCACACGCTGCAGCTAAAAAAAATAATAATCAGATGAATGGATAAAGAAGATGTGGTACATATATACAATGGAATATTACTCAGCCATAAAAAAGAATGAAATAATGCCATTTGCAGCAACACGGATGGACCTAGAGATGATATTACTTATATGTAGAATCTAAAAAATAATACAAGGGAATTCCCTGGTGGTTCAGTGGTTAGGACTCCACACTTTCACTGCATGGGGCACGGGTTCGATCCCTAGTCAGGGAACTAAGATCCTGCATGTTGCACGGCGTGGCCAAAAAAAAAAAAAAAAAGAAGAAGAACTGTAAAGAGATTTGGAACCATGTCAGTTAAGGATCTACTAAGTACTAAAGTAACTGGGAAGTCCAAGATTATGGACTTAAAGATTATGTTAAAAGAGACTGATTTGTAAGAATATTTCAGAATTGACTTTTTCTGCATATTTACTAAAAATATTAATATGTATAAATAACTGCAGCAAGAAACTAAGAAAATAGAGTTGCATTTAAGTTAAAGGTAACAAGATTAGTGTTTTCCAAGATTACAAAGTTACATTTGTGTTGGAAACAATACTTTAGTTTTATGATATAAAGAAATAATTTGTCTTTGTAATTTTGTTAAAGGAAAGTTGAGATTTGCAGGCTTATAAAATTTCTATGATTTTTATAATTTAGGAATAATTTTACACTAAATATTTTCCCACTAAGACACCAAAAATTAATACTCCCTTTAAAACAAGATTACTATCATGTAGGAACAACTTCCATAGATTTGCAGTCTATTAAAACACCATGAGGGACTTCCCTGGTGGTCCAGTGGTTAAGACTTTGCCTTCCAGTGCCGGCGGTGTTGGTTTGATCCCTGGTCAGGGAGCTAAGATCCCACATGTCTTGAGCCCAAAAGACCAAAACATAAGACAGAAGCAATATTGTAACAAATTCAATAAAGACTTTTTAAAAAATGGTCCACATCAAAAAATAAAACATCTTTTAAAAAATTAAATAAATAAAACACCATGATATAGGAATACTGAAAAAGGAAGCCTTAACACACTGACCGCTTTTGGACACTATTTTCTTCTTTCCTTTATTATGCTTCCATGAAAGGCAGAGTGATCAATTTAGGGGGCTGGTTTAATATACAGGAGACACATGATACAAGGGTGCTGATTGAATCAATGGGAGTCACTAATTACTGGTGACCGATTTAACAACAGAAGTCACATGATCCACGGGGCTGATTGCCGTGCCCGAGCATGCCCCACGGGGGACAGCTCCTCCCTGCCTGTGACTGCTCTGGAGGTGGGAGAAGGTGGAGTAGCGAAGCTGGTAATCAAGAGGCTTGTGTCTTATCACCTGTTTGAGTTCTCTAGGTCTGCCACAACAAATTGGCACAAACCTGGTGGCTTAACACAACAGAACAATATTCTCTCACAGTTGCGGAGACTACAAGTCCAAAATCAAGGTGTTGGCAAGGCTCTGGCCTCTAGAGGACAATCTGTTCCACCCCTCTCTTATCTTGTGGTGTTGCTGGGAACGCTTGGCATTCCTTGGCATGTAGATGCATCGCTCCAATCTTTGCCTCTGTGGTCACATGGCATTCTCCCCGTGTCTCTGTCTCTTCTTCTAAGGACACTAGTCAGATTAGGGCCCACCCTAATGACCGCATCTTAATTTGATTACATCTGCAATTGACCCCACTTCCAAATATGTTCACATTCACAGGTGCCAGGGATTAGGACTTCAATATATCATGTACGTAAGTATGTATGTATTTGCCTTGCTGCACGGCTTGCATGATCTTAATTCCCAGACCAGGGATTGAACCCGCACCCTCGGCAGTGAAAGCTCAGAGTCCTAACAACTGGACTGCCAGGGAATTCCCAATATATCACAATTCAGCCCATAACATCAGTCATAGCAAGAAAAAGGAGATTACAGCCTTCAGCCAGTACAGGACAGGGAGTTAGAACTGAATGTTTTGCAAAAACCCAGAACCCAAGGAGTCCAGGGATCTTAGTCATCCTGGCAACTCTGCTGCCTGGAACAGGCCTGGTCCAGAGGATGTATGTACTCATTTGTTTAACTGGGCAGAGAAATAAATGGACACAGAGGGAAAAGAGACAAGAGAGAGGAAGACACTGAGGTAAGGTTGGAGTGAAGGCTTAAGAGAGACAAGACATGCACTCCCTAGGTTGTCACAGGCCACACCCATCCCTCTTGTCGCACATGGGGTTGGGGGTGGGGTGGTTCTCATATTTAAATTCCCTGCTTGGCCCCTAAGGCCTCTTAAATTTGTAACTTTAGCTCCTAAAGGTGAGGGAGAGTCTGAATGGGTCTCCCAGAACTCAACAGGTCATCTTTTGTCCATAAGCCATCTTTGAGGTTTGTTTTCATTGCTTTTTTTTAATCAGATATTCATTTTTAATTATTATTTATTTATTTATTTTTGGCTGTGTTGGGTCTTCGTTTCTGTGCGAGGGCTTTCTCCAGTTGCGGCAAGCGGGGGCCACTTTTCAACGCGGTGCGCGGGCCTCTCACTGTCGCGGGCTCTCTTGTTGTGGAGCACAGGCTCCAGAGCGCAGGCTCAGTAGTTGTGGCTCACGGGCCTAGTTGCTCCGCAGCATGTGGGATCTTCCCAGACCAGGGCTCGAACCCGTGTCCCCTGCATTGGCAGGCAGATTCTCAACCACTGTGCCACCAGGGAAGCCCTTCATTGCTCTTTAAATAAATGTGGGATAAGGTATTCCTCCCCCACCACACTCCCAGTTCAGGGTGCTCTAGTTTGCACCATGAGGCTGTCAGCAAGTTTCAAAATTTTATTTATCTTTTATAATCAAATCATAGTCTGTTCAGTCAGACATCTGTAGCAAGGACATGAGCTGGTCACAATATTGGGCACTGTGGCAGGAACAAAGAGAAAACGTGCATAGCATCTGCTTGATGGAGCCCAGTGAAGGAGGCAAGTATGTTGCAAGGCCTGTGAGTGCGCTGAGGGCAACGATCAATTACAGCCTTGCTACTCAGTGTGGTCCCCACTGCCCCACAGCATTAACATCATCTGGGAGTCTGTTAGAAATGCAGAACCTCAATCCAGCTCCAGACCTGAATCAGAATCTTCATTTTAACAAGACTGCTAGCAGGTGATACTTATGCACACAGTAGATTTGTCCAGGAGACAGAAATCACTTCCCAGCAGAGTGTCCAAAGATGGCATCAATTCAACCATCATCACCAGAACAGGGCCCTGTGCTGGGGACCTAGAGAAGAAATAAATGTGTCCTTGCCCTCTAGGAGGCTAAGAGGGAAACAAACACACAACCACAGGAGTGGTGCAAAGGTAGGGGAGTAGCAGAGTCTGCTTTACATAGGTGGTGGCTCTGAGATGCTCAACTGCTAATGCTAGTAGAGGCATCATTTCTTCTAAGAAAACTCTTTATAGTGCATGCAGAGTTGATCCAGTGCAACACAATTCGATTTCCTGTAGGTTCCAAGTAACATAAGAGCTGGGATCACCTTTGAGCTGGGGTTCACACAGCTCTTTGTTCAGTGGCACAGTGCCTCTCTGAGCCTCAATTTTCTCAACTGCAAAATAGGACAACTTGTACCACATAGGAGTTATCAGGGTTATCCATGCTTTTATTGGAGCCACAAAGCCACCTTGTGAGAGAGGATGGCAAATAAGGACTAACACGAAAACTTACTGAATGGAAAAAAAGAATGCTGCTGGACAGTATGTGCACTGTGAAATCAGGTTTAGAAAAAAAAGCCCCATACATATTATATGAACTTTTTTTTTTTTTTTTTTTTTTTTGCGGTACGCGGGCCTCTCACTGTTGTGGCCTCTCCCGTTGCGGAGCACAGGCTCCAGACACGTAGGCTCAGCGGCCATGGCTCACGGGCCCAGCCGCTCTGCGGCACGTGGGATCGATCTTCCCAGACTGGGACACGAACCCATGTCCCCTGCGTCGGCAGGCGGACTCTCAACCACTGCGCCACCAGAGAAGCCCTATATGAACTATTTTTTAACGTGTACTATATATGAAACTATACATAGAGAAGAAGACCTGTAAGAACAATGACTTTCCTGGAGGGCAGAAGTAGGCCTTTATATACTTAAACAGCAGTTTATTTTCAAACAAATGTATACTTCTTAAACGAAAACATTTTACAAGTATTTAAGTGCATTGGGAATTGGAAGTAATGTTAATCCTGATTATCTGAGCAGGGTGATTATGGATGACATGTTCTTCTAATTATACTTTCTAAATTTCCTACAATGAGCCTGTATCCATCTGGGCCATTTGATTTGTCAGAAGCCCTAATTAGGGGACCTTCAAGATGGCTGACGAGTAAGACATGGAGATCACCTTTCTCCCCACAAATACATCAAAAATACATCTACATGTGGAACAACTCCTACAGAACACCTACTGAACGCTGGCAGAAGACCTCAGTCTTCCCAAAAGGCAAGAAACTCCCCAAATACCTGGGTAGGCAAAAGAAAAAAGAAAAAACAGAGACAAAAGATTAGGGACAGGACCTGCACCACCCAGAGGGAGCTGTGAAAGAGGAAAAGTTTCCACATACTAGGAAGCCCCTTCACTGGGGGAGACGGTGGGTGGCCGTGGGGAAGCTTCGGAGCCACGGAGGAGAGCGCAGCAACAGGGGTGCAGAGGGCAAAGCAGAGAGATTTCCGCACAGGTGCCAACCGGCCCTCACCAGCCTGAGATGCTTGTCTGCTCACCCACCAGGGCGGGTGGGGGCTGGGAGCTGAGACTCGGGCTTCAGAGGTCAGATCCCAGGGAGAGGACTGGGGTTGGCTGCGTGAACACAGCCTGAAGAGGGCTAGTGTGCCACAGCTAGCCGGGAGTGAGTCTGGGAAAAAGTCTGGACTTGCCTAAGAGGCAAGAGACCATTGTTTCAGGGTGCACTAGGAGAGGGGATTCCTTCCCTGTCTGCCCACAGAAGGCAGAGCATTGCCTAAAAGAGCTCCAGAGACAGGTACGAGCCGCGGCTAACAGCTTGGACCCCAGAGATGGGCGTGAAACGCTAACTCTGCTGCTGCAGCCACCAAGAATCCTGTGTGCAATCACAGGTCACTATCCACACACCCCTGGGAGCCTGTGCAGCCCGCCACTGCCAGGGTCCTGTGATCCAGGGACAAGTTCCCCAGAGGGAACACACAGTGAGCCTCAGGCTGCTGCAACGTCACACTGGCCGCTGCTGCAGGCTCGCCCCACATTCCAATCATAACTTCCATACCCCTCCCTCCCCACAGCCTGAATGAGCAAGAGCCCCCTAATCAGCAGCAGCTTTAACCCCATCCTGTCTGGGCAGGAACAGTTGCCTGAGGGCGACCTGCACACAGAGGCGGGGCCAAATCCAAAGCTGAACCCCAGGAGCTGTGTGAACAAAGAAGAGAAAGGGAAATCTCTCCCAGCAGCCTCAGGAGCACCAGATTAAATCCCCACTATCAACTTGATGTATCCTGCATCTGTAGAATACCTGAATAGACAACGAATCATCCCAAAATCGAGGCAGTGGACTTTGGGAGCAACTGTGGACTTGGGGTTTGCTGTCTGCAAATGATTTGTTTCTGATTTTTATGTTTATCTTAGTACAGTTTTTAGCACTTGTTATCATTGGTGGATTTGTTTAGTGGTTTGGTTGCTCTCTTCTTTTCTTATTACCATTATTATTTTATATTTTAATAATTTTCTTTTATTTTTTTTCTTTCTTTTTTCCTCCCTTTTCTACTTCTGAGCCATGTGTCTGACAGGGTCTTGGTGCTCTGGCCTGGTATCAGGCCTGAGCCTCAGGTGGGAGAGCCGAGTTCAGGACATTGGACCACCAGAGACCTTCTGGCCCCATGTAATATCAATCGGTGAGAGCTCTCCCAGAGATCTCCATCTCAATGCTAAGACCCAGCTCCACCCAACGGCCAGCAAGCTCCAGTGCTGGACGCCCCATGCCAAACAACTATCAAGACAGGAACACAACCCCAACCATAGCAGAGAGGCTACAGGAAACCACAAACAAGACAAAAAGACAACCCTCAGAATGGGAGAAAATATTTGCAAGCGAATCAACGGACAAAGGATTAATCTCCAAAATATATAAACAGCTCATGCAGCTCAATATTAAAAAAACAAACAACCCAATCCAAAAATGGGCAGAAGACCTAAATAGACATTTCTCCAAAGAACATATACAGATTGCCAACAAACACATGAAAGGATGCTCAACATCACTAATCATTAGAGAAATGCAAATCAAAACTACAATGAGGTATCACCTCACACCGGTCAGAATGGCCATCATCAAAAAATCTACAAACAATAAATGCCGGAGAGGGTGTGGAGAAAAGGGATTCCTCTTGCACTGTTGGTGGGAGTGTAAATTGATACAGCCACTATGGAGAACACTATGGAGGTTCTTTAAAAAACTAAAAATAGAACTACCGAATGACCCAGCAATCCCACTACTGGGCATATACCCTGAGAAAACCATAATTCAAAAAGAGTCATGTACCACAATGTTCATTGCAGCACTATTTACAATAGCCAGGACATGGAAGCAACCTGAGTGTCCATCGACAGGTGAATGGTTAAAGAAGATGTGGCACATATACAATTGAATATTACTCAGCCATAGAAATAAACGAAATTGACTTATCTGTAGTGAGGTGAATGGACCTAGAGTCTGTCATACAGAGTGAAGTAAGTTAGAAAGAGAAAAACAAATACAGTATGCTAACACATATATATATACAGAATCTAAAAAAAAAAAAAAGGTTCTGATGGATCTGGGGCAGGACCGGAATAAAGACGCAGAGGTAGAGAATGGACTTGTGGACACCGGGAGGGGGAAGGGTAAGCTGGGACAAAGTGAGAAAGTGGCATTGACACATATACACTACCAAATGTAAAATAGATAGCTAGTGGGAAGCAGTTGCATCGCACAGGGAGATCAGCTCAGTACTTTGTGACCACCTAGAGTGGTGGGATAGGGAGGGTGGAAGGGAGAGGCAAGAGGGCGGGGACACGGGGATATATGTATACATATAGCTGATTCACTTTGTTAGACAGCAGAAACTAACACAACATTGTAAAGCAATTATACTCCAATGAAGATGTAAAAAAAAAAAAGCCCTAACCATCCCTACCCCCCAGCCCCCCACCCCCGCTTTCTCGCTGAATCTGCCGGTCTCTAGCGCCCTCTGCCAAAGTATCTCTACGTTTTGCGCTTCTCGAACTAGAAGGTGCAGGCCAGACTCCTGGGGGTCTTGCTAAAATGCATATGCTAATTCAATGGATGTGGGGCGGAGCCTGGGATTGGGCGTTTTATTCATATTCCCACGGGAAGCTGATGCTGGACCACACCGAGTGACAAGGATTGAAACTGCTAGGCAGCGAAGAGTTATTCTACAACAGCAACCACAGTACCAGTCCGCCTTGGACACCGGTCCGACAGTGCTCCTCGGAAAGCCTAAACGTAACACGGAAAGCCGGCCACCCTCGGGAGAAGGCTGTCCTTGGCTCGGCCGGCGGCCCCGCCCCTCGAGGCCCTCGCGGAGCCTCAATTGGTCACCCCTCTCGCGTGAGCGTCTCGTCACGTGAGGCTGCCGTCCAATCGCGGAGCGATCTCGGTCCAGCCGGTGGCTGGCGCGGCTGGCGCACGGAGAGGTGGTGGCGGGCACCATGGAAGGAAGGCCTCAGGTCGGCGGCGGAGGGGTGTGCGCGGCTGCCTACCCCGACGCCTCCGCCGGATTCCCCCCGCACCTCCAGGCGGGAGCGATGCGGCGCCGCTTCTGGGGCGTGTTCAACTGCTTGTGCGCCGGCGCGTTCGGGGCCTTGGCTGCCGCCTCCGCCAAGCTGGCCTTCGGCAGCGAGGTCGAGCCGGGGGCGCCGCTGCGGCGGGCCGGCGGGTGGGGCCGGGGCAGGAGGGGCGCTGCGGGGCAGCGGGGCTTCGGGATGGAGCGGGGCTGGGAGCGCAGGGGGGCCGCCTCACCCGCGCTGGCCTGTTTGGCCCACTCCGCAGCCGGGCACTACTGACAGCGTGGGCAGGAAGGCATCCCTCGACTCCATATCACGCCCAGCCCACGTCCATTGTAGGTGGTAAGAGACTTCGGGGACTGAGGCTTGTACCCTTATCTGGGACCTAAAATCTGCCCTCCGATTGGGCTAGTTCACTCTCGGGGAAGACGCACACCTTCCACATCCACTCTCTACCTCTCATTTTAAGCCCTTTGTGCCCGAACATTTCTCTCCACGTGACTGTAAAGGTGAGACACCTGTTGCCCATCTCTTTAACTCCGTAGTTAATGGCTGTTTTGACTGGTCTCCCCTGCTGGCGGAAACTTGGGAATTTGGGATATCCTAGGTATAAGGGAGACTGAGAGAAACATTCTGGACATAACCCCGATGTTGAGAATTCCTTAACTGCCTCCCCATGTCTGCTAAAGGCGTACCTTTGCCTCTCCCATCGCGAGGTATAGGCCACCTTCTGCTTGTTAAAGAGATTTCATTGCATCTGCAACCCAGGGTTAGGCCCTGACCTGGACAGTAGACAGGTTGATTCTTTAGGTTTAAGCTAATCCAGTGGGAGCTGCCATGCTCGAGGTTGGTATCCTGTTGGGTGTAATTCTTGGAGTAAGTGGTCCAAAGTAAGATGAGTGACTATGAGCCATGAGGTTTTTCTAGTCTTCTCAGTTGTGCATCAGACCGTCATAAGCCTTTACATAAGCAGGCTGGCACTGGCACATAAAATGCTTCTGTGTAAATTATACAGAGACACTCCATCCTTAAGACTCTGTATATTCACCTGCTGATGAGAAGTAAGAGGATGAGGTGTAGATGGGCACCATCCCCAGGAGAAGCAGCTCTGTCTGCAGGCAGGTTTATAACTCAAAACCAAACAAGGGGTCTGCATATCCTTTGTGTAGGAGGCTTCTAAAGATCCTCTCTTCTTTCAGTGCTCTCCTTTAAAAAAAAAAGAAAAATATCTGCAAGTTCTCCAAGTGATGCCTGGGGTCACCAGTCAAATAGTCCCCCGTGTGGTTTCCCTAGGCATGGCTGTGTCCTAGTTTAGATCATGGAGCCACACTTCCTGGGCCTGAATCCTGGCGGCTCCCCACAGCTGTGGCGTTTTAGGCAGGTTACTTAATGCCTCAGGTTCTTTATCTGTAAAATGAAGTTAAGGAATAAATGAAAATGTACTTAAAACACTTAGCACAGGGCCTGGTACAGAGTAAAAGCTCAAGAATGCCCAGTGGGACCGGCCTGAGTGGGTTTTAGCCTTCACAGAATGGGGGTGGGGGTGGGGAGACGACTAATTCATGCTTTACCTGATCCCGGGAAGTGACGACTCCGCCCCTGATTTACTCATCCCTCAGACTGAGCAATAACCACTTGGCCTGCTGAGACTGAACTTCATGCACTCGTCACTGTGAGGCCAATAAGGGACTGGTGTTCAATAGAAGATAACTGGTATGGATTCGCATTTTACTTCTGCCCAAGGTCACATGGCTGGCAAGATGGCCAAATAGAGGTTGTTTCAGCTGTTAAATGGGTGTGCGCCCTGCTGAGGGTTAAGTGAAGCCCTGTGCAGGAAAGCTCTGAGGACCCCCAGGCTGTGGTGGCCCGGCTGCCAGCAGTAACCATGACCCTGGCTGCTGTGAGGGGGTCTGCCGGTCATGCTGCCCAGGGCTGGCCGTGGCTGCAGTGACACTTTTTCCTGCAGGTGAACGTGGGCTTCTGCGTCTTAGGCATTATTGTGATGGCCACCACCAATTCTCTGATGTGGACGTTCTTTAGCCGGGGCCTCAGTTTCTCCATGTCTTCAGCCATTGCATCTGTCACAGTGACTTTTTCAAATATCCTCAGCTCGGTGAGTAGCCTGAGCGTACAGTTTCTCTGTCCCAAACCTGGGCTCTGGGAGGGTTCTGGGTGGGTTGTCCTTGGGCAACCCCTGCTTCTACATAGGAGAAGGGCCAGGAACTGAAGCAGAGGTTGGGCTGTGTCTTGACTCCCGGTGGCTGCCCCTCTAATCTCTAACTTGGAGGAATTCTCAAGTTAGATGGGGATGAAGTCCAACTGTCAAAAGCCTACTTGCTTGCTGCTCCTCAGGGGTCTGTGAACTCAGGCAGGAGATGTGGAGGGTCGAGGTTCTTCTCTCCCAGGTGGGGCTGAGCCACTCAGCCCTGCAGTCCAGGCAGGGAGGACTTGGTGGACCAGCTGTGTGCTGGGCCTGGCTGCCGGCCTCTGCTGGGCTTTCTTGTGCACTTTGCTGGGTCCGATGCTGTGAGGAGGCACCCTCCCCACTTCTCCAGGTGAGATATGCTGAAGGTAACAGATGGGTTTCAGGCCCAAGACTTCCAGCTCCAGACCTTTCCTCCCACCCTAGGAGGGCACTCAGCCACAGGGGAGTCAGGTGGTGCCCACCCATCGTGGTCGCATCCTGTGGGCACGTGCCTGCCCAGCCTCACAGCTGTCTCTGTCCTGCAGGCCTTCCTGGGTTTTGTGTTGTATGGAGAGTGCCAGGAGGTCTTGTGGTGGGGAGGAGTCTTCCTCATCCTCTGCGGACTCACCCTGATCCACAGGGAGCTCCCACCACCCAGGAAGGCTCTTCCACACAAGCAGCAGTAGCACCAGCGGGCTGGGCGGACCCGCTGGAAAGACAGTGATGGCGGCTCAGGCTTGGGTTGGCGTGTGGGGACTGCTTCTCAGGGCGATCTGGGTGTGCAGCCTTCTGACCCTCGGCCAAAGAGAGATGCTTCGCAGGGAACCAGGCCTGTGACCGAACAGCCTTGTGGGTGGACAACTCCGGCTTCGCAGCAGTGTTCTGCCCGAAGCCTTCTCGGTCCGTCTGCTCGGTGCTGTTGATTCTCACGCTCCACAACCCACCCAGTGAGCCATGGCAGGTGTGGGAGACCCTGGGGTTGGTGGGCTTCCTGTATGGACTTGAAACCATGCTGTAACTGCAGTCCTGTTGCCTAACAAAGGCCAGTCATGGAATTTTGGAATCAGTGACTGGTGGGGCTTTCAACAACTTCACACTGATATCAGGCCGTCAGCGTCATGCTTCTGGATTATGGCAAGAGAAGGAAAATTAGATTAATAAATACTTTTTTTGTAAGTTAAAACTGCCAGGTGTGGAATCTTAATTCTTTCCTACTTTTTTTCCTTTCCTAAGTTTTTGGAGTAAGAGCAACCAGGGTGAGCTGCAATTCCTGGAGGGGGAGTTGAAACTCCTCCCGCTGCTTCCAGACCTGGGGCTTGACTGCTCTCTGCCTGCGTGGTTCCTTCCTGACTTCACGCAGGCTGGTGCTCTTCAAATTCAGGAGCATCTGTCCATTCTCTTGGTCCCAAGGAGAAAGGCTTGACCTCACTTTGGGGGCCTAGTTTTATTTTACTTATTAGGAAAGGAAACTGGCCCAGAGGTTGCTCCCACCCCCTCATGTTACCTCTTCTGCCTTTTGGTCCCGTGGCTTTTTTGTATCTTACACCACATGAATCTAATTCCTAGTTCAAAACAGTCTGTTTGCTGCCTGCATCCTCTCCCCGTGCATAGCTTCAAGTGCGATGCTCACCTGCCCCAGTTCCCCGGGGCTCCCCTGGCTGTCTGAGAGCCCTCTCAGCTCTCCTGAGCCTGACTGCCGGCCCCAGGAGGTCTCCTTTCACATCCCCTGCAGGAGAGAGGGCCTTCTTAGCCACGAGGCTGGGGGAGAGAAGGGTCGTGTCCAGCTGGGCCCTCCTCCCCACGCACATAGCACCTTCATTGCTGTCCTCCATTACTCGTGGCAGTGGCCGGATGCTCTCCAGAGCTGTTCTGTGACTCCCAGTGACTTCGCTGTGGCCCAGCCCCCTCTCCAGCTGCTCCCTTGCTGCCTCCTTCCCTCCCCCACTCACCGTGCCTGAGTCACCCACATGTCTGCATCTCAGCAGTTCTTAAGGCCACCACAGCCAGTCGTGCCTCCATGCTTTTGTGCCTGCTTTTCCCTTTGCCTTGGATTCCCTCCTCCTTCCCCTGTCCCTGGAAAACTCCTCCTTCATATCCAACCGGGCACAATTTGCTGCTCTTTCTGAGCTGCCACAGGGGCTAAGGCCAAGCGGTGATTCACAGAATGGTAATTGACTAGCCCCACTTTGACACATTGAAGCCTCCCAGCCTCACTGGGAGGGAGGTTTGTTTTTTTTTTTTAATTTATTTTATTGTATTTACTTTTGGCTGCATTGGTCTTCGCTGCTACCTGCGGGCTTTCTCTAGTTGTGGCGAGTGGAGGCTACTCTTCATTGCGGTGCGCGGCCTTCTCATTGCGATGGCTTCTCTTGTTGCAGAGCACAGACTCTAGGCGTGTGGGCTTCAGTAGTTGTGGCGCGTGGGCTCAGTAGTTGTGGCACACTGGTTTAGTTGCTCCACGGCGTGCGGGATCTTCCCGGACCAGGGATCGAACCCGTGTCCCCTGCTTTGGCAGCTGGATTCTTAACCACTACGCCACCAGGGAAGAAGCCCAAAGGAGGTACTCTTGTTACTCTCATTTTAGAGGTGAGGAAACTAAGGCTCAGAGAGATTGGGTCATTTGCCCAAGGTCACACAGCTAATGAATGCCCAAATCACTGTGTGACTCCAGGGTTTGCCTCTTAATCCGTATAAACATCCTGCTTCCCACTTTAGCAGTTAAAGCCCCGGAGAGGTCCTGTGGACGAGGAGCCTGTTTTACAGTGTCTAATAGCACTCCCCAAGTCTCACCTCCTACCTCTCTGAAGGTGATGCTCCCTGGAACACTCTTCATATCTCCCTGGTCAAATATGATCCCATTATTCTACCAGTGAGGAAGATGAAGGCCATTCAAGGCTCTGCAGGGTGTGTTCACATATGTGAGTCAGGCACCCATCCAAGGCCAGACGTGAAGGCTGCTGAGAGCTGGTGGCCTGGCCTCCCTGAGCAGTTCATGAAAAGGGCAGGAAGAAGTCCACCTCGGAGAAGACGTTGTCACAAGGGGAAACAGCCCCCCATCTAGACGCCTGCCGGATACATAAAGATGCTTGAGGAGGAGGAGGCGGCTCCGGGAGATGGAGCAGCGAGCTGGAGCACGGAGAGTGAGGGAGGGAGCTGAGCCGCCTGCCCGCTCGCCATCACCTCCCCTCCATAAGCAGGAGCCCGGGCTGGGCCCAGCATGCTGCCCCAGCCCCTCCCGCGTCATCAGGCCATGAGGGCAGCGTGCGAGCCAGGGGGAGGGAAAGCGAGCCAGTAAGCACCAGGACGAGGCGGCTGAGGAGACCTCAGAAAAAGAACAGCAAGAAGCAATTGAACATATTGATGAAGTACAAAATGAAATAGACAGACCTAAGGAACAAGCCAGTGAGGAGATTTTGAAAGTAGAACAGAAATGTAACAAACTCCAGCAACCATTTTTTCAGAAGAGGTTGGAATTGATCGCCCAAATCCCAAATTTTGGGGTAACAACGTTTGTTAACCATCCACAAGTGTCTACACTGCTTGGGGAGGAGGATGAAGAGGCGCTGCATTATTTGACAAGAGTTGAAGTGACAGAATTTGAAGATACGAAATCAGGTTACAGAATAGATTTTTATTTTGATAAAAACCCTTACTTCGAAAATAAAGTTCTCTCCAAAGAATTTCATCTGAATGAGAGTGGTGATCCATCTTCAAAGTCCACTGAAATCAAATGGAAATCCAGAAAGGATCTGACAAAACGTTCAAGTCAAACGCAGAATAAAGCCAGAGGAAGAGAGAGCATGAGGAACCAGAAAGCTTCTTCACCTGGTTTACTGATCATTCTGATGCAGGTGCAGATGAGTTAGGAGAGGTCATCAAAGATGATATTTGGCCAAATCAATTACAGTACTACTTGGTCCCGGACATGGATGATGAGGAAGGAGAAGAAGATGATGATGATGATGAGAGGAAAAAGGATTGGAAGATATTGATGAACAAGGGGATGAGGCTGAAGGTGAAGAAGATGAAGATGATGATGAGGGGGAGGAAGGAGAGGAAGGTGAAGGAGAAGATGACTAATGGAACACTGATGGATTCCAACCTTCCTTTTTAAATTTTCTCCAGTCCCTGGGAGCATGTTGCAGTCTTTTTTTTTTTTTTTTTCTCCTCCTCCTCCTCTTGTGCTCAGTCACCCTGTTTTTGAGGTCTCTTTTCTTCTTTATACTGTGGCTCACAACTTATTTGGGGGGGAAATACCTTGAACAGAATTCAGTGGGAAAAGAATCTCTACCCCTTTCTGTTCCAAGTTCACTTTTATCCCTTCCTGTCTCAACAAAAACTTTATGGAATCAATACCACCATGCTCTGTGGGAAAAAAGAAAAACCTTCTGCTCCCTTAGCTCTGCTGGAAGCTGGAGGGTGCTAGGCCCCTGTGTAGTAATGCATAGAATTCTAGCTTTTTTCCTCCTGTCTCTGTATATTGATTGGGCTCAGAGACTACACTGTGTCTCTATGTGAATATGGACAGTTAGCATTTACCAACATGTATCCGTCTACTTTCTCTTGTTTAAAGAAAGAAAAAAAAACTTTAAAAAATGGGGTTATAGAAGGTCAGCAAAGGGTGGGTTTGAGATGTTTGGGTGGGTTAAGTGGGCATTTTGACAGCATGGTCTCTCCTTTGACATGTTTAATTGTGATGTTTAAGGGACATCCTTGCAGTTTAAGATGACACTTTTAAAATAAAATTCTCTCCTAAAGATGACTTGAGCCCTGTCACTCAATGGGAGAATCAGCAGAACCTGTAGGATCTTATTTGCAATTGACATTCTCTATTGTAATTTTGTTCCTGTTTATTTAAAATTTTTTCTTTTTGTTTCACTGGAAAGATGATGCTCAGTTTTAAACGTTAAAAGTGTACAAGTTGCTTTGTTACAATAAAACTAAATGTGTACACACACACACACACACAAAGTGCTTGTTGCTGACCCAGACCCTCTCACACTCAACAGATGTGCCTGCAGGAGACCACGGGACACAATGAGATGTTTGTCTAAGAGGAAGGTTTGTCATTTTTCAAAAAGTAGAGAGGTGTGTGTCTCCGTCCAAGAAGATGGGGAAGTGTTCACTGTGTCCCTTTACTCATTGCAGAGGTGTCACATCTTGATCAGAGAATGAACTGCGTATCTGAATTTGTCTGTCTGGTGTGCACCCTGGATGATGGGTTGGAGTTTGTATGCTCTGGAGCCGGCAATTTGACATCCAGGTTAACAGCCAATGGCCTGATAGGTCAGTGTTACTATCTTTTTTTCTGGTTTTAGAATTTTACTTATTTCTTTTTAATGTGTATAATTCAGTAGTTTGTTGTTATATTCACAAAGTTCTGAACCATCACCACTGTCTAATTCCAGAACATCTTATCACCACAAAAAGAAACCCACACCATTAGCAGTCACTCTATATCCACCTTCCCCCCAACCCTCTGGCAATCACTAATCTGCTTTCTGTCTCTATGGATTTGCCTATTCTAGACATTTCATATAAATAAAATCACACAACATATGGCCTTTTGTGTCTGGCTTCTTTCATTTAGCATAGTATCAATATTTTAAAGGCACATCCAGGGCTTCCCTGGTGGCGCAGTGGTTGAGAGTCCGCCTGCCGATGCAGGGGACACGGGTTCATGCCCCGGTCCGGGAAGATCCCACATGCCACGGAGCGGCTGGGCCCGTGAGCCATGGCCACTGAGCCTGCGCGTCCGGAGCCTGTTGCTCCGCAGCGGGAGAGGCCACAGCAGTGAGAGGCCCGCGTACCGCAAAAAAAAAAAAAAAAAAGGCACATCCATGTTGTAACATGTATCAGTACTTTATTCCTTTTTATGACTGAATAATATTCCATTGTGTGGATGTACCACATTTTGTTTATCAATATATCTTGTGATGCACATATGGATTGTTTCCACTTTGGCTGTTGGATAATTCTGTTAAGAATATTTGTGGGAACTTCCCTTGTGGTGCAATGGCTAAGACTCCGCACTCCCAATGTACGGGGCCTGGGTTTGATCCCTGGTCAGGGAACTAGATCCCACATGCATGCCGCAACTAAGAGTTTTCATGCCACAACTAAGGAGCCTGTGTGCTGCAACTAAGACCTGGTGCAACCAAATAAATATTTTTTTAAAAAAAGAATATTTGTGTATAAGTTTTTGTGTGGATTTGTGTTTTCAGTTCTTTTGGGTATATACCTCGGTGTGCAATTGCTAGGTCATATATAACTGTATTTAATTTTTTGAGAAACTGACTGCTTTCCAAAGCAGCCACGCCATTTTACATTCCAACCATCAAAATACGAGTGTTCTAATTTCTCCACCTTGTTGCTGACAATTTTTATTGTCCATAATTTTATTGTAGTCATCTTAGTGGTACCTCATTGTGGTTTTGATTTGCATTTCCATAATGACTAATGATGTCAAGCGTCTTTTCTGTGCTTGCTGGTCATTTGTGTATCTTCTTTAGAGAAATGTCTTTTTAGAGCCTTTGCCCATTTTAAAACTGGGTTTCTTATATTTTTATTATTGAGTTGTAAAAGTTCTTTAAATAAAAGAAAAAGTTATTTAAATAGTCTGAATACAAGTGTATCTTATCAGGTATATGATTTGCAAATATTTTCTTTCATTCTGTGGATTGTCTCTTTCACTTTCTTGATATTGTCCTTTAAAGCATGAAAGTTTTTATTTTGATGAAGTCCAGTTTATCCATTCCTTTTTTGCTTGTGCATTTGGTCATATCCGTTGCCACATCAGAATATGACCACAGATAATGCAGGGCCTGTCTTAGATCATTGAAAGGACTTTGAGTAAGTGTGCAGAAGAGAGAGCTGGTCAGCCATATCTTAAAGGAGTCCCTTTCATTGAGAGCAAACTACAGAGGGCAAGGGCAGCAGCAGGAAGACCTGTCAGGAGGCTGCTGCCACTGCAGATGAGGGAGAGGAGCCTTTGGTGGCAGTGGGGGTGATAAGAAGTGATCAGACTCTAATGCACTTTGAGGGCAGAGCCAAAAGGATTTGCTGATGAGTTGGATGTGCCTATGAGAGGAAGAAGTCAGTGATGCCTCCGTGGTTTGGGCCCTACTGTGTGCCAGGTGCTGGCGGCACTGAGAGATTCGTGGTGCAGAGCCTTTCCTCACACATTATCTCAATTAAACAACAGCTCTGTTAGTCCAGCTCTTCTAGAGTTGATCTTGGTGGTAACTGGAATGGCCAGCCTCATATGGGTGAGGTCACGGGGCCTCAAGAGTCAAGCAAGACAAAATAATAATAGTTGAGATGTAAAAGAAAGTCAAGGGCCTTTAGTTCCTCCTTAAGCTTTGCAGATACTAAAACCCCCAGCAGGTGGAAGAAGTTAACTGTGTGCTGACACCAGCACGTAGCCCCCAGACCAGCTGGAGCTGAGGATTGATAATACTGACCCCGTGATACCACCTTCATACCTCCCCATCAACCAATCAGAGAATTGTGCACAAGCTGATTGCACACCTCACAACCCTCTCCCTCACCTTGCCTTTTGTTTTTTTGGTCGTGCCATGCTGCTTGTGGGATTAGTTCTTAGTTCCCAACCAGGGATTGAACCTGCGCCCTCAGCAGTGAAAGCGTGGATTCCTAACCACTGGACCGCCAGGGAATTCCCTCACCTTGCCTTTAAAATCCCTTCCCCCAAAAGCCATCGGAGAGTTTGGGTCTTTTGAGTATGAGCTACCTATTCTTGCTTGACCCAGGTTGGGCACATTGGCAAGAAACGCTGTACTTTGCTTCACCACAACCTGGGGTCAGTAGGTTGGCTTTACTGCGTTTGGGCTAGTGGACCTGGTTCAGTAACATAGAGGTGGCACCTGATGGGCTACAACAGAAGTGCTGAGCTGAGAGCACTTAACGCCCATTTGTCTCAGCTCATCTGTGTAACCCCACAAGGTAGGTATGTTCACCTCCATCTAACAGGTGAGGAAACTGAGTCTCAGAGAGGCCCACGCCTGGCTGGAAACCCAGCTCTGCCCGGCTCTACCTCACCGCAATGTCAGATTCTGGAGCCAAAAAGAGACAATGGGGGAAATGAACATTCTCTTTTCTTTATCTTTCTTTCTTTTTTTTTTTGGCTGCGCTGTGTGGCTTGTGGGATCTTAGTTTCCTGACAAGGGATTGAACCCGGCCCCTTGGCAGTGAAAGCGCAGAGTCCTAACTACCGAAGTGCCTGGAATTTCCTCTCTTTTCTTTCTTTATTCCACACGGTGTGTTGCTGACAGGTCTGAAGTTTCTCCATGCTGACTTCCTGAAAAAGGAGATGCCGTTCCTCACCACACGTTGCAGTTCCAGATGTGCAAACTCTGCTCTGGTGAGGCCTGGTGTTTACCTGTGGCTGGCGCCCTGCAGGCCTGGGACAGCGCACCTGCAGCTCACCTGAGCATGGGGTTCAGGGACCGGACCATGCGGATTCTGATCCTCAAGTCTGAGCCAGGAGTGTCTTCACCTCCCTGGTCCTCAGTTTCCCCATCTGTAAAGTGGGAGTGATATGGGGTGCAATGAGGATGCAGTGGGAGATGGGAGAGACCTGGCCCGTGGTGAGTCCTCCCTCCTCAGATGCTCCTGTTCCTTGGCTAGGAGCTGGAGGATGGCTGGGGAGGGGCAGAGAAAGGAGAAGAGACTCAGCTGGGCAGCTGCTTTAGAAGGGTCTGGGATGTTTCTAGAGATGAATCATAGGGCTGAGGTTTGCTGACACCATGGAAGTGTGGGCTGGAGGCAAGTGGGCAATAGTGATTAAAACACCACACCTAGGGTAATAGATAATGGAAATGGCTCAGCTGCTGGTTATGATTGGCTATGGGCATATGTGCAATTAGGGGAACAGATCTACAGATCTGGTGACAGGGAATGGGATAAGGGGGAGGGTCTTGCTTCTTTAATGCCGTTTTTTAAGTTTTATAAATAGATTTAGTAGATCAGCTTTACAAGAGGGTACATGACACCACTTCCTGGGAGAGAGCTTTAATTCCTTCTCCAAGGGAGGGACAGGCAGAGGGTCTCCTCAGATGTGCTGGTGGACCTTACAGTCAGAACGGTCTCCATTCTCTTCAGTCAAGACGAGATAAGTACCTACTATGTTCTGGGCTGAGGGCACCCTGCTCAGCATGGACGACAGGACGTCACGGTCCCCAACATCAGGGAATATATAGTGCCCCCGGTTTCACGTGCATCCCTCTCACGAACATTTACCTTGTATCACTCACCCACTCACTCAGCAAATAATGCCGAGTACCTACTGTGTGCCAGGAAACATCCCAGGCTCCAGGAATCCACAAGTAAAGCAGTGCCTGGCCTCCCAGACCTGCCCGTTCTAGTGGAGGGAGTCAGACAGGAAGCCAACAAGAGCACAGGGTCATTTCAGACAGGGACACATGGGCCCAAGAAACCAAAGCAAGAGGGTCAGGGCAACGCAGGAGGGTTCTCTTGGGAGGTGGCCTCCCTGATGGGATCCACACCCCATGCAGGAGCCACCACTAAAGACCTGAGAGCAGGGTTCCCAGCGGGGGCACAGTGTGTGACCCCCAGGGAGGCCACACTGGCCATCAGCATTGTCATGAACTATCTGTGTGAGGACCGGAGGCTGGTCATTGCAGGGAGGAGAGGGAGGGGACTGGGCGGGCTGGAGAAGCTGCACAGAAACCATGTGCAGGCTATAAGGAGGGGTTGGGTTTGATCCCAAGAGCAGTAGGGAGTTCCCGGAGGTCATGACATAACCTGACCAACGTTTTCTTAAGTCCTCCGACAGCTGGCAGGGTGGGCAGTGGCATCTGCCTCTTCCAGGTGAGAGAAAAGAGGCTAAGCCGCTGGCACTGGCTGCCCAAAGCAAATGAGCCTGTGCATCTGAGCAGAGCCCAGCGAGGGCTAAACAGGCAGGGAAAAGAAGCAGGTGGGGGACACATATGTGGCAGAGGCACCGGAAAGTGCCACACGCGGAGACAAGAGGGAGGCCTGGGTTCCGTTGTGGTGAACAGGGTGGCCGTGGAGAACAGGAGGCAGAGGAGATTCATCCAAGTTGAGCCGAAAATGAAAACTGGACACTCGGGGCAGAGGGAGGCTTTGCGGCCCTGGCGGGCGAGGGCAGTTGGATGGGGAAAGGCTGCAGGTTGCAGAGCTGGACGCAGGGCTCCAAGAGGCAGAGGAACAAGTGAGGAGGCTTGAAGGGGGCTGGGAGCTGAGGCTTGGGCTGAGGGGGCAGCACGTGTCTTGAAGCGAGGGAACCTCTCGGGGGGCCACCATCAAGACTCTGTGCCCCTCGGGTGTTTCCAGGGCTGAATCTTGGTGTTTCCAACAACATCATGATGGAGCTGGACCCGAGATCATCAGACAGATGTCCCTGGCAGGCAGCCATTCACAATGAGTCCAGTGTGGAGGTGAGGGCCCCCAGGCTGTTGCGTAAGTGGCTGGCTGCCTTCTGGCAGGTTCCTGCCTAATCTGAGGAGCCCTTTCCTTGCCGTGCTGAATATTCACTCCCATGATGCCTTCGACACCTGAGCCCAGACCCAGTGGGCCATCTGCTTTTAGGGGGAGGCCGCCCACCCACGGTGACACCTTCACTTCCTGTCCAAGAGGCCTAAACCTCTCAGGGATGTTCTAGGACACTCAGTCAATAACAGTGCTGAAGACCAACCCCCAGCAGAGTGTAGCAGGGGCTGCGTCTCCAAACGTCTCAGCGTTTGCTCCCGCACCCTCCCCGAGGCTCTTAGCAGCTCTGACTGTGGTCAAACCTCCTACATCTCACCTCCTCCCCTTTTCATTTCAGAAGGGACAATGTTCATTGGAGTAAACAAGCAAGAAGTAAATAAAAATAACCCATCATCCCACCAATGAACAGTTGTCAATCCTTGCTTCCAGGCTTTTCGCTATGACTCGATAATGGTTAGATACGGAAGTAGAAGTGTTTTGCCTCTCACTTCATTCACATTATAAGATACTGTGAACGCTCCTGTTCGTTCAGTGGTTCCCCTACAAGAGAACTGTTCGTGGTGGCTTCCTGCTCTGGCATGTGGGCTCATGGTGGCCGATCGGCCCATCTCCTCTTGGGGGCTCTGAGGATTTACAGCTGTCCAGTCTTCCCAGGGTTGTCATAAACCCTCTCTCAGCCAGATCTTTGGACTAATCTGTGAATATTTCCTTAGGATAAATCCCCAGAACTTTAATTGTGAGGTTAATTCCAGGATTTTCTTCAGAAGCAGAATTTGCAGCTGGAAATGAGGAGGTAAGTGGGCCAACTGCTGGCCTGTGTGTTCTTCCTTCCTTGGCCTCCAGTCCAGATCCCAGACTCCTAACCCTGATTTTTGCAGCATCTGAGTGTTTTTCAGGGATTCATGAAAATCTTCCCAGGAAAAGGCCATTGATTTAATTTTCCTTTCATTTGGAAGTCTCTGTTTTTGTAAGAAGTCTGGTGGGAAATTTGCCTTCATGATTATGCCTGAGAGGTGGAAGTGGGACGGGGAAGGGAGCTGCATTTCTTCATTCAACAAAGTATTATTTTAAAAAATTTTATTGCTGTACAACACATATAAAGGATGCATATCTTAAGTGTCCCTACGATGAGTTTTTACATATAAATACACCCATGGAACCACCACCCAGGTCAAGGTGAATAACATTTCCCATATCCTGGAAGGTCACCTGCACTCCTTTGTAACATCAAGGAGGGCCTACTGTGGGTGGTGATGGGGATGCAGCCGGGAAGGCAAAATTAAGGTCTGCCCTGTGGCTTAGCGGAATGGGGACACTGTCACAGTTCTGCTGGTGCCAGGACATGCCCCTCACGGAGTCTAGGCCCCGCATGGATCAGTCGTGTGGGTCAGCTGCCTGGTGGGTTGGGGGCAGGGGCTCAGCGCCTTCCTTTTGCTGCAGGTGTGGGGGGTGCAGGGAGCCAGAGTGGTGCAGGCGGAGTTGTGTCAGGGGAGTTCTGTCCCCACTTCACCTCCTGTGTCACCTCTCTGAGCCTGCTTCCCCACCAGCAACATACTAACAATAGTTCATTTAATGAGCTAATAAATGTTTATCTCGTAGTCCTATTGGGGCGGGGGGAGCACTATGGTCATTCCAAGTGTCTAAATGAGAAACCTGAGGCACAGAAGAGATTAAGTAACCAGCCAAGGTTCTACAGCTGGTAAGAGGGAGAGCTGGGATTGCAACCGAGAGGCCACTGTTCCTATAAGATATCTTATAAAAACAAGCATCTCACAGGTTTTGGTGGCGGGGAGATCCTGGGTCACAAACAGAACTGTTTTGTGACAACAACAAGCCACTGTGGCTATAACAACTTCTACCTATCCATCCAGTCATTATCTACCCTCAAAGGCTGGGTGAAAGCCTGGGGTACCCTGGGACCGATGCCCCTCTGGGGCTCAGGCTGCTTGTATTCCAACAACAGAGAGAGAGGGGTTTTTTTTTGCTGCAAAAGACAGCTGACATTTAACTTGCCCCCTGAAGTGCCAGGTGGTGGGCCAGGCCCCTTAGGCCAGGCCCCTTACGTTTATATTATCTATGGAATCGTCCCAACCACCTGGTAGGCTTCCCCTCCATGCTGTAGTGAAGGGAGTAAAGGTCAAAGGGGAAAGGGGAAAACACCCGCCAGGTTTCAAACCAAGTCTGTCTAGGCCCGTCGGCAGGATTCGCAGAAGCCGCCTGCTTTGCGTGTCTACTTTTCTGTCTCGGGCATCTGCTGTGCTAGTCCATCCTGGCCACTACTGGTCTCTGGGGGAGACAGACTTGTTCCAGATGGGGTGATGTGTTAGGACTGATGGATTCTTCTGGGAGGCTTTTGTAGAGTTCAGGGTGTGGCCAAAGGGGGATATGTCCACCATGTCACGTGTCTTTGCTTAGGTCAAGGTGGTGGTTGGCAGCCCCCGCACGCTGTCGTAGGCAAGTACCACCTGCTAGTGAAAAGTGGAAACAAACATATCTTCAAGTCTGAAGAAAACATGTTGTACCCAGGTTTCTTTTCAACCCATGGTGTGAGGGTAACGTGAAACTCAGGTCAGCTGGGGAAATGTGTCAGGTGAGACTCATGGGAGGAGGCAAGAAGCAGCGCCTACTGTATGCCTCGTGTGGTCCGTGAGCTTTGCTTGCCGTCCAGGTGCTTTAAAACTAGGTGAAGGGACCAGACCCAGGGACAGATCATGGGCGGCTTTGGAGCAGCCCCTCTGTGGCTGAGCTCCTTGGACGTTTCACTTCTCCCCTGCCTGACCCCCGCCATCTGGCTTTGGCCTCCACCACTGTACGGAGGCTGCCCTTGTTGGGGGCGTCACCCCAGCTTCTTACTTGCCTTCTCCGGGCGCAGGGCCTGAATCCTGACAGGTGTTTCCTTCCTCCTGAAAACTCTCTGCTCTTTTGGGTCTCCCCTCTCCCCTCCACGTTTTCATTGGCCCAACCCCTTCCTACCTGCGGCTCCATGGGAGCCTTTGCGCAAACGGCACTGGAGGGCATTCCTTCCCCCACCAGCACCAGCCCTCTCTCCCGTGGCTGCTGGGGAGGGCATCTCGCCACAGCTTCACATGCGCTCGTTAGTTACCAGACCTTCTCCACACCCGCACTGCTACAGCCACCTAGAAGTTAAAAACTCAGGTGTACAAGCTAGAAACCAGGGAGCTGGTTATTTATTTATTTAGCGTTTGGAAATGATTTCAAGCTGCAGAAAAGTAGGCAAAAATGGTATAAAGAACATCCATATGCCCTTTATCCAGATCCACTGTGAACATTTTGCCCTATTTTCTTCATCATTTTCTCTCTCTTCCTCTCTCTCTCTCCACACACACACACACACACACTTTATGTCTGAACCATGTGAGAGTAAGTTACATACATTGTTGCTCTTTAACGAAAAATATTTCAGTGTGTACTTCCTAAGAATAGGAATATTCTCTTGCTACACTGCTGTTATCAACTTCAGTAATTCAGTGTTGACATAACATTGTATCTAATCTACTTACTGGAATTCCAACTTAGTCAGTTGATGCAATCATGTTCTTTATAACATTTTTTTCCCTCCAGTACAGGATCCAGTCCAGGGTCACATACTGTGTTCAGCTGTCCTGTCTCTTTACCTCCTTTAATCTGGAACTGTTCCTCAGCCTTAGTCTTTTTTGATATGGACATTTTTGAGTAATAGACCCCCTCGGCCCCCCCCCTTTTTTTTCACTAGAACATTCCTCATTTGGGGCTTGTCTGATGATTCATGATCTTTATTTTTTTGTTTTTATTTAATTTGTTTGTTTGTTTAATTAATATTTATTATTGGCCGCACTGCACGGCTTGCAGGATCTTAGTTCCATGACCAGGGATCGAACCTGTGCCCCATGAAGTGAAAGCGAGGAGTCCTAACCACCGGACCACCAGGGAAGTCCCAATGATTCATGATCTTCAGATTCAGGTTATGCCTCCCTGCCTGGAATATTACATAAGTGACGCTGTGTCCTTCTCAGGACATCACATCTGGTGGCACACAGTGTCCACCTGCCCCTCACTGGGAATGTTAAATTTGATCATTTGGTCAAAGTGTTGTGCAATTTCCCTGCTGTATAATTACTATTGTTTCCTTTGTTACTAATAAGCAGTCCTTGTCTTGTGGCAACACTTTCAAGCCGTGCAAATATCCTGGTCCTCATGAAAATGCTCCCCCCCTAGATTTACCAACCACTGACAGCTCATGCCTGAACCAACCTTCTCTATGATGGTTGCACAGTGATTTTCCAACTCCAGCTCTCCCTCCACACTTACCTGCTGGGCCCTGGTATTCTCCTGTAAGCAAAGCCCTCCCTTCACCAATCTGTCTATCATCTGTCTATCTGTCTGTCTAATCTATCGATCATCTATCCATCTATGAAACAATCTATCTGTATGGACTCAGGGATCTCATTTGTTCCCAGTGGTTTACAATCATTCCTGTTCTTAATTATGTTTATGTTCAGACTGTCCCACGTTTGCCCAGTGGAAGTCCTGCACAGCTGGTCAGGAAGCGAGCATCTTTTTGATACCTGTCTTAGCTCTTGCCTCCCATGTCTTACCCCCCAACACACACTGTTTCAAACCCCTCGTGTAGACCTTGAGGGACCTCCCACCCCACCTCTCCCCCAGGCCAGGCAGCTTCCTCCTGTGACAGGTCTGCCTGTGTCCAGGGGGTGGATGATAACCCCATGTGCATGTGTGCCCTTGCTTCAGAGGACGTGGTTTTCACGGCTAATGAGACAGAGTGAAATGAGAGCATCCCCCACAGCACTGGCTACTGTTACATCTGTTGTGTCGACTCTGTCAAAAAAAGCCCTGGAACTTTGGTCAGGTGATGAATTGGTCATCCTATGGCTGGGCCAGGCCCCACCTTTTTAGTTACGTAGTAGTCAGTAAAGGTTATGCAGAAATGTTTGTGAGCCTCATGCCAAACCCCAACCCTATACATGTGACACTTGCCTAGAGAGGGGTAACCCTCCCCCTGAGAACATGCAGGCAGGTGGCAGAATCAGAGCTGGGCCTAGGGCCTTTCCCATCCCCCTCTACTGTCTGCCACCCCCCACCCCCACTTCACAGTGTATTTTTTTTTTTTTCACAGTGTATTTATCAAAGAACCAACCACCTAACAATTCACAAGGAAGCTCCATTACAAGTGAAATATTGACAAAGATAAAGAATTTCTAGAACTTTTTTTTTTTTTGGCCACCCCTTGCAGCTTGTGGGATCTTAGTTCCCTAACCAGGACTGAACTCGGGCCTGCGGCAGTGAAAGCACAAAGTCCTAACCATTGGACCAGAAGGGAATTCCAAG
Organism: Delphinus delphis; assembly: GCF_949987515.2. NCBI lineage: Eukaryota > Metazoa > Chordata > Mammalia > Artiodactyla > Delphinidae > Delphinus > Delphinus delphis. Next base: position 61,742,185 of record NC_082692.2, read on the forward strand.
AACTTCTAAAACTTGAGGGAGATTTTCTAGAAGACTTTGGTCTGGAGACCTCTACTCCGTGGAAGAATGAATGTCTCTGTGCAGCCACGAGGCAGAGCAACAATGTGGAAGGAGGAAGGGCTCCATGGCTCTAAATGCACAAATCCAGTGGCGAGGACTTATGGCACCAGAAACTTCCAGCCTTTTGTCTCACCACCTTTTGCAACAAAAAAACTTCTGGAAAATGCCATACTCTACACAACTGCTTGGCTGCCCCTCCCCTCCCTGGGTCTGGATGCCTAGGATAGGATGGAAATGGGGACAACAGGGGGGGGACCCCCATGAGTGAGGCCTGCTGTGTGTACTCTGCAAAGTGCTTCACAAGCATCCTCTTGTGAATCCATCCCTGGGGGGCAGTTACAATCACTCCATCCCTGGGGGGCGGTTACCATCACTACTTACAGGTGAGGGGGTGGAGGGAAACAAAATGGGAGGAAGTGGTTAGCACAGGAGGTGGGGAGCAGGTAGCGAGTTGGTGGGGGAGCAGTCACCAGAGGAAGGAAACAGAATGAGGACCACAGCAGTGTGGGGAAGAAGGGATCACCTGAATCCTAGGTAATTGCCCCTCTGAGAAAATCAAGGGGTAAATTTAACAACCTCAAAGAATTATGACCATGGAACTTTCCCAGACTCTTTCTGAAGATTATTAGCTATTCCTTTTATTTTGGTAGTTTCCCTCTCAGATTACAAAAATAACACAGGTATTTCAACTCTGTAAATATACTAAAACCATTGAATCATCCAGCTTATAGGGTGGATTTTATGGGCTGTAAACTATATCTCGATAAAGTGGTTTAAAATAAATATATCAAGAGAATTCAAAAAGTAACACATATGTTTATCACAGAAGACCTAGAAGGCTTAGAAGACACAGAGACATGGAAAGAAATGAAATCATAATCTCCTCCCTCAGTGATAAATACTTCACGTTCTAGTGTGTGTCATTCTTTTTCTATTACTAATTCATGCTTACAGAGTTGAGATAATGTCATATGTGCACAACTTTGTAGTCTGTTTTGTTTATCTTGATCACAAAGGGATTTTCTCCGTGGTATTAAAAACTCTGCTGGTATGTCTTTATAATGGCTGTGTAATATTCCACCCCATGGCTCTGTGGGTTTACTTAACGGCTGCCTTGGGTATAGACCTTTAAGTGGTTTCTGGTTTTCCATGCTGTGGGAGACTTCTTTGTGAGCCTGTGGGCAGAGTTCCTTGCTGGGAGATGAGTGGTCCCACAGGGTGGTTGTGAAGTGCAAATTAGGGAGTATGTGGGAACTCCTTGGTGGTCCAGTGGTTAGGACTCCACGCTTTCCCAGGGCGTGGGGTCAATCCCTGGTCGGGGAACTAAGATCCTGCAAGCCATGCGGTGCAGCAAAAAGAAAAAAAAAAAAATTACGGGGTATGTGTTAAGTTTCTGGCATGGAACAAACACTTGTTAATGGCCTCTTTCTTCATTTCCCAAAACAACTGCTGCATTTGTCTGTCAAGCCAGATCCTCCTGGAGACCATGGAGCTGAAGCACCCCACGCCAGGGTCCAGGACCCTGTGTGCTCTGGTAGGTGTGGGAGGCCTAGTCATGGCCTCCATCTCCCCTGCATGGACATGCCGTTCGGTGCCCTGCCCTTTCTCTCCTAAAGCCTGCTCTGGGGAAAGCAGTGGCAGGGGGGCCCCTTGATTCCTAGAGACATCCCCTCATCTTGCCCATCAAGTACACATAGGGATGGACACGACCCCTAGTTCCAGCCTCTCCTCTTCCAGGAAGATCTCTGGCTGTGAAGTCAAGGATTGGTCACTGCTGTTGGTCACACAGGTCTCAGATCAGAAGCCTCCTCTTCAGGGAGATTTTTCGTGGCTCCCCGGCCAAAGGAGCCTGCTGCTCTCACATCCACCTGCTGTCTTTTCTTCATAGCACTTGTCATTCCTGAAAGTGTTCGTGTGTTCCGTGTTTACTGTCTGACCCCCAGTACACCCCCAATACCACTTCCCAGACCAGAACATGAGCACCTGGTCCTGTGGGGACCAGGATCCCCAGCTCTTACAGGGATCCCACTTGTTTGAACTATAGCAGCTCTGAGAGTCCTTCATAAGTATTTTTAATCCAAATAATAATAAATCATAAATAATATTACAAAGAATACATACACTGAATCTCAGTATAAAAAATTCTGATAATACAGAAGCCTGTAGAGTAATTTTGCCCCAAATTTGATGCTGTCTTATGCTGTTTACCAATTGCTCAGCAGTTATTAGGTCCCCCCCTCCCCCCACCCCGCTGGACTGTAAGCTCTTTAAACTATACCTCAGTGCTAGGCCTGATTGACTACTCAAAGCTATCAAGAGATCTACATCTGCTGAAGTCTATTTTGAGTGCAGAACCCCAGCTCTGCAGCTTGGAAGCTGACCCCACAGCTTGACCTCTCCAAGCCTCAGCTTCTGCATCTGCAAATGGTATTCACATGGAATTCACTCTTCCTGCCTGCAGGCTGGGCTCCAGTTGGGTAAGCAAATTATTCCAGTTCCTTTGGGACATTCCTGGGTTTAGGACTGAGAGTCCGTGTCCCAGGAAACCCCTCAGTCCTGGGCCAGCAGGATGGCTGTCACCCTTGTCCACCTTGCCCAGAGCAGCTGTTCTCAAATGGTTTGGTCTCAGGTCCCTTTTACACTCTTACAGACTATTGAGACCCCAAATCACTTGTGTTTATGACTTCTTTTTTTTAAGGGAATTTTATTTTATTTTACTTTTTTTTGGCTGCGTGGGGTCTTTGTTGCTGCACTTGGGCTTTCTCTAGTTGCGGTGCGCTGGGGGGCTACTCTTCGTTGCAGTGCACAGGCTTCTCATTGCAGTGGCTTCTCGTTGCAGAGCATGGGCTCTAGGTGCGCAGGCTTCAGTAGTTGTGGCTCATGGGCTCTAGAGCACAGGCTCAGTAGTTGTGGTGCATGGGCTTAGTTGCTCCGCAGCAGTGTGGGATCTTCCAGGACCAGGACTCAAACCCATGTCCCCTGCATTGGCAGGCGGATTCTTAACAACTGTGCCACCAGCGAAGTCCCACGACGCTTCTTTCTGCAAATATTTACTGTTTCAGAAATTTAAACTGGGAAGTTTAAAATATATTTATTTAACTGATTCTAAAAGAATAATAAATTCAACACATTAACATAAATAAACACATTTTTGTGAAAAATACCTATTTTTGGAAGCCTAAAATATGTCAGGAGAGTGGCATTGTTTTACATTGTTCTAAATCTCTTTAATGTCTGGCTTAATAGAAATCAGCTGGATTTTCCTACCTGCTTCTGTATTCAATCTGTCCAGGGGCATTGTTTTAGTTGTAATATAGGAAGAAAATCTGACTTCCCCCGGATACGGAGGTGGAAAAGGCAGGCATATCTCCATAGCCTTTTCAGATAATGGTGGATAGTCTTCTTTGATTCTACACCCATGTGTAACAACTGGTGGTTTTGTAAAGTTGATCACTGTGTGGAATCTGAAACCACGTCAATCAACTTTTCATCTTCGGTCCCTGTGGGAGAGAATGAGAGGGAGAAACACAAATAACGCCTGGGGTTTACTGTGCAAATCATTTGGGTCACAGACCTCGGGACAACCTGGCAAACACCCCAGGAACACTCTCCAAGGCCCAGAGAGAGAGACAGGAGCCATGGGGCTGCTCTTGCCACCTGGGTGGTGGGCAGCTGTGTTCATCTCTAGGTGAGTCTTAAATGCCGCCTTTGTGGGCTGGCTGTGACTGTGTACCTGACCCAGGGGGATGCCCCCTCCATGGTCGGGGCTCCCACTCCCTCCTGGCCTGCCTGGTAGTTCCAAGTAAGTGACTGGTATTGTACCCATGGGGCCCTCTCGCTGGCCCTCAGGGGCCCAGGCACAGAGCGCACGGTGCCCATGGAAGGATATGCCTGCTCCTGCCCCTTTACCACCAGGCCGAGTTCTCCAGCACAGGGCGGTGGGCTGGAGTGTGAGGAAGTAGAGGAAAGGGGACTGGGCTGCTGGCAGGCGAAGCTTGTACTGGTCTTGCTCTAGTTCTCAGGGGTGCAGGTGGACTTGCACCCTCTTTCCAAGCTGTGTGACCCCGGGCGAGGCTCTGAGCTTCTCTGGGTTTCTGTCGGCTCATCCTTGGGTTAATATGAGGACTCAGTAACATGTAACAAGTATGTGTTATGTGTTATGCCTGACACGTGTGTACCTATTCCCAGGTGATTCTTATGTGTTGGAGTTTGGGAAGCAGTGGGCTAAGCCACTGCTTATTTTGAGGACACCAGCCCAGAGACATGGGGCAGGCGGCCCAAGGTTGCACAGCAAGGTGGTAGTTGAGTCAGCAACACTGACTCCCAGGGCAGTGCTCCCTCCCGACGTGTGGGCACCTCTTTAGCCTGTGACCCAAGCTTGAGCACTCAGACCTCCCAGGTATTGCGGCAGTCACTTCCGAGGTTAGGTTAGAAAAGATTCCATCGCATGTGAGGGAATCTCAGGACCCAAGCTGACTCTGGAGGCCTCCGCTGTAGGCCTGACAACTTTTCCCCTCCTGGGTCCCTGGTTACTATTGCTCCTTCACCCCTAGAAATATGTTGCTGTCTGTGGGCCTGCAGGAGCTACTGTGAATCTGTGGCCACAAGGCAGGGCTTCTGGTCAGGGCTGCCTGACTAGCACTCCCACCCTGGGCAGGGGAACTGGATGGGCAGTTGGCGCGTTGGTTATCTGCTGCCATGTAACACGTTACCCCCAAATGTAGGGCCGTAACACAACAAATCCTTATCATCTTGCAGTGTCTGCAGGTCAGGAATCCAGGCACGGTGCTCTAGCTCAGGGTCCTTCAAAGACTGTAGGCCTCTTGGGGCTCTCGACTGGGTTGGGGGCAGGCGCTCACACGTGGCTGCTGGCAGTCTCAGGGCAGGGACATCAGTTCCTCACCATGTGGGCCCCTCCACAGGGCTGCTCACACCAGGTAGCTGACTACTGTCAGAGCCAATGAGCGAGAGAGGGCGACCCTAGGATGGAAGCTGCAGCCTCTTTGTAACCTCGTCTCAGAAGTGACATCCCATCACTTTGCCGTGCTCTGTTGTCTAGAAGTGAGTCACTGGGTCCCGTCCACATTCTGGGAGAGGGGCTTCTGCAGGGAGGAGGAGGGCATTACTGGGGGCCCTCTTAGAAGCTGCCTACCACACCTGGGAAGAGGAATTCGCTTTGTTCCATAGGAAATATAACACCGCCCATTAGGATTTTTGAAAGCATGAACATCTTTGGAGCCCAGCATCACTCCCCGTCCCTCCCCGCCACCCATTGCTCTGTGGATGCGTGGGTCCAGGAGGCACTGACAGGCCGGGGCCACTAGTTGGGACAGGAGGAAAACAAACATGTCATCTGCAGAACACCTTTAGGGAAAGGTAGGTGTTCTAATGATTACCATTTTACAGAGGAGGAAACTGAGGCACAGAGAGGTCAGCATGTGCCTCAGGTCAGCTGGCTGGTACGCTCCTTGGCCCTTTGTCCTGGTCCAACTGCACCCTCCCCATGTTCTGAGATGCTCTGTGGGGCCGCACTGGGGGCTGTGTGGCCAGGCTGGGCTAGGCTGCCAACACCTTGTTCCGCTGGGGGTGGGCACTGACCATCCCCCTCGGGAAACCAGGGGCCAAAGGGAGAAGTACCAAGGGTGGGGCTGATCACCCCTGCCTGGTGTCATCTCAGAGCTGAGAGCATTGGGCATCCCAGCACACAGCATGACCGCCTACGATTCAGCCCATGACACTGAAAATAGCCTCACGGTAGACACCTACCTGAATGAGACAGGCGAGCCATCTCTAGCATGACTGAGATTCCATCTGACATGTCTCTGCCCATCAGAGTGTATTCTTGTTGGTTTTGTGTCAGTCTTTCTTTAAGTAGGGCTTTCAGGCCTGGGGAGAGGCAAGCAGGCCTTGCACCTCTTTTTAAAAATGTCCTCATTGAGGTTTTTGTATTATCTGACCAGCCGATTCAACTTGCTATGACCTTCAGTGCTTCCCAGTGCTCCCCAAATGAAATAGCAGTTCCTCACCTGGCCTTCCAGCCCCTGCAGAGTCAGCCTCCAGTTCCTTTCCTGACTTTACACCCCAACTGCGCTGCTCCCTCTTCCCTTAAATGGCTTCCCCCCTCCAGACCTCTGCCTCTGCTTTCCCCATCTGCTACTTTCTTTTCTGAGGTCTCTGCTATCCACGTGCCCCTTGCCCCCCGCCCCCCAATGTGTGTTTTGTTTGTTTGCTGTTGCTGTTTGTTTAGTAACTTTCTTGACAGAGTTCTGCAAAGTCTGTATTCTTTGTTGTACGTGGCCACTGAAGTCTCTGCTCAGCATGCTTAGTGGTCAGCTAATGACTGGACAGGAATTTCCATAAACGTCTTGGATTGATAAGTCTCCTAGCTTTTGCCAAGTAGCTCTGTGTAAATTTGGGGTACACATTTAGTGCTGTGGCAGGCAGTTTTCAACTCTGCCTTACCCTTCACTTCCTGCCTGTGCAGGGACTCAGGGTCAGTCAGAGGTAACAGCTTATGGCCTTCTAGGTCTTTCCTGGGCATGTGCACAGCCCTACACATGCATGTGGCTTTCTAGATTCCCAGGAATCTGTCTGAGCTTTTCAAAGCCCCTATGGATGTTATTCAGCTTTTCCTTTTAAGTTTTTTGGTGAGCTTTTTCCCTCAGCTGTTACTGTTGCCTTAGGCAACTTCAATGACAAACAATGCCTTTTTTTTTTTTTTTTGACAAATGCTTTTGGGTTAAGGCAAATTATAAGGAGTGAGCTCTGAATCAGCTCAAAGATAAACCTCATGGGTTGGGGTTTCCAGGGGACTGCCAGAATGAGTTCCCTGTGGTGGATATTTGGAGATCCAACCCCTTCTTCTCCCTTCAGAGGTGATGAGGCTGCTGGTTTTCACTATGATTGTGGTGCTGTTGGATTTTAAGGCTACTGTGGAGCTGGGGAGAAAGGGATGGGAATCAGCAAGTTAAAAAAATCATAAAACACTGTATTGTTACAGAGAATAAATGCTCCTCAGATAGTTGCAAGCCTTTGGTTAATTTCAAGGGTTCTGAAAAAGTTGATTTTGACCATTTTTGCCAATGTTCTCATTGCTTTTATGGAGGAGTGAATTTTCAGAGGTCTTTATTCGGCCATTCCCACTGACTGACGTCAGAATGCGCTATTTTTCAGGCATGGTGATTTGAACACCTATCTGTGAATTCATAGCCCTTGGGCCCCTGGAATGTCCCTGGAGTCCAGGCTGGTGGGTAGGCTGCTTCTGCTTCCGGGTGCATTGGGACATTGGGCCCGTGGAGGAGCCCTCTAAGGAAACTGCTTCTGGGTCTCATTCAGGCTCCCCTGAGGAGAGGGAGGTCATGGACCATGCCTTCTCCTTCTGCCGTTATGAGAGCGAGTACAAACTACCCCCAAAAGAGGACCTTCTTTAGATGTATGTCCAGGCAGATCCTGTGCTGCTGGGAAACCCTATCAAGTTCACCATCACTCTCAAAAGAAAGACAGACAGCTACCCCAAAGACTGTCACATCTCGGGCTCCCTTGAACTGCAGACATACACGATCAAAAACGCCACCAGCCTGGGCATCTTTCATAAGACCACGCAGAGGCAAGGTCAAGGTACTGGAACCATGGGCAAGAAGAGGGATCAGAGTCCCCACTATCTGAGATGCCCCTCTTCTCTGTGGACTATGTCCATACACTAACAAACTTGTGCATATGAGTAAACACAAACAAACATTTATTAAGTACCTACCACCTGGTAGTTACAAGGAATCTAGGCACAGAGAAAACGGGAGCCAAATAGACTACTAGTCCAGGAGCCTGGGGTCTATCACAGACTCAGAAATTAGGGGTGCTGGAAGTGTCATTAGAAGTCTTCTTTAATGATGGCAAAGATTTTATCTCAAATGCCTAATCTAATCAATGGGTTGTGGGTACCCAGGGCAGTTGAGAATGGGCGGAAAGCCCCCAAAACAACTGTGATGTCTCCATGGACTCAGGATGGGAGCCTGGAGAACGCAGTCAATTATTATTCCACCTTGAGCCCAACTTCTTGTTTTCCAAAGACAGGAAGAGACTTACCCAAAATAACCCAGTTCCATCCGTCTAGATTTCATCTAATTCTGTGCTTGATGATCACTCATTCGGGGGGACTATAATAAATGACCACACTCCTCCTCTCTAGCTCTTTGGCAGCACCTGAAGAGACTGTGCCCTTGGACTCCAATACCTACATGGGCAGCCTATGTTTGATGATGAACCAATCATCAAAAGTTTCATAATTGCAGGAATTCTAGAGTCCAAGGAAACGACCTCCTCTCAGGAGTTTGCATCTTTCCAGTACCCTGAGCTCCCTGTAGAGGTTAGCCACCTGCAGGCAGAAGGGTCTCCTGGCTGGAGTTCGGCCTTGGCTTGCGGGTGGGGCCCTAAGAATCCTGGAGGGACCCCTGGTTGGCTTATTCTTTAGGTCAATTGTATTCCTAAGAAAAATGACACCTTGTTTTTCCAAATAATTATTTCTGGAGAAGTGATGGATCAAACAGTTTTTTTTTTTACATTTTTGGTCAACTAAATTCTTAACATTTTAATTTTTGGAATAAGTAATTACTTGCACATTGTACAAAATTCTAAAGATGCAAAAGTTACAGGGGCCCACCCTCCTGGAAGGCAGTTAGCGGTCTTTCATTACCGCTAATGAAAGCGGTAATGAAAGCTGTCTCTCATTATAGCTTTCATTACCGCTGGCAGAATTGGCCAGCCACTTATCGGCACTTACATCTTCTAAAATGCCCTGCACATCCCACTTGCCACCCTCACCCAAGTGGCTTAGTAGAGTATTTCTTCCACCTCCTGAGAGAAGTCTGGGAAAACGCACCTCTCTCCAGGCAGTCATGGTTCCAGGGATGTTTGAGGTGCCTTTTTTTTTTTTGTAATCTTTTATTTTTATTCATTTATTTTTATATTTATTTTTGGCTGTGTTGGGTCTTTGTTTCTGTGCGAGGGCTTTCTCTAGTTGCGGCAAGCGGGGGCCACTCTTCATCGCGGCGCGCGGGCCTCATTCACTACGGCAGCCTCTCTTGTTGCGGAGCACAGGCTCCAGACGCGCAGGCTCAGTAGTTGTGGCTCACGGGCCTAGTTGCTCCGCGGCATGTGGGATCTTCCCAGACCAGGGCTCGAACCCGTGTCCCCTGCATTAGCAGGCAAATTCTCAACCACTGCGCCACCGGGGAAGCCCTGAGGTGCTTTTTAACAGGCGCTCTAGCTTTGCCTGGCTGGCCTGCCTTTTAATTGGCTCTGACGGTATTTCAGGAATTAAGAGGTTTTAGCTAACATATCTGCGTTGCCAAAGGCATGGAGAAACCACAGGGTGTTGGTGGGGAGTGGGAACTGTTTCGGAAGAGCTAGATATTTGGATGAATGTTACAAATGAGGTGAAGCCTGAAAAATGCAAAACATGATGTAAGCCCAGGGGATCCCTGGGTGGAGGATGGGCACCAGGCCTGAGGTGTGGGTCCGAGGAAGAGGGCTCATCCAGGGCCAGGTGGGGGAAGTGGTTACACCAGTGTCAGGTGCTCTGGCCAGATTAGAGGTAGGGGCACTCTGAGGGAAGAACAGAGCTTAGCTTCAGTTCTGCTTCTTTCTCTGGGCTGCTCTGTGAGGCAACTTGACTGACAGGCCCCTTTTGGGATTTGGGGTCTTGTCTGTGAGGAGGTATGATATCCAAGGGTATGGAAGGGAGCCCTGGTGTGGTGGGCGGGAGCCTGTGTATTAACCCTGGAGCTCAGGAAGGGCATCTATGGGAATCCTCCCTCACAAATGTCCCTTGTTTAAAGGGCCTTTCTGGGGAAGCTCCTTGCAACCGTCTGTCTTGCTAGATGGGGCATCTGAGAACCACAGGCTGCAGATGGGGCTGGGTGGTGCAGGACGGTCCTTAGTTTGGTGAAGAGGGATCCCGCTTAGGGCTGAAAAGAGGCCAACAAACAGGTCAGGCTTGAACTCTGGTTGGCATGGGATAACATGTCTTGAGTTCCTTAAAAGAGAGTCTGACAAAGCTCAGGATGTCAGGTTATTTATACATATACATGATTGCTGGCAACACCAGAAGCTAAAGAAAGGCATGGAACAGATTCTCCCCTAAAGCCTTCAGACAGACACACACACACACACACACATTTTCCTGGCTTGATATAACGCATCATTTTGGTTCTATTTCTCTGCTTTAACTTACCATGAAAACATGTACCTGACTCACACACCTTCTCCCCCTCTTCTCATCCCCACCCCACCACAGCTGCCTGACACAGGCAGAATTGGCCAGCCACTTATCGGCACTTACATCTTCTAAAATGCCCCGCACATCCCTTTGACAGACACCAAGTCCTCTGTGGAAAGCCTGGGCGTCTCCCTGCTGTAGACCATTGACCAAGGGTGAGTCCACTTAAGCTGTTCTTACAAACAGTGCAGAAAATCTCTCCAGGACATAGATCTTTGCGCATGTGTGCAGGTATTTCTGAGATGTGAATTCACAGTAGGGGGTTATAGGGTCAAAATATAGATACATTTTGCTAATGCCAAATTGCTTTGGGAAGAGATTGCATTGATTTATTCTCCACCGACAGATCTTTTTGATTTTTGCCGATATAAATGGTTGAATAATTTCACTGTTGTTTTAATTTGCATTTCTATTTGTGAGGCTGAATATTTTTATGTTAATTAACTATCTCCTGTGAATTGCTTGTTCATATCCTTTACCTATTTTGAGTCATTAATTTGTTCGTATTGTGTGTAGTCTTTATACAGAAAAGTGTTATTGCTGCAAATCATTTCACAGTCTTTTTTTAACCTCTAAATGCCTTTCACCACTAGAACTTTGCCATTTTAATGTAGCCAAATTTGTTAATTCTTTCCTTTAGGGATACTGGGTTTCATGTCACCCCAAGAATATGTTTTCTATGCTTTTTCTAAAACTTTTGGCTTTATACTATTAGGCACCTGGAATTTAATTTTTTAGCGTGTGGAGTGATGTAGATAGAGCTCCAACTTTCTCAAATAATCTATCATTTCCTAGTGTTTTGAAATGCTGCTTTCATACATCTGGGTCTCTGGACTCTTTAATTTGCTTATTTATCTTCTCCTACTGCAATGTCATACCATCTAAAGTATTGTAGTTCTATAGTACATATTGATACGTAGTAGGCAAATGCTCCTCACCACTGTTTTTCTTGTCCATAGAACTTTTAAAAGCTGTTGGGATTGAGATTGGCACTGCATTGAATTTACCAAGTTATCGGGGGGAGAATCATGCCAAGTGACTACACTGAGTCTTCCCATCTAGGCATGTGGGATACTGTTCCATTTATTCAGGTCTTCTTTGTTACATTTAGAAAAGTTTTATTGTTCATACACAATTTGCACATTCCTAGTTGGATTACTTGCAAGATGTATTTATAGCTTTTGTGAATGAAATATTTTTCATTATATTTTGTACTTGCTTGCTGGACTATATGGAAACTATTGATTTTGATACGCTGATAGATCTAGCAAAGGACTTGACCAAACTCTAATGCTTTGTTCCTGAACGAAGGTTTCTGACGGTCTGTTTCTTATAGGGTGTCTGAATATTCCAAGGAAAAACCAGTAAACTACTGTTTTCCTTAGACCTTAAGATACAGACAAATTAACTGGGGGAATATTGTTAAAATGTGTATTCTGATTCAGCAGGTGGGGTTGGAGGCTCAGAATCTGTGTCTCTAACAGGGCTCCCAGGTGATGCCAGTGTTGCCAGTAGTGTGGCCCCCCAGAGCACATTTTAGTAGTGAGAGGCTAGATGATATGTTTTCTGTGATCCATCATAAAACAGATGTTCCTCTTGGATTTCATATGAAACAACTGTTGCTAATACGCATGGAGCAAGAACATCTGTAAACGCGGGCAGGATTCCTAGGAGGGTTTGTGAAATGTCAGAGCTGGAAGAGCCCCTGGAAGCTGGTTTAACCACCTTGCTTTACATCGGAGAATACTGAGGCCCAAAGGGGCGGTGGAGTCATCTAAAGCATCAGAGCTGTGTCCCAGATCAGGTAAGTGCTATACTGGGGCCAGTTTATTCTAACTAGCCAGGGGACTGGCCTTTAGCTAGCCTCAGAAACTGAACCTCAGTTTCCTCATCTATAAAATGGGGATAATAACACCTGTTCACCGCATGGCACATCCGTGAAAGTCAAATGGGCCAAACAGCAAGAGGAAAATGGACAGAGAATGGCCTGAGTGCCTAAGAGGACCCAGGTCTGTCTGGCTCCAGAGGTCATGCTTGTTTCTGGCCCTTTGTCTTCCCCCAGGGTGATGGTGAGTGAAGAGGAAGCCTATAGACCCAGGGGGCACAGACTCAAACTGGCTAGACCAGTTGGCGGTAACAATGGGGACAGTGGGGTGTTGTGGACAAACAGGAACAGGAAGGACCGTGGTAAACAGGAGTGGGTGCTGCCACTCAGCTCATCTAACTGAGACGGTGTAGGAACGTGGGCCCTGCACTTCCAGATCTTCTGACCTTTCAGAATAAGCTATAGGAGTGTGTGTGTTCTTCTACAATGTAAAGCTCCTGGGTCTTAAAATGCGGCAATTAATTCAAGTTGTAAAAATCACTCTGTGGATCAGACACAGCAAGTCAGAGGTTAAACTTGTCCTTAGCTTGTCAGTTTATAAACAGTGCTGCCAACAGCTGAGATGCTACTGGCACCCCTGCCCCGCCCTGGTGCCCTGTTCCAACCCTGACAGGCTGCATCTGACTCTCCAGCATGGGTTTAATCATCAGTATTCATCAAAAGCTCCCTAGGTGCTTCTCACAGCACCCAGCATGGATGCCTACGTGCTGTGTCCAGCAATGGCCAGGACCCTTCAAAGAGGCTGAGCTGAGGTTGGGACTCTTGGCTTCTCACACAACTTACTTCCCCTCTCCTGCAACATCCTCAGCTGAATGCATGTCTGTGTGTCTGAATCTTCCACGACGGTGAAGCCAGGTGAGACCATTAGATTCCAAATAAAAGGCATCCCAACAATAGCTGGACTTGAGAAATTTATCAAGTTTAGTTCCAATCAGGTGAAAGAGGTTCATGCTGAGAAGACTGTTCTCATCACAATTAGCCTTTGCCTGATGCCTTGGAAAGAGGCAGCAGCTCTGACTGGCTCTAAGCCTTGGTTGAGCGTTTCAGCATTTCCTGCTTTGGGATTAGCTTTCAGATAATTAGATTTTATTACTCATTAGATTTCAGATGATTAGATTTGATTACTCATAGGAGGGCAGATTCAAGAGCCAGCTGGGTGAAAGCGTTCAAAGGCCAACACAAATCACAGGCAGCAGGACCCACTAGGCCAGGTCGTGTGGAATCACAGGGTAGCCTGTTGACAGCTAGAAACCCCCAGCCTGGGCCACAGAACCTCACCTCCCTGCCTTGAGTCATGGCCTCGAAGAGCAGGGCCACCACTATCTGCAGTCAGAACCAAAGGCGTCCACAGCCACAGAGTCCCTCCCTGGAGACACAGGCTATCAGAAGCTGCTGCCCACTTGCCCCGTGAGGAGGGACCACCTCTTCAGCCCCAGAGTGCATCAGCCCTGGAAGCACTAGCCAAGTAGAGTCTTCTGCCAGAACTGGTCTGGGCCTGCTGGAAATATATTCTCTCCTCGCTCCTCCTCCTGCCTGAAATCCCACCCCTCTTGCTTCCCTGAGGGGGGCCTACCTGAGGAAGAGCAGGTAGACGGGGCCTTTCCCTCGGATCTCTGCACACACCGGGCCTGGGCCTGGGCCTGCCTGCCAAACCAGAAGCAGGACTGAGGGCCAAGTGCTGTCTGTTCACCTTTGACTTTCGACAACTTCAGGCAACTTGAAACTATGGCACGTGAAACCCAACTTCACAGCCCCTACGCTTCCCCATGGTTGGTGAGCCTTCGAGGCACCTGTAGTGTAGTAGGCATGTCCAGTCTTCCACGTGGAAGGAGCCCCAGCCCCTTGGTGGTGGCGGATGACCCAGTGGTCCCTCCTACTTGATGACTGATGGTGTTGGTAAGTTAAAATCAGGAACCTTCAAGGGGGCCAGTGCGGGGGTGGGGGGATGAGGGAGGGAGGGAGGAAGATGGTGAACAGCCCCACCTCTCCTGGTGAGGGAGCCTGCATACCTGCTCCCTCCATACAGCCCCTGAACCTTCTCCAAGGAAGCCACAGCCTCCTCACCTGGTCCCATCCAGACATTTCACTCTCACTCTAACACCTGAAACATCCCCCTCCTCCAGGCAGCGTTGGGAGTGATCGGAGAGCACCCCTACCCCTCATACCAGGCAGGCCCATCCCAGGCCCTTACCCTGCTGAGCACTCCCAGCTCACACGCGGTGAGGACAGCCAGCCCTGTGCTCCCCGGACATGCTGCTGGACCCCAGGTCCCCTTTTCAGGAATGCCTTTCCTTGGGAACCATCTTGGATGTGGCCCTAGATGTGGTCTGTGAATTTGCTGATCCTGTTGCTTCAGTTCCTCTCTCATGGCCAAGGAGGTAAGATCCATCCCTCTGTACCTCCCATTCACTCCCTGATCCCCAGGAATAAAGCTGCCTTTGTGACCCTGTGGGCCTCCACCTCGGGGTGCAGAGGGGGCAGGCCAGCCAGAGGGGTCCTCACTTGGACCAGACCCAGGAAAAGAAGGGTGTTAAACAAGGGTGCCCCTTCCTGACCTTTGGGGTAAAGAAGACATCCCAAGGGGTGCCCCACGTCTGCCCTGCCCACCACCTCATCTCACCAGTGCTGGTGGCCCCATAGGCCTGGCCTGGAAGCAGAGCTGTGGGCAGCAGCACAGGGACCCACCAGAGATGCCCTCTCTGGTAGTGTGTGTGTGCGTGTGTGTGCGTGTGTGTGTGTGTGTGTGTGTGTGTGTGTGTGTGGCGGGGGGCTCTGGCCACCACCCATCCTTTCAGAGAGACACGATGGGCACTGTCTTGGGAGAACTGGCCTAAAACATTCAGGCCAGATTTCTGGTCAGTTCTGCCCATGTGTGTGGTTAGACTCTCTCCAGGACGGACAGTTAAATGCAGTTCTCATAGGGGAGGTCAGAGTTCCGGTAGCTCTAAACAGGTTCTTCCTCCCGACCCTTCAGTGGGAACGGACCGATTTTTAGCCACAAGGCAGGACACCTCCGAGCTGACTCAGGGATTCTAGTATCTATAGAACGGGAGCTAAGTTTGGGTGTTACTGTCATAACTCAGGCTTGCTTCCAACCTCGGCATGTCCCGTGTGTGTGTGTATAGCCTGCTGTTGGAGTCTTCTCCCAAACCAAGCCTGAGCCCTGAAGGTAGCTGAGGCCGCCATGCCTTTCTTCTAGTTTAGGCAGGCACCAGGGGGAAGCCCTTTCGGGGGAGTGACCAGAATCCCTTCAGCCTTTCCAGGTCCATCTCTCCTGATGCCAGTGTCCCACCCCAGGTTCCCAAGGCCAGCCCTGCTCTGTTCTTCCATCACAACCACACAGCCTTAGTTTTCAAAAGCCAGGAGCCTGGGCCCCAACCTTCTCAAGAGAAGACAGACATCCCAAGAAAGGACACAGGCCAGTTCTTTTCTGCCCCCAGGCTGCCCTATTCAGAGCCTCCTTTGCTGGGTGAGGGTGCACAGGCTGTGAAGGGCGCCCAGCCTCGGAGAATGGTTCCTGACAATCCCTCATGGGCAGATGAGCTCAGAGCAAGTTTCTCATCTTCCTCTGTCACCCCTAGTCCACCCCCATCCCCGAACTGGTCCAACGTGGGGAGAGGGAGGAGGGGTCAGAGGACGGCAAAGCCAAGGGGGTGGTGTGAAGGGAGCAGTGGGTGCAGGGGAGCGAGTGGTGCGCAGGAGCCCTGTGGCGATGATGCCGGCACGTAGGATGATGCGGCTGCCTGGTGCCTGGCCCTCTCCCCACAGTATCATTCATCTATCACCTCCACAGAGTCCTCGTCCTTCCTCTGCTCTGAGTGCTCCTCTGTTGTTTCTGTGTTCTCAGTGTCTGACAGCGATGCCACCTGTCGCACCCAGCCACTGTCACTGGGAGGCTTTGGATGACGCAGTCCGGAGAAGGGGTTGAACCAGTTCAGGGAAAAGTCCCCACCAAAGGTCTCTTTGACTGACTTCCAGCTGCTTGTGCGTTCCCTGGGCTGGTGCTTTCGTTTGAGGCGCTCAATGCCCTGGAGGGACAATGGGATAAAGAGGGTCAGCGTGGGACAGCCGTGCGCCATCTTACACACCCCAGGTCCCGGCACAGCAGAGCACCAAGGCCCAGAGCCAGGGGTTCCCAGAGGGTGGGGAGGGGCTCGGAGCAGCACAGCAAGCAGGGCCTGTGTTTCCCACCAACTGCCCTCCTTTCCTTCCACAGGAGCAAGGGTGCCCGGCCAGCTGCTGCACAGTGACCAGGCTGCCCAGTGGCTAAGGGCCAAGGAGTAACATCTCAGGCCTCTGCAGGCATGAGCTGGGCCATCTGTCCGGAGACCACCCAGAAAGACAACCCCTCCCCAAGTATCCTGGGCCACTCCCCCTACAGCAGGCGCAGCAAACCCGCACGAAGGAGGATGATGCGGTTAAGGGGGACAGCAGGAGACACACGAAGCGTGAGGTGAGGAAGCAGAGGTGTGCACAGCGAGTGCCAACATGCAGCGGGCAGCTGGAGGGTGCACGGGGCCGCTGCGAGGGGGCAAAGGCTGGCGTCGAAACTGCACATGCAGTAGACATGCCCTGTGGCCTCTCCCGAGCTGCCCACTCACCTGCCTCTGGCTGTCGGCTGCGCCAGGCCACAGAAGAGGGTGTTGGGAAGGGGGAGAAGCCAAAGGAGTTAAAGGCACAGCCAGGCCAGCTCTCCAGGCCCACCACACCCTCTGCAGAGGCTTTACCCCCACTGGGGCTCTGCCTCCTCCATCTCTTCTGGAAGCCAAGGAGATTTGTCGTGGGCTTCCCAGGCACAGGTACTGCTCACTGACAGCACTTTCCACCTCGGAATGACCTCTGAGTACCTAGTTCTAGGTTTTCTCTTCTTTTCCACACAAGATCCTTACATAACCAGCAAAATTCTTTCTATTGTGCGGGAGAAACTGAGATACACGTACAGACTGAGATCTGGCCACACCTGGGCCAGTTCCTCTCCACCACTCTTTCTTCCCACACCACCTCAGAGGTTTAAGTTTCTTGGCTTTTGGAAAAATGGTAGGTTAAAGAACCTGATCTCAAAGTATCTCCTCATAAGATACTTCCTAATTACCGAGGGTAAAACAGTACCTTTACAGTAAGGAAACTTCGCAGATATAACTTTAACCAATTGAAGTTAACATCACCAATAATGAAATGTATCAACATCACGTGCCCTCCGATACGGTGCCCCAAGAAGGACAGAACATCACTTCACTGGTTTTCCTGCCCAAAAGGCATAATCTCAATCTAATTATGTGAAAACATCAGACAAATGCAGATGTCAGGATATTCCACAGAATATCTTCAACAGGATAATAATCTTCAACAGGATCAAAGTCTGATGAAATTGTTTTGGAACCAGACAGAAGTGGTGGTTGTACAATATTATGAACGTACTAAATGCCACTGAACCACACACTTTAAAATGGTTGCTTTTATGTGATGTGAATTTAACCTCAACTAGAAAGAGGATCAGGTTCATGAAAGACAGAGAAAGACTGAGGAGGAACTAAAGACACAGGACAAAGGATGCAATGTGGCATCCTGGAACAGAGAACGATACTAGTGGGACAACTGGAGAACTCTGAATAAAGTATATAGATTGGTTAATGGTATTGTATCAGTAAATTTCCAGGTTTTTATATTTGTGTTATGGTTTTATAAAATGTTTACATTTGGAAAGACTGATTGAAAGGCATATGGGAGCTCTTTGTACTATTTTTACTAATTTTTTTTTTTTTGGTTAAGTCTGAAATTATTTCTCAATAAAAAGCTAAGAAAAATCTGAGACACGATTTATGCAATACAGTCTTGAACACGGATTAATAATGAGAAGTTGGAAACAATCAAAATGTCCAATAATGATGGCTAAGTAAATTATTCTATAAAGCACAACACTATGCAGTTATTGAAAGTGGCATCAACGACAAGGGCCTAATTTTCAAAATACACAAACAGCTCATACAACTCAACAACAAAAAACAAATAACCCAATCCAAAAATTGGCAGAAGGCCTAAACAGACATTCCTCCAAAGAAGACATATAGATGGCCAGTAGGCACATGAAAGGATGCTCATCATCGCTAATTATTAGAAAAATGAAAATAAAAACTGCAGTGAGGTACCACTTCACACTGGTCAGAATGGCCATCATCAAAAAGTCTACAAATAATAAATGCTGGAGAGAGTGTGGAGAAAAGGGAATCCTCTTAACACTGCTGGTGGGAATGTAAATTGGTATGGAAAACATACCAATGGCTGCTATGGAAAACAGTATGCAGGTTCCTCAAAGAACTAAAAACGGAGTTGCCATATGATCCAGCAATCCCACTCCTGGGCATATACCCAGACAAAATTATAATTTGAAAAGGTACATGCACCCCTATATTCAAAGAAGCACTATTTACAATAGCCAAGACATGGAAACAACCTAAATGTCCATCGACAGATGAATGGATAAAGAAGATGTGGTGGGGAGATATACACACACACACACAAACACACAATGGAATACTACTCAGCCATATAAAAGAATGAAATAATGCCACTTGCAGCTACATGGATGGACCTAGACAAATACCATATAGTATCACTTAAATGTGGAGACTAAACTATAATACACATGAACATATCTAAGAAACAGAAACAGACTTACAGACACAGAGAACAGACTTGTGGTTGACAAGCGGGAGGGGAGGTGGGAGAGGGAAGGATTGGGAGTTTGGGATTAGTAGATGCAAACTATTATATATAGAATGGCTAAACAACAAAGTCCTATTGTATAGCACAGGGAACTATATTCAATATCCTGTGATAAACCACAATGGAAAAGAATGTGAAAAAGAATATATATATATATACATGTATAACTGAATCACTTTGCTGAACAGCATAAATTAACACATCATTGTAAGTCAACTGTACTTCAATAAAATTAAAAAAAAAAAAGTGGCATCAATACAGTTTTACATACACTGGAAAGTCCTGTCCACGTGGTGACAAGGGAAGAAAGCAAAGTTGCATCTGACATCATTGTGGAACCTGGGGTTTGGGGATGGGATTTTATTTTATTTTTTTAAAATTAATTAATTAATCAGCTGAGTTGGGTCTTTGTTGCTGCGTGCGGGCTTTCTCTAGTTGCAGCAAGTGGGGGCTACTCTTCATTGCAGCGTGCGGGCTTCTCATTGCAGTGGCTTCTCTTGTTGCGAAGCATGGGCTCTAGGCGCCCGGGCTTCAGTAGTTGCAGCACGTGGGCTCAGCAGTTGTGGCACATAGGCTCTAGAGCGCAGGCTCAGTAGTTATGGTGCAGGGGCTTAGTTGCTCCATGGCATGAGGGATCTTCCCGGACCAGGGCTCGAACCTGTGTTCCTTGCATTGGCAGGCAGGTTCTTAACCACTGCACCACCAGGGAAGTCCTGGGGATGGGATTTTAGATTTGATTTATTTCTGTAGACTTCCCCCATGTTCCAAATTTTCACCAAGAAGCAGATGTGACTTTTATAATCAGAACAAAAAAGCTGTTTCAGAAAATGGACCTTATTGACACAACTCTTGAGGGAACCTCACGTGGGTCTGGGGCACAGGATGCTGTGCTATTCACGGTCCGGCCCCTCACCAGGCCTCCCTCCTTAGCGGGAGCGGCAATGGCCAGCTGAGTGACTTGCTTTGGGGATTCTGGGTTCCCTTCTTGGGTGATCATTTGCAGCCTGTTGAGAGAGGCATTCTAACCATGACTGCAGGGGTGCTGGGATGTGGCCACTTGGCAGACCAGGCTGCAGAGGGGACACCCAGAAATGACAAACTGGCTGGGTCTGCACTGACTGAGCTCACTCAAAGCCGTGACTGTGGGTCCTTACAACCACCCCGAGAGGAGGCGGGTGTTAGTACTAACGCTCGTCATAGGGGAAGACAGGGGTTCTGAGAGGCTGTGACAGTGGCCGAAGCTCATCCTGCTGGTTGTGCCTCAGAACCAGGATGAGAACTGGTGTGTTCTCTCTGCTCAATGCATTTTCAATTCTACTGCAAATCCTCACTCAAAGGCAGAGAAAAGCTGCAGAGGGAAATGAAGCAAAAGAGCCCACGGGACAACACAGATGGAAAGATGTATCATGTTCTTATACTGGAAGAATTAATATTGTTAAAATGACCACACTACCCCAGACAATCTACAGATTCAACGGAATCCCTATCAAATCCCTATCTGTCTCCTAGAGCAAAGGAAATAAAAGCAAAAATAAACAAGTGAGACCTAATTAACCTTAAACGCTTTTGCATACCAAAGGAAACCATCGACAAAACAAAGACGATCTACAGAATGGGAGAAAATATTTGCAAATTATATGACCAATGAAGGGTTAATATTCAAAATATATAAACAGCTCATACAACTCAACAGCAACAAACAAACAAACAAGCTGCTTAAAAAATGGGCAGAAGACCTGAATAAATAGATCTCTAAAGAGGACAGGCAGATGACCAACAGGCACGTGAAAATATGCTCAACATCACTAATCATCAGAGAAATGCAAATCAAAACTACAATATCACCTGTAAGACTGGCTATCATCGAAAACAATACAAATAACAAATGTTAACAAGGATGTGGAGAAAAGGGAACACTTGTGCACTGTTGGTGGGAATGTAAATTGGTGAAACCACTGTGGAAAACAGTATGGAGGTTTCTCAAAAAACTAAAAATATAACTACCATATGACCCACCAATTCCACTCCTGGATATATATCTGAAAGAAACAAAAACATTGATTCAAAAAGTTACCGCAGGGCTTCCCTGGTGGCGCAGTGGTTGAGAGTCCGCCTGCTGATGCAGGGGACACGGGTTCGTGCCCCGGTCTGGGAAGATCCCACATGCCGCGGAGCGGCTGGGCCCGTGAGCCATGGCCGCTGAGCCTGCGTGTCCGGAGCCTGTGCTCCTCAACGGGAGAGGCCACAACAGTGAGAGGCCCGCGTACCGCAAAAAAAAAAATAAATAAATAAAAAGTTACCACAAGGTTCAAAGCAGTGCTATTTACAATAGCCAAGACATAGAAGCAAACTAAATGTACGTCAACAGGTGAATGGATAAAGAAGATGTGGTATATATACACAATGGAATATTACTCAGCCATAAAAAAGAACTTTTGCCATTTGCAACAACATGGATGGGTATTATGCTAAGTGAAATAAGTCAGACAGAGAAAGACAAATACTGTATGATATCACTTCTATGTGGAATCTAAAAAATACAAAAAACCAGTAAATATAACAAAAAAGAAGCAGACTCACAGATATAGAGAACAAATTAGTGGTTACCAGTGGGAGAGGGAAAAGATGAGGGGCGATATAGGAGTAAGTTATTAAAGGTACAAACTGTTCTGTATAAAATAAGCTACAAGGATATATTGTACAACACAGGGAATATAGCCAATATTTTATAATAATTATAAATGGAGTATAACCTTTAAAATTTTTCAGTCATATATTGTAACATATAATATTGTACATCAACCATACTTCAATCAAAAAAATTTTTTTAATTAAAAAAAAAAAAAGAGAGCCCACAGGATGATGATTTTCCCCTGTGGTGGCGTGTTCCCAGAAGGACACTCTTGGTCTCTACTCAACCTCCTCAGCAAGCTCGTAAAAATGTTCCAGATGGAGCCTGGCCTGCCCACCAGATGAACCTCCTCAGCAGTTAAGTAAACATCCAGGAGTGTCAGCTCTGGGTCTGAAGAGGAGAAAATATTCCAAACGAATCTGATGCATAAGAAAGGCTGAGGGTCTGGACCCTCAGGTTCAGGAGGAGCCAGTGGGGTTTCTTTTTCCTGGTAGGACGCAATTTTGAGTTCTGTGTGGATATAGAGGCGTCCTGAAGGCAGAGTTCTTAAGCTGGAGGTTTGCGGAGGCAGCAGTGATACCCACTTTAGGCTCATGCAGACAAGAATGGTTGATGCCTGGTAAGGGGGCAACAGCCTAAACCAGCACCTCTTGCAGGGAGTGTGTGACTTGGGCCTTTTGGGCCTGGTCTCCCTGGGTGACACATGAGCTGTGATCTATAAACAAACTCACGAATGCCCCAAAATGAATGTACCAGGACTACGGCTCCCCAGCAGGTAGAGACCCAGGCACATGCTCTGTAAGGACTCAGCTAAGGCCCACGGAGCAAGAGCAGGAGGTCCCCCTGCTCCCTGCATCTCAGACATAGAAAGTCGGAGGTGCTGCAGCTTATGCAAATGTGTCCTCCTCAGAGATGGCCAGACAACTCTCTCATCAGTGGTTTCACATCTTTTTAGTGCAGCCCACAATAGGAAATACACTTCTGTTGCATATGAGCGCGCGCGCGCACACCCGCCCCACTCCCCCCGGAAGTTTCATGAAACAATATGTATTTTACAAGGTGTAATGCATTATTTTTTATTTCTTTAAAAAAATTCTGTTGCAAACCAATACACTGATCTCACACATCATGAACAGTTGTGTACATGGTCTGAAAGTACAGCTTCAACAGAGCTAACATTCCCTAAAGCCATACAATGTGCCAGACACCATCCTAACATTTACATTCATTTCTCTCTTTGAATCCTCACAGCAATTTTGTGATTTAGATTATCTCCCTGATTTTACAGATGAGAAAATTGAGGCTTAAGTAAATTACTGCCTAAGGTCACACAGGAAGGAAGTAGCTGAGCAGGGATTTGAACCAAAGACCAAGGCCAGGGCCCAAGGCCCCATCACCCCATGACCTCAGCTGCAGAAATTCAGGGCATCCTTTATGTCCATGTCAGAGCACGTTGTCTTCCCCCCGAAGGTTTTTGCAAACCCTATTCTGCAACGCTTTTCATAATTCCTTGGATCGGCGTCATCAGCTCCCGTGTGCGCAGATGAGGGATCCCTGGGACTCAACTCAGTTTTGCTAGGGTAATCACGAGGCTCAAGTCATTAACGATTTTTTCTTGAGAAAGCGGGGTGGGGGAATGAAGTCTTTGGTTTGGGAGAGTAGACTCGTCAGTGGCTTGTTTTTGTTTCACTGTGAATCCTTTATCCTTTGTTAGGTGATTCTCAGGCAGATATGTATTTAAAAGATACAAGAAAAAGCCACATGGGTGTTGAGGTCCACAGATGGAAACCAAAGGCCAGGACGTTCATGTGCGTGGCCGCGCCAGGCTCTAATCACTCACTGGCCACCGCTCCCACTGGGAGGACCCTGGCTTCACTCTGTCTCCTTTTGGGATGGTTCTTCCAGAAACCAGCTGGCCAGATAAGATGTGGAGAAAGATTGCTGGACAGACTAACAGTTTGGCTCTCCTTCTAACAAATACTTTCCTTGTTTTCTCAGCATTCATTGGCTGGGGAGGCCGCTGGTTATGAGGGAAGAGGGGCTCACAGTGGGCACAGCCCACCCAGCACCACACTGAGCCCCGCAGCACACAGGATCGCTTAATCAGCAGGCCTTTGGGCGACCCCTGCAAGCCCCAAGTGGATCCTCAGACTTGAACATGCGTCACCATCAATGGGAGGGCTGTGAAAATCCAGATCGCTGCTGCCCCACCCCCTCAGAGTTTCTGATTCAGCAGGTCTGGAATGGAGCCTGAGAATCTGCATCTCTAATAAGTCCCCAGGTGATGAGGATGTTGCTGGTCTGTGGACCACACTTTGAGGTGCACTGCCTCAGTACATCCTCAGCAAGAAGATTCGCAAGAGGGAATCCAGTAAAATCTTCTTCTCTTCACGTATCTTTGACAACTAAGGTCCCCTTTAAGGTTGGAACCCCTCACTTCTACTGGCTGGCTCACCCTGGAGGCTTATGCACTACAAGTTTTCAAGTGAGAAAAACGTAAAAACCATTGGCCTAGTTGGGAGAGCCCAGCCCAGCCTCTCAGAGTCTGGGGTTTCTGTGTGATGCCAACCTCACGTTAAGTGTTTAATAAACATTGTTTAACCTACCTCATCAGGAAGGTGGATTATTTATTTATCTATCTATTTATTTATTTATGGCTGTGTTGGGTCTTCATTTCTGTGTGAGGGCTTTCTCTAGTTGCGGCGAGCGGGGGCCACTCTTCATCGCGGTGTGTGGGCCTCTCACTGTCGCGGCCTCTCTTGTGGAGCACAGGCTCCAGACGCGCAGGCT
Organism: Delphinus delphis; assembly: GCF_949987515.2. Taxonomy (NCBI): domain Eukaryota; kingdom Metazoa; phylum Chordata; class Mammalia; order Artiodactyla; family Delphinidae; genus Delphinus; species Delphinus delphis. The sequence goes on from NC_082692.2 coordinate 61,766,548, forward strand.
CAGTAGTTGTGGCTCATGGGCCTAGTTGCTCTGCGGCATGTGGGATCTTCCCAGAACAGGGCTCGAACCCGTGTCCCCTGCATTGGCAGGCAGATTCTCAACCACTGCGCCAGGGAAGCCCCCAGGAAGTTGGATTTTAAAAGCTGGTAACTCAACATGTCTCACTTTGGGTTCTTCCAAGGAAAAAGTATTACAAAGATGAAATGGTATGATTAAAAGGAGACGTAGCACATACATTTCTACCCGAATCCACTTTGTGCATGACGTCACCAAGCCCATGCAAATATGCGTAGATTTGTTTGCTCCTAAGCCTTTTGCATGGTCAGTCTGGTTGCTACGAACACAAACAGGAAGTTGACAGGCAGGAAGGAGTCACCTAATCCAACTGGCCAAGTCACCTTCCTCTTTATTTTTCCTTTCAACTCCTCAAGAGCCCACATTCTGAAAGACTGTGGCTACTACTGTCTCATTTTCCCATGCACACACCATTCAGTGCTGTCAGGATTCCTGTGCCGAAGCAAAAGGCTAGGGCTGCCTTTGTGTAGAGGTGTCCTCCTTCATCAGACGTCTGGGAATACTGAGGAGGGCTCAGGGATGCCTGTTTCTTCCTGTCACTATGCTGCAGAAGACAGCCACACTCCTTAGTCATTGTGCTCCTGGCAAAACGTTCTCCATCTCAACAAGATGAAATAGGAAGAACACAGAGAATTTTGAGCTATTCCTATGTTCTGAGTATAGCATTTCACTCTGGCTTGAGAACTGGGGAAAATTCGTTCTTTCAGCCAAAGGGCTCATAAAAACCCAGACAAAATCATACAGGATGTCGGAAGGAGACTTTCCCTCTGGGAAAGATATACGTGGTATGCTTAGGTATAAATGATGAGTTTCTATTTTTAGGATTTGAAAAAAATTCAATACATCTTCAGCACTATCTACTGTATTCCTTAGAAATTCCATGGGAGGAAGAACCAACTTGGGTCACTTTAAAAAATGCCCTTGAAGATGGGGTATTTTGAGGCATCCAAATACTTAAAAATATTCCCTGAGTCCTACTCTCTCTTCTGAAAGCACATGGGAAACAAATGCTATAAAGGAGATTTAAAAGCAGCACTAAAAAAAAAAGCCCATATCACAGCCTTGACCATGGCGTAAATAGCACAGCAGAGGCAGGTCGAAGTTAATTGCCTTAGGAAAGGTCACAGGGTTCCTTGGTTAAACATCCGAGGCATGGTGAAGAGCTCCTCAAAGCGATGTCCCAGGGCGTGTGTGGAAGCTTCCAGTGATTTCCTCTGGCTTGACTTTGCCTTCTGCTGGGTGGGCAGAAGAAAATGGGTCTCTCTCCCAGGCCCAACCCTAGAAGCAAACTCCACAGACCTGATGAGTTTTTCTGTAGCAACTGGGAGCCCACAAGCATAAGAGAAGGGACCCAGGCAGCACAAAGAGCCAGAGGAGAGAGGCCCGGTGGGGGCACCTTGTCCAAGATGGGGCTGTAAACGTCCTTTAGCGGCAACACAATAGAAACCTCATTCAAGAGAGGAAGCATGCATACATGTCCTTTAAAAGCAATGAAAGAAATGCCCAAACACAGCACACTCACGTTGACTGGACAATCGGCTCTCCCTGAGGGGTAACACTGTGAGAGATGGGAGCTCAGCCAGAACAGGTTTTGGAAAAATTTTATTGCGTTTTGTTTCCATGTGGAAGCACTGACAGAATTGAAAAGAGGCAGCATGTTCCACTTACTTTTCTGAAAGATCACATAGCTAGATGAAGTCTCTCCTCACCCAGGGCTGATTTAATAAACCTCACCCCAAACCCACCCCAAGCAAAAGATAAAAAAAGGTTTGTGGTGATCGCTTAAAAAAACAAATCCATGTTGAGATGGTATTCGGATTTGCGACCTCTGCATTTGATGCGTACTCCCTGTCCCCTCACCTCCCGCCACTGTCTTCAGGCCCTTCCTCCTTCAAATGAGACTCAACACACAAGTATGCAAATGGAAAGAAAAGCTAGTCAGTTTCAGCGCCACAGGCTTAGGTGTGTCTGCCGATTCCAGTGGATGGATGGCCATCTCTCAACTTTAAAATGTTTGGCTGTAATGTTGCCCTTGCATCACGGTCAGCCCACGCAGGATAATGGTCTCCCAGGTTAAAATACAGACAAGACATGGGTATGTGCACATTTATGGGTCTAAAATGTCAGAAAGTAAACCCACTGCAGGGATTTACAAAATGAGGAAGAAGGGGTTGACGGTGGAGCTGAGGCTGTTTCACTTGGCAGTAACACTGCTTAACCGACACCTCGCTAGGAGAGGGAGGGAGGTGGGGAGGTCAGAGAAGAAGCAAACGTTATTGAGGGAAATGTAGTTCGCCTGAAGCTGGGTCATTTTCTTCTTCCTTTGATTGTATAAGGCATTTTGAACCGGAAAAACTTCTTCACATTCTTCCAAATAATCATAGTTGGAATATAACTGGTGATTCAGAATACAAATAAGACCCCTTTCATCTCCATCCCCCACCCCACAAGTCATTCTACACACCCAGAGCCCATAACGTACAAGGCAGGAAACTGATTTTGTGAATTAGGAGGCGAATCGTGTTCACATGGGGGATGAGGCCACTGTGTCAAGGACCCTTTTAAGGGCTCCATCCCTGATCCTGGCCCTCTCAGGTCACAAGGAGTAAGCATCCATCTTCGGTGAGGTTTTAACTCCCATTTGGGCGCTCGCCACTGCCTCCTGGGCAGTGGGAGGTCATGGGCCCTCCTGGCTCTCCTATGCGTCCCAAACAGGTGTCCGGGCCGGTCCATCCACGCACAAGTGTCACGACTCAGTTAGTACAAGGGGGCATGGCCTGGAGACAGCGCCCTCCACATTAGTCATGCCAGACAGACAGCAGAGAGGAAACCAGAGATCAGAGAAGTGATTTTAAAAAGGAAAAAAGAAAAGCAGCTTCGGTCACCAAAAAAATAGAAAGGATGATCTTTTAAAAATAAAACATGGGGACATTTTTTTTTCTCTGCAATGTTCAGCCATTTTACTTGAGACATTAAAAAAAATGTTTTAGACTTGTTTTGCTTTTTCGGTTTAAACGTTCATGAGAACGGATTGGATGGTAGTGCTGGGATGTGGTTTGTGTCTGAGTGGCAATGCTGGTCAGGGGTCCTTCAGACCACATACTGGTACGGGTCTGCCTTCCCTTGGTCTGGCGTGGCAAAGGGGCTGGCCCAGCCTAGAGAAAAGGGGTGGCCAAAAACGGCTTTCATGTTCATCCATTTTGTTTTTTTAGCCCATCTTCTCTCTTCCTTTTTCAATTGTTCTATTCCCTGAAAACAAGAACAATCATACTTTCAGTCAAGCACTTTACTGCTGTGGTTTTGGGGGAGAGATATCCATTAGCTTGAGGTGAATGGAGTAAATGCTTCCTTATTTTAAAGCCATGAAGCTCATCTACATAGTACATTTTTCTTCTCTTTCTCTCATAAAAAGTGCTAAAGAAAAAAATCATAATTTTTTTTGGGGGGGTGGGCATATAGGCACACATGTATAAGTCCCTCCAGGAAGGAAGGGACAAATGAGCAAAGTCAGCAGGCCCCTAAGCCACTGTTCCTAGTTGTGCAATCCAGTGTTTTGTTAAGTGAGTCCTTGCTGGGTCTGCAGAGGCGCTTCAGGCCTGGTTCTGAGCTGTGTGTGCGGGAGCACTGTGAAGGCTGGGGCGCAGGAAGCCTCAGCTGGTGGGGAGCTTGAGATCACGATAGCCAAGGACGGCCATTAATTTGGGAACGGTTCATGGTAAGTCTGAAGCTACTATGACCACTTTGCAGACAAAAAAAAGAACCAAGTCAAAGGACCAGCTCTGGTGCTGTTACGCCCCCCAGCCTGGGAGGCCAAGGAGCGCCCTGCTTAGCAGGACTGGCGAGGCACAGTGGAGGAGGTGGAACAGGAGGGAGAGGTCACTACAGAGGAGGAAGGAGAGGGATTAGTATAGGTTAGAAGGGCCGCACGGACAGACCGCTCAGCCTCAGCCTCAGCCCCGGCAAAGGCCTTCCTGTGCTCCTTTGGGGAGAAGTGTGACCCAAGGCCACCTCAGCAGTTGTCACAGAGCCCGCACGACCCCCTGGCCAAGTCTCGCAAGAAAAATGTGGCCTGGGGGAGCAGGCTGATCCCTCCCTTTTCCCTTCTCCTGAAGGAGCTGGTCAGCGGGTGGGGCCGGAGGACAGGGGAGAAGCAGCCTGGCAGGAGCCTGGCCAGGGGCCTGTCTGCTGTGGTCTCTGTGAGGTAGAGGCGCAAGGGTGGGGCCTGAGGGGACAGCCCAGTCTGAGTCTGGGCGGTGGGAGGTCATGGGCCCTCCTGGCTCTCCTATGCATCCCAAACAGGTGTCTGGGTCCGACACCTAGGTTCACAGCCTAGGGCCCTGGGACAATAGAGGCCAAGGGCAAGATGCCCCTTCCCATGAGCTGCAGGTCCTTGGCTTCTTTCTCCTTTCCTTTCAATGTGACTCCCTTTAGGAATACCCTTGAGGGGGAAGAACAACTAGGACCAGGGCCATGAGAGTTTTCCTTCTAGCTCCCCCAGACCATGGCTTGTGTGGCCTGGCGGGGTGTCCCAACAGCGGGTAGGGCCAGATAGTCACCTCTGGGTTCCCTGCAGGTCTTATGCAGAGAAGTTTGTCACATTTACTGCATGGATACACAGCTGGATCTACACCACTGGCTACTATTTTTACAGACACTCTTTTATAATGATATGAATGCTTATAAAAGAAAAAAGGTGCTGAGAGGCACCCAACCTTCTAAACCATGGGGAATTGCCGCAGATCCAAATGGTGGTGCCTTGGCAGCCGGCAGCATCGTCCTTCTCCACATGCTGAATTTCCACACCCACAGGAATGGGGCCTCAGCAGCAGCAGCAACAACTGAGTCTTCCTACGAGCCTCCATCTAAGGCTGACTACCCAATCGGCCGAAGTTCCCCCAAAGAACTCTAGACGATTGTTGAGAGCTGCTACCTGAAGGGGACTTTGGGAAGCCAGGAGGAACTCATGACCTCACCCCAGAGCTAAGGGCTGCCCTTCCTCCTGGGGCCCCTTACCCAGACCCCAAACCCAAACAGGGAAGAAATGCCCACATCACAGCCACGGACTGACCACCTGGAGGCTTCTGGACACCTTAGGAAGGTTGAGAGGTAGTGGCAGTGGCACCAGGGGTATGGGCTCCAGCTTGGCTGGGCCAGCAGCTTCAAAGCTCCCAGAGAAGGAGCTGTGAGCAGGGCGGAAGGTGGGGGCAGGTAGAAGGCAGCAGATGAGGACCAGAGCCGGGTCTTGCTGCCCACTGCTCTGGGGGCTCAAGCTGAGTTGTCTCCTGACTCCATCCTCAGGACCTGTTCGTGAAGGCACCTTCTCTGGGAAGCCGACCCTGTCTGTGCCACCTGGGTCAGGGTGGCCTTTGTCCACCACCTGTCTCCAAGCCTGTGGCCACTGGATGGGAAGGGCATCCCAGTGCCTAGCAGAATGCCCGACCCAGAGCCGTGTATAAGACAGAACCATCACGGGAAGGTGGAAGGGCTCGTAACAAAAGGGAACCCTTTGCCGAGGCTGCGGGGCCCCATTCCTGGTGTGATGTGAGTGCCAGTCCCAAGTGGGGAGGAAGAAGATCCCGAGTCACTGCAAATGGAGGAATGTGCCCTGCACACCCAGGGCCTGGCCGCTGGGCTCCCAGGTCTGGCCTGCAAGCAGCCCTCCCCCCACCCCAGCTGTGGAGGCAGATGGTGAGCAGGCTGCCCACTTGCTTACCGTCTCATCCGTGCAGATGGAGTGTACCTGGGTCCCAAACATGACTGATGTGAAAATGAGGAAGAGCAGCCCCTCGAAGCACAGGAGGATGAGGAGGATCACTGTGGTGGGTGGCGAGAAGGAGCTGCACTCTGAAAGAGAAGGGACACGTGGGGCTCAGGGCTGCCCCTCGCCACCCCCAGGGCTCCTCTCTGGCTTCGAGGCCATGGCAGGGGCCGTCCTCTCCCACACCTGGCTGCACCAGCTCTCCCTCAGGAAAGCCCTCCTCAGCAGGCTGGACCTTGCCGGCTTCCCCTCCCTCACACACACCACTCCCTGCTCTCCGTCCCTCTTCCTGGACAGCACGGGTGTCTGCATCCTGGTGCCAAGCACAGTACCCAGCACATTCTGGAAGGACCAGAAGGACTCAGAGCTGAGGCACGAAGGCCTGATGACACCACAGGGAGACCTTCCTCTCCTCAGAGAGCAAAATGCAGGTTGCACAGGTGGAGGGGCCTCAGTCCAGGCCTGGTTTGGCCGTGGGTTTTCTGGGCATTCCTGTGCCTCTATCTGCTCACGGGTGAGAGGAAAATCCAGGTCTGGAGGATCACTCAGTGGCTGTGGGAGCTACAGCTCGGCAGGGGGCAGTCTAAGTGCTGGGGCTTGGCCTGACCCAGTAAGCCCCACGGGGAAGGCCCGCTCTCAGGAGCATCTGCGTCCCTGAGACAGTCTGTCCTGAAGCTGGGGAGCTGACAGAAGAGCCACCTGGCCCAGAGCAGACACTTTCACTCCCCTGGCCCCTACTACGACCTCACCCTGACCTGGGTGTGACCCGAGGCAAGTCCTTGTCCCTCTCCAGGCCTCTACTCCCTCCACTGTAGAGCAGTGAGGTTTGACCAGATGTGTGGTTTTGTTTTAGGCAGCAGAATCCTTTGTCTGAGTAGTGTCTCAGTCAGAAACACAGCCCACTGAAAAGCAGAGGTGCTGAGGGAGCTGGTGGGGGGTGAGCAGGCAGAAGACCCCTTCTCTGGCTCTTCACCATCAAGGCAGCTTCTCAGGAGAGCCCTGGACCACCTTGGGAGACAGGGGCCCCACTTGTGGCACTGGTCCAGGCCCCTTGGTTGGCACTCACTACCCAAGGACTCCTGCCCTTGCCAACAGCTGCCGGGCCTGTCACACCCGGGCCGTGGCCCATGTTTCTGGCTCTTCCAGTGCTCTGGCCTGTTTTCCTGACAGAAGGGGTCTGGTCCTGCAGGGCAGAGCTGGGCTTCACTGGGCTTTGGGAATTCAGGGAGTAAGTGCCCCCTCCAAGCTGCCCTGCTAGCTCCCTCACAGGAATGTCAGGAGAGGAAAAGGACATAAATCTGGAATGAGCTTAGAGACACACCAGCACTGAATGGGTAGCAGGGTGAGAGCATCTTGTCTAAATGCCGTATCTCCCCACATCTTCCTCAGAACTTAACACCTCCACATGACTTCCCTTCTTGGTTCCTTGCTGGGCAGGGTGTGGTTAGGGTGGCCCAGCAGCCTGACGGGCTGGCCCTGGGTGGCCACAGCTGGGGCAGGTACCTGCCTGGCTTCTGGGCTGGTCAGGGTGGTGGGCAGGACAAGGCAGACAGGGTGGGCATGGATCCTGTACCAACTCCTGACTATGAACTCTCACTAACATCCTGACCTTCCCCTCTCTAGCTTGGGCTGGAACTGTGGCAGTCACGAAAATGGGGAGACATGGTGTTATGGACTAAATTGTAAACCACCCCCTGAAATTCACATGCCAAAGCCCTAACCCCCAAAGTGATATTATTTGGAGCCAGGGCCCTTGGGAGGTAATGAGGGTTGGAAGAGGTCATGAGGGTAGGGCCCTCGTGATAGGATTAGTTCTCTTATGAAAAGAGACACCAGAGAGCTTGCTTTTCTCTCTCTGCCATGTGAGGACACAAGAGGAGAGGGCCGTCTGCAAGCCAGGAAAAGGGTCCTCACCAGGAATGGAATTGGTTGGTACCGTGATCTTGGACTTTCCAGCCTCCCAGACTGTGAGGAATAAATGTTTTAGCCTCCCAGTCTATGGTATCTTGTTATGGCAGCCTGAGGTGACTAATACCCACGGGATTTCTCTTTCCCTAGATGAGGTCAAGCCAGGCAGAGATGGGGGCAGGACCGGGGAGATACACTAAGTCCCCTACATACAAACCTTCAAGTTGCGAACTTTCAAAGATGTGAACATGTGTTTGCATGTCCAATTACGTTAGTTGGATTATGTTAGTTGGGTACCTAGGCTAACGTTGTTGGACTTTACGAACAAATTGGACTTATGAACGCACTCTCAGAACGGAACCTGTTCGTATATAGCGGACTTACTGTAGAAGGGGGGCAGATGCAAACTACAGAGGCAGGGAAAGCCTCAATATCTGGTTGGGAGCTAAAGATACTGTCCTTTTCACAGCCTCACAAGTTCTGGGGGAAATAATAGCAAGAAAAAGCTTAAGAAGTCAGTATGTGCAGGAAGAGCAAAACTCCTAAAAAATGATGAAATGAAGGGGGGAACCAATCAATGGAAAAAGAATGAAAATATGATGTTTCTGCTCAAGATGTGTCTCACAGATGTATGTGTGAGAGATGGAGCCCAGCAGGTGGCCTCTCTTAATTCCTCCAGTATCTGTAGTAGTCTTCCCCTTATCCTTGGTTTTGCTTTCTGCAGTTTCATTTACCTGTAGTCAACCTCAGTGCAAAAATATTAAACGGAAAATTCCAGAAATAAACAATCCATCGGTTTTAAAGTACAAACTGTTCTGAGTAGCACGATGAAATCTCACGCCATCTTGCTCTGTCCACCTGGGACGTGAACCATCGCTTTGTCCAGCATATCCATGCTGCATATGCTACCTACTACCTCGGTTACCAAATCAACTACTGTGGTATCACAGTGCTTGTGTTCAAGTAACCCTTATTCTACTTAATAATGGCCCCAAAATGCAAGAGCAGTGATGCTGGCAATTCAGATACTTTCTTACTGTGCCTAATTTATAAATTAAACTTCATCATAGGTATGTATGTATAGGAAAAAACATGGTATATATAGGGTTCTGTACTATCTGAGGTTTCAGGCATTCCACTGGGGGTCTTGGAACATATCCCCTGCAGATAAGGTGGGACTACTGTACTAAAAATTGTTTTCTTATAACTTATTTTTATTCTTCTTTAAAAAAATTTAAATTTTATTTATTTTTTCAGCATCTATATTTTTCCCTCAGGATTTATGCAATCTTGTGGTTGGAGTTCCTTCCTCAGCATTTGCACTTTTTTTTTCTTTTTTTTGTGGTACGGTACGCGGGCCCCTCACTGTTGTGGCCTCTCCCGTTGCGGAGCACAGGCTCCGGACGCGCAGGCTCAGCAGCCATGGCTCACGGGCGGAGACCGGGGCACAAACCCGCATCCCCTGCATCAGCAGGCGGCCTCTCAACCACTGCGCCACCAGGGAAGCCCGCATTTGCACATTTAAATGAGATACTTCAAAAGCAGGAAGAATTTGTCTACAATCTTAACGTAAATTGGTGATTAAGCAGTTAAAAAAAACAACCATCACACACACACACACACACACACACACACACACACACACACGCACACACACACACAAAAGATTAACGAAAACCGTCCATGTCCTAGCCAGAAAGTTAAAAATGGATTTCTGCAAGGTTGGAATAAAATGACCTTCAATTAAAGCTCCTCACTTAAAGACATGGAAGCAAAAGCTCTCTCTGCAGGCACAGCTCCACTCCAGGGAATGCACCGCCCTGCTGGGGGCCTGCATTTTCCCTGGGCTCACTCAGGCTAGAGGGTCTGTCCAACTCACTACATTACCTGTAGAACTGACTTTAAGGGGCTGCTTTTTTTCATGAAGAGATATTTGGGCCTCTGCTGTTTCTTCCCTGATAGGTCCATGGGCTTGCAGGAGATCTAATAAAATGAGGTTGGCCCCTGGTACCAAGACGGAAACAAAGAGCCCACCCTGCTTGGGTCATGCGTCCCCCTGCAGCAAGGAGGGAAGCCCTGGCACATACTCACTTGTCCAGTCTTCTTCAAAGCAATGCAGGAAGTGGAATCCCACCATGATGAGGGCGTGCAAGGAAATGAGAGCTATGTACATCTGAAACAGGAAAGCAGTGCAGACGCCATTGTTGTGAGAACCTTCTGGCCGTGAAGGCTCCCGGGACGGGGTGCTCGGAACCTCCCATTCAGGAACACTTAGGCTGAGGGCTGAGCAGGAGGGGGGCCAGAGAGGCACCTGGTGATTTCTCCACTGGTCCCCCGCCCCCAGCCCTGGGTCTGAGGTGAGCGGCCATTCACTGGTAGCGTGTGGGACAAGAACAGAAACAAGCACGTGTCACCAGGTGTGACCTGGGCTGCCCTGGGGGCTCCAGGCTGGCTGCTGCTCCTCACTTGAAAGGTCAGGGCGCTGACTGCCATTGGCCCCTCCAGCCCTCAGGCTAGATACACTCCGCCTACCTGCAGCTAAGGGAGGGTTGTCGCCTTCTTTAGCTACTTAGGTCGGACACCAGGCATAGAGGCCCAGAACACGGCCCTTGCTTATAGCTAATCAACTTGAGTCAATTTTCTAGATGCTTAAGTGAAGGGCACAGGAACGGGCACTTGTTGAACCAAGGAGAGCTCTGGCAGAAAGGCGGAGGTCTGCGTGGCCAGGCACTATTCTGAACAGCAGCAAAGAACACTGTGAGTGCTGACAATTCGAAGGAACAGAGCTCTCCATTGCTTCACAGAGGGTGGGGCAGAATTCGGAAGCTGACTTACTGTAAACAGGACGAAGTACTTCTGGTTGTTCTCGCCAACACAGTTATTGACCCAGGGACAGTGGTGGTCCATCTTCCGAATGCACCGCTTACAAACACTGAAAGAGCCGCAAGGCAGATCTTTAGGGGGGTCCTCACGGAGGCGGGAGGGTCGAGGGGACTCAAAACCCATGCTCCTGCACCACTCCTGGCAAGTGGCCTCTAGGGCGCCACCCAATGTTTTGCTGCATGTGTGTTGCAAGGGGCTTGGAAGGCAGGGCCAGGACCTCCAGGGTCACAATCATTCCAAACAAGGGGACAGTTATCCACCTCCAAGGCCCCTTATCTTGTTTCACATAAAAACAGTCTGGAACGACATGGCTGAGAAAGAGACTGCTCTCCTGAGGTAACAGTGGGCTGAAAATGTGGTTTACTGAGAGGACAGAAAGAAGTAGCACTTTCAAAAACTTGACAGGATGAGATGGGATACAGCTGCTCCTAATTTCCCCCCAAAGACCAAAAACCTGACCGGGGAACCTCCCAGGGTGCGGCTGACGAGAGAGAGCGCTAGAAGAGTTCAGAGTGGGGTCACAAGCAGTGCGTCACATGGCGGCAGGAAGTCCCCCTCTAAGGACCTTGCAGCTCTAAGATAATATCCACTTAGCCCAAAACAGCAGAAAAGTCATTTGAGCTTAAGTGTTGATCAGAAATCCCACTAATTTGCAAATTACTAACTTGTTACTGGGATAATTTTTGGACTGAGATTGTTTGAAGCTTTGTTATTTGATAGCAAATACCTTCCCCACCCCTTTTTGGACCATACAAGAATCTGAAACAAGAGCACAAGGCTAATGGGACCTCAAAAGCAACTACTCCCAAAGCTCAAGTTCAGGAAGACCAATTTGCCAATAGATGGGCTCATTAAAAATTGTTTCTTGGGGCTTCCCTGGTGGTGCAGTGGTTGAGAGTCCGCCTGCCGATGCAGGGGACACGGGTTTGTGCCCCGGTCCGGGAAGATCCCACATGCCGCGGAGCGGCTGGGCCTGTGAGCCATGGCCGCTGAGCCTGTGCTCCGCAACGGGAGAGGCCACAACAGTGAGAGGCCCGTATACCAAAAAAAAAACCAAAAAACAAAAAACTGTTTCATTCTCAATTCATTAAAATAGGCTCCCTAACATTTATCTTGGGGGCAGTATTTGTTCAAAACAGTTTGAAATACTATAAATACAAGCTTGGAAATAATAGAATTATATATATTTTTGACAGTCCCTTAGTTTACACCAGCTTTTCTTTCTAGTAGTTTCCATAACCAACTTTATCTCAGGTTCTTACTAAGGTGGGCTATGGTGGGTGGACTCTGGGGGAAGGGTTGGCTCAGGGGCCTGCTGAAGAGAAGGCTGCCTCGTGCTCACACACAGTGCTCGCTGAGCTCTGGCTGACCCACAGAGAGGGCAGGGATGGCGCAGAAGGAGCTGTTCTGGGCATGGAGGCGAGCTGTTCCCAGACCGCAGACCGGGAAGCACAGACCACTCTGAAGGAGGGCTCACCTGCACCCCAAGGGGGAGGCGTGGGCTTTTCTAAGCATGGCATGAGCTCTGGTGGCAAGGCAGACCTGGGTCCCCCCCTGCCCCCCACAGGACGTGAGTACCGTTATAAGAGAAAGTGAGAACAGATGCTGGCTCAGACGAGTGGTGGGGTCATTCTGGTCTCCACCCTTGTTCTTCCCACAGCTTCAAGGGGTCATGATAACACAGGCATATGGGGAATGGGCACATTTCAGAGATGCTGAACCAGCTCCAGAAATCTCCTTGGGAGCCAGAAAGGCGGGGTAAGAAAAGGACGCATGAAAGGGGCATGGAGGGCAATAAAGAGAAAGCCAGGTACCAGCAACTCCATTACTTGATCAATCAATCTCTCTCTCTCTCTCTCTCTCTCTCTGTATGTTATCGATTTGAATGAATGAATGAAAGAACAGGTAACACTTGTTCCCAGTGTACAATCTTGAAAGTACAGACAAGTAGGCAGTAAAGCTCCCTGCATTCTGGGCCTCAGCCAACACATTCCCACCATGGAACCACCCCCGTAGCCCATGTCTTGTATGTCCTTCCTCAGCTCTGGGGTTTCTTAATCCCCTCCCTCTCTGGGGAGCTCCTGAGGGTAACCACCTCCCTGCTCTGGACTCTTGAGCAGTTTTTCTTCCACTTGTACTTCTTTGTAAAAGGGGTTTCAGGTGGGTGCTCTGAGGCAGTGTTTGCTCAGCAGCAGAGAGGTGCCAAATGGCCTGACGTCCTCTGAAAGCTGTCTAAGAGATTAAGCAAATCTGTCCTTTGCTCTCCCCTCCCAGCCTCTCTGAAGAGGCCAGGTGTGAACCCTGGGAAGCTGGGTTTCACAATGGGCTAAGTTTCACTGGGCAGCCAAATTAGAACACTACTCATCCTTTTAGAAGTAGGCAGGAGTACAGCCCACTGAGAGCTGCAAAAGTTGTCCAGAGTGTTGGTCTCTGAGTTTCCTATTTGCAAAGACAGGAAATGCCAAGATGGCGCCTCTCCCTCCGGCTTACAGAGTTGTTCAGAAGCGGGCTCCTGGGGCAGGTGGTAGTGCACGTGGGTGGTGGAGGTCCATCCATGTATGTGGCTGGAGGCGCTGTTTAGAGGCTAACTGACCCACGGCTCACAAAACACCCAGCCTGAATGGCTCTGGGGCTGGGGCCTGGAGAGCACCAAGGGCAAGGCCTGGTCCCTCAGTGGGCCAAGTGAAGGGTGCTCCAGGCCCCGGGGGTGACTGCCCACACCTGCCTGGCTATTTCATCTCAGGCACCAGCCCTCAGGGGGAGGACGAAAAAATGTGAGCCTTCCACAACCACTGACACCCCACTGGGAATCAGGCACCTCAGAGTCAGTCTTCTTCCCAGTCCCCACAGCACAGTGGGCTCACTGGTGTCCCCTCCCCAGACACAGCAGGGCAGCTCAAGCACAGCAACCAGGGAAGGCTCCCAGAGGGCCCTTTCTCCACTCTTGCCTCCTGGCGAAATCCACCTTCCCTGGGGCTCCTGCCTGCACTCCTCTCTTGTACCAACTCCAGTGTCTCCTGTGCGAGACGCTGTGGACACAGACATGTCCTAAGCATTCAATGGCAGCTGCTAAAAAGACCAAATGTCCTCAATGGAGGTATTTGGGGTGTTCCTACCTTCAGGGTTTCCCAGGCCCCTCCCGTTTTTTTTTGTTGGTTTGTTTTTTTAATTTATTTTTGGCTGTGCGCGGGCTTTCTCTAGTTGCGGCAAGTAGGGGCTATTCTTTGCTGCGGCGTGCGGGCTTCTCATTGCGGTGGCTTCTCTTGTTGCGGATCACAGACTCTAGGTGCGTGGGCTTCAGTAGTTGTGGCACGTGGGCTTCAGTAGTTGCGGCACGTGAGCCCTAGAGCATGCAGGCTTCAGTAGTTGTGGCACACAGGCTCAGTAGTTGTGGCTCGCGGGCTCTAGAGCACAGGGTCAGCAGTTGTGGCGCATGGGCTTAGCTGCTCCGCAGCATGTGGAATCTTCCCGGACCAGGGCTTGAACCCATGTCCCCTGCATTGGCAGGAGGATTCTTAAACACTGCACCACCAAGGAAGTCTGCCCCCCGGCCCCCGCCTTTTTAAATCCTGGTTTTACAAGAGGGAGGATGCTTCTCTCCTTTTCCTCCAGGTTCCCTACCATTTTCAGTCCCCAGAGCACTTCCTTCGCAAGCTTGGAAGAGCCCAACAAGCTCACCGGATCGTGTGTATTCAGGTTCCCTGGGGCTCATGCTCCCTCTCCAGGGAGGTACAAGAGCCCTTCCTTGGCACTCAGCCCCCAAGGAGCAGGCTGAGGTCCTCTTGCCCACCCTAAGTGATGGCCCTGTGACTCTCCCTACAGCGGCACCCACCAAACTGTATCACGGCAGACAAGTGCATCTGCCCTACCTGGGCAGGAGGCCCCTGGGTCAGGGCCATGTCCCATCCACCACTACAGTCCACAGGAAGCCTGGGGCCCCGCTTAGCAAGGGCTGGAGGAGTGAAGGCTCTGACACTATAGATGGGGAACTGGGCTCCACCACCTCAGGCTGGGATGCCACAATAGATGAAGAGAAAAAATCATAGCAAGGAGGTACCAAGGGGACCATGCTCCCCATATAGGTTTTCATCTCACACCTCACTCACTATGATTAAAATTATAAGCAAAAAAGGCATCTATAACATCCTGACCCCAGCTCAGACAATGTGGGGTAAGGCAGTACCCAAACAGGGTAAGGCCAGTGGAAAGAACACATCTCTCAGATCACCACTTTGGGCTCTGGGCAAAGAAACTTAGCTTCTCCAAACCACCCTCTGTAGAACTAGCCCTGCTCTCTCAGGGTTAGAGATGATGTGTGTAAAATGCTTTAAAACCAATGCTAGTGCAATATAAATTTATCAGTATCTGATAAACAAGCTGGCAGGGGCCCTAAGCAGTCCCCAACTGTCTCATCTCAGTGTGTGTGTGTTTGTTGGGAGGTGGGGAGGCGTGTGAGGCTTTGCCAAGGTCAGAGGTCTCCACCGCCTGTGCAAGAAGAACCTAACACATAAGCCTAACACCTTGGCTGTCCCCGTTAGCATGACCCACCCACCCCAAGGATTTCCACAGGCTTCCATGATCCTCAACGCCAGGATGAAAGGAGCCTGCTTGGAAGGAAGACCCAGCCACGTATCACCAGGCTGGAAGGAACACCTACAGGTGCAAGATCAGGGAATATTTGTGGTACCCATCAGAGCTCAGGGAAAAGAGTTTTAAATTCCATGACACTACTGGGAGGAGAGGAAGCAGAGAGCTGGGCACAGACACATGCCCCTTCACCTGAGCAGGAAGACTGACACCAACTTTCTCTAGCAGGGCAGCAGGCCCCTTGGCTCACCCAGTCACAAACCCAGCTCTGTTTGGTGTGCTGGGGATTCTGCTTATCCAAAACCATGGGTCCCCAGATGGCCTGGGCCACCACAAGCCACCACAAAGGAGCAGGTGTCAGCATACATTTCCTGACACAGGAACAGGCTATGCACAGGCATCCTCACTCAAGTTCATCTGAATCAGCAGCTCTTGTTTTGCTCAAGCTGATTTGTTTATTAGCACTCAAGAATACCTCCCTTGGATCATCCTGGGGAGAGAGGTGAGGAGGAGGCGGTGAGGAAAATGCCAGGCGGTGGAGGCTGCCAAGGGCTCAGGGACGAAAGAGAAAAGAACCACTGTGGTCACCCAAGTTCTTTCTATAAAGTTCACACTTCCCTGTTTCTGGTCCAGCCTATGTAAACCCAGCACATCCCCAACGCTCACACATTCCTCCATTAACAGATAGATATTCATACTTAATCCTCACAAGCTAAGGAGGAACAACTCATTTTACAAAGGAGAAAGCTGAGGCTCTGAGAGATGTGGTGCCTGGCCCACAGTCCCCAGTGTGGCAGGGACAGCGCTGCCTTTCCAATGCTGACCTCTCCAACTTCAAGGCAGCAGCCCGCTCCACCACACTGGAGGAATGTGCCTGGAGGAATCACATCACCCAGGGGATGAGAAGAGCTGGGTTCCCGAGCCTCGGGGTGGTAGGAAAAGGCTAGACTGATGCCTCCATCTCAGGCACAAGAAGAAAGCATTGAATTAGTTTCTAATACAGATTTCAGAAACAAGATGACCCAGACACAGAAAACCCCACAGGAGATGGCAGTTCCCATGGTCCCTGCCCAAGCTCCTTGGCCCTCACCCTTGAGAAGTGGCAACTAGCTGGGGAGGTCTCCAGATCGCTCTCTCAGACAGACAGAAAAAGATACACAAAAATATGCATATGGTTATATCAAGTTACACAAGTCATGCCAAACTAGATCTAGTGGAAAGAGCCCCAGACTCGGAGCCAGACACACCAGGAACCAATCCTGTCTCTCGTAGTCACCGGCTGTGTGACCCTGGAGCCGCCACTTAACCGCCTTGAGCCTTAATTCCTCGTCTAGGGAGGGTCATGCCTATGGCAGAGCTATCTCTGGGGGTGAGCATGGGGATGACGATGATGAGACGGGGTGGGCTGAGGTGCCTGAGACACGGCAGGTATTGGGAGCTGACCATGGCATCTGGATGTTCAGACCGACTGCCCTCCTCCAAAAGGTGGGCAGTGCGGCCCGCACAGAAAAGCCACCTTTCAGCTGCTCGGACCTCGCACAAAACCCAGATGCTTCCACAGCCTCAGGACGACGATACCTCCTGACATCAGGAGCCAGTTCATTCCTCCACAGCCCCTCTCCACCCCGAACACACGCTAGTGTGAAAAAGGGACTAAGTGACAGGTTCGTTATTTCTGTAATTTAGCATTTAAAGTTCTCGTCATGATAAAATGCAATATTTAGCTGGAGGTTTTCTTTTGTCAAGAAGACTCAAAACAACAAAGAAATCTGAAAACCAAAAGGGAAAAACCACCACAGATAAAACAGGGAAATGGCTTTTCTGGCTGAACTCTACAACTGTCAGACCTCTAGAAGTTTTGTTTTAAAGAAAAGTCTTTCTTTTCTTTCAAGGACAACCCCCTCATTTCCCTATAAAATTTAAGTGAAATTGCACCTGCCCCTTAAATGTGTCAGGGGCTAGACATTCACAGAATGATTTCCTAAAGCTCTGTCTCACGTGCCCTTAATAAAGTAACAAAGCTGTGCGGCAGGAAGAGCAGGACTCCCCTCCATTTCACAGATTTGGAGACAAGGGTGGAGACAAGCAAGGGCCTGGGCAGGGCCCCCTGGCAAGTGTGGCGAAGCCTAGTGTCCTGAGCCCGAACCAAACACCCTTTCCCACCCTTGCCCTCCTGTGCAGGTGGGGATGGAGAGTCAATGTGGTCACTCCATGCCCAAAGCAGGGCACGTTCAGAAGTCCTGTTGCTGATGGCACCCGTGGAAGGAGGGCGAGGGCGGGGGCACAGGGGGTGAGGAGGGGAGCCCAGGCGGGGGCAGTGTACCTGCAGTGGTGGGCTCGGTCAGGCTTGATGCTGCAGCATTTGGGACACTTGTACACCACCTGCCCAGGCTTCAGCTGTAAACTCTCGATGAATTCTTTAGTGGCATTTCCTTTGGGCACCGCCCCCTGTAAGAAAGAGAGGTGTCAGGGTCAGGCTAGGGGTTCCCTCAGTTCTGACATTCCACAGAGGCGATGGTCATTTGAAAGCAGCAATTCCACACACGGGGACAGGATATTTTCATCCCAACGACATGTGGGTTCTGTTCAGAGTTATGCCAATACCAATAGTAAGTTATTGACAAAGAATTTCCCCAAGGAAAAGTGAATGATTTTCTACACTGGACAGTTACGTTGTTCCCGATGATCCTCTATTTTCATTTTACTGACATGGTTTTCATTGAATGCATCCTTTCCTATGTAAATATTACAGGGAGGATTTGACTCATCAACTACAATTTTGATTTACATTAGATTTCCCAGGGACAGTTTCGGTCTTTGTGAATTTTCATTGGTGAGCAGCACATCTAATAGTCCAGTTTTCCCAGGTCATAATCACAGCTCTGAATGTTATTGGGTTCTGTTTAAACTGGAATCAAGTTTTATTTTATTTTATTTTTTATCAGTACTATTGTTATGGATTGGTAATCTGTGTTTAGTTCTTATGAATCCACAAGCAACTGTAAGCCACTGCCCTAAGATATTCAAGTGCTCTCCACACCAAGATGCTGAAAACCAGATGTGACTCAGGATAATGATCACCTCTGTGGTGGTGAGGAGGCTGGGAGTGGAATGAAGTGGGGGTGGGGCATATAAAGAGGCTAACCTGTCTTTGTAACTTTTTTTTTTAATTTACAAAGCTGGGAGGCGAACACATGAGTGGTCATCATATTATCCTTTACACCCTTTCAACTGTCTTAAGTATTTCATTAAAATTTTTTCTGAAAGTCCAAAAGAGAAGTGGAAAAAAAATACAGCCTGCAAAATATAGTCAGATGCCAGAAGAACCTATCAAAGACCTTTTAAAAGCAAACAAACTTTGGTAGGCAAGGACTACCTGGTACATACAATGCCATTTATGCTATAGTTCTTGACATCAAACAGCCATAAAAGTACACAGCTATTGACATGGGAAACGTCTATGATAGACTGTTAAAGGGAAAAGTAGATTCCCAAACAGTATGTAGACTACAAACCCATTTTGATAAAGATTACACACACACACACACACACACACACACACACACACACACACGTACATGCCAAAGTATTAACGGTTATCTCATGTAGTAAAATCACAGGTAATTTTTAATTTATTAACTATATTTCTTAAATGTTCTAATATGAACATGTGACTTTTGCAAAAAGGAAAAAACGCATTTAAAAAAACAAGCAAAAAAATATACTCAGGAAGGAGCTATGCAAAGTAGGAGTATGACCAACTTTCCTGAATTTTGTAACCGAAGTGCTGTGACTTGTCTCACCTTGAGACATCTGAGGGTCCCCCCTTAAGGCCAGTGAAGGGTCAGGGTCTGGAAGTCTTCACAAAGGTAAGAGAGGGCCCAGATCGCCTAGATGAGTGGATTTTTAAAAGGGGCTTGGGAAGGGCGCTGGCCCAGGCAGAGGGGGAGGTTGCAGAAAAGCCCAGAGGGTCATACTTTAAATTCTCTTTAATGTAAAAAAGTAATTGAGTTTGGGTAACTGTGTGACCTTTTGTGGATCCTGAAGCCAACAGACCGCATCTGGAAGTCACTATTGTCATGTGTACAAGAGAAATGCACTAAGGAACAGCGTTTCCCCAAGGTGATGAAGCAATAGGGCTGTTTTCCTAAATGAAGGTCGTTTTTGGTTTTTTTCAGGTCCAGTTTTTAAGGTCACCACCACCACAATTTGCTGTAAATCTCAGGAGACCCTCCCCATAAAGGGCTACAAGAGCTTTACAGAACCAACGGCAATCAGAGCTCTCATTTGGTCTCCTCATTACTGCCTGTTATTCCAGACCACAGTCAGAGACATTCAACAGCGCAAACTTTCTAAAAGTCCCTCCTCCATGTGACTCCATTTGCACAAATCTCCTGGAAGGCTCATTCCCATCCAGGCAAGACCCCACCTGCCCAGTGAGCCCATCTCGCAGAGCTAGAGACCCACTGGGCCAGCCCCTGAGACTGAGTCCTCCTCCCTCCCTCACTTCCTCCCTCCCTTTCTCTCTCTTTCTTTCTTTCTTTAAAAGAATAGGCTCTTCTGGGCTCATCTCCACAGATTTCAGAACTTACTAGTTCATGGTAAGGGATTTTGTTCTGTATAACTCTTGATAGACGGCTGGGAGTTGGAAGGCCTGCTGAGACATTTTTGCCACTGCTGTCACGTGTGCACTAAGAAACACTCACTACCTCCACCCCTACCCCTGTTCCTATATCTCACAGGGATGGCTTGAAGCTTCCACATTACTGCACCCCGGGAGAACAAAACATACTGATTTCTTCCTCATTTCCAAAGTAATATTTGTTCATGATTTTTAAAAATGTATAGAGAAGAGAAAATTAAAAGGGAAGAATGCACCCTCTGATTCGATCATCCAAAGATTAGTACTATTAACATTCTGGAGTATAGTTTTCCAGTCTTTTCTCCTTGTAGGCTAAAAACACTTAAAACAATCTATACATCCATAAAAATGCTCATATGCTTCTAAAACATATATTTGGTCCCACAGTGGAATCCATTTGAATCTGGGGGCAGGAGGCGTGACATAGCTCCATCAACCATTCCCCTCAGTGGCTAGCCCAAACTTCCAGTACCTTCCTCGACCTCTGCCCAGTACCTTTTCTATGTCAGAGGAAACGGAGGCTGCCAGGGTAACCCCCTCCTTACTCCTCCTCTCGCTCCTCCCATCCCTGGACTCACGGGGACCCACTGTGTGGAGGACGAGGGGCTCTCAGGGGCTCATACTTCTACCTCAGAGCTTTCCCTTCAGGCTCTTAGCAGACTCCATGCTCTCCTTCCTTCACAGCTAAGTTTCTCCAAGTTGTGTACATTTGCTGTCTCTGCTCACCTCTCACTGACTCTTTTTTTTTTTTTTTTTTTGCGGTACACGGGCCTCTCACTGTTGTGGCCTCTCCCGTTGTGGAGCACAGGCTCCAGACGCGCAGGCTCAGCGGCCATGGCTCACGGGCCCAGCCGCTCCGCGGCATGTGGGATCCTCCCGGACCGGGGCACGAACCCGTGTCCCCTGCATCAGCAGGCGGACTCCCAACCACTGCGCCACCAGGGAAGCCCTCACTGACTCTTTAGTTCCAATTCTCTGGCACCTGTTGCCTCCATACCACAGAACTGCTCCCACTAGGTCAACAAGCAACTCCCTGTGGCCAAATCCAAAGGTCAGTTCCCAGCCCTCATCTTTCTTGGGTCTCCTCACGCCCACCAGTCCCTCCTCCTGTCACTCTCTTGTGACGGCTCCATGCCCTCTTGGTCTCCACCTGCCTCTAGGGCTATGCCTTTCTCACTCTCCTGCCCATCCTGGACATGGGTGATCCTTGGGGCTGCACCACTAGCCCTCTTCCTTGTTCATCCTGCATTCCCCAGACAATCTTCCTCTATCACCAGCTCCAGCTCAGACCTCTTTTGGGGATGAAGATGTTTCTACCTGGTTGTTCAAAAGACATTAAAACAAAATAAAACAAACCCCCAAAATTCAACTTCACAGAACTGAACCCATTACTTTCTCCACAAACTGTACTTCCTATTCTCCCCTTCCTGGCCCATGAGACATCATCTACCCGGTCACCTGGGGTAGAAACCCAGTAGTCATCTCCAGCTCTTCTAACCCTCTGCCTCACACTCCCACCCACTCCACCAACTTAACATGGCCCCAAATGATGCCTCGAATCCAATGTTCTCCCCTCCGTGCCACTCTCACAGCCTTAGTTGAACCCCATCATCGTGTGCCCCAGACACTAGAGTCCCCCAGGTCTTCCTGCCTCCAGTCTCTCCCTGTATCCTGCAGCCTCACCTCTATCCTTTCTCCCCACTATTTTCCAGAGTAAACTTTCTAAAATGTGCATCTGATCATGTTATTCCCCTTGCCTAAAAGCCTTCCCTGGCTCCCTAGAGCCTTCACATGGTACAGAGTCCAAGCTCCTGGGCAGGGCTCAGGCAAGGCCACCAAGATCCAGCCCTGAACCACCCTTCCAGTGTCACCTCCCTCCCCTGACAGTCCCACCCTGTGGACTACCTGGAGTTTCCCAGAGGCTCTGTGCTCTCCAAGTCTTCCTCTTGTGCCCTTAGGGACCCATATTAGCACCTCCCCTCTAGCCTGTCATGCACATCCTTGCCTCCTGCACCTACAACAAACCCACTCAGGGACCACATCCTCTGCCTTCTTTCTAATGGCCCCAGGCTACACCCAAGACAGAACCCATCACTTGGCCTTTGTGCTACCATAGCTTGTATTTGTCTTATAACACCTATCATTTAAGTATACGCTGATCTCTCCTACATGACTGTAAATTCCTGGTGGACAGAGACAATGTCTTTAATTTGTAGCCCAATGAATTGCCCAGGGCCCGGCACGGAACAAGTCTTCAATAAATCCAAGCTGAATAACAGTGATGATACAACAGACATTTATTGATTGCTTATATGCCAGGCACAGTTCCAAGGGCTTTACTGTACTTTGTCAATTAATTCTGACAATAAACCTATGAGGCAGAGACTATGATATTCCTCATATTATAGATGAGGCAACTAAAGCAGAGAAGTTAAGCAACTTCCCAAGATCACATGACTAACAGGTGGCGGTGGCAGGATTCAGACCCAAGTCTAGAATCTATGCCTCTATCAGAAGACAACTTACATATTTTATTATTTTTTAATTTTTTTATCTTTTTGGGTGCGTTGGGTCTTTGTTGCTGCATGCGGGCTTTCTCTAGTTGTCGCGAGCAGGGACTACTCTTCATTGCAGTACGCTGGTTTCTCATTGCAGTGGCTTCTCTTGTGGAGCATGGGCTCTAGGCGCACTCTAGAGCCCTACTGAAGCAGGCTTCAGTAGTAGGTGCGCAGGCTTCAGTAGTTGTGGCACGTGGGCTCAGTAGTTGTGGCTTGCGGGCTCTAGAGCACAGGCTCAATAGTTGTGGCACACAGGCTTAGTTGCTCCACGGCATGTGGGATCTTCCCCAACCAGGGATCAATCCCATGTCCCCTGCATTGACGGATTCTTAACCACTGCGCCACGAGGGAAGCCCCCAACTTATGTTTCTATTCTATTAAGTGATTGAAAAGGGTTTTCTTTTTAATTGCCTTCATGCCATAATATCATTCTCCTGTGAAGTACTGTATAACTACACAAACATTAAGACTGAAATAGGCCCAAGATAACAAGGCCTGTTTCAATTAGTATCCAGGATAATATGATGATGTAAAAAGGACACACTTGTAAAGGGGTGGAGACAGGTTCCAAAGAAGCACCAATGATGCCATTTATTTCAAGCAACCAGTATGAAAACTTGCTTAAACTGTTTCAGGGGCCATGGGATCATGGCATGAGCACACCTGCTGGTCTAGTCAGAAACTCTCCCTCTAATAGCTCTGCCAGGAACAGGTGACCAGCCCCAGGCCTGTGTCAAAAGGCCACCTGTCTCCTCCACAGAAAGGTAGGAGGTAGGTAACCCCCAAATTGGTCACCTTCTTCTCTCTGGAGCTAGAAAGATTTTCCGGTCAGTGTTTATGGATTACTCAGTGGCAGGTATGAGAAATTGCCTGGCACTAGGCAGAGTGCAGCACCCTCCTCAAATGAACCCTGAGGCAAGTCCCTGACCTGATCCAGGGAATGTGTCAACACCTTTGGGCAAAGTGTGCGAGGCCCTTCTCTGGCTGCACGCAGCACCCACGTACATTACACGGCACACTGCAGGACGACCCGGTGCTATTCGTCCTATGCTCCCACGGACCTGACATCATTCTGCCACCGTACTTGCCCGAGTAAATACTCACTGATTCTGTACACAGTTGTGCTCAATAAGGTCACCGAGAGAGAGACTCCAGAAGGGATTACCAACTGCATGTTGAAGTGAGTCCTGTTATTCCGGTTTGGGCAGCTGAAACTCCAATCACTGGCCTGCAGTGGTCTCGGATAGTCATGTGAGGTCTGTTTATAGCAAGGTGTTCACAGGGTGGGATTCAAAGGCAGGGAGGGACACTGGCAGGCATACAGATGAATTTTCCTTCCCTTAACAACGTGGTTAAATTGAATTCATTTACATTCCTCTTGTTCTCAAATCTCAGAGTTGAGATAATTTACAATGAGGTTAATAAACGATTAGGTCCAAAGAAAGCAGGGGCAAAAAAAAAAAAAAAAAAGCTGATCATAGGGTTGACACAACTGCTGTGATTGTGTAGTGCTTGGCTTTGGGCTTTCAGCAGCCAGGACAAAAAGAAACACGCTCTCAGCTTTAAGCACCTTCTGGGAGACAGGTGTTGTCCCAGATCTAAATTTTAAATGGAATCCTTCAGGATTCCTGAGGGGGTTCCTAGGATGAGGAGTTAAAATGTATTTATAACTGGAAAAGGTCAGGTGGTGAATTGGGATGGGGCAGGGAGACAGAGCAGGTACCAAGGTCAGAAAGAGTCCCTGAGCCCAGGTTGCCTTCAGGAGGCTGCCTCCTCCAGGCAAGCGGAGCCACTCTCGACCTCGCACCGTCTCAAGTGTTTCAGGAACACAGAAAGCTCCTTTGAAGACATTACACAACCTCAGAGCAGGCAAGGAGAGGGCAGCCTGAAATCAAACACCGGTCTGACTCACGCGCCCGCCCACACCATGCCACCTCCAGGCCAGCACACCTGCCAAGTGAGGTACGGCCCCTCTGTCCACCTGCCCCCTTCCCTCTTCTTACAGGCCTGTCTATCCCTTTCACCCCATTTCTCAAATGGGAGTTCCACCTCCAAGTCATTTCTTTCTCCCCTTTTCTGCTCAAGCTCTTCGTGGACCCACTTACTACTATGTTGGAGTAAATGACTGCTAAATGGTCCAGAAAGCTGTAGTGGTTGCAACTCTTCTGATGTTACATTTGGAATAAGAATTTCAAAGCTGAAAGGGCTACCAGTAACTGTCTGGGGGAGACTGCAGGAGTTTTTTGTTTGTTTTTTGTTTTACTAGTAATATTAACAAACTAAAATGATATACAATGCATACATTGTTATACATTGCTTATAACCTCCGGATATAAACTTTTCTGAAAAATTATACACAACATGAATTCTTGAGATACAAAACATTACAATCCTATTAGGGAACTCCTTAGAATCCTGCAGTGGTGCCTTTTTAAAAACAGACTCTGCCTGCAGTGTTAATAAGGAACCCCTAATTGACTTGCTTTCAGTGTGAGATCTGGGCTCCCCAATTCCGTCCCTTGGAAGCCCGGGGTGTCCCAAGGGTTCCTTCCTCTGCAGCCCCACCTCTCTCTGTTTTGTGTACTGGGTTTTGCATAAGATGTCACATGTTGGGAGTGGGGAGAGGCAGGTGGCAGCATGAAGAGCCAGAGATGGGGCAGGTCTGCAGGGCATGCTTTGAGTTGCTCCCCTTACTAATGGTAGATATTTGACAGACGCTTTATTTTTTTGCCCCATTTTCTTTCAGGCCAACAGCAAAACACACCTATGAGAAGCTGAATGGTGTTTGGGATATAGTCTGTGGCTCTCATTTGGGATTGGAAGCCGAGCAACACCCAGTGAGAATCACTCTCTCCTGCATCCGACTGCAAGGGGCCAGACTGAGGAAGATCCTGGAGAGGGCACAACGTGGAGGTCAAAGAACACATGTGTGTGAGGGTAGCAGGAAGTCCAGGGCAGAAGCCTCTTCTCCCTCCCACCTGACATCCAGTTCCCTGATTCACATGCCTTCTAGAAACCAGTAAACTCCACACTACTCTCTGATCCCAACTCCCCACCAGCCCCAGACCTGGCTGTCCACTGCCCAGCTAGCACTCCTGCTTACACGTAACAGAGACACAGTTTGGCCAGAATAGAAGTCTTGATTTCTCCTCCAAAATCTGTTCTCCCCAGACTCTCCCATTCAATAAAGGAGACCAGCAAACCTCCCAGCTACTCCAGCCAAGACTCTGGAAGGCACACTCTCTGATCCCTCTCCCCTTTTGTCACTCTTCTGAATGGCGGTTCTCAGACCTGGATGAATATGAGGGATACGTGGGAGCTTTAAAGCACCCCAATCCCAGGGCCCCATCCCAGATCAATTAGAGTAGAATCTCTGGGGATGGGGCCCAAGGCATCAGTACTTTTCGAAAGCTCCTCAAGGGATTCTAATATGCAGCCAGGCCTGAGCATTAGGGGCTTAAAATACATTCCAAATCCAAAAGTTTCTCTCCCCCAGCCTCACCGCTCCCACCTTGGTCTGAGCTGCCACCACGTCTTGCGTGGCCCACTGCGATAACTCTCATCTTCCTGCTTCTACTTGCGCCACCTCAGAACCCTATCGCAAGCACAAGGCAGTGTCTTCTCAAAAATCAGGTCACATCATGCCTCTCTGATGGCTTCTCACTGTACAATAGAGACCAAGGTTCTCACGAGGCCCACAGGTCCTGCCCAGCCTGGCTTCTGCAGCCCTCCCCACCACTTCCAGCCCCTCTCGCCTCCGCTCACCATGCTCTGGTCACCCTGGTCTGAGTCCTGTTTCTCAAACATGCCAAGCACACTCCTATCTCTGGGCCTTTGTACCTCTCCTCTGCCTGCAAGGCACTGCCCTCTGACCTTCACCTGCCTGACCTACCCCTTCATGTTATTTAGGCCTCAGCTCAAGTGGCATCGCCTCAGGGGTCCTTCTCAGATCACCTTCATTTAAATAGTCCTCCTGGGACTTCCCTGGTGGTGCAGTGGTTAAGAATCCGCCTGCCAATACAGGGGACACAGGTTCGAGCCCTGGCTCGGGAAGACTCCACATGCCACAGAGCAACTAAGCCCGTGCGCCACGACTACTGAAGCCCACGCACCTAGAGCCCGCGAGCCACAACTGCTGAAGCCCATGTGCCACAACTACTGACGCCTGCTCACCTAGAGCCCATGCTCCGCAACAAGAGAAGCCACCGCAATGAGAAGCTGGCGCACCGCAACAAAGAGTAGCCCCCGCTCGCCGCAACTAGAGAAAGCCTGCACGCAGCAACGAAGACCCAACGCAGCCAAAAATAAATAAATTAATTAATTAAAACCAAACCAAACCACTATGAGCTTTCAGGAGTTCCCTGGTGGCCTAGTGATTAGGATTCTGGAAAAATAAAATAAAATAAAATAAAAAATAAGTAAGTAAGTAAATAATAGTCCTCCTTCGCCCCAGAAAAGTCACTACCACAGCCCCTGGATCACACGGTTTTGCTGTCTTTAAAGCCCTTTTCGACTTCTGAAATTACCTTGTTCCATCACGTCTTTACTGCCTGACGCCCTACGCTAGGATGTGGGCAGCAGTAGGGCAGGGATTGTGGTCTGTCTTGCTCACAGCTGTATCCATTGCTCAGAAGGACCCTCTCACATAGTAGGTACTCAATAAACATGGCATCCATTTTGTCCCACTCCTCAGTGCCCCCGGGGCTCCTCCTCACTGCTGCCACGGTGATCCTTGTAAAATGACAATCCGATCTCATCACTCTTTTAAAATCCTCAGGGGCTCTCGCTGGCCCCATTTTCCAACTCCTACCCCACTTCTTTGGCACTCTGGCCACATCACCAAACCAAACCCATTCTCCTAAGTTCCTACCACTCCAAACAACCACACTCCTGCATTCCTGTGTCTCTGTGTATGCTGCTCCCTCTGCCTGGAATGCTGTCAGTGTCTTCCTGCCCTATCACCCTCCACCTTCCCTGCCCATGTACATTGTTCTGACAAGAACTGGCCTGGGCATCACCTCCTCCAGGCAGCCACCCCTGCCTAGACTGGTTAATTTTTGTTCTTCCACAGCAACTTGTGCTTCCTTCTGCCACAGCCTTCATCACACGGGGTTAACCTCACCTGTTGTCTCCTCTAGACAGAGGGCACCTTGAGAGAAGGAAGAGTGCCTGGGGCTCAGCAGACACTAAATTATAAGCTGAGACAAATAATGTCTTTTACTCTTGTATCCCCAATAGCAAGGGCACCATAAAAATTTCTGAATGAACCCTTAATTTGTTTCCATTATGATCAAATTGATGCTGCTGAGGAAAACTGTTTATGCCCTGTGTTTCAGGGCACTTATAACCATGTACTTCATTTCCTTCAGGTGACAGCTGTTCAACAATCCTACGAGCAGCTCTAACACTGGGCCAGCAGGCCCCTGCCTGCCAGTGTGTGCGATCTCTCCAGGCACGTGCATGAGAAGAGGCGCCATATGGGCCGGTCACTGGCTTGTGATTGAGCCGGGAAAGTGGCTTTCCCTAGGGATGGATTAACAATCCACCACCTGAACCAGCAGGAAATGGAGCCCTCTGAGAAGGGAACTAGCTCAGGACCCAGCATTTTTACTGTGCTTTCCCCAGGACTCACAGAAACGAAATCTGTGTGGCCAGTGCACTGCCACTTGCAGTGCTTTCCCTTTCTTAATTTAAACACACTTGTCCCACGTACTGAAACAATTAAGCCATAGGAAGTCTTTATCAAATAACGCTCTCTCTCACTTTTCCCATACAAGATAATGAGCAGGAACGGAGACTTTAATACTCGACAGCCACTTGCACAGCTTGGTATATTTAGCTAAGTCATTGGGCAGAAAACCACAGCTTTACCCACAGATACTCAACCAAGAGGCACTTGCTAGGGCCTGAAACAGGCTTATCCAGCTTTTCAGGGAAAGATGAGCCTCGCCCAAACAAGGTAAAGGCCACTGTTGTGCAGGTTCCTGGAACTGGATAGGGCTTTAATTTCAGCTTCACCTGGCTCCAGTCCTATCTTCACTGGGAGGCCCCATCCTGATCCAACCCCCAGCATGCCTTCCACTCGGATCATCTGGCCCCAGCCTCGTGGTTTTCTCACTGTGCCTTTCTAACTAGAGGCTAAGCCTCCTCGAGATCAAACTCCTCCCATGGTAGGCTCAATTAATGCAGACACCTACATACAGAAAGCATCATTCAACCAAGACAGGCTGTGGTACAGATGGGGTCCCCTCGGTGGGGCCTGAGTCCACTTTCCCACCCCAGCCCTGGCCCTCCTATTCTCCACATTCCCAAGGTCAGGGGGCACATGCAGGCGGCGGCCATGCCAGGGCCAGAGGAGGAGAGTGTGGGCTGGTCAAAACAAGCCCAGACATACTCACGGGGTCCGTCAACATGGCCCGGCAGTGGGAAGCCAGGGCCAAGAAGGCCAGCAGGTTGAACATAATTCCATTGATGATGCTGTACACGTAGTCTCGGGATGGAATCAGCATGACAAAGAGGACCACAAACTCCGCATAGAGGACCAGAAACCAGGTGACAACGGCACAGGCGATGCCACAGCCATCACGGATAAACCACATGGTTCCCACAGGACTGGGGTGGGGAGGTGGGACGCACTTCTCTGGCTGGAGGTATTCTGGCTTCCGCTCAATGTCTCGGAAGTGGTGGGCGGGGATAAGCATCATAAGCTATTCTGTCCATACTGGCATCTGGAAGAGAGAAGAAAGAACCCAGAAATTTGGTGTGGTCTTGTCATCAAGGAGACTTGACAAAATTACCTTTCCAAAGCGAGCCATGAGTATCTATGTGCAAACTTCTTGCAGAAAAGCTGCCTAAACCTTCTGTTCATTTCCAATGTGAGTTCTTGTCCCTACTTCTGAAAGCTAAAACAGGGCCACCTTGCCCAAAGCCTTCACGTGACAGATAAAGAAAGGGGAGCCTTCAAAGGGCAAATGCCTCGCCTCAGGTCAGCCGGAGCAGCAGCAGCACACACAGCACACCAGCTGGGAGGCGGACTAACAGATATGTTCAAATTTTGACCTAAAAGACAAAGGGGTGGGAGGGGGAGCACCAGGCCCTCTGGGAAAACTCTCTTCATCAGTAACACTGCTGCCTCTACACTGTGGACAAACCCAGAGACTCGTGTTGAGGCTGGATTGAGTAGGAGGAAAGTAGTGGTAACCTAGGACTAGGGTTAAGCTGCAACCATGAAGACCTTCTAACTTAGTGCACTGCATTAGCCAATAATAAAGGCAAAACACTCACTAGGATGGGGAATGTTCTTGAAACAAGCTAGGGTTTTTAGCCCTATGGCCAAAATGGTTTATTTTCCAGGAATGAGTTCTGCTCTACTCATGGTGATAGGGCAAAGCGTAGGAATGTTGGACAATGAGTCCAGAGATGTTTCCGCACCACCTGCTTGTGGGGCTTCGTGAGTTCTGGTCTCCTGACCTAGGAAAACACCCACATTCCAGCCCCAGCCCCCTCCTCACAGTTGGTGTGAGGGTCGAGAGAGTTGGAGGTGCCTGTTACTCGTGCTGTCGACCGCAAGACCCTGCACACATCACAGGCGGTGTGCACGTCTTCTCTCTAGGAAAGACGTCAGTTACTTCAGAAGCAAGTGCTGAGCAACACAGCCTTTCTTCCTCACAGCTGCAGCTGAGTCTCTGGAGAGAGCAATGAAATCACTAAGACGCGATAACTGAAGTCTCTCTGTCCACGGCACATGCTGCAAGACATGTCAGTCTAGATTCCCCTGCTCCAGTTCTTTATCTTAAACTCTGGGGCCTGTCGTTTCACCAACCAGGTTTCTCAGAAACCGCGATGGCTCCAGTTCTCTCTCAGATGTAGGGGCCATGGGAAAACCACCCGGAGCACAGTCTATGATGCAGGCAAGCAACATCTCAGTCTTTTGAGAACTCAAATCACTTCACAGCACAGGAAATCACTCAAAAGCAGCACTGGCTGTGTGCTTTTCTGAAGACTGCAGCTCTGAAGGGGAAGGGCAAGCTTTCAATGGTTGTACTGGGTTATCCTTACCCTTTGCCCAATTTTCCTCCTTCCTCCACTGCCCTCACCCCCAACGAAGAAAGAGGATCTGAAGTGACTACAGTAGCGTCATGAAAAGTAAGGATGTGTCCAGAAAGCTGAGAGGGCAGATCAGTAACTACTACTCAAATGATAGACATTCTGGAATCAAAACTTGCAGTGACTAATAATGAAAGAATAAGGCCAAGGCCTCCCCTCCCATGGTGGCAGAGAATTAATGGCTGAAAGGCAGTTAAATGTGTACTGTGTGCTTGTCCAAAGGAACACTGACTCAAAAAATACTCAGAGTGACTATCACATTCAACCAGAATTTTCCAATAGAGCAACCTTGTGCTCTTCACAAGATAGTGGCAATTAGTGTTGCCAGGGACAACCTAGAGGCATTAAAAGATGCAGGGATACCTTCTGAAGCACCAAAGAGAAGGACAGCAGGAGACTGAAAACTGGGGACATCTGGGACCTGACCTATGGCAAGCAAATTCTAAAATTCTAAACTCTGTACAAACAAAACCAAATGAACGAAAAGCTGAAATCCCATTATGATTCAAAAGCTGATGGAAGCTCAACATTTTGACAACCTCCAAATGCAAGCATTCTTTTTCCTGCTGCCATACTGATTTGTATGCATATCATCTATGTCCCCACGATTGCTATTTAAGTTCTAAACCAATAGTTTTATTGGACCACAGCCATACTATTCGATTACACATATTATATTCTCTATATCTTTTTTGCAGGGTTGAATAGTTGTGATGGAAAGACCCATTAGCCTAAAGTATTTCCTCTGGCTCTTTACAGAAGTTTGCTGGTTCTAGGTAGTTGTCAGCCACCAAATAAATACAGGCACACCTCTTTTTATTTCTCTTCACTTTATTACGCTTTGCAGATACTACTTTTTTACAAATTGAAGGTCTGCAGAAGCCCTGTGCTGAGCAAGTCTATTGGTGCCATTTTTCCAACAGCATTTGTCTCTGTCACATTTTGGTAATCCTCTCAATATTTCAAACGTTTTCATTGTTATTATACTGTTATGTGATCTGCAATCAGCAATCTTTGACGTTACTATTTGATTAAGCGTAGTGAGGAAGGCATTTCAAAAGCTGAGACAGTCCAAAAAGCTATGCTTCTTGCACCAAATAGTTAGCCAAGTTGTGAATGCAAAGGAAAAGTTCTTGAAGGAAATTAAAAGTGCTACTCCAGTGAACACACGAATGATAAGGAAGCGAAACAGCTTTATTGCTGATGTGGAGAAAGTTTTCGCGGTCTGGACAGAAGATCAAACCAGCCATAATATTCCCTTAAGCCAAAGCCTAACTCAGAGCATGGCCCTAACTCTCTTCAGTTCTGTGAAGGCTTTGAGAAGTGAGGAAATTGCAGAAGAAAAGTCTGAGCTTATTAGCAGAGTTTGGTTCATGAAGTTTAAGGAGAGCAGCGATCTCCATAACATGAAAGTGCAAGGTGAAGCAGCAAGTGCTGACACGGAAGCTACACCAGCAAGTTATCCAGAAGATCTAGCTAAGATAATTCATGAAAGGTGGCTACACTAAAGAACAAATTTCCAATGTAGACAAAACAGCCTTCTATTGGAAGAAGATGCCATCTAGGACTTCCATAGCTTGAGAGAAGTCACTACCTGGCTTCAAAACTTCAAAGGACAGGCGGACTCTCTAATGCAGCTGGTGACTTGAAGTTGAAGCCAATGCTCATTTACCATTCTGAAAATCCTAAGGCCCTTAAGAATCATGCGCAATCTACTCTTGCCTGTGCTCTATAAATGGAAACGAAGTCTAAATGACAGCACATCTGTTTATAACATGGTTTACTATTTTAAGCCCATTGTTGAGACCTACTGCTCAGAAAAAAAATATTCCTTTCAAAATAGTACTGCTCATTGACAATGCACCTGGTCACCCAAGAGCTCTGATGGAGATGTACAACTAGATTAATGTTTTTTTCATGTCTGCCAACCTAACATTCATTCTACAGCCCACAGATCAAAAAGGCATTCTGACTGTCAAGTCTTATTTAAGAAATACATTTCATAAGACTACAGCTGCCATAAGCAGTGATTTCTCTGATGGATCTGGGCAAAGTCAATTGAAAACCTTCTGCAAAGGATGCACCATTCTAGATGCCATTAAGAACATTTGTCCATGCCACTCTCTGATTCACTTTGTTATAAAGCAGAGACTAACACACCATTGTAAAGCAATTATACTCCAATAAAGATGTAAAAAAAAAAAATTTGTGACTGGTGGGAAGAGGTCAAAATATCAACATTAACAGGAGTTTGGAAGAAGGTGATTCTAACCCTCATGTATGACTTTGAGGGGTTCAAGACTTCAGTGCCTCGAGGAAGTCACTGCAGATGTGGTGGAAACAGCAAGAGAAGCAGAATTAGAAGTAGAGCCTGAAAATGTGACTGAACTGCTGCAACCTCCTGATAAAACTTGAATGGATAAGGAGCTGCTTATTATGAATGAACAAAGAAAGTAGTTTCTTGAGATAAAATCTACTCCTGGTGAAGATGCTGTGCAGATTGTTGAAATGACAACAAAGGACTTAGAATAGTACATAAACTTAGTTGATAAAGCAGCAGCAGGGTTTGAGAAGATTGAGTCCAATTCTGAAAGACGGTCTACTACGTGTAAAATACTATCAAACGGCATTGCACGCTATGGAGAAACTGTTCTTGAAAGGAAGAGTCAATCAATGCCACAAATTTCACTGCTGTCTTATTTTGCCACCTCAGCCTTCAGCACCACCCTGACTAGTCTGCAGCCATCAAGGCAAGACTCTCCAACAGCTTTTGCTGAAGGCTCAGATGATGGTTAGCATTTTTGAGCATTAAAGTATTTTTAAAATAAGGTATATGGGAATTCCCTGGCAGTCTGGTGTTAGGACTTGGCGCTTTCACTGCCATGGGCTCGGGTTCGATCCCTGGTCAGGGAAGTAAGATCCCGAAAACCATGTGGCACAGCCAAAAAAACAAAAGCAAACAAACAAATAAGGTATGTTGTTTTTTAGACATAATGCTATTGCACACCCAGTAGACTACAGTAGAAACATAACTTTTATATGCATGTGATTTGCTTTATTGTAAAAAAAAAAATTCATGTGACTTGCTTTATTGCAATTTTCACTTTATTGCGGTGGTCTGGAACTGAACCTGCAACATCTCCGAGGTCTGCCTGCTTCCCCTGCAGAACAGCTCAGTGTGACCTAGATGGTCAGTGACGACTCACCCCACCCCAACACACGTCTGTGGCAGTGTATCCTCCTGTCATCTGCTGCCTGAGGGTCATCTCACCACAACCTGTGTACTCCATTGTTCTTCAATTATCATAAACTGTGTGGTTTTCAGAAATGGATAATCACTGAAAATAAATTTTAGAGCAATGCTCTTGTTTATATACTTCCAGTGATCACATTATGCTCATGGTGTATCTTCACAGTAGCTGACTGTATTCTATCTGTCCTCTGACAATTGCTCATTCTTGATTGTACATACGGCAATGAGTTGACTAAACTTGAGTTGTGTTTCATACGTGTGGTTTTCCTGAGGAATAGGCCCTTCCACATAAGCAAATTTCCCAGGTAACTGTGGCTTATTCCTAAGCAGAAACACATTTTAACAATTTGGATGGTTAAATTGGAAATATTAAAAAGTAAAACAAAAAACAACAAAAAAGGGATATTATAGCTCTTCCTGTCTTAAGTACAATAACCATCCATTTCTTCG
Source organism: Delphinus delphis (assembly GCF_949987515.2). Lineage (NCBI taxonomy): Eukaryota > Metazoa > Chordata > Mammalia > Artiodactyla > Delphinidae > Delphinus > Delphinus delphis. Next base: position 61,800,768 of record NC_082692.2, read on the forward strand.
GAATGATTTAGAGTCATTACCAGGAACATCAATTAATGGAGTGTGTTAGGTAATGTCCTCAGGGGGTACAGAGAATCACTGGGCTCTCGGCCTCACACCAACTGGCCTGTGCAGACTATTATAATTGTTAATTCTGGCATCTCCTTTGTGTGGTTCTTTGTCTTCCTCCTCCATTCCTGGCTGTCATTTCTGTGTCTACAGCTACCAATCTTCCCAACATACCCTCTATTTACTACTGCTAATTGGCTGTGGACTGGAAAAGCAAATAAAACTAAATCTTGTTAGATTTGTTTGTAAAAGAAAGGTATTCATTTTAGGTAACTGACCTTTAGGGAACACCAGCTATGTTCTCCTACCACACAGTCCTTGAGGGCTGGGAGCCCTGTCTTTTCATTAGCCAGTGCCTGGCACGTAGTAGCCACGTACTATCTGTGTTCATTACATGAATACAGGAGTAAAATGCCATGAGCTTTGTGTTCCCCGGCCCACCTCTTGGAGCCCTTGTTTGATTACTTTCAGGGCTGTGGTCATACTTTAGACGGCGAAGGGTGCCCCCAATAGGATTGTGAAATAGGTGGACTGTGACTCTTACTCAAGTTTCCAGATGTTCCACACTCAGACCACGTGAGACCAAAGGGTGGACAGAGGAGCTGTGTTTTCCCACTGCCCCTCACTGGTGAGTGAGAGCCTGTGATCTGGGAAAGAACCCAGCCAAGGGTGTCTGGCAGAGCCAGACACTAAGGGCTGAACTGAAGAGCATGTTCCAATCCACGCTTCAGAGTTTCAAAGAGTCCAATCAAAACCATGGAAGGCACGCTGCTCTTAAAAATGTACTTAACTAACCCAGCTCCCCCAAAAGCAATGGAAGTAGCTTTCCTTACATTAGTCAACTGAAAATCTGAGGAATATGGGGGAAAACCCACCTTGAAACAAACTGTACAAATTCCCTTCACTCTGTCCCTAGTAGCAAAAACAGAAAAGGCAAATATTGACCACTTTTCCTTTTCGAATTAGGGAAATTCCAATCCTTGGGGTTGAGGCTCTTTGCCAAGGACCTACTCCTGACATGAGTCCTTGCGCGAGAGGAGGTGCGCAGAACTGGCTGCTCAGCCTCTGGGGCAGGTCCACAGGGAGGTTGGTCGGTCCCAGAAGCCTCAATACCACTCTTGCCAGCCCGCTCATACCACAGTGGGGCAGCCTCCTCCAGTTTCCCTCCCTACCTTCTTCATCCCATGCCCTTGACCTGTTTGCTTTCTCAAGCCCCCTCTCTTCAATTCAACTCAAAAAGACATGCATGAAACAGCCGCTAAACACAAGGAACTGTGCAGGGCACTCACACCCAGGGATGACAATAATGTGTGTGTGCTGCCCTGGTCAGGCCCTGCCCTTCCCTCTCCCAGCTCCCAATCTGGTAAAACTATAGGAGAAAGAGATGCACAGGATCAGAGGTGTTCTGGAGCTCCCTAGAGAAGGTGATCCTGATGATAAGGCAGAGATGGTGTCCAGAATGACAACCTGAGCTCTGTGGGGAGTAGGGTGTTGGAAGTCTAAGAAAACCATCTAGTCTTCCTTCTTAGAGTTTCAGAAGCAAAAACCAAGAAATGACTGAAATTAGTGCTAACTTCCAAAAAACGCCACTGCTTCTGGTCCAGAGAATTGCCTCCAGATTCACCTATAACACACGTGCTTCATTATGCCTGACCACAGTCAGGCCCTTCCACTAATCCAGATAAGCAGACAAAAATGTATTTAGTGAAGTTCCATCTAGAGTCCTGTGAGTCCCAGGGATTGGGGTTCTGGATTGGCCTTGCAGTACATCACTTATGACTCAATTCCCATGCTGCCTATCCATGGCTGGGCAACTGAAAGGGTTTGAAAGTGGTGATTCTAAGGCGAAGCTCAGAGGCCCCATTCCACTATGGCCCATAGGTGGTTGTTGGCCAGCCTAGCCTCCTAGCCTAGTGTTGACAATTAGTGATGGGCAGAATCCAGCTACAGTGACTGTAGTTAATCATTACTTGTTGAGTGAGGGGCAAACCCTTATAAATCCATCACCTGGCCTAAGAAAGTTGACCAAAAGTCCGTGCTTCATGAACAAGGTTCAAAGGCACGACCACATAAAAGTTCAGTACTGGATGTATTAGAATCCCCAAAACCCACTGTTCTCAATCCAGCGAATGTCCCAAGAATCCCAGATCTTCTCAGATTGCCAGCTGCTTTCCTGAGACAAGATACTACACTAAAGTCATGGGTGGCTCAGCTAGATCTAAAACCAAGTCCTTAAAGGCATCTCAAAGGACTTTGTGAAGATTACTTTCCTAAAACAGCACACCCACTCACATTCTCACATCCACACATGCATTCATGCACAACATACAAGCAGATCTTGGCACTGTATAGATTCAGAACTTCTCAAGTTTTAGGGTGATGGACTTCAAGTATTCACAAACCAGCCCTACAGCTTTACAGATGAATAAATGGCCCATTCCCTGGAAGCTCTGGAAATAAATCGGATCTAGCAAAAGATGAATTTATCTGAGTTACAATTCTCTTAATTTGTGTAAGGATCCAAAAGGATTGTAAATTTCATACCTATTTTTAGATGATTCTCAGAAAGAGAGAATGAACCATGAATCACTATGTTTGAAATGTTTCATAAAAAACCAGAATGAGTCACTCAACTCTTTCCAAAAGGTAAGGGTGTGGTCCAAAGGAAAGGTGCCTTATCTTACCCTCTGCACCACACCTTGCCAGGCAAGGAAGGTGTCCAGACAGGCAGAGCTGCTGGCCTGTGCTAGAAGATCTTTACCAAGGAGTCTACATTGTGTCTCTCTCTACAACAGGGTCTGTCTCCCTCTGCCTGCTTGCTGTCTCTGTCATACTTAACCTTTAACAAAAAACAGGAAAAAAGAAAGGAAGGGAGGGAGGGAGGGAAAGAGAGAGAGACAGAAAGGAAGGAAGGGAGGGAGGGAAGAAGGGAGGAAGGAAGGAAGATATCACATGCCCAAACCAAATCCTATATATATTAAAATTCACTGAGGGAACCTGCAAGTGGTCAGTAAGCGAAATTTGCCTTCTTCCTATAAAAGCCACCTTCCTATAAAACCCACTCATGTGCAAACTCAGATTCCTAACAATGAGTCTCCATTTCAGAAAAAAGTTTGGGGATTTGGAAGCTCATGTAGGCTAACGGTTCCTCCATTTACTACAACTGACTATTACAGTACTACAACTGGCAGTTTACCACCTCCTAGCTTTCTAGATCTATTAAAAAAAATACACACCCACATATAGGATGACATATGTCACAAACACTGGGGATCAGTAGAAACTACCACTCGTTTGGGTAACACATTCATCCTTTTTTATGAGCGTGCTTTATCATATGTTGCAACAATGAGAAAAAAATTAAAACAAGACCACGCATAAGATTAACTGGTAAAAAACAATCACTATCTGAGTCAGAATTTTAGAGTGGGAAGGAACCTTAAAGACCATCTAATAGGTTTTAGTCAAACTCTTCTGCTTTACAGATGAGGAAATCCAAGGGCATCTGAGATTTTGCCTAGAACATGCAGTGCTGCTATAGGAATGGAGATGGGCACTATCATTAACTGAATGCCCATTAAGACTGAGGATGTACACAAAGCAGCCCCTCTAAATTCTCACAACAACTTAGCACAGTAGCTTTTATTATTCATTGTAAAGACGGAAAAGGTGAGGTATAGAGGGTCTTAATAATATTCCCTAGATCAGATAAAGCCAGGATCCAAAACCAGCTCTGTTTGCCGCCACAGACCACATTCTGAGCACCGCACATGGCTGCTTTTTCTTTCTTTCTTTCTTTCTTTTTTTGTTTTGCAAGAGGGGGACAGGAGGAATGACCAAGCAGGAAACACGAGCTCTGCTTCCTGCTCCCTCACACACAATTCATGGACCTAAGGAGAGGTCACTTCAACTTAGCTTCAATGTCTTCATCTCTCAAGTGGGGAGGCCTAGTTCTCTAAACTTTGTGACTCTTTTTTAAAAACCTTAGAAAAGGACTCTAAGCAGACTTTGCTTCCGCTCCTGGGAGCCTATAATACTCATTCTTTGGGGGAAAAAAAAAAAGAAGGAGCATTCTTTCTTCTATGAGCCATTTTGCTGCTGGTGGCTTCCTCTTTAATGGAGCACAGCACCCACCAGGCCACCTCACACACTAGGGCCCTCAAAAAACACGGCCTTTCGGGAAGACACCATAGGGACTAGCTGACCTCTTCCAAACTCCGGTCCAGCCTCTTCTACAGATGGGTAAAGAAATGAAACTCAAGGAGTCAGCTGATTTCCATAAAATGGTTAGCGAGCTGGCTAACTTCCTATCTAGGTCTAAAGGATGGTATCCTCTTGTTGCTTATGCGGCCATCTCCCTACATTAACTCCTCCTTCCAGGAAGTCTGCAACCCAGCAGGAAACTCTTTAAAAAGGCAACAATATGTCACTGATTTAGCTACTCAATTAATGTTTGTCAACAAGTGTTATAGTACATGGAACCCTTTATAATCAGGTGCATGATCTCACCTGACACTAAACTGCCCCCGGCCTCTGTCAGGAGTAGGTTCCAAGATGCCTTCTGCTTGGCAGCTGCCACAGCGCAGGGCACACCCAACGTGGAGCGGGGCCCTGACTCTTACTGAAGGTCTACTATACTGGGCTGTATGCTAGACACACCTCATCCTGCTCTATCCTCATAGCTACTCGACCTTGTAGGATAAGTCCTCACTTTCCCACCCCCTTTTAGAGGTGAGGAAACTGAGGCATGGAAAGGTTACCCTATGTTCATACTGCTAGGAAGCAGTGGAGTCAGGATACACTCCCAAGCCTGCTCTCATTCCAGAGCCTAGCTTTAACTACTCACTACAATCATTAACTTTGCCCATTAACTAGAAACAAAAGGGGGAAGGGTGCTGATGTTTCTACCAGTGACCTTGGCTTACTTACTGTTTGAATCTCTTGCCCACACATGGTCACCCAGAGATGGCACTCTCGGGTGGGCCACATGCAGTGCTGTTCATAGATCACAGACCTGAACTGAAGCATTTTGTGCTCTAAGCTGGGGCCCTGGCTGAACACCAGCCACCATTCAGAAGACTGATCCTGCCTTAACTTAGGAAGCAGGAGGGCTGTGAAGCTTCAGCCAGGAGGGTCACCCAAAGATTGAATCCCTAAAATCTGCTTCTGCTGGGGAACATTTCCTGTAGGGCCAAGTTCCAGCACGCTGCTTTTTCTGAGGGAAAGCCCACCCATGCTAGGCAGAGACCAACCAGCAAAGGCTGAAAATGGCACCTGGCCCCACACTGTGCTATGTGCAGATATGCAGCCACTATGCCATCACCCAGGCAAGAGCGTGGCTTTCTTAGGGACTAAAAGCAAAAGGGCTTAGAGGGATCTGAAAGAGGAGTTAGGGAAGGAGAAGAGAGAACCAGTTACTACAACTGTACCAGGCTTCAAGGAGGGGACCCATTTTGCTTTCAGGTCCCTGTTGATCCCACTCACCTCAGGCAGGCCCTGTAAGTGGCAATGCAAGAGCAGAGCCTTGGGAGGAACCTGGGCCCAAGGAAACGAGACTCTACAAGTCCACAGCCCCCGCCTGCCAGGCGAGGCATCTGTTAGAGGCCTTTGGAGATAGATGGGAGACTAGTGCTAAGCAGAATGAAGACTGGGCTTGGAGTCAAGAGGCCAGAATTCTACTCCCCACCCTGCTGCTCACTAACCTCATGATTTGGGGCAAGACAGTTACCCTCCATGGGCCTCAGTTTCCTCACCCATAAAACAAGAGGGAACATTGAGCTGATTGCTAAAGTCCTCTGCAGGGCTGAGATTCTGATTCCTCTGTTCTCAGAAACAAATTCAACATCTTTGTTAATTTCTTGGATTTTTTTATTATCAAAAGTATCCTTTAACTTTCTTTCCCCATTTTTTTGTTAATATTCAAAAAGAAACAGTTGTCTGTTAGCAATTTTCCTGAGCATGTTCAATTTTTTCAATGAAGTATGGCATGTAATTACCACTTCCTTTGTTCTTTCATTTAATGTTTTGCAGAGAGGGAAAAGCACTATCAAAATACATCAAATATTACAAAATGGTAAAAGAGAGAAGTCTTAAAGTCCAAAGTTAAACATGACCATTTTTCAGTGTTTAAATGTCTCTATATCCAAGATCTACTGTGACTTCTATAACCTGGTAAGATAGGCATTTTCGTGTAAAATGAGGTTTAGAGAGGTTGACTTACTCAAAGTCACAAAGCAAGTTAGTGGCAAAGTCTAGATCACTGGAATAGATGCCCAATAGTCTTTCCACCATAGATCATTATCTTCCTAGCCAACCTGCCTTTCTAGATTCTCTGCTACTCTTTCTTGGGTTAGAAACGCACACTTTGTACAAAGTCAAAACTTATTGCAACAGAACTGAGGCCAGAACTGTACTTGTCCCACTAGGGCCATTGTCCTAAGGTGAAAAATCAATCGTACCCCAAGGCATTCCATCCCCACTGACCCTGAACAGGAGATATTCATGTCTCAGGTAGACCAGAAAATCCAAAGAGTTCAATCAATGGAATGTTACCAGGAATGTTACAATTTGGAAGAAACTATGAAAAGAGGGAGTTTTCCTGGTGTTTCCTCACATTGCCTGGATGAATGGCTGAATTAGGTGGGACATGCAAGGTAGTCTTCTTGCCTACACAGTCAAAAGTCAGCAATAACCTGGCCATTTGTCTCTGGAAATCTGCTTTTGAGGAGGAAGGCAAATGATTTTAAAATGCAGAAAACAGGAAGAAATTTGAGGCAGCATGGCATTAGCCTTCTTATTTCCCCCAAAAGGTCAATAGCCAGACATCACACCTTCACTGCTGCTTCAGCTTCTGCTACTTTCTATGGCTATCGGGGTGTGTATGTGTTTAAATACTTCCAGATTTGCTAATCAGGACATGTGATGCCCTTTTCTCACACATGCCCTAATGAAAGACATAGGAAGCACCCTGCCATTCGCTCAGAATGAAACACACGTGAAGACCCTTCCTCTAAATGAGAATAAGCTTTACCTATGTATTCCCATCAATTTTTCTATCACTGGAACCAGAAGTTATGATTTCTAGAATGACAAGACAGACAGACGTGCTGGCCTGACTATGACAGGTTATTTATACCGAGTATTCTTTAAGACAAGGCACAGGCAGGACAAATGCAAAGTGTTTAAAGGAAACGGATCTATAGGGAAAACAACAGCTCACTTTTGCTTTTCTGGGGTGCTGGGCTAATTGTGAGAACGCAAAGGAAAAGGCCTAAAACTTGGCTACCCGTGTTTAAGACTGGGAATAAAATGTTCCCTTGCTGGGCTTTTAAGAGGTCTCCTTCGAGAGCTCTCTGCAACTTCAGCACCACGGACTCAGCACTGCCCCAAGCTCTCCTGTAACTGACTGTTTTTGCTTTAATTAACCAAGGCTAGGTGGGACAGATTTACTCTGTGTAATGTTACTGTTATCTGCCAGTGGCTAGCAGCAGCTCTTTACCTGTTGCTCTTGATGCCTGGCCTGCACAATTAGCACCTTATTATAGGCCGGCCTCTCATCTAAGTACCACGTGTCTCAATTGAGCACTTTATTTTGTCTTGTTCACGTACTAGTTCAAGAACCTGGGCTCCGCAGTTATAAGAAATCTTAAACTCCTTTTAGGCAGGTGTGTGTTTTCAGTTTCTTATCTCTTCAGGCCCACGAGAACACTAGGGACACAAAGGCATGCAAACAAATACTTCCTGATTGTTTGAAGAGCTTCTAGAGGTCTATTCTGGGAATAAGCACGTGGTTGGAATCTGGGTCTCCATGCCTATCTCAACCCTCTGTACCTGATCCATTGGGCTTCTCTGCCGTTGAGGGATCTCGGGTACTTTGAGTTAAGCTCCACTTGGTCTATATGTAACCTTTTCCCTTACCTAAAAGAGTTGGCTGAAACAGACACATGAGCTTCCCATCAGCACCACGTTCAATGTTCCTCTAGAAAAAGGAACAGATTCCTTGCTTTTGGAATTAAAACTAACTATAACTTATAGGGCTTTACCAGTTCCACAACAAACACAGGCCTCCTTCAAATACTCTGGTGAATGAAATGAAAGGGGACAGCTACATAAGGGGATGGTTAGGAAGGCAGGTATGGGAGCTAGGTTTTCTGGTCTCAAATCCTGGCTCTACCGCTTACTAGCTGTGTGACCTGAGACCTTGGTCAAGACAGCCTCTCTGCACCTCAGTTTCCCAATCTGTAAAACAGGATAATAGTACCTGCCTCACAGGGCTATTGTTAATAGGACTGAATCAGTTAGTCTTTGTAAAGTGCTTTAGAGCAGTGCTTGGCACATAATAAGCACTATTATACTTAAGTTACTGTTAGATAAAATTAATAAGCGTACAGAGATTTAGAACAGACAGACCTATAAATCAGTATGCCTCCAAAAGAATCTGACAGTGATGGGAAAACAAGCAGGTTAACAGAATAATATGCCATCCTTGGTGTTTTGATTTTCTGGCAAACATATAATCTTTGAATTGCTTCAGTAAACCAAAAAGAACTCTGGATTTATAGGCTTTTGAAATGTCTAACACATTATCACAACATATGTGATAAAAATGTTCTGGCTGCATTCAAGCAAAACAATTAGTGAAGGTGTCATTGTTTTAGTAGAGAATTTTAAATGAACATTCTACTGTTTACACCTCTTATATCTACTTTGTCTAACATGTCAGACATTGTTCATAATGTTATTTAGCAAATACTGCCAACCCTTCTCCAGCAAAGAAACTTAGTCAATTATCAGGGGAACACTTCAAATGTATGTTTTATATTTTAAAAGATTCATTGAAAGATGAATCTTTATATAAAGATGATTCCATGGTATCCAAACTCAGAATTTTCTTTCAGTGTCTTTTCTGATCTATTCACTGCCACTTTTTAAACCCTCAATCTTCTTAGATATCCTAGCTACTAAAATTCCACATCCAGGGTCTCTCCTTTCTGAGCAATCTCTAGCGCAAATACCATTTCTAACAACAGCAGTCCCTTGTTATCTCACCACGGAGGTCCTCTCTAGAATCCAGGCGTCCAACCACACACAAAGGCATCTATGTGCCACAACAGGTGGGGGCACCTGTACTTTCGTTAGGGAGGAAACACTTCCAGTTTCACCTCTCCTAGATTCCCTGGAGGGCAAAGTTCAACAATGCAGGATGTCTTCCCTGTAGGTGCACCTGCAGAGAATTATGTAGAGACATCAGAAACAACTAATGTCCAGTCTACTAAGAAGTGATCATCTATTTTGGGGCTCAGCAGTTTAGTGCTTAAGAATGTGGGCAGGTACTTCCTCTCCATACCCTCCTCGGACTGACCTCCCTATCCCACTGTGTTCACTAGTGCCACTGTCATAGCTCTTAACCACCATGTTCTGTGGTTATGCTGGCCCTGGGTCCTTCCCCTCTGCCTGGGGAGCTTCTCTGGGCAGAAGTTGTGCTCCACTTGTCTTAGTGTTCCAAAGCCAGCACAAAGCCCATCTATGCTAAGCTCCCAAGAGTTATGTGTGAAACTGTATTTGAGCTACTATCTGAGAAAACCCAAATGTTCTTTGGATGATCAAGCTGTCAAGGGTTACTTTCACTTTTGAGTACAGGGAGGTTCCTCAAAAATGGAGCATTTGGAAAAGTCATCAGACCCTCTCTTTGTTTCTGTCGTTTGGGGTTAACTTTCCCCCATTTATCCACGTGGCCCCTTTAAAATTTTTTCGTGCCCTGTCAGCCCCGCCTTAATGGGCTCCTTCAGTGACCCCACATTCACCTTGCAGGTATCCTTTCTGAATATTCGAGGCCCATTCTTACGTGGCCACGAGCGGGGCTGGCATTTTTTTCGTCCACGGCTCCCAGCGATCACTAGTCACTGCTAGGAAGTGCTGGGGACGCCTGGGCACTGCGCCCCCCAGCCAGCGCCGACCAAGACTCTCCCCCCCTACTCTCTTTGGGACAATGCTCCGGCAGCCACCCAGGGCAAGGGGATCCTGCAAAGGTTCCGGGTCAGCGTTCGGTCAACCAGCCCCAGAGAGAGAGCGGGGGTGGGGGTGGGGGAATCCCTGGGGTGAAGACGCCTCGGGACTAGTGGGCATTCACTTCTGGCCCAGACCCTTCCCACCGGGAACGACCTAAAGAGGTCTTTATCGCCTCTTTCTTTACCACCATTCTAGGGACCAGAGAAATGCAAGACAGGGGGTAGGAAGGAGAGCAAGGAGACAGCCTCTCAGGCCAATCACGACGTCCGCCTCCCCTCACTCGGAGTGAGTCTGTCTGTGTCTGTCTGTCTGTCTGTCTCTCTCAACACACACGACCTGCTACTTCAACTTCAGCTCTGAGCAAACTGCGCCGCACGTCTCTCCTACTACGAGTCCTCCAGCTCCGGCCCCGGCCCGTGCCTCTCGTCTCACCCCAGCTTTTTCACCCAATCCCAGTTTCCTCACCCAACTGACCGTGAAGCTGGAGGCAGTTCCCCAGTCCCAGGCCCCCGGTGGGGCTCGGCTGTCGCCGCCGCCGTCGCTCCCCCTGCAGCCCCCGACCCGCGATCCGGCCTCGGGCTGCAGCGATGGCTCCCCGGCACGAGGCGCCGCGGCTCCCTGGACTCGGCCAGACACAGGGCGGCGCGCAAGAGAAGCCCATCGAGCTCCCGGCGGTGGTGGCGGTGGTGGCGGCGGCGGCTGCTGGAGCGGCCGCCGCGCAGGCTGATGACGCATGGGCGCGGAGGGGGCGTGGTCCGCGGGGGAGACGCTGGCAGATGACATCTGGCGGCGGGGAGGCTCGGCAGCATGGCGTTTGTGGCGCTGAGTGAGGCGGAGAAGGTGTACATTGTGCATGGCGTTCAGGTAGCGGCAGCAGCGGTACCGGCACCGGCCGTCGGGTTCCCCTAGGACTGCGGCTGACTGGGTTTACCTTGTGATTAAACCGCTCGGCGGCCGGCGTGTGCAGATCGAAGCCGGCAATGAGGGTGTATTTGGGACCGGGCGGCGAGAATCCATTTAGGATTGTATTTGTACTTGCTTCTTTCTGGGTCTACAAGGTTCCACACCCGGGTAGGAAGCGGTGGGCAGTCCCTGATTCTGTTAAAGACCCTCTCAGCCTTTGAAGGCTGAGCTGTCCCATTTTTGTTAGGTACATATTCTATCATAATTTTTATCCCATTGAATCTTTGTAACAGTCCTGAAGGTAAGTATTATCTCTACTTTACATATAAGGAACTATGCTCAGAGAGGTTAAATCAGTTGTCTGAGGTCACAAAGTAAGTGTGTGGTGGTGTTACCCGAAAACAGGGTTTGCCGCTTGGTGGGTGTCGAGCCAAAAGACACAACCAAGCCAAAGATTGGGAGAAGGAAGGATTTGTTAATTGCAGCAAGTGAGGGGACGCTGAGGATCTTTTCCAAAGCAGTGTCTATCCAATTAGCAAAATTGGAGAATAAGCTAAGGGCACATGCATATTCATGTGGGGGCTTGAGCAGAGGGGAATTTAGCATAGAATTGGGGCAAAGGTTAACAGACTCCAAGCTTTAGTTGATTGGAGTCTCCGAAGGTCATAAAGGTCAACATCATCCTTCCTGGTGTTGAGACCAGCTTGGGGTCTTATCCTGTAGTTACCATCCTCTAGCTGGGTGGGGGCCTTAGTTCTTGTATAACAAGTCAAAGATCTGTATCAGATTGTTAAGTATATCCCTTGAGGAAAAACTAGGGCTCTGTTTTATCTCAACTGTTATTTCTTCACTGCTTTTCCTTTTTTCCTGCATTCTTTACTTCCCTCAAGATCATTGATTACAGAGACCTGTTCAAGGGCAAGCATTATGGTCAGGCTTAGATCACAACAATGCTTAGGCCTAAAATGGCTTCTCTTATGTCCAGAAAGCCATGCCTGGTTCTCTTTTTCCGGGGCCCCGTACCCTCTCTGATTACAGTGGACCTGGGATATAAATCCAGATCTTTCTGATTGCAAAGCCCACCTTGACTTGCATGCCACTTTCCCTTTTTTAAAATAAGGATTCAAAGGCAAAGGCCAGAGAGACTCCCCACTTCTACTTCTCTTTCTTCTGTCTTCTGAAAGCATGTTGGGGAAATAAGGGGGAGGGCAAGTTCTGAACCCCACCATTTTCCTAGACCTTAAATAGTATATTGACATATATTGCTGTACTGTTATCTTTTTAGGTAGTACTTTTTCCCACGTTGGTTCTCAGTTTCTTTAGAACCCTATTTTGCATTTCTTTGTACAACTTTTGTTTTACTAACTTGTATCAAACTGGTTTTTATATTCAGGAATTTGGGGGCAGATGTCAGAATATCCAGAATTAGCATTTAATCCTCTTTTGGAGTTTGCTTAACTAGCTAAATATGTGCTGCTTCCTCCATGAAAAGACATTGCTAACCTCCGTCTTAGCCCAGTGATTCTGAAACCTTGAAGCGCCTTTTACTCACAAAATACAGCTTCGCGGGCTTTACCTGGACCTTCTGAATCAGAATCTCTGGGGCTGGGGCCTGGGAATGGGTATTTTCATAAATGTTGGGAGATTTTGATGCAGTCACCAGACGTTGGGCTATGGGCAAGCCTCTGGCCTGGTCCAGCCTGGAGTCTGCTGCAGAAATCTTTGCCCCCCTGCCTGAGGTTGTTGCAGGAAGGGGGACCCCTTCCAGGGCCCGAGAGTGGGCTCTTGTCTAACACTCGGAAATGAATTGTCTGAGGGGACACATGTGCTGACAAAGCAAGAGACTTTATTGGGAAGGGGCACCTGGGCAGAGAGCAGTAGGGTAAGGGAACCCAGGAGAACTGCTCTGCCACGTGGCTCGCATTCTCAGGTTTTATGGTGATGGAGTTAGTTTCTGGGTTGTCTCTGCCCAATCATTCTGACTCAGGGTCCTTCATGGTGGCGTGTACATCACTCAGCCAAGATGGATTCCAGCGAGAAGGATTCTGGGAGGTTGGTAGGACATATTGACTGGTGTCCCCTCTCCTTTTGACCCTTCCTGAATTCTTCCGGTTGGTGATAGCTTGTTAGTTCCGTGTTCCTTACCAGGACCTCCTGTTGTAAGATAACTCATGCAAATGGTTACTATAAGGTCTGGCCAGGGTGGGCGGTTTCCGTCAGTGGGTCCCCTAACAAGGTCACATGACCTCCTGCGTCTGTTTGAGTGAGGACTGGGAGTCAGACTGAGCAGGGATCCTTTCCCGGCTCCACCATTCACAGTAAGAGTAATTCTTACCTGAGTAGCTGAGCTAGCTCCCCCTGTATAAAATGAGAACATATCCATCTGGGAGCAGAAAGGGATTGTGAGGAATGATGAGAAAAGAGAATATGGACCACCTGGCATGTGGTTAACCCTGAAGAGAAGTTGGCTCCCTGTCAAGATTTTTCCATCGGAAGTGTGGCTTTGTCCGGAACCATCCATACTATATCCGCAACATTCCTAGTGACCCCATGTGGGGTTCCGCCTCTGGCTGTTGAGATTTAAGCTCTTTTGATTTGGAGGGCTAGAGATTGTTAAATTGTCTCAAGACAAGGGGGATTTGTGGCCAGGCCTGGAAAGTCCCTAGGCAGCTCTGGGGCACTGCCTTTTCAGGGCTCCAGCATGGATCACATAGACTGTGTGACTCTGCCTGTCTTTACGTCTCTGGTGACAGCCCTACTTCTCTCTGCTGAAGTGTCTCACTTCTCCGCAGCCGCTTGCTGTCCAGCTGCCCTCCACCTTGGTACATGCCATCCCCCCACCTTTACTTCTGTGAGGCCTCTCCAGCCTCCCTCCACACCATGACCTGTCAGCTCCTCTTTAACTCCCTTTCGCTCCCAAGTATTTCCCAGATCAGAGATCAGATTCCAAGGAGTGAATCAGTTTCACGCCCCAAAGAGCTGGCCACTCTCTGGATTGTATGCCTTTGGGTCAGGCCCTTTGCAAGGTGAGTGGGATCCCATCCTAAAGGAATGCAGGCCCACCCAACAGGCTTGGAAAGTGGAACGAGGACAACATCTCGTTTTGCCTGCTGTGTCTGGGGCCTGGGCCTGCAAAGCTGGCCCTTTCCAAAGTAGGGTGGCTTTCTAGTAGGGGAGGCCGTATGGTCTCGGTTCTCTTCCAGCAAGCTCTGCACTCTTGGACAAGTCAAAGCAAGGTAGTGGAGGTGGGAGGTGGTTAGCATCGCCTCAGAGGACTACTTTAAGTCTAAATCCTCCCAAGTGTGTTGGATTAGGAGAGCCAACTGACAACTCCCATTAGGAAGTAGGACTGTGTTACCCGGGTGTGAGGAACAGCAACTCTGGGTTGGGTCATCTGTCCTGCCACTCTGTCACAAACAGGAGGTTAAACTTGGCGCCTCAATGTCCTCATTTGTAACCTCTCCGGGTTGTTTTTGAGGATTCAGTGAGTTAATATGTGCTGCCAGAAGCAGAAGGAGCTGCTGAGCAGGGACTCCTGTGTGCTGCACTGTGCTGAGGATTCTCCTATAACTCTGTAGGGTCGGGGTTATTCCCGCTTTATAGACAAAGAGACAGACTCAGAGCTGTTGAGGAACTAACTTGCTCAAGGTCAAAAAGCTGGCGTGGAACAGCAGAGTTTTAAATATAGGTTGGCGGTGACTCTGTGCCACACCCAACCAGCAGGGTTGTAGTGATCACACAGGTAACAACTTGAAAGTCACGAGGAGCCATCCTAGCATCCAGAAGGCCTTTACCTAGAAAGGTGCTCAGTCCCCTCTGCTGAGAACAGGGTTCCACTCCCTGGTGTGGTCTGTCACCTGTGGACATCTCTATTGATTTTTTAAATGGAGCGTTCACTTCAGGGCAGCCCATGTTTAAATGTTCACACATGGATTGATTCCTTAGCTCCTGAGTACTACAGATGAATAAAAATTATGGTAGGGCGTCAGGCTCTGAGCCAGGCCAAGCAGGTTTAGCGATTTCCTAAGCCTTTTTTTTTTTTTTGCGGTACGCGGGCCTCTCACTGTTGTGGCCTCTCTCGTTGCGGAGCACAGGCTCCGGATGCGTAGGCTCAGCGGCCATGGCTCACGGGCCCAGCCGCTCCGCAGCATGTGGGATCTTCCTGGACCGGGGCACGAACCCGTGTCCCCTGCATCGGCAGGTGGACTCTCAACCACTGCACCACCAGGGAAGCCCCTTCCTAAGCCTTTTATGAGGAAAAGTGGATTTTTAAAAAGTCCTGTGTGCAGTGATTCATGGACTTTGTTTTCTCCTGTTGTGTGCTTTTTTCTATGAAAAAAATTATACTTTACGCGTCCCTGGAAAGGGAAATTTGTAGCTTTTTTGTTTATCGGAAATTTGTAGCTTTTTTGTTTATCTCTTACTTGTCACCCGAGCCTTCCTGACTGAGCCTTCCCCAGGGGGCAGAGACTGATTTAAAGGCTGGAAAGGCAAGCTCTGGTGAGGCCCAGTTTTCTGACACCCCTCCAGCCACATTTTGGAACAGTGGGTTGTCACTACAAAGGGTTGTGACTAGAGTGAGTGGTAATTTAAAGCAATAGTGGGAAGCCCTGTAGCCTTGCGGCCTTCCTGCTTTCAGAGTCGTCATCACCATCATTAGGACGAACTGGTATAGCCAGCCAGTTCGTCCTTTGAGAGAGGCCTGTGCTGCCTCCTTTGCACAGTGAAGAGACTCTTTAGAATGCAGGAGACTGTGGAATTGGGGTTAAGAGCTCTGGCTTGGAATTCAAGTGCTATTTACTGGCTATGACGTTGGGCCAGCCATTTAGCATCTTTCAACCTGATCCCCATTTGTAAAATGGAATGAAAATTTGCTCTCTTACATTATAGGGTTATTGCGAGGATTTAACATGTTAACTGTATAGTGTTCCTAGCACGTTATCTGGTCGATAGTAAATGCACATTAAATAGTAGCTACTATTAGTTCTTGCAAATAATTGTGGCTCTTTTAATTTATAGATCCACAGAATTAGAGACGCACCTTTGAGGCCATTGAATTCAATCTCTACATCTACAAATGAGGAAATTAGTCTAGAGGGGAAGGGTTAGGGTTAGGGTTAGGGTTAGGGTTAGGGTTAGTCCTAGGTCAAGCAGCTAGTTAATGGCAGGACCAGGCCTGGAGGCCATGACTGATGCTCCTAGTGACTGCTCACACTTGTGCCATACCTACAATCCACCAAGGACTCATTGTAAATGCTGTTTCTGGGCCAGGTGTTCACTTCCTAGCAAGGCACACCTGGGGGATGGGGCAAGCCGAGATTGACCTAGGATGCTTTCATGTGGGTGGGGGTAGGTGGGGTTGTGACGAGACACAGTTATATAGTTTTGGGATCCTCCAGGGAAGAGAACTCACTCTGTAGAGTTCAGGAGACTCATTCTTCTAGACTTGAAATTCTGTTGCTTTTCGAGAACATGTCTCCCCAGGCTTCAGATAGGGATTGCCTCCAGGGAGGGGATGGCTGGGAGGGGATGTCTTGGAGTCGACTGGCTGCAAAAGGACTTCAACCTGATTTAGGATGTTTATTTTCTCTCCTTTAACAGGAGTTTAAAGAGTTGAAACAAACACGACAGATGGTAGTAGTTGGTACTGTGTGGCGGGAGTATTCAGTGTTTTCCTTTTCTGTATTTTCATTTCTCAAAATAAAAAAGTCAATCAGATATGCAGTGAGCCAAGCAGTTTAAAGATAAATCTCTGACAGATACATACTTCAGAACAGTGGTGGCTTGTTTGTTTGGTTTGTTTGTTTGGTTTTTGTTTTCAATATTTTGAGAAGCATTAATCCCTTTGAGAATCTGATGAGGCTAATGATTTTTTTGCTGAAAGAAAGAGCTTTCAAAAAATGTTTACAGAGAATGAGGACAATCTCTATGAGCTGATGTGGAGTGATTTCCTGCATATGTATTGTTAATTGTTTAGAAAAAGAAGCTACGTGTAAAAGAGTATCGGTAGTATGCCATATTTTATAAAAGAAAATAAGGGATATTAAAAATACTCTTATCTGTTCATTTGTGGAAAGGAAGTACATGAAAGATGGACTGGGAACTAAAGAGATTGGTTACCTGCCTGGCGCTGGTGGGAGGGGGTAGGAAGGTGGGGGGGGGATGAAAATAGGGATGAGGGGTGAGTGACATTTCTCTGAGCATACCTTCTCTGATAGCTTTGACTCTTAGAGCCCTGGTGATAGTAATTAAAAGTAGCCAGGATGTAGGGGACCCAAAATGGAACCCCAGCAGTTACTAATGAACTGACAGGGGTACAGATGAGTAACAGAGGCACAGGAAGGATGGGGAAAGACAACTGGAAACAATATTTTGAGTGGGTGCTGTAAGGCTAAAGACAAAAAGAATTCTACACAAATACTGTATTAGCAAATTTGTTTTTCACAGGGGTATGGCGTAGTAATTCTGAAACTACTTTATGTATATACAGAGATTTAACAAATACATAAATACATTGTAGATAATGAGAGCCAGGTTCCTCCCTGTCTGAGAAAGAAGTTACAAATAAGACAAGGAGGTAGGTTAGAACCAACTCTCAGTATGAACACATGACTTTTTAACAGATATGTGGATAGATACAGAAATAAATATAGGTGTGTGTATGTGTGTGGGTTAGTACACATACGTGTATTTTCTAGCACTGTTCTACTGAGACGATCTAGAAGCAATGATACCCCTGTAGCAATGAACCTACTTAGCACCCAGATCCTGGTTTTTAAGTACTATTCTGCAATGAAGGGAACCAGGGCTCTTTGGAAAAAGGGCTGATCCCAGGGCTGGGGCAGGTAAAATACAAGTGGCTGGAACACCTTTTGTTGTCAGAAGTAAAGAAGTGCTCCGAAGAGATTGGAGACATGTTGAGAGAATGCAAGAACCAACCCAAAGGAGCTCCCAGTGGCCAAATCTGGGACACTTGGAGCAACAAGATAAATAATGGAAGTACTGGATTACAACCACAGCATAAAATAGTTATCTATGAGTTACACCAATAGAAGTAAATAATTGAGTTAAGTAAATAACTGGGGATAAGGCCAGGCAGTACGTACACCACCCTGAAACCCATCCTCTGTAGCAGGGGTTGGCAAACTTTTCCTGTGAAGGACTAAATAGTAATGATCTGGGGGCTGCAGGTCATATGGTCTCTATCTCAACCCCTCAGCTCTGCTGCTGTGGTATGACAGCAGCCACAGAATACCTAAGCGAGGGGGCACGGCTGTGTTCCAGTAGAACGGCTTATGAAAACAGGCGGCCTGCAGGCCTAACTTTGTTGACCCTGTTCTAGAGCATGCCTGTTTTAGAAGATCTTTTAGAAGATACCAGTTAGTTGTTTTTAGCTATTTACAGACTAGATCTGATTGGGTTTGGGGGGTAGGAGGGCTACAGCCAAGACAGTTGTACCTGTATCTCTGACAATCCATCCTTCTTGTGACTTCAGAATTGCAGATTCGGAAAGAGACCTCTTTTATTTTGTCTGTTCAGATTTTGTTTGTGTGTGCCTGTTCTGTATAGTGGTACGTAGTTTGGACTTCGTGCTCCGACAGACCTGGGTTGGAAGCTGAGCTTTGCTGTCCCTAGCTGTGGGACCTTGGACGTGAGTCGCTTAACTTCTCTGAGTCTCCATTTCCTCATTTGTAAAATAGTAATGTTACTACCTATGAGGACAGAATATTTGGATGAATCACTAAGAGAAAAAGAGTTGTTGTACCACATATTTCTCTCTGGGGGGAAAGGAGTGAGTCAGTTGAACAGTCTGTTAGAGGTTTAGTATTATAACCTTAGGATTTTGATTGTTGCACTCAGGAAGACCTCCGCATGGATGGCCGTGGCTGTGAAGACTACCGATGTGTTGAAGTGGAAACTGATGTGGTGTCCAACACCAGTGGGTCTGCCAGAGTCAAGCTGGTGAGTACTGTGGCCACAGTCTGTACCCAGGTGGAGGAATGGGTAGGCTCTAGGGAACCAGTTGCAGGCCCCTCTGGGCTTTTGGAGTGCATATTGTTCCAAGGGAAATCTAAGACCCAAGCCAAACTCTGGGAGGGGGTCTGTATACATCTGAAGGACCCCTCACCTTCTCAAAGGGCCACTTTCCAAGTCCCGGCACTGATGCTAAGCGAGTCCCCTCGAGGCGTACATCTGGGAGAGGAGGGGGTGGTTGGGTGCCTGGCTGCCTGCCCTGAGTGAGGACCCTTCTTGCATGTGTCTGCAGGGTCACACAGACATCTTGGTGGGAGTGAAAGCAGAAATGGGGACGCCGAAGCTGGAGAAACCAAATGAAGGTTACCTGGAGTTCTTTGTTGACTGGTCAGTACTCTGCAGATGTTTTTAAAGAAAAATGCTTTAAAAGATACAAGATTCAGAGAATTAACCTCTGGTTTCTTGTTGAGCCCACTTTTATTTTGTATTTAATCATCTTTCACCAGCCGGCAGGTATTTACTGAGTTCTCCTGTGTACCAGGCACTGGGAAATGTGAAAGGAGGCCTTGGCTCAGGTCCTGCCCTTGTCCCTAATCAGCTGGCCCTCACTAGGCTTCATTTTCCCTGTCTGAAAAAGGAGGGTGTCTGCCAGGCAGCCAGGCACATGGTAGTTATGAGAGTCAAATGAAATGATGTCCTGTTTCTCTTCCTGCTCTAGTTTTGCAGAAAACTTCTCATGACTTGCTTGGCAGAGCAGGGAGTAGGGCAAGCCAAGCAGCCTGACAGGCCGATGGGGTGGCAGCTGGGCAGGCAGTGTGGGTACTGGGAAAAGCAGAGACTCTGCAGTCTCTGCAGCCAGCCAGCCAGCCTTGTTGCTGGCTTCCTTCTCTGGCTAGCTGTGTGACCTCAGGCTACTTACTCAGTCCCTCTGTGCCTAAATTTCTTTATCTAAAATATTGAGATAATACTACTGTTGTGATGATGAGGAAGCGAAGTAATGAAAATAGAGTGAGCATCCAGCACAACGACTGGTTCAGTGGACTTTCAAAAGTGTTCTTTCTCTCCCTCGTGTTACCTCCCCTTCTAGGGGTTGGGGCTTTTTATCGGGTTGCCAGCCCAGTCTCATCTTCTATCTGTAACTCCTCTTCTAGCTGGGTGGTGACAGCAGACCTTCTTGAGGTGGGTAAGGCTCTATCAGCTCATGCTAGGTGCAGGTATATAATATTGGTACTTCACTGGGAGGGGTGGCAAGACCACCCCCCACATTCAGACATTTCCTGAAAGGACTCACAGGACTTAGCATAGAGCATGGAGTTGTATTCAGAGCTTTGATTATCACAGAAATGCAGCAACACGTGTGTGATGATTCTGCCTAAGAAAACGCATTAGAGACTCAGCACCAAGATTTTGATTGGGGCTGGTCACATAGGCACCCTCTGCTTTACACATACCAAAGTTCCAGACTCCCAGAAGGAAAGCAGGTGTTTAGCATAAACGACGTTATTTGCACAGTCTAGGCACAGGAGACCCAGTTTACTGTTGACTGAGTCCAGTCTGAGAGCCAAGTGCCCAGATGCCAGCTGAGGACCAACCTTGCAAGCAGACCCTTCTAAAGGTAGCAGCCTTGCACCTGCAATGTCAGCCCTTTTCTGCAAAGATGGTAACCCACATTTGCACAGCGAGTTACAGTCTTCCAGTCTTCACTTCCAAACACAGAAATTGATCCTCACAACACTCCTGAGAGAGAGATGACAAAAGGGGTTCAGAGAGAGTAAGTGACTTTCCTGGGATCACACAGCTAGTAATGCCAGCTCAGGTCTATTCAGTGCTGAGTCTTTGCTCTTTCTGCTTCATGTAGCCTGCAGGAGCCAGCTTTAGAGGGATATCCTGCTCAGAGTTTTCAGAATGTGTCTGCGTTCATCTTTCTGGCCAGTTTTCCTTCCAGCCCATCCCTGCCCCGGCCCTGGCCCCTCCAGAGCAGTTTCCTCTGTTTCTGCCCAGCTGCTCTCAGCAGTCTGAGTTGTCCAGTGGAATCGACCCATCCTTTAAGTTGCTGTGCATGATGGTGAACTTGTTAAGGCCTCCAACTTATCCTTCCTTTGCTCGTGGAGGAAGAAAAAAATGCCTCTCCTGCCTTGATCTGCCTGATCCGGTGCGGTAAACAGTCACTGAGGAGCAGACGCCATGTGTTAGGGGCTGTAATTTGCTTTCCTTTTCTTCCTCTTCATTATCCTTCCGCCTCATTCATCTTAGGCAGACCAAAGGCAGTCAGCCCAGCCACACCAAAGAGAGGGTGTTGCACTCAGATGCTTGGTATAGGAGACACGTTTCATTGTGGCTCTGTGTCTGAACATGACTCCAGTTAGCCTGCTGCTGTTGACCCTTTCTTGTCCCAGCTGTAAGAGGGTGGCTCCAGGGTGAGAGGAGCCTTTGAGCTGCCTCTTCCCAAGATCTGGCTTCTAGAAGCAAACCTCTTTCTCCTGGCTGAGAGTGGCTGCCTGCTGGTCTCTTTTCCCCCTTTGTAAGTCTCAAGAGAACCTCACCAGGCCCAGAAACTCCATTTCCCAGGGAGTTCTGAGTCTGTTTCTCAAGGTGGCACCCTTCGGCGTCTTTAAGTGGCTCAGTGTGATCAGCCCAGCGGGTAGAATCACCATGAGAGATTCATAAAACCCCATTTTCCTGCAAGGAAGAGCAGGTTACCAAGCACCACTGGCTGCCACCTTTATCAGAACCTCATTTGCATATTCAAGGAGCAACTCATAATTGTGTAAACAAATAAACCCCTTTATTTTGATCCAATGAATAGGAATGGCTTCTGGGCACCTGTGGCTATGCCCAGCCATAAGGGTGCTGCCCCCAACCCCATCCGGGCCCCAGGCGTGGGGCCTCTGCTGGAGAGCTCAAGGCATGCACCCATCCACAGGCTGAAACAGAGTTGTTACCCAGTGGGAGGAAAGTTAATTGGTGGTGGTGGGGGGGGGGCCTCCTGCCTGACTGAGCCCAGCTTGACTTAACTACTTACTAGCAACTTTCATGTTTTAATTATTTAAATTACCAGTGGTAATTACCAGAGAGGTCACAGAAAACGAATTGCTTTTCTGCTAATTCCTTCTACTTCTGTTTGTCTACTTGGAATAATATATGGAGCCTGGTGTAGACACCTTCGCCCACCCCAATGATTTTCCCTGGGTCTTAGAAATGATGCCCTTAGGAAAGGGTACCCATGACACAGACCCTGATCCCCATACCAGTGGAGGAGGAAAACCTTGGGGTTCCTGAGATCTGCTCCAGAGATGCCTGGCAGCACTTTGACTAAACTGGGAGCATACTCGGACCTTCTAACTCCTGTCTCTGTGTCTTTGTTTTGTTAGTTGTAGCCTGAGAATAGGCCATTTTAAATAAGAAGCTTGAAACTTTGGGAAAAGGTGGTTTCCATCTAAAGCCCAGAAGGTAAGAATTTAGTGAGCTGGTGTTTCACTCTGGTTACCACCATGTGGCAGACCATCAGGTCACTTCTTGGCTCTCTGGCCACCATG
Organism: Delphinus delphis; assembly: GCF_949987515.2. NCBI lineage: Eukaryota > Metazoa > Chordata > Mammalia > Artiodactyla > Delphinidae > Delphinus > Delphinus delphis. Next base: position 61,823,237 of record NC_082692.2, read on the forward strand.
TTCATGGGTTTAGGAGCTGTGTTTGGTCTCTCAGAGAGGCTGCGGGTTGTAACTGGAGGAGGTGAGGAGAACACGTTTCGTTCATAGACATTTCAGCGTGCCCGGCACTTGTCACTTCTCTGGGATCTCAACTACTTTTAAATGTGACCACTTGTTTTTTTTCACTAATATTGAACTGGAAGCTTCAAGCCCTGAATTGGTGGGTGGAGCCACTTGATCTCTGTTCCTTACCTACTTCGTGCTGCTTGAAGGGGGCACCATTCTCGGCTGAAGGGCTGGGGGTGGGGGCAAAGGAGAGAGGCAACCTGCAGAAGTCATTTGAGGCTCGCTGTGCTTTGAACGTCTCCAGAGCTAACGATATAATTCTCCCAGGAACTGCAAACAAGGGCTTACGATGCAACACTCAGAATGTGCCACTGTTCCCATACCCATTTATAGGGAAGTTTTGCAGGCTCAGAAGTGAGCACATGTGCTCCCTGAGGAATTGGGACCTACCTGGGGGCTAGATGACTAGAGGGGTAAGGCCCGGAGTCATCCCTGGCCCAGGTACCTACTAAATCACTTTTTCTGCCGTGGGCCTGGCCTGGCCTGGCCTGGCTGTAAGCCTTCACAGATTTGCAGGCTAGATTGACAGCAAGGGAAACAACAATGGGCCTAGTGTCTGAAGTCCTGTTCCAGGTAGACATGGCCTTGATCTCAGCCTAATCCAGTTAAACCAGAGATGTGCCAAGCAGGAGGAGCACAGTCAGGAGGTTGGAGAACTGGGAGGGAGGGGCAGCGTTCCCAGGATTTTTATGTTTATCCAGCTCAATAAGCGATTTCCCAACAGCCCTGGAAGAGGGGCTGGGTCATACTTTATGAAGGATCTGAATTGGTTTTGGTAATTGTAATTATAGAAACCACTTGTTTTGTGCCAAAAACAAACAAACAAACAAACCAAACCCAAGTATATATTCCTCTACTGAAAGAATATATTGTGATGCCTGCGAACAGGAGTCTAGGATTACCAGCCTGCATTCTCTCGCTCTCTTTTTTTACTTGGCACTTAATAGAGAAGCTTTTTATTAGGACTCCCTTGGTCTGCATTCGTTGACTCCAACATTTGTGGTCTAGTAATAAGTCCCAAGACCAGAGCACCCATTCATTACCTTGAGGCATAAGACAGACCCAAGGAGCGCTAACCTGACTAATGTTAGGCTACAAGCCAAGCATGCTGAATTACACATTCAGGGAGAGTCCAGAGCAGGAGCTTTCCGTAGTCTCCTGAGCATCTAAACCTTCCTTTCTCTGGCCACCAGCTATGCTGAAAGAGTTAACCTGTATTTTAAAAAGGAAAAGAAAGAAAAACCTTTTAAAATGTGAAAATTTTCCACTTTAAACCAGCCCAGTGTCAAAAAAAAACCAATGGGGGGTGGTTTGGTAGGTACATTATTTAGGCGATTGGCCTGGGAAGTTCTTAAACCATCCCTTCGGGCTGTTAGTGCGGCAATCCCCAGTAATTAGCCCCTCCCAGGAGGATGTGGCCCACTGTAATCAGGGAAAGGTCAACATTTTAAGCATAAGCATCTCTGCCTGGATTTGCACAATGGTCTATTTAGATGCAGTTTTTAAACACTTAAAAGATGGGACTTAATGGCTTAGCGTTTAAATTAGAAACAGGTTGTCTTTTGCTAGCCCTGCAAAATAATGAACTTGGTCTCTAGTGACTTGATTATTTTACCATAAATGAGCTTCTTTTCATGGCTTAGTGCCCGAGTCTGGCAGAGGCAGTGAGGGAACAGTGAGGTTGCTATGACAGTAATGAAGTTTCTCATAGGGGTTTTAAATTGGGGTTCTGCTGGCTCATAGTAGTAAGGGAACACTATGAGAGTAGCAAAGTTATTATACAACAATACACTCTCATTGTTTTAGGATTCATCTTACATCTATATTAGAATGGACCAGACAAAAGGGACACTTAAATATATTAGGTGAGGTTTCTTTCAGCATTACACAGACGGGGTGGGTACAGCCTTGAGCCTTCACATAGGTTTTGCTTTGCCTGGAATCCCCTTGGCGTTTCTGTGGTCTGACCAGCTTCTACTCATCTTCAGGTTCAAGGACTCCTATAACCCTCAACACTGGCTGACATCCCTCTTGACCCCCTACTCCTGTTTGCCCACTATCGTGTGACTCCCCCCAGCAATTGGAATTGCTGACTTAGGGTCTGCATTTGCCTTGCTCAGTCTCTAGGTCTCCAGTGCCTAGCACAGGGGCCCAGGACCTTCCAGGTGGATGAGGACCAGAAAGCTGCAATATGTGATTTTGTAGAGGCCATACTGAAACAACGGATTTCTTATCTTTCTAGGCCTTATTTATTACAATAAAATGATTACTGGAATGTTTGTATATGTCACAAGTGTATTAAGGATTTGTTTTCATTAAGCCAGAACCCTCAAAAATTTCCTGTTAAACACTTAAGTAGTGCTTAGGGTGGCGAATGTCAATGCTTGTTCATTCTTTGTTGAGGTGATTTGGCATAAAATTAAAGAGGCTAAAAAGGAAAAAGTTTTCTCTAGAAAAATGAAGTAAAAGAGAGAACCTAATATTTAAATCAGCCAACAGTCTTATTTTCCTGCTTTTCAGTACCATGATAATCTAAAGTTAATAACATAACTCTGACATACTGTTATATATATATCTTCTGAATCATTCCAGGAAAGTTATTGTACCTACATTGTGGTTTTTGTTTTGAGAGTATCATATCATCATCTAGGGATGGTGTATATAATGTAACCCCTCTGTAGGCCAGACTGATTCTCTAGGCCTCTCTGGGCCTGCCAGAGAAGTCTTTATTATACCCTCAAGATATGAGTGTTTGTTATTACTGGCTGAGGTTCATCTTACCAGCGTTCTTGTTTCTCTTTGGATAAATATGGCTTCTGTAGAAGTCAGTGGGAACTCCCACCACACACACTGACACATCCAGAACATGGTCCTGGCCTGGCTCATTGCGTGTGTCTAGAGGCTGGAAAAGTGTCAGATGTATCCTTTCCTCATTTCAGTGACTTTCCTCATAGTCCTGGTTCTTCCAGCATCCCCCAGGGAAACTGGAACAAAGCCTGCCCTTTTGCTCTTTGCATTCGACAAGACTCACCCCTTTTCTGTTGCCCTTCTATATAGTTCAGCCAATGCTACCCCTGAATTTGAAGGTCGGGGAGGTGATGACCTTGGCACAGAGATTGCTAACACCCTCTACCGGATATTTAACAACAAGAGCAGCGTCGACCTGAAGTCCCTGTGCATTAGTCCTCGGGAGCATTGCTGGATTCTCTACGTGGATGTGCTAGTAAGTATCACATTGCTGTACTGGCCATACTCTACCTTTGTTGGAAGCCAGTTGGCCTACTTTCCTCCCACTGCTTTTTCCGTCTTCAGTTGAATGCTTTCAATTTCCAGGGTGAGGTTAGTTGGGAAAAGATTGATCTCCTGTAATAATTTTTAAATTAAATACAACATAGTAGTGCAGGTATAATGCCATCTTACAGTAAAGTTACAGTCATGTCTTGGTAACACCTAAAATTATCCACAGAGGCTGTCAGGGGAGAAGAAAACAAGAGATGCTCTCCAGATGGTGCCAAACAGAGTTGATGGGCAGAGTTTAGACAAGAAGGATAATGGAAAGATGATGAGCTCTTTACATGCATTTTCATGTAACCCTTACAAATGTTTTGTGAGTGGGCACTTGTTTTCCCCATTTATAAGTGAGGGAACTAAGACACAGAGAGGTCAAGTAACTAGCCCAGGAGGTCTCAGCTTGTGAGTAGTGGTACTGGGCCTCAAAGCCAGGTCTGATTAGTGCCAGAGCTGGCTCGTGACCTCACCAAGCCATCCTCCCTCGAAAACACCCTGTAGCCCAGCTACTCTGAGTCCCTCGTTTCCCGAGTGAGGCCCCTGAGGCCCTGCCTCCTCCCTCCTCCAGAGTCTGCGCCTGCAGGAGTCTTTCTAGTCTAGCCCTCCATTTCCTTCCTGGTGCTTCCCTCTCAAATACTCGTCTGCCCAGTTTTTGGCGATTGGCAGTAACTTTTCTTACAGCTGTGATTACTTTTGCCAGTCTCTTGTTCATGTACAGGCTTTTGTTGGGTCTATTTTATTCCTTTTCATTTAATTTTATGAACCTTGAGATTAGTGGCTACATCTTCCACTTCATATTGAGGGCACAGGGCTAAGCCAGTGACCAAACAGGTTCTTTAATGAATCTGAAGATAAAGCCCATCTTGTGGACTGATAGTGAACTTCATGCAAGGAACAGCCCAGCTGTCTATAATTGTCGGCCCTGCATGAAACAGGGCAGGGCTTTCTGGATACTTTTAAATTAATTTGATGATAGATGGGCACAGCTAACCCAAAGAGAGCAGTGCTTACTATTGTCTAGCAGGTTAGGGCTGTTCTGAATGCTGATGCTAATGGGTAAAAATAGTGAAATTACAAGTCCATTTGCTTCTTCTCATCTCTGGTAAGCGGGATGTATTTGTAGTTTGATTCCTACCAAGCAGGTAGTTTTACACGTCCTGGTTTTGAGGAGGCGGGAACTGGCAGCCTACAGTCATTACTGATAAGAGTCAGGCTTCATAGCTGCCCAGGGAGGTGCAGCCCTGCACACTTGTGGTTTGGTAGGAGGCTGGCCTGGTGAGGGGGCCTGATGCTCTTTTGATTCAGGCAAGAAGCCTGTTCTCTCAGTGCAGGCTCTTGAAAAACTGGTGAACATCATAGGGACGTTATCTCAGCTTAGAACCAGCATGCTTCTTCCATGAGCAGGGATATGGTGAGCAGGAGTGTCTCGGGTGCATTGTGTCTTGGTCACCTGCAGGCCTTTCTTTCTTTCTTTCTTTTTTTAATTTTTGGCCACACCCTTCAGCAGGTGGGACCTTAGTTCCCTGGCCAGGGATTGAACCCACGCCCCCTGCAGTGGAAGGCAGAGTCTTAACCACTGGACTGCCAGGGAAGTCCCAGGCCTTTCTTTTTAAGACTTTTTGCATTTGGATTTCTTCTCTAATATTTTTTTAAAGGTTTTACTTATTTTGGAAGAAGATGTGAGCTTTTGAAATGTTGTCATCTTCAGAAAAGTTTTTAATGAATTAGAAAAGCATTTTAAAAATTATATTATTAATGAGGTAGATTACTTTTTGTCATTCACATAATTGCTTTCTGCCTTGGTGGGAACGTACTTCATGCATGTGAGGTAGGAGATAGGCTTTTGTTTGGGGAGTAAGTTTTTGTCCTACATCTAAAAATACATTGAATACATTGAGTCCATGTTGGAGCAAAATGGTGGAAATCCAGTCCTATCACTGGGATTGCAAAAGATGAATCTCCTGTGATTTATTTTTACCAACTGGTCTGGGTAGTCCTCAGGCAGAGCCCATCTTTCAAACAAATATTCACTGGGCAGCCTTCCATGCTTTCATTCTTTTATTGCAGGCACAATTACTTGAAACCTATTATAGTCAGATGATCCACCTGTTTCCAGTATTGGTTTTTTCCCCAGTTGCATTATTTTATGAGAGTAGAAATTTACCATCATGGAAACTTCATTCATCTTTGCTCTTCACAGTTCTTTAATGGCATACTTTTTACCCCAAGTGGGATAGCTTTGGACTTCATGGCACTGACGGTGTACAGGCGACCTTTGGTGGGGAGGTGGGTCACAAGGCTTGTCTTGCGAGGGGCCCCAGGAGTGGTGATGAGACCCGCATGTGGTCTGTGGCACTGGGCATGGGAGGGAAGGTGGAGTGGAGGAGCCACTGCAGCACCCGGCAGTGGCTGTGTGTGGTGCCAGGAGCTGCTCAACCCGGGTGTCTGAGAGGACAGTGCGGGGAAACCCAGGAGGAGCAGGATTTTTGTGGGGAGGCAGGTTTTCTACTTGGTACGCTGTACTTCCTAGCAGTATGGTTTGGAGGTGTACCTTATGAAAAGAAGGCCGTCATCCTCAGAGGCTAACAGAATAAGTTGTCTTGTTCCCCTAAAAGAGCCATTGTTGTATTTGTGCATCTGACGGGAGGTGCATCTGTGACCAAGTGTGTCTTCCTTCCCCTTCCTCAGCTCTGCTCCTGCCCCACCTCTGTTACAGGAGGGGTTTTCTCCTCAGCGAAGGTGGACACCTATGACCTCTCTGGGACCACAGTCCAGTCTCTCTGTAACACTAGTTGTCCGGCACCTCCCCGTTTCCTCCCAGCTCGCGTAGCCCTGTTCAGACAGCCCAGTCAGGCTGCTTTGGGTCTCCACATCCCCCCCAATCTCCCCCTGCTTCTTGGCTGTGCCACTGTGTTTAGCAGAAAGATTCTAGCCAGGCTGGGCCTGCTTGGCAGGAAGAGAGGAAGGTAGGGTCTCTGAGCACCTCTTATGTGCCAGGGATGTAGGGATGTGATCTCATTTAGTCCTCATGGCCACCCTATAGAGAAGCATGGCTTTGCTTCACTGAGGGGGAAACCGAAGCTCGGAGGACACCTGGCCAGCAGGTGGCCGAGAAGAGTGTCAGACGCACGCTGCCCGGCCTGGGTTCCTTGTCGTGCGGTACCCTGTGAGGAGCCAGGCAGGCAAGCTGAGGCCTGGAGTTGGGTGCCTGCCCTTCGGGGGCCCCTCAGCAGATACTTAGGGCTCAGCATTCTGCCCTCTCGATTTCATCTTTTGGTGATAAGCCAGAATGTTGAAAACCAGTGTTTGTGTCCGGCCTTAACGGGACGTGGTGCAGGACAGTAGAAAGAGCTCTGACTGGCCGGCAGGCCCCTGAGCCCACCTGTCAGTGAAGGGTTGGCCGAGGTGCTCTCTAAGTCCTCTCCAGCTTGGAGGCCTCACAGCTGCTAGAGCAGACGTCAGCATTTATCTAGCACTTTCCTTGCATAAAGCAGATACTGTGGGCAGCAGAGTGTAAAACGGTGGTCTTCACCCCTGGCCAGTCATCAGGACCACCTAGGACCTGGAGTAAAAAGCAGTTTCCAGGCCCTCACCCTGCATTGTTAATAAGCTCCCTGACCCTGCATAGCCAGGGTTAGGAACCTGGGCTGTCAACAGTGAAGATGGAGAACATGCAGATGCACTCAGACAGTCTGCGAGGACAACAATGGGAAGATGAAAGAGCAAATGTGACGCCTACTATGTGCCAGACACACTTCTAAGGGCTGTACAGATACTAAGTTGTTCAACACTTCTGGGAGATCGTGTGACTTTCACCCTCCATGAGGCCCAGAGAATGTTAGGTCCCACCCCGGGTTATTCAGTTACCCAGCAAAGATAGGAATCAAACCAGACTGTCTGGCGCAAGAGTCTAGCCAGAGGTGGGGGCCGTGCTGTAGTCTGTACTTGAACCAGGGTACAGGAGAGCTAGTCCAGTTGCTAGACAAACAAGCTGCAGTTACAAAGCCAGTTGGTAATACAGGCTGGGGGATCATATTCTAATAAGCAGTAATTATACCAGGCTGTAGGAAAGATGGTGTCTGCACTGGAGGTTTGCCCAGAAAGCTTAAAGACGGGAATTAGAGTTTGCACTGGGTATGAATGAAGTGCATGAGACATACCAGGTGTGGTTGTTGATTCTTAGTAGAGTTTGGAAGGCCTGGGTTTAGGGCCTGCCTGTCTTCCATAATCACCAGGCTCCTCCTTCCCAGCAGCCCTTCCTCCTGGGCTCTGAAGATAAAGGAATGAACAAAACCAACAGGGTCCAGCCTCACGAGTTGACAGTTCAGATGAAGAGGAGATAGACTCTATAAACAAACACACACGGAAGTACACAACTTTTCTTTCTACACGTGACTTCCTCTCCTCTCTTCCTGTTGGCTTTATTCCATAACTCAGGCCAAGGCGTCTTTAAAATAAGGAAGAAGGATGTGTTGCCTTCCTCTTAATAATGTGCTGTAACCCTCCCTGTTCAATGAGCGCACGAGTACAGTCTACACTTTTGCTCATGGGGAAAAACGTGTGAAAGACCTTAGTTGTTACTACGCTTAATGTAGAACAGGGAGTGTTAGGTGTTTGAGCATCAGATGTACATAGGTAATTACGTGCAGTAGTAACTGCACTAATCAACATGGCCCTGGTGGCAGCTGCAGCATCAGTGGCCACCATTTTTTACTTGTTTGGAGGCCAGGCATATGTTAGCAAAGATGAGAGTAACACTTGCCAAGTGCAACTGAGAGTTACCTGGGGCAAAACGCAGGTGATGAGTTCCTCCTTCAGTGCAGGCCTGACTGGCTGAGGAGCTGCACCACAGGCTGAGGCCTCTGAGTGTTGGTACCACAGCCAGGGCAATAAGGCAGCGTGTGCGGTTAGGGTGAAGAGCCAGTGTGTGTCAGTGAGCCAGGAGAGCAGCCACGCGTTCTTGTCTTTGTAAACACTTGGTTGGCACTTCTCAGGAACCAGTGTCCTTTACTGGGGATAATACTTAAAGTAACAAATGATGCTACCTTCTTCTTCTCCCCCTCACTCCCCGTCTCCCTTAGCTCCTGGAATGTGGTGGAAATTTGTTTGATGCCATCTCCATTGCTGTAAAGGCTGCGCTCTTCAATACAAGGTATGTCTTCCTGGAAACAGCCCCCTGGGCCCGTGGAGAACCTGAGCAGCCACCTGTGATGAACCACCTGGGCACTGCTACTGGAGCTCGTAGGAGAAGATAACAAGGGGTTTCAGCATTGACAATGGTGGTATTTAATTTTATGCTTCAGAAAACAGATTTTATAAGTTATAACTAAATATATTTCTGTATTTATTTTTTTGGATTATTATTTTCATAAGTAAACATGTACCATATAGAAAAATATTAGAAAACTACAGGGCAGCAAAAAGAGTAGAAACCAGAGACACAGTCAGTTTTCCAAATACTGTCACTAGATAAAGCTCCATGGAGACAGGGGTTTTGCCTGTTTTGTACTCTGCTGTCTCCCCAGCGCCATCAACAGTGCCTGACACATACTCCTTGATTGGACACGTGAATGTTCTCAAAGCAGGGTAGCAGCCTGATGTTTGGTTTAAGTTAAGAGCGGGAAATGATGATGCCACTGTGGTTCAGCTTCCCAGACAGGCTGTGTAGCAGAGGACATGGCACTAAGCTTTCTTGGAGTTGACATTCCCTCCGACTGTTTGATGATACGGCCTTTTCCTTCTCTATGCACAAGGTTCTTTGAGGAAAGTTTGCAGCATTTGAAAATAAATATGTGGAGGAGGGTGTTCATTCCATGAGAGAGCTTACATTATGGTAATGGGGGGTCCTGGGGTACTTGAAAATGAGGATTAAAACTTCTAGGGATATAGCCTAAGGAATTAATTGGATAAGTGAGCAAAGATATTATTCGAAGATGTTTATCACAGCTTCTTTGTAGTGATGAGAAGTTGGAAACAACCTGAATGTCCCAACATAGGGGATTGAAGTCTACACAGCAGCATATTTAGTATGTCTGTAAATATATATATCCCCAGATGGTCATTGTGGTTATTTTCCAGTGCTCATATCATGGGTGATTTAAAATTTATCTGTATTTTAGAGTTTTTCTGTGGTGAATTTACACTACTTGCACAATTTAAAACAAAACAAACAAAAACAAAGATAAATAAATGTAGGTCAGAAATTGCAGGATGGAATATTTGCTGAGAATGAAAGCTATAGAGTCCCTTAACCCTAGCTGTGCCACTAGACTCCTGGCTGACACTAGTCAAGGGTGGGCCTGGCACTTGTGGCCACTGTGAGGGCTCAAGTACCAGATGCCATCAGCAGCAGCCTGGGCTTGGGCTCCGTTGGAGAAGAAAGGAAGTCGCCATCTGTTGTACCTCAAGCGTCAGAAATTACTTCCTGTCTGCCAGCTGGTTTCCATGGGCACCAGGGCAAAAAGGGAGAGTAGAACCAGATGAGGCGGTTTGGCTGTGGGGGAGGTGTTGGGCAAACTGTACATCAGGATGATAAACCCAGCTGCTCAGGATGGGGAGGACACCTGTCATGGCCATAGCTGCAAGTCTCATTCCCAGAGCAAGAACAGCCCTGCGGGCAGCAAGGGATGCGGACTCGGCAAGGCACTGGGTCCCTCTAGTGTATGGAGAGACCTTTGGTACAGCCAGGGCCTTTTAGAAGGGTAGAGGCCATTCTCTCGACAGTATCCTCTAGCCCTTCTGCTGAACCATATTGTGGCCAGAGGGTTGGGAAAGGGTGTGTGTGTGTGTGTGTGTGTGTGTGTGTGTGTGTGTGTGTGTGTGTGTGTGTGTGTGTGTGTGTGTGTACGCTTATTTTTTACCATGCCAAAATTCAAACTGGTTACCTGATTTGTTCAAATAGGTTATTACTTAGTACTTACACCCTGGGGGCCCCTGACATGGAGACTTCATCCAGGGCAGACCCTGGCAGGACTCCTTAGTCCTTGTGGACATTCTCTGGCTGAAACTCCTTTGCTCTGGACGTTGGCTTGTGTAGGCATGGCCAGCAGGCTGAATCATAAGGGTCTTTTGTTAGAGGCACAGGGAAAAGCACCAACACTGTTTCTATAACAGTAGCTGGCTGGACCACCTCTTCCTTCCTGGCTCCACCCCACACTGGAATGAACTGACTTTATGGCTCAAATATATTTTCAGCACCCAGCTCAAGAAACAGAACACTGCCAGCCCCCCAGAAGCCCTCCCACCCTGTACCCCCATGCAAGTCGCTATACCCACAGAGGATAACCACAGTCCTAAAACAATAGATTGGTTGGTGCTTGATATAAATGGAATCATGCAGTGTTTTCTCTTTTATGTCTGCCTCGTTCACTGAGCATTATGTTTTGAGACATCTGTATTGTGGCCTGTAGTCATACTTTGCTTTTTGCTGTAGGGTGTTCCACTGTGTGAATATGCCACAGTTTATTTATCCATTCTTCTGTTGATGGATCTGAGTAGTTTCCAGTTTTGAGCTATTGCAAATAATGTTAGTAGGTAATGCAAAACAGCTTTCCAAAGTGCTTTTACCAAATGATACTCCCATTAGCAGTGTATAGAGTCTGAGTTGCCCTGCATCTTTGCCAGCCCTTGGATTTCTTTTTGTGTTTTTAGTATTAGCCGTCCTGGTGGGTATATCTTGGTATCACATTTTAGTTTTACTTTGCACTTCCCTGATGAATATTTAAGTTGAGCACCTTTCTGGCAATAAACATAGCCAGTATGTTTATTGGCTATGTGAATAGCCTCTTTCATGAAGTTCCTGTTGAAGTCTTTTGCCCATTTTTCTGTTGGGTCGTGTGACTTTCTCTTATGTTTGGTAGGAATTCTTTATGTAATATGTGAGTTTATATACACATACACACACACAGAGAAATATTTTCTCCACTCTGGATTATCTTTTAGTTTCCAAATAATGCCTTTTAATTATTTATTTATTTAGGCTGTGTCGGGTCTTAGTTGCAGCACGTGGGATCTTCATTGCGGCATGCGGGATTTTTAGTTGCAGCATGTGAACTCTTAGTTGTGGCATGTGGGATCTAGTTCCCTGACCAGGACTTGATCCCGGCCCCCTGCACTGGGAGCATGAAGTCTTAGCCATTAGAGCACCAGGGAATTCCCCAAATAATGCCTTTTGACAAACAGAAGTTCATAATCTTAATATATATTATACACACACAGAGAGGCATATCTTGATTTTTTTTTTTTTTTTGCGGTACGCAGGCCTCTCACTGTTGTGGCCTCTCCCGTTGTGGAGCACAGGCTCCGGACACGCAGGCTCAGCGGCCATGGCTCACGGGCCCAGCTGCTCCGTGGCATGTGGGATCTTCCCGGACCAGGGCACGAACCCACAACCCCTGCATCGGCAGGCAGACTCTCAACCACTGCACCACCAGGGAAACCCGGCATATCTTGTTTTACTGCACTTCACTTCATTGTGCTTAGCAGATACTGCGTTTTTTACAAATTGAAGGTTTGTGACAACGCTGCGTTGAGCAAGTCTATCAGTGCCATTTTCCCAGCAGTATTTTCTCACTTCATGTCTCTGTGTCATATTTTGGTAATTCTTGCAATATTTTGGACTTTTTCATTATTCATATATTTGTTATGGTGACCTGTGATCAGTAATCTTTGATGTTACCATTGCAAGATGACTACGACTTGCAGAAGGCTCAGATGATGGTTATCATTTTTTAGTAATAGAATCTTTTTATATTAAGGTATGTGCATTGTCTTTTTTTGTTTTTTTGTTAGATAAAATACTATTGAATACTTAGTAGACTGCACTATAGCGTGAACATAACTTTATATGCAAAAAATTCGTGTGACTCACTTTATTGCCGTAGTCTGGAACCAAACCTGCAGTATCTCCAAGATGTGCCTCTGTGTGTGTGTGTGTGTGTGTGTGTGTGTGTGTGTATTCAATTATAATATAATTGAATCTGTTATTTTTTTCTCCCCTTTACAGTGAGTACTTTCTGTCCTATTCAATAAATCTTTGTCTACTCTAAGGTCTTGAAAATGTTCTTAGTTTTTCTTATGAAAGCTTTATTGTTTTATCTTTCACCTTTACATCTGCAGTCCATTTGGTATGTGTATGGTGAGAGGTAGGGATCGGGATTCATTTTTGGATATCTGGTTGACTAAGCATCATTTTACATTTTATTTTTTAAGTTTATTTTTTTATTGAGGTATCATTCATTTACAGTATTATAGTAGTTTCAGGTGTACAACATAGTGATTCAGTATTTTTATATGTTATACTCCATTTAAAGTTATTATAAAATATTGGCTATATTCCCTGTGTGGTATAATATATCCTTGTACCTTATTTATTTCATTCATAGTACTTCATGCCTCTTAATCCCCTACCTCTTTCTAGCCCCTCTCCCTTTCCCTCTCCTCAGCATCATTTTTTTTTTTCCAGCCATGTGGCATGCGGGATCTTAGTTCCCTGACCAGGGATCGAATCTGGGTCCCCTGCAGTGGAAGCGTGGAGTCTTAACCCCTGGACCGCCAGGGAAGTCCCTCCCTAGCATCCTTTTTTAAAAGACCTCCTTTCCTCACTGCACTCAGTGTCACCTGTACACTTTTGGCAGGGCTGACACGGAGCTCAGGCATAGCATGACTTCATCTTGTGAGGCACAGGGATTCCAACTCAAGAAAAAGAAGTTATCATCCTTCCTTTCAGTTAGTGGGAATTTTAATTGTGCTTCTGCTTCTAGGATACCAAGAGTTCGTGTTCTGGAAGATGAAGAGGGCTTGAAGGACATTGAACTGTCTGACGACCCCTATGACTGCATCCAGCTAAGTGTGGAGAATGTCCCCTGTATCGTCACCCTGTGCAAAGTATGAGCTTATATCTCATGGTTTTTGTCTTCCCTGTGGATCTCCTTCAACGCGTTAAGGTTACCTAGTAGATTGAGAAGTTATAGTTTCACAACCCATATAGTAGTCTTAACCCTCGAATAATTTTGTTATACTAGAGACCACTACCATGAGCACCTCTTTCTTTTCTTTTTAACTGGAAGATAATGGCTCTGGTCCCAGGAGCACATGAGTGGGTTCATAGTAATAGTAGCCAGAGTTTGCTAAGCCCCTTCTACCTACCAGGCATTTCACCAAAACACCCTGAATGCATATTTCCTTTAATTCTCTCAACTCTATGGTGTCTACGCTGCTTGAGTAGTAAAAGGGTGGTTGAAAGGTGGACACTGTCCCCTCTGTGGCCCTAATGTCCACATCTATGAAATAAGGGGGTTGGAGCAGGGCCTGGGTGTCTAATACATCAAGTGTGGTTTTTCCATTAGCACTGAGGCCTGTGGAGCATAACACCTGGCTGATGCTGATGTGTAACTTGCACCTCCCAAGGCTGTGCAAAGAGGCCTGTTTTGGCTGAGATTGTCGCTGACTCCACGCAGGATTCGTTATATAAAAATCAGACTGAACTGGTCAGGTTTAATTCCACCAGAATCGCTTCACCCAGGCTCTGGTGAAGCATTGGGACGACTGGAGCCACCTGCCCTTGACTCATTCTTGAGCTTGTCCCTTAGCATGGGCTCTCTTGATTCATCTTTGTCATCAGTGAAACTTCCAGGGGCCTGTTAGAAACCCCCTGGTTGGCCTCTGACTTGGAAGGTCTCTGAATTATAATGCCACCACCCTTCCCCCTACCCCATATTTCCATTTCATGCTTCTGTTACACTGGTTACACAGTAGCCTGTGATAGAGTGATCGAACGGTACTTCAAATATTTCCCATATGAGCAGGAACTAAAATAAGACCCAAATGGGAGACACAGGTTCTTTGCTGGTGTAGATATTCCCTCCACGAGGCTCTCAAAAGTGGGGATCTGGGATGTGCGTTGCCCACGCACGTGCACTGCTGCCTGACTTTGCAGATTGGTTATCGGCACGTGGTGGATGCTACTCTTCAGGAGGAGGCCTGCTCCTTGGCCAGCTTGCTGGTGTCCGTGACCAGCAAGGGAGTTGTGACATGCATGAGGAAAGTGGGAAAGGGCAGCCTGGACCCAGAGAGCGTCTTCGAGATGATGGAGGTGAGACTGGTTCTGAAGCAGGTGCTTGGACCTGGCTGGGAGTATTGGCTGCCTCCTGCCCCCTTGGTCACGCTGTGGGAATTCTCCCCATTGACCCCCTTCACCCCAGGCTTGGGGCTTGGAGAGCAGCTGGTATGAGCCAGATGTCGCTGAGCTAGCTGAGGGTGGTGGTGGTGAGGGCTCTGGACCAGGAAATGGCGACCTGCTCATAAGAGTCTCTTATCCTTTCCCTCTCTCATCCTCAGTTCCATATTTCTGAATGAGAATATTGGACTGATAATGTGAAGAGTCACTTGTAACTCCAAAATTCCAAGTTTCTGTGATTTGATAAGGGAATTGAAATCCTGGCTGACTGCTTCCCATCCCTTGAAGGGAGTGAGCGGAGGTGGAGCCAGGGGGCTGAAGGATGGCCATCTCCCCATTCTTCGTGGGTCTGGAAGTGTTTAAGTGGAGATGAATAGGAAAGGTGGGAAATCCTCTTGACTGGCGGATTGCTCCCCTCAGGTCTCCTCAGGCCTGGCAGCACCACTAGGGTGCTTTCCAGCTGCTCTGTACTGATTGGTCGACAGGTCTGTCCCCCACATTGGCCTGGAAGCCCCTCTGCGGCAGGGACCAGGTCATGCTGACCTGTGTCTTTCCAGACCTTCCTTCCCTCGTGTCCACCTTGACTTTCCAGAAGTCTTTGAGGACTTTGAGACTGACAGACTGACTGACTGACTGAATTGCCAGGAACAGAGTTAGCCAGCCCCAGTTTTTTGCTTTAGTTAACCACTGCCTCACAACACATGCCCAGAGGTCATCTATACTCTTCTTTCATTTCTAGAAATAGTGACTTCTCACTATTGTGCACTTAATGTCTGTTGTTATTTTTGTCATCTTACTTGAAAGCATAAAATTGGCCTTGTGTATAGTGTTGAGGGCCCAAGCATAAGCTCTGAAGACAGACTGCCCGG
This sequence comes from Delphinus delphis, assembly GCF_949987515.2. NCBI lineage: Eukaryota > Metazoa > Chordata > Mammalia > Artiodactyla > Delphinidae > Delphinus > Delphinus delphis. Next base: position 61,838,675 of record NC_082692.2, read on the forward strand.
GTTGCAAATGTGGGTTCTGGGCCACAGTTCCCTCATCTGCAAATGGGGATAACAACAGTAGTAGTGCCTGCTGCTGCAGGTGTTGTGAGGGGTGGGCAGGCTGAGTGGAGGGGAAGCACGTGTCAGAGCGTCTGACGTGTCGTCAGTTTGCAGTTAAGTGTCAGCTCCTACTCTGTGCCCCATTAAGCACCCTGAGTTCAGGTGTCTCCAACTGTGCATGGCAACAAGGGTTCTTCTTAAACAAAAGCTCTTAAAAAGCTTTATAATAAGTTCTGCCAGAGGCCTCTAGATGAGTGGCTCTCAAATATTGTTTTCGAAGGAATTCCCCCCTCATCCCCCCACCAGGAGAGTTTGATGAGAATTGCAGTTATCTAAACAACAACAGAAACAATAAATAATAGTTAACGTTTATTGTGTGCTTACTACATGTCAGACTCTGTTTTTAGTGCTTTAAATAATATCGTGTCATTTACTCCTCAACAACCCCGTGAGGAAACTGTTGTTACCCTTATTTTTATAGACGAGGAATTAAGGCACGTAGAGAATAAGGAACTTGCCTACAGGCTTCACAGCTTGTAAATGCGGGAGCTAGGATTCAAACCTGGACTGTGTGCCTCCAGCCAAGAGCTATTTTAACCTCATAAACCAGGTCAGCCATGGATGGGTGGGAGAACCAGAGTGCTGTCCAGTGAGCTGGGCTTCATCTTCCCCTGGGGCTCGGGAATGAGGTCTGCAGACCCTGCTCAGAGGGACCATGGCCCTGAGGCCCTGTCTCACCATTTGCCTCACATGGGGAGGCAGCATTCTGGAGATGCCGCTCGTGGTAAAGCTTAGAAACCCAGGTTGTTGTGCGGCTGCCACCCCCAACCCCTGCAGTCTCTTTCCTGCAAGTCCAGGTTCAGACTTCTCAAGTCCTGGTGTCCTGTCTGTCTCATCTCCTCTTCTCCTCTCCCTGCCTTCATTCACGTGAATAATCAGTTCCTCTACTAAATCAACTTGGACATTTTTTCTTTTTTCTAACGTCATGATAAAAATCTTCCCAAAGTCACTTTGGACCTTAACCCTGACTTTGCATTTCACAGAACTGATCACTCCCCAGCCTGTAGACTGAGATCTTCTCTTCATATGAGTTTTCCGTAATTCTTAAGAGTCTCATCCCTTGTTATAGTCAGGGGTCAGGGGAGAAGGCACACAGCCCTAGGGAGAATCCACCTATGACTAGGAGGATTGGGGTGGGGGTCAAGGCCTGGGTGCCTTTCTCCCTGACATTGTTGGGAATGGAACCGGTGGCACAGGTGAAACTAAAACTGCTATGGGAACGTGGAAGGCTTGATGAAGAGACTTGCAATTGGTTCACTGTATTCTTAACCTGATTCATGGGATGGAAAAACAGTTGCCTAAAGAAAGATTTTTGTTGTATAGTTGGGTTTTTTTGCCGGGGCCCCCTTCTTTCTGCTGTGTAGGAAATCTGTGGGTTGTCTGACCTCCTGACCTGTCTTGATTCCAACATTTCACGCCTTTAGCTTCTCTGCATGTCAGTAACATCAAAGACTATCCGGGTATTGACTTTGGTCCTATCTGAGCAGGTCTCCTTTGGTGGCAGGTGAATTAGAAACTGCTTGTTAACATGGGTCCTCAGCACCATCTGTTCCTTCATCAGACAGATTTTTGGATTCACTTGGCCTCCCCATGCCTTCTCACTGCAGCACAGTGGCTGTAACCAAGACCTGATTGGGTTGACAGTTTTGCTGCTTCTATTAGCAGCAGCTAAGGACTGAGGCAGCCTTTGCTGCTTGCTGCTTTGGGGTTTGCCTTCTTCTTCCTTTTTTTTTTTTTCCTTTTTCAAAATGGAGGTTTTTCCAGAATGCAACTACTATGTAGTCGGGGTTTGGGGTTTGTTTTTATACTGACTTGTTAATTAAATAAAAGTCCTGTAAGGCAGATGGAACGTGTGCAGCTTTACAATGGCTAGCTGGCGGGGAGCTTCTCTTGGTCAGAGTGTGTGTGCCTCACAAGCGGGCCTGTGCCCTCTTCCATCCCTTCTGTGTCCTGCAGACCAGCAAGCGCGTGGGCAAGGTGCTGCACACCTCCCTGCAGAGCGTCCTACACAAGGAGGAAAGCCTGGGGCCCAAGAGACAGAAAGTTGGATTCCTGGGATGATGTGCACATCAACCCCCAACTGCCACGTGTTTGTTTTCTACTTTTCCTTTTAAGCTGAAGTCTGTGTACATTTTTCTTAAGTATTATGAATTTAAGGCAACATTTGTACATGTAAAATTAAAGTCTGATTTATGGTCTGGCTTGATATGGCTAGAGTTCCTCAGCTGTAAGCCAAGATGCCATTCGGTGACCCCTCAGAGAGTCTGACCCTTGTCTAGTGAAGGACAGCTAAGTCCAGAGGTCTGCTCCAATGCAAGGGCTCTGGTCACAGGCCTCCCCAGGGAGACTTACCACCTGCCACAGGAGATCAGAATAACAACATCAAGACCTAGCAGTAAAATGGTTCAAAGGAAATGTTTATGATATGTATATTGTCAATCTTTCTCCCCTGTAGAGCCTACAAAATAAGAATCACACACAAAAAATGTAAATTCGGGCTTCCCTCGTGGCGCAGTGGTTGAGAGTCCACCTGCTGATGCAGGGGACACAGGTTCGTGCCCCGGTCTGGGAAGATCCCACATGCCACGGAGCGGCTGGGCCTGTGAGCCGTGGCCGCTGAGCCTGCGCGTCCGGAGCCTGTGCTCCGCAGTGGGAGAGGCCACAACAATGAGAGGCCCACGTACTGCAAAAAAAAGAAAAATGTAAATTTGCCTCGTGTATTTGGGGGCTTCTTGGTGGGGGAGATGGAGGAGGCGCTCTGCTCCAGGTACAGACCCAGGGCTTCTGCCTGGCTGGTGAGCCTTCCCGAGTTTTGGGGGAAGCCCAGTTCTTGCTTCTTGCCCTCCAAGAGATTCCCAACCTAGCTCCCCTAGAGTCCGGGGCTTAACATGTACTTTGGTCCTTAGCCAACCTTTCTTATCACTCTTGTTTAGAACTTACTTTGTGTTTTTTTTTTTTTTTTTTTTTTTTCGGTACGCGGGCCTCTCACTGTTGCAGCCTCTCCCGTTCGGAGCACAGGCTCCGGACGCGCAGGCTCAGCGGCCATGGCTCACGGGCCCAGCCGCTCCGCGGCATGTGGGATCCTCCCAGACCGGGGCACGAACCCGTGTCCCCTGAATCGGCAGGCGGACTCTCAACCACTGCGCCACCAGGGAAGCCCATTACTTTGTGTTTTATAGCCACTCGCTGGTGTTTTGTAAGATTTCCATGTTTTATCAGCATTAAGAGGGCTGCTTCAGAGATGTTGTCATTTGATTACTCAGCTCAGCTTCCTACTCTGGGGACAGAAGGAGAGGCCATTCTCAATGGCGCCAGGAGGCTCTTTCTATAAGCCTGTGTTCTACTCACAGCGCAGTGTGTTGGAATTAAGTCTATTCATGGGTTGAGCAGTCTCTATTTTTTCTCCAGGGGAACTGAAACTCCCCAATCAATCCTTGAAGAGAGCCCTGGGGAAGGAGCTGATTCATGAAAGAGCGCATTTCAGCCGTGGCATTTACTCTCTGCATTTCAGTTAGACAAATAGGGTAAGGAGTTAGGAAGTTATTGCCTAATGGAAAGAACATAATGCGAGCTGAAGCCCTTAAGGACTGACTCCAGAGGTCCTGGCGTGGGCACCTCCTCCCGGCATGGCCAGTTATGTCCTGTGGAGAGAAGCAGCTGCCTGGACTTGGACCTGGAGCTGCTGCCCTGTTGAGAAAATAGCCTGGGTTCTCTTTTTTCTTTATTTTTTTCCCAGTGATTGTCCTTACAGGCGCCATGACAGTGCTCCCAGGGAGGCTGCAGTCAGCCTGTTTCTCTTCCCCTGCCCCTGGTTGACTGACCGTGCTGGAACATTAACAGTGGGACTGCACAGATGCAACCAGAATGTGAATAAAGTTTAGAAACCTTCAGTTTTGATGATTAAAGACATCAGATAGTTGAGACAGACAGGTGAGGCCTTCCCAGGCCAGTTGTACAACAGCTACCCAACTGGGCCTGCTGGCTAAGCAGTTATGGTGCAAATGAAGGGAAGAAGTAGATGTTAGCGTCTGTGTCTACCACCCCATCCATACCTTCCCTTGAAGGCCACCCCACCTGGAAGAAGGGTACATCACAAATGAAACAAAATACCAAATGAGCAAGGTCTCTCCAGGAGAGGCTGTATTAGAACTGTCTGATGGTTGCAGCTCTCAGAATAAGTGAAAACTGAAGGCAGAGACTGGCAAAGACTTGGAAAAATATTGTCCTGGGGAAATCCACTGCTTCATCCAGCAGAACCAGAGCTGTTTTTAGTGGCCATTAAATAAATGCCAGGGAGAAAAACTAAAGTCAGCCAAAAGGCAATCAACAGCTTGTGGGTGGGGAGGGTAAGGGTGGGCATAGAAGGAATGAAATGTTATAGAATATTCAAATTGGTTTTATTGTTTCTGTGATTCCTTGGTCTCTCAAACTGTGTAAATTCAAGCCTGCAAAACACATGAATTTAAAATACTGACAGCAGTTTGCATTTTGCTCAATAAAGGCTGTGGTCTCATATAACTGCCAGTCGAGCATAAACCTGTGTTATTCAAAACTTTTTGGAAATAATCTGGCAGTGGGTATTAAAAGTCTTAAAAATTTCATGCCCGCTGACCTAAAACTCCACTTCTGGAAATGTAACCAGAGGAGAGTAAAAACATGAAGTATAAAGAAGTTCATGCCAGTATCACTGCTTGCGCAAGAATGGCAGAGCTGCAAAGCAGCCTGAAGGTGCATCCTTGGCAGGTTCCTTTGCCAGAGACAGGGCTTTCTTCAGGAAGAAAGGGACTCTGACCTGGGATAAAGACAGGATCTTGGTCCCTCATTCTCCCCGGAACACTTTAGGCAGGCAGAAGAAGCCCCCACCCCTAGCTAAAGGAGAGCAGCCGTTTCCCAAAAGAAACACTGTACCAGTTCCCATGCAAGGACCATACTGAGGCAGATGTCTCACAAGGTGATACTTGTCAACCTCTGCCCCACCTTCCCTCATTGGCTCCAGACCCATAACTAGGGTCTGATTACAGCCCATCCTGAGCAGGGAAATGCAGTCCCTGCCATGGGAAGAAAGATATTACTCATCAAAATAATTGCAAGACCTGGCTTGGCAGGTACCAAGGAAATAGAGGGGGGAGTGGATCTGAGGGTGTTGGACCAGGGCCAGGGCTGAAAAGGGGGTTTAATGTCCTAGCAAGGAGGTCTGAAGCTGTCCTAATTCACTGCTGGGATAGCCCCTGAAGTTGGACCTGGCCAGCACCTGAAGTAAATGAGGAGGAGACACCAGAACTGAATAAACTGAAAAAGCAACAATGCTTCTTAGATCTGTAAGAGAAGTGAGGTCACAGGGCAACCACTGCTCCCCAAATCAGAGAGACCAACAGGCAAATCCAGCGAAATTAATATAGCTATATGAAGCTTACTTTAAATATGAGACATATAGATTAAAAGTATCAATAAATGGAGGAAGAAAGATAAACCACGGTAACAATCAAAAGAAAGCTAGAGCAGCTATATTAATTTCAGACAGAGGAGACTTCAGAGCAAGGAGAGTTATCAGGAATAAAGAGGAACATTACATAATGATAAAGGGGTCAGTTATCCAGGAGGACATAAAAATCTGTAATGTGTATATGCCTAACAACAGAGCATTAAAATACATGAGGTAGGACTTCCCCACTGGCGCAGTGGTTAAGAATCCGCCTGCCAGTGCAGGGGACACAGGTTCTATCCCTGGTCCGGGAAGATCCCACATGCTGCAGAGCAGCTAAGCCCACGCACCACAACTACTGAGCCTGCGCTCTAGACCTTGCGAGCCACAACTGTTGAGCCTGTGGAGCCACAAGTACTGAGCCCGCGTGCTGCAACTACTAGGCACAGGTGCACCTAGAGCTCGTGCTCTGCAACAAGAAGCCACTGCAATGAGAAGCCCTCACACCATAATGAAGAGTAGCCCCCGCTCGCCACAACTAGGAAAGCCCACGCAGAGCAACAAAGACCCAACACAGACAAGAAAAAAAGATGTTTAAAAAATAAAAATACATGAGGTAAAAACTGATAGAACAGCAAGAAGAAATACATGAATCCACTATCATAACTGGAGACGTCAACACCCCTCTATCAGAAATGGACAGATGGAGCAGGCAGGAAATTGGTAAGGACATATTTGGACTCAGCAACACCATCAATCAACTGGACATATTGGACATCTATAGACTGCTGCGTCCATCAACAGCTGGATACACACATGGAACATTCACCAAGATAGACCACATTCTGAACCATAAAATGCACCTTAACAAATTTAATAAAACAAATCACAATGATCTGATCTCAGAACACAATAGAATTAAACTAGAAATCAATTACAGAAACATAGCCAGAAAATCCCAAAACACTTGGAGATTAAACAACAAACTTCTAAATAACACCTGGGTCAAAGTAGAAATCTCAAGTGAAATTACGAATTTTGAACTAAATGAAAACGAAAACACAACTTATCAAAATTTGTGGGTTGTAGCAAAAGCAGTGCTTAGAAGGAAATTTATAGCCTTGAATACATATATTAGAAAAGAAGAAAGATCTAAAACCAATCATCTAAGCTTCCACCTTAGGAAACTAGAAGAGCAAATTAAATCCAAAGTAAGCAGAGGAAAAGAAATAATAAAAATTAGAGCAATATAGATATCAGTGAAATTGAAATCTGAAAATCAATAGAGAAAATCAATGAAACCAAAAGCTTGTTCTCTGAAAAATTCCAGAGAAGGGAGAGAGCTTTAGAAGGGAGCAGTCTGTCACCAGTCATTTCATTCCCTGGGGGCATCTGCAGATTCTGGACATGGGCTCTATGAGGAGTTCCACGGGGGGAAAAAGAGAAACCAGCAAAACATAACTAGTGAGGTTGTGCAGGGCTAGTGTGATAATTTGGAAACTTCAGGATCCCTAAATGCACAACTGGGTTTGTATTTGTCGAATTTTAAGCCCATTTGTGGAGGGGTCGAGGGACAGGTGTCAAAAAGGCAGATGGAAATCTATAGTATCCTACAAAACTAATCAGATTTTCTATTTCTTCCTGTGTGACCTATTATAGCTGAAGACATCAGGTAAGTGCAAAACGGCCACACGCCCAGTTTACTCTTCCCAAACTTACAAGTCAGGTCATTTACTGTCTCAACCCTGGAGTCGAAGGAGTAAAGTGGTGGACAGAGGCCCTGGATCTCTGAGGGCGGTGCACCTTCTGTCACAAGTGCTCCTTTCCCACACCTTTGCAGGTGGCCCAGCTGCCTCACACACAGGGTCTCCACACGCTCCTTACAAGAATCCCATTGTGTAGGCAGAGATTATTGCCCTATTTTATGAAAGAGGGATCTGGGTCTTGAATAACTTGCCCCAGAAAACACAAGTGCCAGGTGTCTGAGCTCCACTTAGAATCCAGGACTCCCAGTTCTCTTTCCACTAGGATACTGCTGACCTTTAGGGACAAAACAACAAGGAATGTGGCCCCATGGTGCCAAGAACTTGGCTCGGTGGGGTATTGCCTCCCCCAGTACTGTGTGCCCCAGGGCCTGGCACACAAGGACAGAGGCAATACTTGTTGAATGAATGACAACAAGGTTGTCAAAAAGGGTTCAGAAAGGAGCAAATGACTTTCCTAATGACGGTCATTGAGACCATGGTAATAGGCCATTTGTCTTTGGTTCTGACTAAGGGCCAAGACTGCCCTTGCAATATATTCTTGGAGATGTGCACCCTGGATGTTCTTACCTTTGAAGAGAGTGTGGAAATTCTCTGCTCCATAGGCGGGGCCTCATTTCTGTTGATATAGGGCCAGTGGAGCTAAAAGGAAACATCTGTGCAGGGAGAGGGTAGGGGTGGGGGATGGTTCCACGTTGGGCCAGAAGTTTTCATGTTGTTTGGGCTGACATGGGTGGGGTGGCCAGAGCTTGTTTTATATACTCAGACTTCCAACAGCTTTGGAGGGAAAAAAAAAAAAAAAAAAAACAACGCTTAAAACCTGAAATGTGCCTTTTAGAGCTCTCTTCAGATTTTTCTGCCTCTGGCTTTATTGTCAAGATGATTCTTTGTGCAGGGAAACTGATGTGAAAAGACTGGGCCCTGAGGGTGGTGTGTTAGCTCATAGACTTTTCCTTGAGGGTGGGTCATTCGTGAACATTAACCCAGCATCGTTCTCCTGGCTGAAACCACCCCCACTTGCTGCTGCCCTACCGGCTGGTAGAGGCCTCTGGGACGGTGCCACCAGAAGATCTTTTACGCTGGGACGATGAAATCCATAGACCTCACCGGGGCTGCTGGTGAGTCCACTGGAGGTGGCTGCAGTGCTGGTTCTCACCTAGCCAGGGAGAGCTGGGGGTGGACAAGAGGACCCGGGGGTTCAATGGCCATAAGCTTATTAACACTGGCAGCAAGTGAGGCATGGTGGCTACAAAGAGGTGGGTTCTGAACAGCGTGTCCATTTGGACCACGGGAGGCACAGCCCCCTGCCCATGGCAGACTGCTTGAGAAAACACACCACAGCGAGGACAGTGACAAGCAGAATTCTATCCAAAGGTGATTCGGGGAAGATAAGTCCAGGAACCATATCTCAGAGGAAAAGTTGGGAGGAAGCGGGGAAGGAACACGGAGAGGAGGCAGTCAAAGAGGGACATGAAGGCCAGTTGCAAACATTTGCTGGCCTCTTAAATGACTGCTCCAGAGGCCGGCGCCAGGGACCACAGGGTGATGTTTCGGAGGCCTGCCTGCCTCACCACAGGGGGACTTTATAACAAGCTGAGTGTCTAATGATGGAACCAGCTACTTTGCAGAGTAATGAGCTGCTCGTCCCGGGAAGGATTTAAGCAAGCACATGGAGACATCGGACAGGCTCAATGGAAAAGGACAGCCCATATCGAGTGGTGGTTAAACCAGGTGGCCTCTTCCCATCTGCTTTTTATCTCAAAGGTTGAGGGACGGTGGGCCACTTGCCTTTGTTGAGGCCCACCTCAGTCCCACTGGCACAGGGGGCCCCTCACATTGCACTCCCAGGGCCTCACACAGGCCTGGGCACATTGTGAAGTGAATGAGGGACCGATGGGGCAAGAACAGTTCCAGGCGGGTCCTGACACAGCCTGGCTCTGTGTGGCTCCTGTGGGATGACACCTAGAGCAGGGGGTTCCGGGTTTCTGAACGGCCACAGCAGAGCTTCTCTGGGACCTCCTCTCCAGCATAGCCAGGGCACGGCCTCAACAATCAGGCCTGTCCTGGCCTCACACTTGGAAACAAACTCCTCCCATTTCCCTGCTGCCAAAAAGCTGAGGTGAGAAAATCAAGAAAGCAATGGAGGGCTTCCCTGGTGGTGCAGTGGTTGGGAGTCCGCCTGCCGATGCAAGGGGACGCGGGTTCATGCCCCGGTCTGGGAGGATTCCACGTGCCGCGGAGCAGCTGGGCCCGTGAGCCATGGCTGCTGGGGCTGCACATCCGGAGCCTGTGCTTCACAATGGGAGAGGCCACAACAGTGAGAGGCCCGCGTACCACAAAAAAAAAAAAAAAAGAAAGCAATGGAGTTTCAAAAAGAGAAAAAGAATTTTAATTTTCTCTTGCTATGTGCTACCCACCCAAAGTTCCAGGAAGCAAGGCTCCCTGCCTGTTAGGTTGCATAATCCTCAGCCCTAAACCATCCCACTGAGGGGCCAGCTGTGAATATAAAACCCTCTCCCACTCTTGAGAATGTGAGGGATGGCCCCTGACAGAAAGGGCCAACAGAGTGCCTGCTGCCTGCCCCAGGCTCCTGCCCTTGGGGACCACAGCAGGGAGGTCAGCCAGGCTGGGCTGCAGGCACATCCCTCCCCAAATCAGATGGGGCAAGGCGGGGTCCCTGGAAGAAAAGCCTGAATTACATAGCACTGCATTTTCTTTTGGAACAATCTAAAGCTCACAGAAAATCTGCAACTACAGTACAAAGAATATTTTTCCCCTGAGCCATTTTCAAGTGAGTTGTCGACCTGATGCCCGAAGGTTGTGCTTTAGTGCATGTTTCCTATTGACAAGGCCACTCTCCTCCATAGTCACAACACATCATCCAAACTGGACAGTAACATCCAAGGGGTACATCCCTGCCACGTGCTCCTCAGACCCATCAAGTTTCTCCAGTTGTCCCAAGGGCGTCCATGAGAGCGGAAGGGTTTGGTCCAAACGCGTTGCTCTGTGCCTGCAATCTCCTTCAGTCTGAAACAGTTCCTCAGACACGTCCTGGACGGTTCTGAAAGTTGCTGGGCAGTTGTTTTGTAGAAAGCCCCTCAGTTGGGCTAGTGTGGCGTTTCCTCGGCAGGAGTCTCACGGAGGTGATGCCGCATTCTCCTCACCGCAGCCCATCAGGCGCTCAGGTGCTGCAGGCTCTCCATTTGGCCCATTACTGACGATGCTTACTTTGCTCACTTCATTCAAGTGACATCTTCCAGGCTTCTCCACTGCAAGGTGACTCTTTCCTCTTTGTAATTAATAAGTATTTTGTGGGCAAGTAATCTGAGATGATGAAAATACCCCGTTGCTCATCAGACTTCCCGTGTATTCGCTTATTTATTTATATCTGTGTATGCTCATGATTTCCTGTTTTGCTGTTACTGTCACTATTTTGATGTTCAAACTGTCCCTGATTTTGGCCCCAAGAAGCTCCTTCAAGCTGGCTCTGTGTCCTGGCACGTTCTCATCCTTCTTTAAACAATTCCTTGCTTTCTGGCAAAACAACTTGTTCTGGGCTCATTTTCTACTTTTCCTGCCCCAGCCCTGAAATCAGCCATTTCTCCAAGGTGCTCTGGTTCCTTTTAGTGGAAAGCTGTATTTATTATAGAAGGTGGCACTTGGATGCCAGGAGTGCTCGAGGCTTTGGAGGCAATTCTGCTCCACCCAGACAGCTGGCAGACTGATGTGCACATTTGCACTGACATTTATAGATTCCTCTTTAGGTGTCAAAGTCCACAACTGCACACCGATAGCTCCAATTTTAATCCTACACCATAGGATTCATTCTAGTTTTCTCTCTGTATTTGCACCTCCCTTTTCTGACAATGAGAAACCTGGCTCCCATGGTCTTTAATAAATGTACTTATTCGATGGGTGCCCCTGTATGTAACCACTCTCTCACCTCTGCCACCACCCGCTCTCCCATGCGGACTACCTCTTCTCCTCACCTGGACTCCAACACTCCATGTAGGGCCTCTGTTCCCCTGGGGGTACCCCCCTCCACCCTGCTGTACCCTGACACCCCACACCACACTGCTCCTCATGGGGGCATTCTTTTCTCCCTGCTCCATCTCTGACACCACTCTGGGGCACCACAGCTGCCCTTCTCCCACCGTGGTCACCTCTGCTTCAGACAGGATAGTTGAGAAACAGAAAGTGAAAAAAGGAGAGGACTCCCTTGTATTTTTAACCAAAGATACATCAAGTGCATAGAGACAGACCACAAAAGAATCACAGCAAACATTCTAGACAATCCAGCAGTCAGCCCCAGTGCACTCTGTAAGGAGACATCATTGTGGGACCATTCTGGAGTCACCCCACTTGGGGTCAAATACTGGTGCTGCCCCTTACAGCTGGGTAGCTTGGGTTCCCTTAAACTCACTGAGCCTCAGTTTCCTCAACTGTAAAATGGGGAAATGACAGCACTTCCCTCATATTGCTGGTGTGAGGCCTCAACGAGGCCAGGGAAAAGTATGACCCAGCGCCTGCCCAAGGTAACTGCTCAGCAGATGTGAGCTATGACAACTAGCGTGTATTTCTCAGAATCCTAGAAAATAATGACTCTGTTTTAGAAGGCGGGGCCCGGATGCTGGGTGGGTGTTCCCTGGGCAGCGAGGCTCCGTGGCCCCAAGGGCTTCCTCCTTTTGCAAGCTTTTTTTTGGCACTCTCTCAGCCAACTCTGGGAGGGTTTCCTGGACAGAGGTCGTCGTGGCAGTTGCCTTAAGACGTGCAGCCCAGGCCACAGCCACTAGTGCTCTCTGACCCAGGTCCACTGCAGGCGGCAGCAGCAGCCCCAGCCGGTGGGTGCAGCAGCATGGAGCTTTGGGGGCCCTACTTGCTCCTCTGCCTCTTCTCCCTCCTGACCCAGGTCACTGCCGAGACACCTACCTCCAAGGTCAAGAAGGCTGCAAATGTTAAGAAAGGTAAGGAGGGGGGTGGAGCCCCTCCCCATCCTCCAGGGAGCTGGTCGCCCTCTCCTTTGCTGGTCCTCACTCTCCTTCCCCTCCTTCACTTTCCTTCTCCATGAGTCCAGGGAACTTCAATGAAGTACCCCTTGGGACCTGGGAGAGTCCTCCAGCAGCAGGGGCAATTGTCAAAACTGTAAGAGTCACTGGCTCTTAGAATCAGAAAGAAGCTTCCAGATCACCTAAACTGACACCCACTCCCCCACCACCCCAATATTTTACAGAAATCAAACCTTTGGCTCAGAAGTCTGGAGATGTCCGACTCTCATCAGGAGTGTTGGCAGGCTTTGCCTTGGCATCTCCAAACCTCGGGTTTCTCAACTGTAAAATAGGGATTGTGGCATTTGCTCACAACGCTGGTTGTGAGGATTTAATGATAGAAAACATGTGAAGTGTCTGGAACGTAGGATATACTTGATGCACGGCGGGGGCAGGGAAAGAACAAGTTAATTCTTAGTTCTATAGTGTATCACAGCCTCGAGGAAATAAAAATGTTCAAACCCAAACTCGGATAGTGGAGGCAACTTTGCTCTCCCTCTGTTGCCTCTGGGTTTGGGGTGTCCTTGGGTCGCCTTGGCCTCAGCAAGGCCTGCCCTTGGAGCCCTGCCTGCAGTGAGGTCACCGCGGGCTGTTTTGAGACAACATTAGTGAAATGCCATGGCAATGATCGGGGCTGTCACCCCCCACAGGGCTCCAAGGGGAGGAGAGAGAGTTCCAGGGGATGAGAGTGCTTATTAAGCAGAGAAACAGGTGGCTGGGGCCAAGAGCACAGAAAAGGTGAGGCAGAGGGGCATGGGCCGCCCTCAGGCCCCTCTCTGAGCCTCTTCCGTAAATGGACAGCTGCCCACTGGTCACGGACAATGTACATAAGGGCACATTAGGACAATGGAGACCCACAGGCCTGCAACACAGAATGGGCGGATCTGGGTGCTGATAGGAAATAATCCCCAAGGTTCAGTTCATAAAGTAAACAAAAAATTCAATACTTTGAATGGATACTATGCTGACATTGGTTTTGAAAAAGGGACTTATATAAAAAAATATATTTACTTGTATATGCATAGAATTTTCTGGAAGGATCCACAAGAGTTAGTAACAGTGATTACCTCTGGGAAGAAAAACTAGGGAGCTAAGGGCAGACTTGATTGGGAAGGAGACTTTGACGTTCTGAACTGTTTGGGTTTTTTAAAGTTATATGGCTATATTACCTTTTACAAAACGTTCATTAAAAAAAAAGAAGACTCACAGCATGCATGGTGTGTCCACGAACGTTAGCTGAAATTGCCACCAAGGATGTTCTTTGTAAAGGATACACAGTTCCAAAGGCAAATAACAGAATTTTTGAATGTGGAAAATAGTTGTTAATTTCTCAAGTTTACCAAAGATTTAGTATGTATTTATTTAATCATGTAAATCATGTATTTGATCATATGGACAAGAAGGTCAAACCAGACAATGCCCTGGTCCTCTTCAGCTGTCACACTTGAACCCTAGCTCCATGTGGTCCCCACGGAGGTGGCCCATGGAGGTCCAGGAGGAGGCCCGCATAACAGCTGACAGAGCAAGAGTGGAGTGTCCTGTCCAGCCCTGCCTCTTGCTGAAACCCACTGCAGCTTGGTTTTCTTTCCTTCGACCTGCTGCCAACCTACACCACACATGCTTACAGAGCTCTTTCTCCAGGTAGGGGCCAGTATACATGCTGAACACTCTAGCAGACAATTAGCATCCCTGCTCTTAAGATGTGAATCAATTTGCGAACCATGGTGGTTCTCCCTCAGGCATCATCAGCATCATCTGGGAAATACATTAAAATCCAGGCACCTGGGACCCACCCCCAGAAATGCTGGATCATGGGCCTGGAATGCTCCCCAGCATCTGCCTTTCCCACCAGTCTCCAGTGATTCCTGGGAGCAGCCAGGACTGGGAATCAAAGGAACAACCTAGTCAGGGGCCAGTGCACAAAGTGGGGGAGGGTGTCCGGAGGAGGGACAGTCGTGCCCAAGGAGACCCCTCAGTGCCCGCTGAGTGGTGGAGAACAAGCTGGCAGGATGGACGAGGGGAGGAGAGGACAGAATGTGCTATGCCCCCATGCTGGCCCCCAGGGTGGGATGAGAAGGGGGAGAGCCCAGGCTGCTTCTGGGAGCTCATCTGCCCCTGGTGTGGGGTGTGGCCTGAGCCAGCTGTATGGGGGTCAGCCAGATGTGAGGCAGGGAGGGCTTAGGCGGCTGGAGCTCCAGAGGCCATGTGGCCACACCTGGCAGAGGAGCTCAGGTGGGGAGGATGGCCTCACAGGGGGTCACAGACTCTTAGAACAGGGACCTGAGGGCATCCATTTCAATAACATGCATTAGGAATCTGAGGCTCAGAGGTAGTGAGGGGCAGCACAAGGGCTCCGACTCCTAGCCCAGAGCTGTAGAAACACCCAACTCCTACGCCTTCCTCAGTGGAGTTCTGTTAGCACCTTGGTCCTTGGCCAGTCCCTGGAGGGCCCCTCGTACACTCGGGCACCTTGGTGCAAATCACAAAAGGCTCTCCGCTCTGAGCTGACAAATTATAGAAGAGCATCCCTTTCTCTGGTGTGGTCAAGCAGCACAGCCAGGGCAAGGCTTAGAGGCTGGACATGGGCCCCCACCTGTCCCCTCAGCTGAGTGCCCTTGTGTAGTACCCAACTTTCACAACTTTATGCGGTGCCCTGTGCTGGTACATCATGGGACTGAGTACAGAGCTGCTGTGAACCACTGAGGCAGAGGCCCACTGTGAGGCACACATAACCCAGTCAGGCTAGTTTGCCAGCCCCAAACACTCCCTGTTTTGCCTTGCTCATCTGGGTGTTAATTTCCTCATACTTGGTAAGTCACATCATGAATTTCTATATATGCCAGTATGTTTCTTGCTCACGTTTCCTGTGATTCCCCTGCAAAGGAATCTGGGGTGGACAAAGGTCTGACTTCACCCCTCATACCGTGGACTTTATGCAAGCAAAGCCAAATGGACCATGGAAGCGCTTCCCCACCCTCTACCCAAGCTGAGCTCAGCCTTTCCTGAAGCTCCTGGGATTTCAGAAAGACTGGGGTCCACCCACTTAGCTCTCAACTTACACATGCAGAGGAAGACATTTCACATCTGCCTCTCATGAATAACTGGCTCTGAACGGGCCTTTGTGCTCAGGAAGGCTCACATTAGGAAACGTGCTGCCATCACGGACGTGGGGAGAACAAGCTTGCAGCCGTGCGGACTTGGGTTCGGGCTGCTGGCTCTGCCAGTTCAGGCGAGTTGCTTCAGTCTGGCCTCAGTTTCCCGTCTGTGGATTGGTGGTGGTATAGAAGAGACACATTACCCACGTCACAGGGCTGACAATGAGCCCAGCGCTGGTCACATGCTTCATTTCTCTTAGTCTTTATTCTTCTCCAGAGTCCTTGGAGGTGGGGCTATTATCATCCCGTTTTACAGATGAGGACAGTGGATTCAGGGAGGCTGTGGAACTTGCCCAGGTCACCCGCATGCATGCAACCTCAGAGCCTGTACACACGTTCACCTGTGCTGCTCCACACAGCCCCAGGCCGAGTGCCTGCCCTGCTTGGTCCGTGCCTTGTTCGTCCAGCCTGGGGAAGTGAATCTGGGAGGTCTCAAGGGCCCCTGGCCCTCCTTCCTGTGCTCTGTTCTCCTCTAGAGCTGGGAGGGTGGTTGGGTGTCACCGAAGGAGCTGTCTGCACCCTCCACTCCGCTCCTGCAAATCCCAACCCCATCTGATCCCAGCAACTCTCCTGAACAATGCGGTACACGTCTCACTTTAGCAAGAGCAAGAGAACGATGGTCCCCCGGTAGAAGGAAAATCATGAGCGATCACTTAGACTACCACCGGCAGGGACAGGGAGAGAGAGAGTATGCCAAGACATCAAGGTCGAGGGGAGTCGTTTCCCTCGTCCCCTTGTGGCTGACAGTGGTCCACCCCTCCCAGTCCCTGCCCTGCCCCACTCCCTACTGCCTTTCTCACGTGTTCGTGATTGTCCCCACTTCCTTCTGACTTCATCCTAGATGCTGTGAGCCCGAAGATGCTTGAGGAGCTCAAGACCCAGCTGGACAGCCTGGCCCAGGAGGTGGCCCTGTTGAAAGAGCAGCAGGCCCTGCAGACGGGTGAGAGCACGTGGCGGCCTCTCTGGGCAGGGGTACATCAGACAGAGGGCCTCAGGCCAGCAGCCAGCAACCCACCTGTAGCCTCGAGCCAGTACCAGGGCCCTGGCTGGCCCCTGTAGTCCAGGGCACTGGATTCACAGAGCCCCCTCCTCAGCCTGCTTCTCTCAGTAAGATCCCCTGACATGTGGAAGCAGCAATGTACCGAAAGGACAACAAGCTCTCCCACAAGAATCCATTACCGCCCACTGGAAGTGCGAGCCCTGCAGCGCTCGTGGAGCAGAGGCAACCCTAATGAACCCCAGGAGACCCTCCGCTCAGCCAGCCCCCACAGCCCTACAGGGCGTGAGCTTCATTCCCTGTGTCAGCTGCTTTGCTGAGGCTGCCACTCTTAATCATCATCATTATGCTGAGGCAGGATTTATCACCCCTATTTTAAAGATGGGACTGAGGCATAGAGAGGTTCTGGTTTTGCCACGCCCACCTGGCTAGTTACTGCAGTTCAGGATGGGAATGGAAGCAGCCTGCCTGGTGCATGCTGGGTGTGAGGAAAGGTGGGCTTTGGTCTTTCTGGCCCTGCATGAACCAGCTAGACCAGGATGGACAAAATACACGGCTGCGGAGCCCGGGGACACAGCTCATAGCCACCTGCCCTAGCACTGCCTGGCCAGCCTGCCTGGGCAACCTGTTCTCTTTCTCTCCACCAAGTTCCTTTCACATTGTCTCTATTTTCCACACATCTCAAACTCACCTACTTCTTCGTGACCTTGCCCTGGAGAACACAGAATACAGACTAACGATAATACTTAACACATGGGGGAATGTTTAAAATGAGCACAGTGTTGTTCAGGGCCTCAGTTTCCTCATCTGTAAAGTCGAAGGGCAGGGGGTGGACTTGCAGGGCAAGCTCTAAGGTCTCATGTCTAAGCTTTGTGCTTGTGCCAAGACCATGCAACCCAGATGCCACTTGCCTCCTGAGGTGGGTGATGTGGTGGGGACCTCCCCGTGCAAAGTCCATGGCATATGGAGAACTAAACACCCCCTCCATGTCTGCTGATTCCCAGGAGGTTCATGGGCTCCTGGCCTCCTTGGGGACCTTCTCCCTCTCATCACCCGCTCCTTTACTACCACTACCCGCAAATCACCTTGTCAATAACCCCACACAAAGCACTCCTGACCTAACTGAAGAGTTGAGAGAATCAAGGGTTAGGGGAGCAACCCTCCCGTCCCGCCATCTGCCCCTTCCCTCCCCCAATCAGCAAACACACATGAGGTCCTCCCCCCAGCGAGCCTCTGCCAGGCACAAGGAGGCAGAGGTGACCCAGCCAGGGTCCCGCTCTGGGAGCCTCAATATATTCATGAAATCAATGTATTCACTGGAACCCGCACGTGTGGGAAGATAAAGAAGGATTCCAAGCAGAGGGCACGGTAGGAGCAAAGCTATGGAAGGCCAGCAAGAATCAACGGGATCGGGCTTCCCTCATGGCGCAGTGGTTGGGAGTCCGCCTGCTGATGCAGGGGACACGGGTTCGTGCCCCGGTCCGGGAAGATCCCACATGCCGCGGAGCGGCTGGGCCCGTGAGCCATGGCCGCTGAGCCTGTGCTCTGCAACGAGAGAGGCCACAACAGTGAGAGGCACGCGTACCGTAAAAAAAAAAAAAGAATCAACGGGATCATGAATAGGCCAGAGTGACAAAATGTCAGTAACGATGGTAAGGCACTGAGAACTGATACTTATTGAGGACTAACTATGTTGGAGGGAGTGTTGCAGGTAGGGTTCCCAAGAAGCGGCCCCGAGGTGGAGTTTAGCCTGCAGGAGGTTTATTAGGGAGCACACCCACGATGAGCACCTGGGGAAGGGAAGAGACAGAAGGACGCAGGAGTGGGAAGAGTGCCCTGCGCATCTCAACGAAAGCCTCAGCCAACTGCAGAGGGAGCCCTGACGACCGGAGGGCCCTTCAGAGCTGTCCTGAGTTGGGGCAAGAGGGCTCATGGGCCAGTCACTGGGTACAGGCTGCTCTGGGAAGGGGGCACACCATGGGGGAGGGGGCTGTCTTCCGCTGATGCAATCCCCAAAGGGGCTGAGAGTTAAGAGTTGTCTCCCAGCAGCGCTCCCAGCAGCTGGGGTAGTCAATCCTTCACCCCAAGGGGGTCTTGGTGGCGTGTCAGAGTCCCCAGCAGGAAGGAAAGGCAGTGTGGCGCCAGGCTGGGAAGGGCAATGAAACCTGCCTAGGATGAGCTGCAGGATAGCGCGCGGTAGGGCTGGCTGCCTTGGGATGGCATGTGTGAGTAAAGACACCTCTGTGATGCTGCAGGCCCGGAGTTCAGAGCTCCAGGAGTGTCAGGTGCTCACGGGGACATGGAGATGTGTGTTAAGTGAAAGCAACTGAGTGAGAGGGTGAGTGAGTGAGGGGATGGGGGTGGGGTGGAGTGCAGACCTGCCCCTAACACTTTTGTGGTCAGCAGCAAGAGGACAAATGGAGGCATGTACCCCAACTGCCTAAACATTTATGTTACAAACCCAGCTGAAGAATAAACTGCTGGGACTTCCCTGGTGGTCCAGTGGTTAAGACTCCACGCTTCCAATGCAGGGGGCCTGGGTTCAATCCCTGGTCAGGGAACTAGATCCCGCATGCCGCACGAAGATCCCGTGTGCCACAACTAAGACCCGGTGCAGCCAAATAAATAAATAAATATTAAAAAAAAAAAAACCAAACTGCTAAGTAAAAACATTCTATGCTCCTAAGCTGACCAAATATATACCTTTGAGAGACCAGATTCAAATTTAGAATCTTGGACTCGAGTTCCATGCCTGAGAGAGCTAGCCCCCGGCCCACCACCTGGGCCATCTCTTCTGTCCCAGGGGCTTGCCCGTCTCAGCTCCGTCCTCCCAGTCGCCGCCCCAGAAGAGGCCCCTGGCAGACTCTGGGAGCTTGCTTGGGCCCCTGGGTCAGGGCTTTGGGGTCCTGGGTACCTGGAGTGTGGTCTAGGTTCTGGGTAGGGATGTCCCCTGGCCCTGCAGTTTCTTGATCTTAGGGAGGGTGGGGCTGGAGGAAGATCAGAGCAGGTGGCTCCGCCTGGGCTCTCCAGGAAGCCCACTCTGAGATGGAGCTCATTTATTAGGGAGAGCCCGGGGTCCCAACTGTGAAGGGAGGGAGGTGTTGGAAGTAGATTGGGCAGAGGGGGAGCTGAGTAGCAGCACAGGCCCAAGGCCAGCCTCTGCCACGCTGTGGAGCCTCCAAGCTAAAAGGCCCCTTCAGAATTATCCTGCTTGGGGTAGAGATGACCCTACCTATTCCCCTGGGCACTGGATGGGGCACCCAGGAGAGGGGTGTGACCTTGAGGGAGGGGCCGTGTGCAGCTGAGGGGGCTGACCTCACTCCCAGCAGCAGGGGCTCCACCACCTCTTAAATGGGGATCTGAGATGTGCATCAGTGCCCACCACAGCACGGCCCTCTGGCCTGGGTCTGGAGCCTGTCCAGGGAGGACAGGATGTACAGGGATGGGATGGAGGATGGTGTGACTACCCCTGGCGGTTGGCTCTTGGCTCCGGAACCGGAGGCCTTGGGTGACGTCCATTTCCTCCCCTCCCCCCTAGTCTGCCTGAAGGGTATCAAGGTGCACATGAAGTGCTTTCTGGCCTTCGTCCAGGCGAAGACCTTCCACGAGGCGAGCGAGGACTGCATCTCGCGAGGGGGCACCCTGGGCACCCCGCATACGGGCTCCGAGAATGACGCCCTGTACGAGTACCTGAGCCAGAGTGTGGGCAGCGAGGCCGAGGTCTGGCTGGGCTTCAACGACATGGCGGCCGAAGGCACCTGGGTGGACATGACTGGCGGCCATATCACCTACAAGAACTGGGAGACAGAGATCACCGCACAGCCCGACGGCGGCAAGGTCGAGAACTGCGCTGCCCTGGCCGGTGCGGCCAACGGCAAGTGGTTCGACAAGCGCTGCCGGGACAACTTGCCCTACGTCTGCCAGTTCGCCATCGTCTAGCGGGCCGAGAGGGGCGGGGCCGGGGGCAGAGTCCGCGGGTGGGGCCAGGGGAGGGTGGGATCGTGAGCCCCGGAAGAGGGGCCGTGGGACCTTCCCGCCCCGCATCCCTGCCCCCGCGCGCTGGGGGCCTCCTCTTGCAAATAAATTGGGTGCAGCTTGGCAGAGAGTGGCTGCGGTCTGTGCCGGGTCCGAGGGGTGGGGAGTCCAGGAGCCTGGCCGGGAGCCCAGGGAGAGGTCGCTTAGAAGGAGGCGAGTAGGGAGGTGGTGAAGGATGGCGAGCTGGGTGCAGAGGAGGGGGAGGAGGAAAAGAAGGGGGGGTGAACGAGGGAACCCCTGACTGCTGCTGCCTTTTTTAAATTAAATAACTTTATATTTCATTGGATTTCCCACTTACAGAAAAGTTGCAAGAATTCCCGTATACCCTTCATCCAGATTCCACAAATATTAATGTTTTCCCATATTTGCTTATCCTTCTATTTTTTCCTGAACCGTTTGACAGTGAAATGCAGACGTGATGCCCCTTTATCCCTAAATATTTCAGTGTGTTTCCTGAAAGCAAGGACATTTTCTCACGGAAGCAGAGCACTGTTATCAAGGTCGGGAAATAAACACTGTTACTATGTTGTTATCTAAGTTACAGGCCTTATTCAGATTTCCAGTCTTCTTACTGCAGACTCCACTTCCTCGTGTTGGAATCCAGCATCCCCTCCACAACTCCAGAGGAGGAGGGACACTCCCACCTGACACCCTCCTGTTAGGGATTCATTTCTGCGGTGCAGTGACATGCTGAGTTCTGTCGGGGTGAGAGCACAGGCTGCCCGCGGGGGATATTTGCATCCGCCTTCTTGCCCAACAAGGGGGCTGGTTCAGGAGCCAAATATGACAGTGGCCAACATTGCCTGACTGGTGTGTCCCCCTCCTTCCCGCTCCTCACAGAAAGTTCCACCCTAGCAATACCAGCTACTACTTATTGAGCCCACAGACTCGCAGGCACTCCACCCAGGACAGGCGTGTTATTATCCCAGTTTTGTAGAGAAGGAAGTTGAGGCTAAGGGAAGTTAAGTGACTTCCATTGGTCACACAGCTAGTAAGCAGCAGAGCCAGGATTACAAGGGCCTTGGCCTTTCCACCATCCACCACCGTGATACTTGTCTCACGTTACTGGACCTTCCCTGAGATAAAACATCAGAGAAGTGGCCTAGTGACCCCCAGAGGCTATTGGCCAGCTCCTGGTGTGACCTGGCCCATCCAACCATGTAGGCCCAGCTCTAGTGACACCCTTAGGGGAGGTCTTCCCTACCACATCAGCCATGGCATCATCCACTGTGTGGACTTTGCCACATCTTTTCTCCCTGGTTGTCTTCTAGTGTGTCTTGCCTTCAGTAATAAATTGATGATAGTTTGATTTGATCAAGGGGAGTGGGCTGGGCTGGAGTAGGTAGCTTACAATGAACTGTGTGCGTACTTTGTGCCAGACAGCCTGCTTGGCATTGTCACAGAAAGCATCTCGTGTAATTCCACAGTTATAGGAAGAGGTAATGATGGATGAGATCCATTATAGGTGCAGAAACTGAGGCTCAGAACAGTAACGTGATTTTTTTCAAGACGGCCTAGTAAGTGAGAAGGCAAATGCGATGCAAATCTCGGTCTGGCAGCTCTGAATCCTGGGCTCTTTTTACCCCACTCAGCTATCTAGCAGGATGTAGGTGGCCACGGATTTTGTGAAGTTCCCTGCATCGGGTGGATGCCCGCAAGAGGGCACCAGGCCTCTGCATGTGAGCATGGGTCCTGGTGGAGAGGTGCCACCGTGGCATTGCCTGCTTCCAGCAGCAGGTGGAAGTATGAGCAAGAGAACCGTTACCCATCTTTAATCAGCCGGGAATGCTCTTACACTTGAGACACTGAGACTTGTGGACTTCCAGCTGGGGTACACCTGTCCTGGGATCCTGTCTTTAAGCTTTGATGTGTTTTTTTATCACAGATTTTTTGCATTAATTTTTTCTTTTTTTTTTTTTTGCGGTACGCGCGCCTCTCACTGTTGTGGCCTCTCCCGTTGCGAAGCGCAGGCTCCAGCCGGACGCGCAGGCTCAGTGGCCATGGCTCACGGGTCCAGCGGCTGCACGGCATGTGGGATCCTCCCGGACCGGGGCACGAACCCGTGTCCCCTTAATCAGCAGGCAGACTCTGAACCACTGCACCACCAGGGAAGCCCTGCATTAATTTTTATTTTTTAAAACATCGTGTTCAAATATTTTTTATCATAATTACTGAGCTTTTAGGTACTTCCTTAAATTTTGTACCCCAGGGAGTGTCTCACTCACCTCACCATTCCTGGCCCTGGCTACAAAATTTGAATTTTCCAAGGCGTATATAAACAATGATAAGGTATTGGTTTCTAGATCTTCAAGGGAACTAGTTTCTACATCTTCAGCTTCTCCATTACTCTTTATTAGAGCTGATGGTAGAGTCATCTTTCACAGCCATCCATTTCCCTCTCTACTGTGCGTTGCCCTGGTACGTAAAAACCTCTGAGGATGCACAACAAAGGGATAATTTGAAATACTGCTGTAAGGAGGCAAAAGACTGGGTAAAAACTCCTTTTGCAAGTTCAGTTGTCTCCAGTTCTTTGCCTTCAACAGCCTTGGAGAAGAGCCTAATGCTCACAGACCATGAAAAATACATTCTGATGACAGAGTGCTTTTAACCTGTACCTTAGGAGAAGTTCAAGTATTAAGTGACATCACTCTTTTCAGTGACACCAGCCTACTTATCTGAACAAGATTGGAGTAATATTGATGCTGAGCCCTGCTTCACTCTAGGATACATGAACCAATGAAAGAAAAATCCATCCATCTGATTAAGAGATTCCTACTTAATCATGTGAGAGGGCGGTTTCTGGACGGGTCTTTCTCTGTCTGCTTGTTGGCCCTTAACCAGTGTGCTGGAGCCATGTGCTCAGGCTCCAACTGAGCCTTGCTCTCTCCGCCCTGTCCCATCACCACTGCCGTTCCTATTCCTAGTCCTTTTGCATTTGGCTGTTCCTACCACCTTTCACAGCCTAGCTCATCCCAGCCAAGGGAAGGGAGAGTCAAGGGGAGGAAGTACAGATGGAGACCCCCAGTGTGGAGAAGGGGGTGCCCTGAGAGACCTGGGGCTGGTAATGGTGGCCCTTGCTATGGGATCCTGGAGAAGGCCTGTGGGGCATGTTGGCCCCCAATTTCGTCACCTGCAAAATGAGGTTTAGCTTAGATGACCTCTTAAGCCTCTTGAGTCCAGGATACTGCCCAACTATCCTCGGGAATGTCTTTTGTAGAATTCTCTCCAGAAAAGAAAGCTGTTTGGTGGTTGTTTCCTTGCCCAAACAAGCCCCCGTCCCCTGACGCTTTACTTTCTGCAGCGATCGTGGGCCCTGCTCTCTCTCTCTTAAATCCCAAACAGGTACAAATTCTGATGCCTGGTGGACACCGCCACCTAGGAGTCCTTAGGCACCTAAGTTAACATGTTTCAAAAGAGAACTTGGCATCTCCCACTCAAGTCTGCTTCTCTTCCTGAGATCACCATCTCCATGGTCGGTCCCCACCTTACCAGTCACTCAAGCCCCAGACCTGTGAGGCATCACAGGTGCCTCAGTGTCTGTCACGCTTGAGATCCAAGTCATCAGGACTTCTGGTGATTTTACTTGCTGAGGAAGTCTCAGATCACCTCTCCTGTTCTGCTGCTACTAGGCCCAAGGCTCCTGCTTGACCCTTAAAAATAATATCCTTCCTGGTTCCCATTTCCCACCACATCTCTCCCAGCCTCCCTAAACCATAGCCTTTCCTGCATAACCACTAGCTAGCTATACAGCAGAGAAGGCTGGTTCAAACTTTCGTCAGAGTCGGTCCCTGGAATGCACACTTCCCTCCCACACACGTACACATATTTGCTTCAACTGTAAGCATTAATGTGTCCTGGATGCCTTAAACCTCTAGGCACATTCTTCTTTTGATTTTGGCTTTGCTGAGAGACAGTGGAGATATTAATAAAAACAAAGAAGATGAGCAATGTGTGCATTCCTGATGTGTGCTGGGCACTGACCCACAAGCCCCTTACTATGTCCTAACAACAACCCAGGAATTACCTCATTTCATATTCATAATAACCTAGGAGAGAGGTATTATTAAGCCTACCTTACAGTTGAGGAAAATGGAGTACAGAGAGGATACTTTTTCTAAGAACATCCATGGATGGGGCTGGACTTCCAGCACAGGTCTGTTGAGTTCCAAGGCCCATGTGCCATCTACTATATGCATTCAGTTCTTCCTGAATCTTGAAGAAAGTTTTCAGATAATTCATGATGTGATTGTGAAAGTTTTGTGAAAAGGAGTTGATGGTGATGTGCATTGGTGTGTATTTGAGATTGCTGCTAGCGAATCCTGTAAAAACACATTTTCCACCCAGATTTTGCAGGGCTATTTCTGAAGCTTAACGTTAGATTCTACTTTACCTGCTTTCATGGGTGACTCATGAAAAGCATGGTTTATGAGTGTCTCTTTCAGGCTAAAAATCATGACACAATCTACGAAGAAACTAACCATCTTCTCCACTAGAATGTACTGCTATTTCATACAGTGTGAGAACACAGCCAGGGGAGAAACATCTCAGAGATCAATGCAATCTCCAGATGAAAAGACCGAGGCCCAGGGAGGTTAAGTGACCAGCCAAGGTCAAGCAGCTTGCAAAACAATGAGCCTAAGAGTCTCACTTTGTTAGTAGAAACAGCTTTGTGCAAACCATTTCTCCAAACAGCCACCTAGTAAGTACTGAATGCCTTCCATGTGCCAAGCACTCTGCCAGGAGCTGGGCCATGAGACCTGGGTCCTGTTCTTGAGATGTTCACCTGCTTGCTGAGGGACCTGGCATTTTAAGGAGCTCAGAAACAGAGGGATGGGGCTGGTTTTTGCCCCGAAGAGTAGCTCTCCTGTTTCGCATTGTTGGGAAAACAACTGTGCAGTAGTCGTAGGAAAATGTCTTTCAGAATAGGACAGACAAGCCAAATAGCTAGGTCAGAGACAAACTGGAAAACTAGTGTTTCCTCCAGTTCATCACCAAGTTTCATCAGGAAAACCTTACACCAGGTTGAAGTTACTCATTGGTAGTGAAATAGGGTCAGGAAGAAACCCTGGATTTGGATTCCAGCTCTGCCACTTTCTAGTTCTGGGACTGTGGGAGAGTCACAATCTCTGAGCTGTGGTTTCTTTGATTGCATGGCTTGAAATGGGAGAACAGAGCATCAGAGCCAAGCTCATAGACATGGATGGAGACAAACTTCTTAGCCTCTCATGTTCACCAACCATGGCTGCCTTAACTGTGGTTACTGCAGTCTCTTCCAATCCCCTCTGAATTATTCTCTCCAAGGCCATGGGAGAAGGCATCAGAGAAGGGCCTGGAATCCATATCTGTTAAGCTGTCACCCACTCTGCTTCCAGAAACCAATTCAACTTTCTGGGGTGATGAGAGGATGTACCCTCGGAGGTGAGAGCAGAAAACCATCCCTTGGGGACGGCGGTGACCCAGCTTAGGATGAATCTCTGGGGCTGTTTCCCCATCTGTAGAGAGGGCATAATGCCTCTCTCACACCACTGTTGTGAAGACTAAATATACGTAAAGCCTCTTGCCCATTGCTTGGCCCACAATTTTGAAGACCATGAGAAAGCGGTACTGTATTAAAAAGAGCTTTGGAAATAAGACTGCCGTATATAAAAGATGATAAAAAGCCATGACTTTTACCTGGGTAGGAAAAGCCACAATGAGCTCAACTGTGACCTAATATCATACTGAAAAGACGATTCTCTTAGAAAGATAGTCTGGCAATGTAGTTGGAACTGAACTAATACGGACCAGGTCAAATTGAAGGTTAGGTCAGTGGTTCTCAACCCCAGCCAGACATTAGAATCACCTGAGGTACTTAAAGAAATAAACCAAACCCAACAGCCAGGCTTCACTGTAGACTGATTAAATCAATCAGAATCTGTGGGGAGTGGGACCAGGCACTGGGAGTAGTTAAAGCTTTCCAGGTGATTCCAAGCTATAGTGATTGAGAACTACTGACTTAGGTGAAGCTACCTAATCTTAGGTTAAGATTTTGAAAGAAATCCATCAGTTCCAGACTATCTCCCCCCATGGTCTGCCTCAGTCTGAATTTCCTACCATTCTAAGCATTGGACAGTGGTACCCTGCACAGTAACCAGGATTGGCTACAATCAGTTTGGTTACTGTTCTATATTGATTTTGACAGGAAGTAGAGGTTCATCTTGAAGGACTTGGTATAGTAAGTTAATTTCAGTACGAATGTTTATCAGTTAGGATTAGATTTTGTTGCATATAATGAAAATCCAAAATAAAAGAGCCTTAAACAAGACAGAAGTCTAGAGGCAGGTAGTCTAACACTGGTATGGCATCTCTATGGTCATAGGGGACACAACGTTCCTTTTATTTTCCCACCCTACTGTTCTAGTGGGGGCTTTTCATCTTTGAGGCCGCTTCATGGTCCATGATGGCTGCTGGTGCTCCAACCATTATTATCCACATTATATCCACATCAAGTAAAAGCAAAAGGAGAATGGACAAAAAAGGTCCAGTCAGCTTCTTTAAAGAGCCTTTTCTTTTTATCTCATAGGCCAGAACTTTGTCAAATGTCTATCGGCAAGGAAGGCTGAGAAGTAAAACCCTTTAGGTAGCTTCCTCTATACCCCAAATAAAATTAAACTTTATTAAGGAAGAAGGGGCAAGTGGTAGGTGACCAGCAGTTTGTGCCATAGAGCCATTGCAGATCCAAAGCCTGAACGTGGGAGGGAACTAGAGGCTAGGAGGCAGGAGAATTAAGAGATCTTGAAGGAGGAATGGTGATTCATTCATGTGGTTCCCAAAAACTTGCCGCCATGGGTCTTTCAGTAAGGGAAGCTTACTTTCAATTGTGTAGCTGGGTCAAGCCTTCATTCCTTTCAACAAGTTCCTAGTTTCTAGGCATGGCCATCTCAGCCTTAGTTTTGGATCAGTTGTCTCATAGGCCAGCCCTTTTCTTGAGGAGCCTGGACCTAGAAGGCTATTACACCTCAGGTGCCTTCCTGCCTGCCTACACCTGGATGGTAGAATCATTATTGCTGGTCCTGAGGCAAAAGCCACAGGGCATATCTTGACAGACCTTGGCTGAATTCTGTGAAGCTTTTTCTTTTCCGCTCCTCTGAGGAGTTAGATGCACCCTATGTCAGTTACGGTACCAGCAGGAAGCAGAATCCAACTCAGGTAATTCAAAGGACTATAATGAAAGGGGTATAAGCAGTCGTTGTTTTGCACAGCTCTGATATGCATGAATTTCAATGATCAATAAATTTCAATTATTTTAGTTAAGTAACACCAGTCCCCCAACAAGATGGTTAAAATTTCAGTTACATTTGTATATGAACTATGAGCAATTGTATAAAGCTGCAGTTGCTAAAGTATAATTGGACGGCTAGCTCATCAGTCCACAAATCACTATGTACATAACAAATGCACAGCATGATCATGACCAATAATGTCACCTCTTTCAAAGCCTGTTGGTGACTGGTCACTGGACATCTGTTACTCAATTCATGCACAGACAGAAAAGTGTGTGGTTGTGTTGCTTCCTTGTTTCCCAGTGATAAATCCATGTGACTTTTTACAAAATGGTTAACTGAAAAAGGGAACTGGCTAATAAAGATGAAAATGCAGCAAGGAAATGCAAAGTGATAATACTGGAAGTAAAATTTGAAGAGCATATTGACGGAGTTACAGAAGAAAGAGCTGACTATGGGAGTGTTGACACTGCTGCCATTGGAGACTCGATATGCAGCTGGAAGAACTCAGGGAAGGTGAACTTAATACATAAATGAATAAGTGAAGAAAATGATGGAAGTGATGAAGATGTCCCAGAGGAAGTGATGCCAGCAAAAACCTGCTGGTTTTAAAGGAACTCTCAAAGGTATTCTGTGACACTGAAAGTAAAAAGGATAAAATAGTGGCAGCTGATCCAGACTTAGAGTATGTCAATTTGCCAAGGCAGAGGAAAGATGTTCACTCTCTATCAAGATATACAACAAGGAGGAGCAGGCAAGCACTGTTCAAAGCGTTCTTGGTAAGATTTTTACGAAGAAATACTTTTTATCCTCAATGTTTCTAATGCTTCAAATTAGTTTATTTAATATTAATTTTTACTACTTTTTCTCTTACCAATAGTAAGAGGGCTTTAGTGTTTTGACAAACATTTTGAAATGTCACAGAATAATCATATTTTTTTCCCACTGATTATTAAGGTTGTTTTGCACGGTCATTTTTACAGTCCCAAAACTACTGTGCAAAGTGAGGACTCCTGTATTTACATAGATGGGGCGCTATCAGCAAACGAGCAAGGGATGGCAGGGCATTCTAAGGCTAGCCACGACAGAAGGCACACGGCAGAAGGGCCAGGGGAGCAAATAATGCATCTGGAGCCATGAAGCAGGTACACATGGGAAGAGATCTCTGTGTGGAGGGACACAGCCACAGACAGAAAATGCAAGCACAGAGGGGACTGGGAGAAACAACCCACCCTCCTGACTTTGCAGGTGCTTTTCACTGGGTGAATCCAGCTGAAAGTCAGCTTGCAGTAGGACCAGGCAATGCAGTCAAGTCAGACTAGGGCATACAAGAGGGTGGAGGTGGGTGGAGCTTGGAAGGGGGGCATAAGTACACCTAACACTGTGCTGTCATTTTTATGTCCATGCCCTACAGTTGAGGACAGAGTTACCTGCCTCTCTGACGCTCAGTAAAAACTAAGTGAACACAGATGGGAATCTAGGTTTTCATTCTCTCAATGTAAAGCCCCTTCTCATGTCCACTGTGCTCCAGAATTCCCTTAGTGCTGCTTGTCATATTGGCCGGGACACAAAACACAGAGAGTTAGAGGACGATTGGGAGGAGAAAAAGCAAACTCAATGTTTAAAAGAAAAATTTCTATTGACAGCCCCCCAAACTCAGTAGATTTTAAGCAAGATGGGCTAGGAAAGTGTCAAGTTACATTCTAAATACCACTGACAGAATGTCAGGGCAGGCGTGGGTACATCTCTCTCTCAGATGTGACTGAATATAAAGCATGTTGCTTAGGATCAAGTTTTAAAGCATCTTACTTTCTAACGTGAGAGTTTCTACAACTTATATAAGAGATTTTGTGTGTTTTAGTTATGTCTTTGGAAAGCTACTGGAGGTCTGGGGCGTTCATTAATCAAAAACTTGCTATTTAAATAGGAAAGACGCTCTGGTTGCTCTTCTTCAGAATGCTTGATTGCTACAAATGGTCTACTGTTAGGAGATGACTGTACATATTGCTATTGCTCTGGGGCTAGTCCATCCAGGAGGTTCCAGTCCCTGGGGTCTACCCACTAAGCCCATTTAAGTTACCCATGCTGCCAGCTTCCTTGCAAAAGGATGGAGAGGATCAACAGGGCAGAGTTTCTCACCCTTGGCACTACTGACATTTTGGGCCCTATAATTCTTTGTCAAGGGGGCTGTCCAGTGCATTGTAAATATTTAGCAATATACCTGACCTCTACCCACTAGGTGCCAGCAGTACCAGTGTTGGAGCAGGCAGATAGCTAGACAGGAACAGAGAAAGGGGGACAGCCAAGGTTTGACAGACCTTGACAGACAGAAAGGTTTGCCATTCCCCCAAATGGCAGGAAACCAAACATCTTGTAGTCAACACGGGTCCTTGTGCAAAGAAAAGCAGGAACCTCCAGACTGACGGGGAACCATACATTTTGGGGTGATAAGTGTCCTGGAGGCAGGCAAAGAAAGGTGGGAATCTCTGCTGTCTGAAGGTAACTTTTTGCTCATTATGCTCTCATTACAATAAAATTAGCCTTGCAGATAAGAAGTTTCCATAATGCACCGAGGCCATGACACTTCCGATCAAGACTAAATAAGGACCAAATTCCCTCCTCCTCTCCACAAGGTGGAGCTGGGATGAATATCAGGGGCTACAACCCCAGACCCCTCCCTCCCCAGTGTATATTCTGCCCCTTCATTTCTACACCCCCATATAACCTGCTTGCCAAAGAAACTCTGCACAGCTACTCACCTGAGACTGACCACTCTCCTTTTGAGAATGTGCTATCAATTAAATAAATCCTCACTTTGCTTTCTTGACCTCCCTGTCTGTCTCTGAATTCTTTCTGCCTTAAGACAAGAACCTATCCCCGATCTTTGGCGAGCAACAGCCAGGAGACCTGCCTCAGCCTCTCCCCTCTCTTGAGCTTGAGAGGCGCTGCCTTACTTCCTGCCATTACTCTCTCTCAACTCTCTCTCCTTCACTCTCTCTCTCTCTTTTGCTTTCTTATTGTCTGTCACATTTTCAGACCTACTGCCCCAGTGATGGGGTCAAGCCGTAAAAGCCACTAAGATGCTCACCACAAGAAATGTCCCTTCAGAGGATGAGTGGGTCGTGCAATGGACTACAGAGACGGTGGGTCTGTCTGCCCACCTCAAGACAATTTCCACGCAATGTTTTAGGCACACAGTTAAAAGCATAACCCTGGGACTTTCCTGGTGGTCCAGTGGGTAAGACTCCGAGCTCCCAGGGCAGGGGGCTCGGGTTCGATCCCTGGTCAGGGAACTAGATCCTGCATGCATGCTGCAACTAAGAAGTCCGCATGCCACAACTAAAGAGCCTGCATGCCACAACTAAGACCTGGCGCAGCCTAAATAAATAAATATTTTAAAAGAATAAGAATAAAAATAAAAATAAAAGCATAACCCTGCCCCCTCCTCGCAGTTACCCTTATAGGCTTATTACTGGTCCACCTATACCTCACTATCCTTGTCTCGTCTCTGTGTCCCTATCTCACTCTTACTTTTGCACCTTACTCTGCTGGAAATGGGGGTAAAGAAATCTGTCAGGCATTTTCCAACCTTGTCGCTAGGTCCTGCACTTCTCATTGTGCAAGGCATGTCAGGAAAACTTTCTGGCCCTTCTCACAAGCAGCTAGGGACCCCAACCATAGGACCTTTACGTCCTTTGGGTTTGCCTTATCCACCACTTAATTAACCATCATCAGGTTCAATCATGTGGAAATATAAAATACAGCCTTACTTAGAGTTTGCGCCCTGGCCATGGCAGCTGAGCTCCTTCAGGAGTTCCCTCACTCTGTGGGTGGTCTGTGGGTGTACCCAGGGGTTTTGGGAAGGGGGACCCATGGTGGTAGAAGGACGCCTCAGGCCGCCATTCTTCTCCACCCAGCATTCCGCAGGCCCCCTCCATGGTCCCTCCCGTCCCCACTCCTGCCTTGGCCTGTAGGGGCGGGTCTGCTGTGCTTGCCTCCCCAGGCTTGAGGGATCCTTAATGGCCAGTGCCTGTTTTTGGAAACTTACCACCCTTTTAGAGAAAAGATGCTTCCCTGACTAAATAGGTCCTAGAACCACGAGGATGTCCATTCCAGGGGGACATACCCTGGAACACAGGGATTAATACTGCCATAGAGTCTATAGAGAAGCCTTCAGGAAGGTCGCTCCTCCTGGGTTCCATGGACACCAGGATAGGACACAGGCCCCAGGACGCTGGGGCCAGCAGGACTGCCATATGGGGGAGTAGCTAACCCCCATTTTGGCTAGAGTTGACAGGACTAAGTGGAAGGGGACACCTGGAACCACTCCTGCCTGAGGGGGTCCCTACAGGCCCTCCTAACCCTAGTGCTCCTCTCTGTTATAGGAGCAGCCTCTACCTGAAGGAACGATGGGAAACACCTCCTCCATCTCCAAGGACTCACCCCTCCAGTGCATTCTGAGTCACTGGAATAAGTTTTCTCTAGATTCTTTAAGATGCAAAAAGCTTGTTTTCTTTTATGAAACAGCCTGGCCCCAATATAGACTTGAGGACGATGAGGCCTGG
The DNA here is from genome assembly GCF_949987515.2 of Delphinus delphis. Classification (NCBI taxonomy): domain Eukaryota; kingdom Metazoa; phylum Chordata; class Mammalia; order Artiodactyla; family Delphinidae; genus Delphinus; species Delphinus delphis. The sequence continues at coordinate 61,871,018 of NC_082692.2, forward strand.
TCCGAGAATAGAAGCCTCAACTGTAATACCATCCTACAGTTTGACATTTTTGCAAAAGGCAGGGAAAATGGACAGAAGTTCCTTACGTTCAGGCTTTTATGGCCCTAAGAGAGAACCCGGAGCTATGCAAGTCCTACGTTAGGGACCCTTGCCAGCTGGGACCCATTCAGGCTATGAAAGCCCTCTCTAGTGGCATCTCTGGAGGAACAGGTGCCCCAGATAGAAAACCCAAGCCCCAATGCTCTTTAACCACCTTCAGCCCCTCTCCTGCCCTATAAGTCTCTTTACCCTTCTGTACCAGAAGTGCAGCTGGAGCTTCTTTGCCCCCTTCAAGAAGTAGTACACCCCTTTTTCTTTGTCTGACCTCAACCAGTGCTGTACTCGTTCGGGCAGATTCTGGGAGGACCCTAGCCAGTTCACCAAAGAATTCCAGGGACTGACTCTCTCCTTTGACTTTACGTGGAAGGACCTAAATATTGTCCTTTCCCACTGCTGCACCACTGAGGAAAAGACCCGTATTTGGGCACAGGCTGAAACATATGTTGGTGGATTACACGTTGTCCAACCACAATACCCTGTGGGCATGATGGCAGTGCCTCTAATGGATCCCAATTGGGACTATAAACCAGGCCAGGCTGGTATCACTAGAAGGGACCACATGACCCTTTGCCTCATTGAAGGGAGGAAGCGATGCATAATTAAACCTGTTAACTATGATAAGGTTAAAGAGATCACCCAAGGCCAAGATGAAAATCCAGCCTTATTTCAGGCCCGACTGGTAGACGCCCCTAGAAAGTATACGAATGTGGACCCACACACGTTTGAGGAACACATTGTATTTGCAACCCACTTCATTAGCCAATCAGCCCCTGAAATCCATTGGAAGCTTCAAAAGCTTGCCATGGGGCCCAAACCCCTCTCAACATTCTAACTGACACAGCCTTTAGTGTCTTTAACAATAGAGACCAAGCTGAGCAAGAAAGGAAGGAACAGCGTGACTTAAGAAAGGAACGACGGCAAGCCAGGCTTTTGGCAGCTGTCATGACAAGACCTCCTGGTCACCCCAAAAGTACTCCCAGAAGACACCCCCCCCGCCAGGAAAGGGAGCCTGTTTTAGCTGTGGGAGCCCCAAACACTAGAGCAAGGAATGCCCCAGAAACACGTCCCAGCCTTCGCCCAAGACACCATGCCCACTCTGTAAGAAGATGTGCCAGTGGAGGAGGGAACTGCCCCCAGCTCTGAAGGGAGTGAGGAAATTCCCCCATGCCAGTCGTGGCAGTGGTTGATTGACGGGACCTGGGACCTCCCAAGGCTCCCAAGAAGACAGTCATCATCGCACGGGAGGAACACAGTCATCAGTGGGTGACCACTAACGTGGCATGTAAGCTTGTCCAGTTTCTAGTGAACACAGGGCTACTTACTCTGTCCTGACTTCTCATGCTGGGCCCCTTGCCCCTGAAACCTGCTCTATTGTTGGGGTAGAAGGAAGACCAAATCTAGAACATTTCACCACCCCTCTAACTCGCACCTGGGGAAAGACCCTTGTCACACAAGTTTCTTGTCATGCCTAAATGCCCCAGCCCATTTATTGGGAAGGGATTTTCTCTCAGCCTTGGGGGCAACTCTTACTCTCCCTGAAAACCAAAACCAAGGCCTATTTTTGGCTGGGTTATGCATTATGGACAGCATAAAATATTCCCCGCAAATTAAAGAAACAAAAAACAAAAAAACCTTACAGATCCACAGGTCTGGGATCAGGGAATCCCAGGGAAAACAAAGTTTGTCACTCCTGTAAAAATCACCTTAAAGGAGGCTAATAACTTCCCTTGCAGGCATCAATACCCTCCCTTTCCAGTAAACTCTCCAAGTTTCTCTGCTCTTTTGCTTCTCATGAAATCATGTCCCCTTTAACCACACCCATCCTAGTGGTTTTCCTTGTTATTCACATTGGCACAGCTCCAGCTTACAAACATCCACTCTCAAACACCATAAATGCCATTGCTAAAGTTAATAACTCATCTGACTGTCGGATCTGCCCCCGCAGCTGTACCTCCCCAAAGGACCTACGTCTTTTGGGACTCCCTGCCTCCTTGAAGGACATGGTGGCGCTAACAGCAAAATATTCTGGGTTCTCATTTACCACCCAGTGCGGTAAGGAAGGACTGGGGCAGGAACCAACTGGAGGCCAAACTCTCTGGAACAGACACCCTCCTCCAAATCAGAGGGAAGGGTATTTCATCTTTTAGGTAAAGCTAGCCTCTGTTATTTACTGCTGTTAGCATTCAGGGACAAGAATTAGGATGGCTTAATGAAACACAGTACAATCACACTCTACCTTTTAGTAATCACAGTTGGGTGACAGTCACCAACCAGACTGCCAATATCCAACATGTGGGGAACATCACTACCTGGTGGAAGAACCTAGTGACTGGAATAAATAAAACTAAAACTCACAATAAAAGCATAATATTCAATAATAGTTAACAATACACAAGAGAAGGCCAGCACAGGGACTGGACAATATTCCAGACTAATGTTTAATATAAGTAATAACTGTATTCAGATATACTCCAACTTCTCCCTCTTACAGCTGCTGTATCGAAACCTGAGGTGTCGAGGGAAAAAAACTCATGGCTTCAGAAAACTCCCACTTCAAATGACGATGTGGCAGGGATTTCAACCCATCTCACCTGAAGATGAGGACTGCCACCAGCCACTGGATCTACTCCCCACTCTCCATCTCCACCACTGTAAACAACCCCGAGATCCCTATCTCTGACAGACAGCAAGGAGCTCTGGACCCACAGGTAGGGACAATGCCCGTGCTCACTCGAAGCAGTTACAGAAGATGGACCATCAACCCTTTGCCCCTTAAAAGATTTTAAGGGTTCAGACTCCTTGAAGTGGGAATGTTAGAGCAGGCAGATAGCTAGATGGGAACAGAGAAACGGGGACATGGGCCAAATGGCAGGAAACCATACATCGTGTAAACAACGGTGGGGGGCAGGGGGGCTCCTCCGGCAGACAAAGAAAAGCAGGAACCTCTGGACTGACAGGAAACCACACATTTTGGTGTGATAAGTGTCCTGGAGGCAAAGAAAGGTGTGGAAAGGCGGGAATCTCTGGCGTCCGAACGTAACCTTTTGCTCATTATGCTCTCATTACAAAAAAACTTTACAGATAAGAAGTTCCCATCAAGCACCGAGGCCATGACACTTCTGATCAAGACTAAATAAGGACAAGGGGTGGTGGTGGTGGTGGTGGTGGGAGATTGGGATTGACATATATACACTAATACGTATAAAATAGATAACTAATAAGAACCTGCTGTATAAAAAAATAAACTAAAATTAAAAAAAAAAGACTAAATAAGGACAAAAATTCCTCCTCCCCTCAGCAAGGTGGAGCTAGCATGAAAATCAGGGAATATGACCCCAAACCCCTCCCTCCCTTCCCCCTCCCCCCTCCCCCTCCCTCCCTTCCCCCTCCCCCCTCCCCCTCCCTCCCTTACCCCCTCGCCAATGAATATCCCACCCCTTCATTTCTACACCCCACATAACGGGCTTGCCAAGAAACCAGCGCAGCTACTCAGCTCTGAGAGCCTACCATCCCTTAAATAAATCCTCGCTTTGCTTTCTTGACCTGTCTCCTCTCTGAATTCTTTCTGCAATGAGAGGAGAGCCTACTCTCCCGCAACACGGGCTCCAGCTATAACAGCCCAAAATACCTGCAGACATCGCCAAATGTCCCCTGCGGGGCAAAACCACCCCCTGTTGAGAAGCTGAGAAGCAGTAAGGGAGAGGGTACCTGGAAAGCCCTCACAGAAAGAAGCCGTGAAAATAAAATAACAGTTGAGCCAGACCTTGTTTGTTTGGTGCTTTAAATTCCAATTTCTTTCTTTCTCTTCTGTAGAGAGAAGTCTGTGCCTTTATTGGCCAGCCCGCTACTTGAGGGGAACGAAGCGGGAGGAGTGCGTGGCCCCCGTGCCCGGCAGGGCGTGCTACAGGCTTGTAGGTGATGAGAACTTGCCTAGGTAGTGGCCAGTCATCTCAGGGTTGGTTTTCACCTGGCTGAAGGTCTTGCCGTTGTAGACACCCTCCAGGCTGCCCACCATTTTGGGCAGGATGATCACGCCGCGCTGCACGTCTCCACCACCTCAGGCTCCTCCGTGGGAGGCACCGCCTTCTTGGCCTCGCGCAGGCGCTTCAGCAGCCACTCGAGGGCTGCTTCCTCCGCAGGACGTTGTGCGGCTGCCGCCGCTGACCCGGACTGTACGGCTGCGTCAGCTGCGCGCAGGCCGTGTAAGGTAGCTGGTCGAGGTCCACGCGGCCGCAGGTGAACTTGCGGAAGGCACACTTCTTCTGCTCTACCTCCGTCACCTTGTTGGCACTTCCTAAATTCCAGTATCATCGCTTACTTTACACGACGTATAAGAAAACCGTATTTCCCAAGCCAAAATTCAGGACATATGACTTAACAGAGGCTTAAAACAAAACAAAACACGTCTATGAAAGTATTTATTCGCCAGCACTCTACAGTTTAAGTCACACTCGTATAGGTTTTTTTGTTTTTGTTTTTTTTTTTTTTTTTTTACGGTGTGCGGGCCTCTCACTGTTGTGGCCTCTCCCGTTGCGGAGCACAGGCTCCGGACGCTCAGGCTTAGCGGCCATGGCGCACGGGCCAAGCCGCTCCGCGGCATGTGGGATCTTCCCGGACCGGGGCACGAACCCTTGTCCCCTGCATCGGCAGGCGGACTCGCAACCACTGCGCCACCAGGGAAGCCCCTCGTATAGGTTTTTTTCCCCTCCTCTCTTACCCCTTTTATCCTTTACAGGCATTTCCCTTAACAAATCTCTTGCATGTCTAATCCTGTCTCGGCTCCTGCTTCTAGGAGGAGTTGACCTGTTTCAATGACTCAAAAAAAAAAAAAAAAAAAAAAAAAGGTATTGGTGAAGGAAGAAACATATGGCCATCGAGGGTGCTGCTCAGATGGCTCTAACAGAACCTGCCGCCAAGAGCAGGAGCTGACTGACAACCTTGGCTGCCACCCGGAGTTACAGGGGCCAGTCTTTCGCTGGCTGCCTCTGGGCAGTGACTGAGCTCGGCAGGGGCACCAGCACGGAACTATTCCCGCCAGAGAGGTGACCCCTCTAAGGGGAAAGTTTAGCCTCGGGATTCCCCAGAGGCCTGGCCACGATTTTCTCAGAACTGTGCTGTGGTCTGAGGTTCTTCCTACCCAGTCCTTCTTCCCCCGTCTCTTTACACAGGGTCAGCCCTGTACTGCAGAGGGCTCTCTTCAGACTGCGGCTCTTGAGCCCTCACAGGTGTTTCCCCCAATCGATCTCCTGCACTTCAAATCCCATTTTCCTGTCTGCTTCTCAGAGGATCTGACATGTAATGGATTCCCCTAAATTCCACTAAAAAAAAAAAAATTATATAGAGCAATGTAGTATGTAGCCAAACTGTATCCGAGGTAATCGAACAGTTATATTACTTAAAATCAGGGATGTACCAGAAAATTGGGATGTACAATCATCCTGTCTATGCTTCCTAGAAGAGTGGATTATATTTCTTTTTTTAATTAATTTTTTAATTGGAATATAGTTGATTTACAATGTTGTGTTAGTTTCTGCTGTACAGCAAAGTGAGTCAGTTATACCTACACATGTATCCACTCTTTCTAAGTGAGGATTTCTGTACTAAGAACGGCCACTTCTTATTGCCTTCCCCGCCCCTCTACCTGGAACTTCCTCCAATAATTCATGGGACACCTGCACACCACTGTTACCCTAATTCCTTCCCCTGCCCCCTCAACATGGCTTTGGAATATCATTCTATCCAGGTAGAGGAATAGAACCCTGGATCCATTCAGGTGACAAAGATATGAATCCTCTAAGCTAAGATACTATTTCACCCCCCACCCCCAAGGAAATCCCTCTCCTCCTTCTCGTCCATCCCTCCTCCTCTTCCTCTTCAAATGTGAGGACCTCTATCCCACCATGAAGATATGAGACTAGGATATAAAGAAAGTTGGAACTTGAGGATCAAGGCTTGGCCTTTGTAATGACAAAGAGAGAAACAGTCCCTACCATCAGGCACTCAGCTAGGCTGCAACATTCTGCTGTCGAACAGAGCCAGTCTCACAGATCACCAACCTCAGACAAGGCTGACAAACACCATTCTGTAGTCATGTCTGAGCACAGACAAATATGAAGCCACTGTGCAAACCACAGAAATCACCCAGCCCCAGCTGACACAAATGACAGCTGTCCCTTCACCAACCACGGCTTTAGCTCTGCTGCCTTTGTCTCACCTTCTATATAAAAACTTAAATTCCTGAGCATAGAATCGATCCTGCTTCCTGATAACATCCAATCCAGAGCAAACCCCTGCTTCCTTAAAACTTCCCCCACATCACAACACAAGCGCAAGTTCTATTACAAGTCCCTTGTGCTAAGAGGCCCCATGACTCCTCATCTATGCATGTACACAGCCTCCTTCACTGCAACAAATCAGTAAATCCAACTTTGTTCCTAGTGGTCTTCGGCTACAGGGCATAGACAGGTGGTCCACAGGTGCTGGATCCAGCCAATGAAAGAAAAGGAGAAGAAATGAAAGGCAAGACAATGATGAGAAAAAAGGTCTCAGTACAAAGAGTCGAGGTGTAGATGAATCTCCTGACTAGGGTTCCAATTCTAACTCGCTCTGTGCCCTTGAACAAATCATACACAAGTGGAAATACATTGAACCTTCACAGGGCTGCAAAGTTAAGTCTGATGTCTGAGCAGTCATCAGTTTAGAAACGCACAGGTCACCTGTGAGAATGGCTATCATCAAAAAGAATACAAATAACAAATGTCAGCGAGGATGTGGAGAAAAGGGAACACTCGTGCACTGCTGGCAAATTGGTGTAGCCACTGTGGAAAACAGTACGGAGGTTTCGCAAAAAACGAAAAATAGAACTACTTTATGACCCTGCAATTCCACTCCTGGGTATATATCAAGGAAAAATGAAAACACTAATTTGAAAAGATACATGCACCCCAATGTTCACAGCAGTATTATTTACAATTGCCAAGATATGGAAGCAACCTAAGTGTCCATCAACAGATGAATGGATAAAGAAGATGTGGTATATAAATACAATGGAATACTACTCAGCTATCAAAAAAGAAATTTTGCCATTTACAGCAACATGGATGGACCTAGAAGGTATTATGCTAAATGAAATAAGTCAGAGAAAGACAAATACTAGACAAATACAAAGACAAATGATATCACTTATATGTGAAATCTAAAAAAATACAACAAACGAATATAACAAAAAAGAAGCAGGGAATTCCCTTGTGGTCCCATCGTTAGGACTCTGTGCTCTTACTGCTGAGGGCCCAGATTCAATCTCTGGTCGGGGCACTAAAATCCCACAAGCCACATGGTGCAGACAGAAAAAAAAAAAAAAAAAAGAGCAAGCAGACTCACAGATATAGAGTACAAACCAGTGGTTACCAGTGGGGAGAGGGAAGGGGGGAGGGGAAATAAAGGGGTAGGAGAGAAAGAGGTACCAACTATTAGGTGTAAAATAAGCTACAAGGATATATTGTACAACACGGGGAATATAGCCAATATTTTATGATAATTATAAATGGAGTATAACCTTAAAATATTGTGAATCACTATATTATATGCCTATAACATATAATTTTGTATATCAACTATACTTCAATAAAAAATAAATTAAAAAAAAGAAAGAAAGAAACGCACATGTCTTTCAGGAGCAAAAACAGACCAGTAATGATCGTCGCCTTCCAGAGACTTAAAAGGCCAAAGTTAACGGCTCAACTTTTAACTTGTGGGCCGAAGTAGAGGGTACCAGTTAGGAAAATTCATGCTTCTAGGAGGGACCAGACTAAAGGAACTGTGATCGCAAAGAGAAGAAATCGAAAGGTGGGCAGAAGGTTTTCTATGCATCCTACCTGAGCCAAGTCAGCTTGAGCTGCAGGGAGGCTGCCTGTGTGGAATGGTGCTGCCAGCCAGACGGCCTTTAAGCCACCTGTTCTACCACACGGCTGCCACTTTTAGCTGTGTGCTTTACCTGGGGGAGGATCTAGGCCCCAGGTGGGGAAATGCAAGCTCCAAAGGCAAAGGGGGGCCTTAAGCGAGATGGAGCAACCTTTCTTGCCCTCAGTGGTGAAAATGTTAACCAGAAACGCCCTTGGCACAGTCTCATGGATGACGTGCCTATGCCCTCGACTGGGGATCCTGCAGTTTCCTTACTCACACGCTGGTGGCCCTAAACCTGGCTTTCACGGCCTTCTGTGCTCTGATGAGGGTCCAAGGTTCGTCACCCGTACCCAGAAGCTATGGGGAAGGTTCCTTGCAGGCTGGTGAGGCAGAGCTCTTGGCCTCCTCCGTGCTGTTCCACCCTGAACAGAGTGCGGTTCCTGGTTCTCAGCTGGCTCACTGGGCCTCAGGATACCAGCAGGCGGCCTGGACGGAGGCAGTCCAGACTCGCCACCAGGACGCTAACTGGGCCAACCGCCCTCCTGATCCCACTCCCCACCCCTCGCAACACCTCGCCTGGTCCTCGCCCTCCCCTCCCCCTACCTCGCTCAGGGCCTCCTCCTTCTCTGGACCTCGGGCTCCCTCAACTCTCCTCTGGGCCTCAAGGGTCTTTCTCACCCTCTGGGCCCCTCAGGCCTAGGTATTTTTTGCCCTAATTGTCCTCACCTGGTCCGCTTTAAACATAGTTTAAAATCATGTCTTAGAAGCGGGAAGGGAGGACGGGAGGCCAGGGCAGTTGGTTTACAAGTGTGCCTCAAGATGGGCCTCATCCTTTCCTGGGAGATGGGTTGGAAGGAAGGTGGGGGATGAGTCTGGCCTCAGGCCCTTGCCTCACAGCTCCAGGATGAGCGCTTGCTCTTAAACTAGAAAGATCTGGAAGGATTAGGAGCTGAGGTAACCCAGGATCCTTGGGTGGGGATTTTTGTTGTTGCTGTCATTTTGGGGGCAGGCCTTGAACACCTTAGGGAGGAAGGGGCCCCCTGAGCATAAACAGTCCTTTATTTAATGGTCCCCTGTGACAAGAGCCCTTTCACAGGAATTTGCTGGAAGAATTTGACCAACTGAGGAGACAAAGCTCATTGATTTCCTTCCTATGTTCTCATGTCATCCGTTATCTAGCATCTTAGGGCGGCTGTTCAGAGAGGAGGACAGTGTTTGTTTGGCAGAACCTCATCCCTAGCACAGCCATGATCTTCAAAACTCTCTCTCTAATTTTCTGGGTCCTCAAAGAACTTGGGAAAGGGGACCTGGAAAATGGCAATTCAGAAACTTGAGATGAGACCAAAGCATCATAGAAGGGCCCACCCTTCTCTATCCCAAACTCTGGGTATGGTGAGTTGGATCCAGGAAGCCCCAAGGTGCCACCCTCCCCAACTGAGCCTGTTTGGTTCCTTTTATTCCTCAGTAGCCTGAATATGGTGGTTTTCATCTCTCCTTCAGGCAAGAAAATATTAGGTTGCTGTTCCTAAAGAAACAATAGTCCTCTGTGCAGAGGTTTGGAATCAAGGGTAAATCTTGAGATGACCTATGTCTTACAGGTGCAGAGTCTATTACCTTCTAGCTGCTCCAGCCCTAAGTGTTCCTGAGGGCCACAATAGAGTGCACGGTTTTCTTTTCCAGTATCCAAAATGAAGGTTATGGGTTAAAGAATATTGCTGAGAAATCATCACAATATGTTTTAATTAGTTTACAGATTAATGTAGCTTGTTTGCTAAATACTTGCAACCTGGTCTGTTGCCTTGGGAGCAGGGCTAGAAACAAAAGGTCAGAATTGGGAAAATTGAATAAAAATTGGCAAAGAACTCATCACATTTTATGACTGCCTCTCCAGCCAAGCCCCACATTCATTCCTCTTTCAGTTTAGAAGTGTCTTAACAACTCAAGAAAGGATCTAATGGAATCGAGGTAACCAGCACCTCGTTTGGTGCCATGCTTTTTGAATGAATGAGCAAACGTTGCCATGGAAGTTTTGTAATCTCCTCCCTTCCCCCACCCCACGTCCCAACCCTCCCTCATAGCACTTTACCTGGCAGCTTCTCCACCAGCACTCAGCCTTAGCACACTGTCTTGCGCATAGTAGGTATTTAATGAGTACATTGAAATAACTGGATACACAGCAGAATGAATACCACACAGTTGAGTGCTACCCACACTGAAATTCTTCATGAAGATCAAAGCAGAGTTGATGCCATGTTCAATTATTGCTCAACTCTTGGCAAGGATCTGAAGACAAACAGAAACATCTTGATCTATTTGTGCAAGAAGTCTGCTTGCAGCATCTGTAGCAAGTGTAAATTCTCATCTGAAAAACTGATGTCCCTGGCCTGGAGAAAATAGATTAATTTTTTTTTAACACCAAAGACAAAGTCTTTATTATCTCAAAAGGAGCTTGTTACCCATGTTATTTAAGGAAAACATAATTGAAAATACTTCATCCTGGATATAGTGGACTGATTTGACACTAGACCTTTTTTAAAAGGTATAAGGGGTTTTTATCTTCATTATTGGAAGTACCTATGTTACCACTATTTCTCAAAGAGACTGTTATTTGCAGAAATATCACCGGGTTGCTTTTCAAGAGGAAGTGAGGAAGATTTAAATCCTGATTGGAAAGGATCACCTCTGAAGAACACATTTCCCAATTATCCTTCCATCAGCTGGCTCACTGGGCCTCAGGATACCAGCAGGGGCCTCCTGGGTGGTGCCTGCAACCAGTGATGGGGTTGGATGGGGGTGGCCTTGGGAGGAGGTTGGAGGGCAGGTTCACCCCCAGCCCCCCAGGTGGAGGGTGGGGAAAGTGCTCAGCCTGCAGATAGCTCTGGTGACACTGCAGTTGGCAGGCTGCTAAGCAATTAGTGTCTCTTGAAAAGAAAGGGACCGACAACGGACTTGGCCCCTGCTGGTATCCTGAGACCCAGTGAGCCAGCCCAGGGTCCAAAGTACACACTGAATCCAAGTCTGAGGCATAATGGCTCTTTCACTCCCACAGGGCTATGGACTTGGATTTTGGCTAAAAATATTTTTTTCCTTTCGAAAGACTAAGTATCACAAAATGATTTTCTCTCCCTGAACTCCAAGGAGCCACCCAACCCCCTCCCAACCCTAGTTCCTGGGCTTAAGATCTGAGTGGATTCTAGTCCCTCCGGCCTGGATCCTGGAGAGGGCAGATCTGAACATCCTGGGCAATGAAGGGGCTGAAGTCACTTCACCAGCTGATGCCGGGACTCCTCTTTCCAGATGGGCGAGGGGAGAGTTCCACACCTCCTCTCCCAGGACTGGTTGTCAACCCCCGGAGGACTTCTTGGCCTGGGAGTATCAGCATTGAGGAATGGAGTCCCCGAGGTGCTGTGGAAGAGCCTTCTAGGGTGTTTGAGCAGCTACCACACCTTCCAGTCTTTTCCAGCCTTTAGCCTCTCTGGGAGTAACCTGGTATCTCTGACCAGAGGGGCACGAAATATGGCCAAACTGGTCTCACCACCGGGGGGTGGGGAGGGGAGAAGGGAGGCTTAAAATCTCTGAAAAACTGCACACACAGGAGGCTGAGAAGAGTAAAACCACCAAAGAATCTTGAGTTTTGACAAGTTTTTTTTAAAGTTTTTGTTTTCATTTTCTTTTATTTTAAAATAAGGTACATTTGCATGGTTCAAATTCAAAAGCTACAAAAGGGTATATGGGGAGGAAAAGTTTCCCAGTCACAGTTTCCTTCCATGAAGGCAAACACTGTCCACAGTTTCTGTTTAACAAGCTTTTTTTCAAACTTCTGTTTGAAACTTTTCAAATGCTTAGAGGCTATTTAGTGGCACTGACTTAGCTCTACATTGGAGAAGAAGTGATGAGTTTCTGACCATCTTTAAAGGAGTGGTACTGTTTGCCCAGTCTCTTGTCAGTGAGGAAAGGTGTCCTTTGCGGGTCAGGGTGGAGCAGGGAGAAAAGACTGAACCGTTGCTATGGTTACTTCAGGCGATAGGGAATGCCGCACCCCTCACATGTGTTTGTTGGGGTCCGTCTCTGATCTGGGTGCCTGGTCAGGCAGGCCCAAAGACCCAGGGCTGCCTCAGACACAGGCAGCCAAATATCTTAACATACTGCAATAATGTTAGAAAATGAAACCCCGCAGTTCCCAGTTCCTTGGCTGTGGAGCCCACACGGCTCATGCTGTAATGCTTCTCCCAGGAACATCTCTTTCCAGGGCTGCACAAATGCTGTAGGATCATATGCCAGCTTGCTGGAGCTGACAGCTAAATGAATTTGGAGAGAACGAGGTGTACAGCATCTTTGAATTTGACACAATTAGCTAGAGAACTGTCAGCTCACAGGAAAAGACAACCAGCTTGCTGGAGATGAGACCAAGCCAGATGAGCAGACTATGGGCGATATTCTTTTCTCTTCAATGCAGATGTAATGAAGAGTGGCTACTAAATCCAGACATTGTCATATACATCATCTCTCCCCACCCTGGCCATCACCTTTGTTAAATAGGTATTAGGATTCACACTTTACAGTTGAGGAAATTTTGGTTCAGAGAAGTTAGGTTGCGTGTTAGGGTACACAAGGTGGTGCTTCACAGCTGCCTCTTAGTAATTCTGAGGTCTCTTCAGTCTGGGGATAAATGTTACTACTCATGCTGCACTTATGTAAATGATTAGGCCCAATTTAATGAGACTATATATTTCAAACAAAATATTCTTTGATTATCTTTGATAGAAATGGGGATAATTATAGAGAGAAATTCTATGTGTCAATAGAAAAAATATAGTGTATTCTTGTGGGTTGTCAAATTCTAGCCATGCTCACTGTCTCTGAGCTTTTTGACCTCTTGCTAAACTGGCTCCTAACATTTGTGCATTTTAGTAATTAACATTTCCATTTTTCCTTTCCCCCTCCCAACTTGGTGTCACTGAGAACTAAAACCTGGCTGTCCAGATCCTTATTAGGACTGTCTAAAAAAAAGGAGAAGGAGCAGCAGAAGGAGGAGAAACCCTGCAAAGTGCAGCTGGACACCTCCATGCTCTGCACAGAGGAATATCTGTGACTGTGACGCTGATGTAGATGCTAGCACCAGACATTCAAATTGCAAACTAGGAAATTCGTTGGCTTGGCACTGCTATTCTCACTCCACCATCTAAAAATGTTTTGAGATGTGGCATATATATACAATGGAATATTACTCAGCCATAAAAAGAAACAAAATTGAGTTATTTGTAGTGAGATAGATGGACCTAGAGTCTGTAATACAGAGTGAAGTAAGTCAGAAAAACAAATACCGTATGCTAACACATATATATGGAATCTAAAAAAAAAAAAGAATGGTTCTGAAGAACCTAGGGGCAGGACAGGAATAAAGACACAGACATAGAGAATGGACTTGAGGACACGGGGAGGGGGAAGGGTAAGCTGGGATGAAGTGAGAGAGTGGCATGGACATATATACACTACCAAATGTAAAATAGATAGCTAGTGGGAAGCAGCCACATAGCACAGGGAAATCAGCTCGGTGCTTTGTGACCACCTAGAGGGGTGGGATAGGGAGGGTGGGAGGGAGACACAAGAGAGAGGGGATATGGAGATATATGTATACGTATAGCTGATTCACTTTGTTACACAGCAGAAACTAACACAACACTGTAAAGCAATTATACTCCAAAAAAGATGTTAAAAAAAAGAAAAAAAGTTATGGAACGAGGCAGGAGAGTGGGGGAGGGGGGAGTTGGATGAAGGTGATCAAAAGGTGCAAACTTCCAGTTATAAGATAAATAAGTACTAGGGATGTAATGTACAGCATGACTAATATACTTAACACTGCTGTATGTTATATACAAAAGTTAAGAGAGTAAATCCTGAGTTCTCATCACAAGAAAAAATTTTTTTAAAATTTTGTATATATATGAAATGATGGATGTTCACTAAACTTATTGTGGTAACCATTTCATGATGTATGTCAGTCAAATCATTATGCTGTATACCTTAAACTAATACAGTGTTGTATGTTAATTATTATCTCAATAAAACTGGAAGATAAATAAATAAATAAATAAATGCTTTGAGCCCAACATCTAGAAATCTTCTAACTACCTTCTGGACTCAAAAACTGAGGTTACAGTTTGTTCTAACCATTAGCCCTTTCCCCCCTTCATTTTCTATAGAAGTGTCCCTCATTAAGTGCCTGATTGCTCACACTATATAGAGGCTTAACTTAAGTGGGCACCCTGCTCCCACCTGCAGTACCATTTCCTGAAATGAAACACAACTGTTTCACCAGGGTGACTTACTCCCACGTCTAAGAGACTGATTCAGTAAGATATGGGGCAATATACTTAGATTTGCTCTTTTCCCCTTGTTCCATCTATGGTGCTTCCACCTTTGTAGATCTCTTATTTCAATACTTCGAACCCAAATCTCTCTGCACAGCTGCCAATTCAACTTTTAATATATGAAACTTATTGATGTTTCAAATGGGAGAATGAGGGATTCAGAGTATCCCACCCCAAAACATGCAAGCCTGGTGTAAGGATCATTTTGAGCTGAAGGCAATGAAGAAGAAACAGACACAAGAAAAATTCTCTGTCCTCTCCCTCTCTACCGGGAAGGACAGTTTGATTCTTTAATCAACAGAGACAACTCTAGACTCTTAGCCCAGAGATGACAGCAGAGAAATCTATACAACACACCTTGCGAAAACCCGTATTTTCCATTAACTCCCCCCGTTTATTTACCTTTTCACAATTTGCCACTCACTCCTAGAAGCTCAAAGTACTTTTCCTTTGTCTTGTCACTTCTCTACAAATTTAATGCTCTTACGATGCAATATATGCATCCCCTTAAACCTGAGGCTCTGAGACTGACGCACCCATAGGCTAGAATGGATGTGACACTGTGCCAGCTTCCAGGCCCAGGCCTTGAGGGACTAGCAGCTCTGACATCCTGATGCTGGGAACACTCGCCCTGGGAAGCAAGCCTCTGTGTTGTGAAGAAGCCCAGAAAGCCCTGTGGAGTGAGTGGTCCACATGATGAGGAATCAATGCTCCCGGCTGGCAGCCAGCAATAACTTGCCGGCTGTGTGATGCACCATTTTGAAAGTGGATTCTAGTTGAGCTGCTCCAGAAAGGCCACACGGAGCAGAGATAAGCCATCCCTGCTGATCCCTGCTCAACGTGGGTTTGTGGCAAAATATGTGATTGTTCTTAAGTCACTAAGGTCTGCTGTGGTTTGTTACACAGCCGTGCCCGGTCTCCTCCGTGTACTTGGGTCTCCCCTCCAAGTGCATGGCAGGTGGTGGGGACCCGCTTGGAGCTTCCCTCTCCCACTGCCTTTCCGGTGGCTGGTGACCTGCACTGGGTGTAGAGCAGTCAGTGGCAAGGGGGCTCAGGTTGCCTCAACAAGAACAGAACAAACTCTGGCCTCTCAGTCACTCATTGGCAACCCGGAGTCCAGCTTGCTGGACCATAAACACATAGAGAAGATGGAATCTGCTGAGCCCATGTTGAACCTGGGAAATGAGGGCCTCAGCTGAACCAGGGGACAGGTCGCCAAAGCATTTAAACAACCTGATGCCTTTTTTTCTGTATATCTCTTTATTTAAAAAAGTGTAGGAAATGAATAAAATGCTGCCTCAAAAGTATATACAACAAATAAATTATTTTGAGTTAAGCATTGCAGATCCACACAGATCAGTCCCAGCCTTGACCCAGGTTATGTTCCATGGACTTATGCTTTTCCCCCTTGACTCTTCCTTGAGACATCGCCCTCCCGTGCAAAATGACTGCAGCATTAACCAGTCCTGTCTGAGTCGGGCTTTGTCACAGGTACAGAGGATGGGCGTGAGGGCAGCCCGGCATCAGTAGACCCAGCGTGGAGGATACTGTGCTGGCACAAGCTAGGCTTCAACAAATGTGTTTGGTTTTCAGTGACCCTGAAATATTTTACAGAAGTGGGGCCTGGGCTTTAAAGAAAAGAGCCAGGGGTATGTCGGGCTGGCCCCTTCAAGGAGGTATGTCTTTGGAAAACATTAAATCTACCTGAGGTCTCAGGAAGACAGCAACTTGGCCTGGAGTTTTGAGCTCTCGGTTAAAAGAAAATGGCCACGTGGTGCCCTTGTGAGTAAAGGTGGCGTGTGATGACAGCCCTGCTTTAAGGGTGGGATTCAGAGCACTGACTGAGTGACTGTCAGAAGCAGCCAGGAGGTCAGAGAAGGCAGAGAATGGAGGGCCAGGGCCGCAACGATGATTTTAAATATTGATGCAATTTCAGCAGAGGGAAGGAAGGCACAGCCCTCCTCTGGCCCTTCCTGGAGGGTGTTTGCCAGCATCTCAGGTCGACGCTGAGGGTCCCTGGGCAGAGCCAGCCTTTCAGAAGTAAAGGTGTCACTGTCAGCACCGAAGGCATAATTTAAAAAAACCCAACATACTCCTCCTCCTGGAAAGAGTTTAAAAAAACCCTGGAACACACCATTTAGGAGATTGCAAAACTCCTTTTCATGGAGGCAAAGTAGCAGGTGGACAAGTCTGGGCAGTGTATTTCCAAGGTGAAGTCACTGAACACGACGACCTGCATCTACTTTTCTTTTTTTTTTAAAAGTTCATTCATTTTATTTTTTAAAAATTTATTTATTTTTGGCTGCATTGGGTCTTTGTTGCTGCGCGCGGGCTTTCTCTAGTTACGGCGAGCGGGGGCTACTCTTTGTTATGGTGAGCGGGCGTCTCATTGCAGTGGCTTCTCTTGTTGCGGAGCACGGGCTCTAGGGCGCGTAGGCTTCAGTAGTTGTGGCATGCGGGTTCAGTAGTTGTGGCTCGTGGGCTCTAGAGTGCAGGCTCAGTAGTTGTGGCGCTCAGGCTTAGTTGCTCTGTGGCATGTGGGATCCTCCTGGACCAGGGTTTGAACTCACGTACCCTGCATTGGCAGGAGGATTCTTTAACCACTGCGCCACCAGGGAAGCCCTACATCTACTTTTTAAAGGAGGTTTTGCCACAGAAGTATCGACCTGGGACTGTACTGACAAGCCATAACACAATTCTTCTCCTCCCGGATGAGAACAGGGGCCACGAAGGCAAATGCCCACAGGAGCTGGGCTGGTAATTAGTATAAATGAAGGATGTGGGCTGTGTGTAAAAGAAACTTTCCTGAAGCACCCATCAGCCTTAAGAATTGTCTTCTTATTTCATATGAGATATGAGTCTTGAACTTTCCATTTCATTATGAGAAGCAACTCTGCAGGGTGTTGACCAATAGCAGCAGACCCTCAGCCTCAGTGTGTGAGGTGACAGGGTTGGTGGGCCCTGTGGTGAACTGGTGAACCAGATGCCGCATCTAAAGATGAGCTGCGTTTCAACTCCAGCTGGTTGTTGCTCGGTGAGAATGTGAGCCGCAGCATGGCCAAACCCTCTGATCCAGAATTTTATGTAAACATTTTATAATTTTAAATGTTGGTGACTAACTCTTTAAAAAGATGCACAGGCTAAACAAAACACACCTGTAGGCTGGATCGTTCTCCAGTCTCTCCTGCAGGGGCAGGAAAGGTGTGGTAGGCAGAATAATGGTCCATGTCCTAATCCCCAGCACCTGTGGATATGTTACCTTACAGGGCAGAAGGGACTTTTCAGTGTAATTAAAGATCTTGAGATGGGGAGATAATTCTGGATTATCCGGCCGGGCTTTATAAGTGAAAGGTCCTTGTCAGTAAAAGAGGGAAGCAAGAATGTCACATTGCCACCATCTGAGGCAAGGAATGTGAGCAGTCTCTACAAACTGGGAAAGGCAAGGAGATGGATTCTCCCCTAGAGACTCCAGAAGGAGCACAGCTCTGCTGACACATGGATTTTGGCTCAGTGAAACCCATTTTGTGCTTCTGATCTCCAGAGCCCTAAGATAGGAAATTTGCGTTCTTTTAAGCCACGATGCTTGTGGTAATTTGTTGCAGTAGCATTAGGAAACTAATACAGGCGGCCACCCTTTGGTGTATCCTTCAATGTTTTTAGAGGATGAAAATACTCTCTAAATTTCTATTTAGATGCTAAAGTATTGCTGCAGCTGGGAGAGCCACACATGGCAATTCCATGAAATTTCTCTTACTTCTAGGTCAAAGGACAATGAGACTCAAGATGGATTTCTATGGTAGGATAACCACACACAGAGCAAGAGAACCAGCAAGTCTCTTATCAAAGCAGATGTGCGTCAGTACCCTCAAACACGTACACCCTTTTCTGGCTGGACAGACTGCAAATTATTCCCACCTCCCAGGGGACAAGCACAACTAGTGGTGAGCAGAAGTCAAAACCCAGCCAACTAACCAGTTAGCGTGAGCTGTCACTACGTCAGGTGAAAAGAGCTGCATGGCTATACAATTGACTTCTTAAATACACAGGACCACCAAATAAATATAATAAAGCATACTGACATTTCCACCCAGGGGACCCCAGTGAGAGCACGGGTCTCCGTGGGCTCCTAGGGGTTGGCACGGTCAACCTGAAGAAGTCCAAATCCAAATCCAAATCCAGGGCTCACTGCATCCCTGTCCTGCGTGATTCAGCCTCTCCCCTCTCATTATGGACTGGTTACAACCCAACCTGAGTTTAGAAGGACTTTCACTGTGATGATTGTATCCAGATCACAATTCATCATTTTCAATGTCTCAGCACTGGAATGAGTCCACTTGGAAATCAGAAGTTGGTGGCATCCAGAAAAACCTCCTGCTATCCTTCCACAGAATTCCTCTTCTTCAGGATTTCTGGGTGGGAACCCTAAAGGGCATCTCAGTGCCCTGCTTTATGTCAAGTCTTAGGGGTGGGTCCAAATTATTCCCCAGGCTCCATGGTCTCGTAGGTTTCTAGCAAGGGAGGGTCTGTGTTCCCATTGCTTATATTCCTGTCGCTGGGGTAGGAGAAGGTGTACGTTTCGCTCTCAGACTCAGAAAGGAAGCCAGAGGATGGCTCATCTTCGGTCAACTTTGCAGTTGGAGCCCTGGAGCATATGCGGGGTGGGGAGGGAGGGCAGTCCCCTGTGGGGCCCTGGAAGGGCCGGTAGGTGTCCACCTTTGGCTGGAGGAAGGACCCTTTGGAATCCTGCAGCAGATGCCCATACACCATGGTGTCATCGATTTCGGCATACACGTGGGATTCGTTGTCCTTCCGTCTTTTCTGAAACGTTTTTGGCTGCATCGGCATCTGGGTATTGACGTTACCATTGTAGATACCTACAGCTGGGCCCTTGTTGATCTTCTTTTTCCTACTGAGGAAAGGAACAAGACAGAAGTCAGGAAGAAAACGATCTTAGAGGCTCACCAACTGTACATCCCTACTGGAATGAAGATCATTCAGGGTTCTGACTGGGTCTCCCCCAAGTCCCTCAAATAGCTTAGCGTTTGAAACTGAAACTGCTGTCCTCAGCGAACAGTTAGAAAGGGACCAGCTTCTGTCTCCAGTTTTTAAGGTGGAAACAGGAGCAGAGAGTGGTTTAGAGAGGGCACTGTTAACACCCTCTGTGCCTGAGTTTGCTTTGATACCTGCGTGGTATCCAAAGGTAGAGACATCTGACAACCTCTCTTTCCTAGCAGAGACAGGTGGTGTCCCAAACCAACCACATCAAGCACGGGTGTACCTAGGTCAACCTTCTATAACTCTCTGAGTTCTTTCCTGTAGCTAACGCTTCATCTCAGTTTTGCATGGGCACAAACTACGACCATCTAGTTTCTAAATGATAGCATACGACACTCAGATACAACCTCAGGAAGGTTGTATCTTAGTTTTTAGCTGGAGTTGGGGACAGTAGGACTCAGCATCAGCAGAGGGATCCAGTCCCTTCAGCAGTAACCTCCAAAAGAGGAAAGAGCTACAAAGAAGACAAAAGTCAGGCTGGGGTGCCCGGGTTCCTCCCTAACACCATTAATGCTTGGTTTGTAATGTTCTTTGGTATTGGACATGGATGGGCATTTGCACTCCCTGCCTCGGAAAACAAAGCCTCGCCCTCCATCTCCACCAGTGAAAAGCAGGGGATGCTGACTTTTTAGCTGACCAGAGATTCAAATGGAGGACAGTAGCTCAATTAGCATAATGGACCACATAATGCATGGCTGGCGGTTCACTCATTGTGAACCTGTACTTTTCTCAGATAAAAATAAATCTAGTACATGTAGCTTGTAACACTGGGTTCCCTGGCCAGGATGACAGGCTGCAAGGCCTCCAGCCTGAAGCCTTGTAGCAATGCTCCGCCCATGTGCTCCTACAGCACCTTGCTTGTCCCCACCAAGCTCTTCTCACACTGTCCTGACACCGCCTCCTTATTTGCCTGCTTCTTTAGTCCCTCTGCCCCCATAGACGGCAGGAGAAAAGACTGTGTCTTGTGTATCCCCAGCACCTCTCCTGGTTCCTAGGGCCCAGGAGACCCTCAGGAAGTACATGCTTCATGACCAAGTTCAGCGGCACTGTCTGCCCTCCTTCTCATGGCAGGAACCCGTCCTCCCTCCCAACCCAACTTGGGGACAGACAAGCCTTATGCAAACCTGCCAGCCGGTGGCCTCCCCCACAGCAAGGCAGGGGCTGGTAATTCCCAGGCCGGGACTGGGGCACTTTAGGGATGGAGGCAAGTGCTGGCCCCTCCCCTCGTCCAATTCCCTCCTGATGAGGAACCTGGGGCCCAGTGTTAATGCCATGCTTTCCCATCTGGGTGGAACATACTGTGCACCCCAGACAGGAAAGTTTCCTGAGAGGAGTGATACAATGATGTTTCTTTAAAAGAAGTCCTTTTCCCTCATGCCAGATGTGTGCAATCACATTTCACAGAGAAGACGCCTCCCCCGAACCTGCCAACCCACCCTCATCAGTAGAGACATTTCTGATCAGCAATTTCAATTGTTTGCTCATGGCCCCAGTTAATAAAAAAAATCTTTTTTTAGTTTTTTGCTAAGGGAAATAGATTCCCCCCGCCCCCATGGCTTTAATTAGAAATAGGAGCAGAACTGATGAAATCTGGCAGCAGCATGTACTCTGTCTAAAAAGGTCAACACTTTCCTCTCATAAAACAGAAGCTGTTATCCTGAGGGGGTGGAAGGTGAGACTGAGTCAGTTAACTGGGTCTTCCTTCCTCTTGCCCACAGGGCTGGCTTTCTGATGCTTGTCTGGAGGCCAATAAACAAGCATAAAACAGACAGTTTGTTTAAGAAACTGGAGGAGAACAAGCTGGGCAGCGTGAGTGTGTTTTCCTCAAGGTGACGGGGGGAGCGGGTTCACAGGCCTGGTCTGGCAGGGTCTACGGGAGCGTTTTCCTGCCAAGATCACCCCTGTGAGGACCACAGTCTGATGAGCAGACAGTAAATGATTCACAGGGGACTTATGCTGAGGCAGCTGCGTAAAACTGCAGGCTAAAATGTCACCGCATGTGTATTTTTTTTTCCTACTAGGTAGGGGATTTTTTCCCCCTCCAAGCATAATTCACATCCAGTAATATTATTTATTTTCCACTTCTCTTTTTTTTGGCCACGCCAGGTGGCTTGCAGGATCTTAGTTCCCCAAACAGGGATCCAACCCGCACCCTCGGCAGTGAAAGGTTGGAGTCCTAATTGCTGGACTGCCAGGGAATTCACCCCCTGCAATATTTATTTTTTTGGCCGCACTGCATAGCACGTGGGACCTTAGTTCCTCGACCAGGGATTGAACCGGCGCCCCCTGCACTGGAAGCACGGAGTCTTAACCACTGGACTGCTAGGGAAGTACCCGCCCTGGCAATATTATTTAACATTGATCTTTGCGGGGGAAAATGGAAAGCAAGGGGAAAAGTCAATAATTAATGACAGCTCTGGTCTGTGTGATGTAAGGAGGTGTCAGCTCAGGTGAAGACAGTTCGAGAAATTCCACCTACTTCTTTTTCACAAAGCAAATGATGAGTCCGAGGGCAAACAGCAGTAAGGCGCCACCTCCCACCACCGCGAGGATGATGACAGTCAGGTCTGTGAACAGAGACACAAGGGAGGAGAATGGGGAGACACTTGGTGTCAGGCTGGTGATGAACTCCAGTAGACAGTCTTCAAAGATGGCTACCATCCATTCCTTCCCTCCTCGTACGCACATGCTGCTCCTCCCTTTAAGGGGAATCTGTTTCCTTTCCTCCTGAATATGGGCTGTGCTGGTGTGGACCTAACCTTTTAGAAACCTGGCAGCTTCCTGCGCTTCCTGAGGAAAAGCCAGCCACCATGTAAGAAGTCTGACTATGCTGAGACCATGCTGTGAGGAAGCCCAAGTAGCCATGTGGAGACTCCATGAGGAAGACAAACCAAGGCTCCCAGCCTTGAAAGTGAGCAAAGGTGAACCATCCCAGCCCCCCTCTAGCTATTCAAGGCATCTGGCTGAGGCCCCTCATATCTTAGAGCAGAGATGAGCCACCTGCTGTGCTCCATCCAAATTCCTGACCCATGGAATTGTGAGCAAAAAAAAAAGGTTATTGTCTAAGCCACTAAATCTTGGAATAGTTTGTTATGCAGTGAAAGATAACTAAAACAAACTGGGGGACCTACCAGATCTATTCCAAAGGCTACTCCTGGCCTATCCCAGCTGTGCTCCCCTGATCGCCACAGCCCATGTTGGAGGAGAGAAGAGCAGGGGGTGTAGAAGAAAGCAAGGAGTCAAAAGTCAGAGGTGAAGGAGTTAAGGAGAGGGTTGTTTCATGTGTGCTGTCCTTCTCCTACAGTTGTACAAAGGAAAAAGAAAATATATCAGAGAGAGAGCCCTGCACCAAACCAGGATTTAGAATTTCTGGCTTGTTCAATAAGAAAACAAAAGGTGAGACTGTGAGAAAATAGGACTAGAAATAAATGACAGAAAATGAATGTAAGAGAGGAAGAAAACTCAGGAGCCAATCTGAGAGTGTGGGCGAGCTTTTCACTTGTGGCTTCTGGTCCCCGTCGGTTCTCTTGCTGCTAACCACCTGTGTGGCCTTGGGTGGACACACAGTCTATCTGACCACCCAGAAGGGAAGGGGCTGGGGAAAAAAACTCCGTGGTTCCAACACTCTGTGGTGCTCTGTGACTATCTTGGAATCAAGGGCTAACATGGCCCCACCACAGATTGCCTGAAACTCTTCAGTGGATACTACCACTTTGGGCATAAAGGCAAAATCCTCATCATGGCTCTGAGGCCCACGACTGAGGGCATTCAAGGATTCTAATGTTTCACTGGACTAAATAAAAAAAGCCAGCATCATGTATCTGTGTCACACTTTCCAGGTCCTCACAGTTTAATCACCAACATTGAATCCCCAGTGATAATTTTATGGGGTAGTTACAATCATCTATTCTCTGCAGAGGAAGATCAGAGGAGTAAAGAGACTTCCCCTATGTCAGAAAGAGGTTAATAGTAGATTGACTACCAAAATGCCCTAATTCTTCCCCTGCCCTGACCCATGTCCTTTATTTACTGTGTGATCCTGCAGCTCCTCCCATCAAGAAATGGAGTCTACCTGTCCACCCCTTGAATCTGGGCTGACCAAACCAATGCTGTCAAAGGGACAGGGTATGAGTTCCTAACCTAAGCGTCAGGACACCTTGCATGCTTCCCCCAGCCTCTCTTGGATCTCTCTGCCTCTGCCATGAGAACAGGCCCCAGTTTGGAGGATAAGAGACCATGCTGAGGAGAGCCAAGGAATCTCAGTTATCACGGCTGATCTTGGCTGGGCTCCAGACATGTGAGAGTGCCCGGCCAAGACTGACAAAGTCCTCTAACCAACCTGCAGCTGCCCACAGGTGCTTGAGTGAATGAACCCTGACAAGCCCAGCTCAGAACTGCCCAGCCAACATGTGAGCAATAACAAATGGCTGTTTTCAAGCCACTGAGTTCTGGGGTGGTTTGTTATACAGTATTATTGACACAACAGCTGACTGATACATGGACAGCCAGGACTCAAATCCATGCTTTCTGACGTGCCTTCCAGTCTTGCTCCTGATCCCTCAGCTACCAACTGCTATCCACCACCACCCCCGAAAGACCTTACCCATGGTCCTTGGGGTAAGCGAGACCCAGAAAAGCAGGTCCAGCTGCTTCTTGCTCATGGGGCTGCAGTTGGAGATGTTGACCCAGAAGCTGTGATAGCGGAAGCTTGGCTTGGGCAGCACCTCCTCCTCCAGGCTGAAGATCTCCTCGGTGTGGGCCCGCTGCTCCTGGATGATCATGAACGCACGCCCTGTCTGGCAGACCACGCCCGTCCGCTCTTTGAGGAAGGTCAGGCAGGCCACCTGGTCTTGGGGCACGCTGATGTTCCAGGACACGGAGGTGAGGGATGGTAGGCCCTTGTCCCAGTTAGGGGTCCTCAGGTAGACCTTGCTTTTCGTGTCCAGGGTCACTGTGAAAACACCTTCCTCTGCAGGAAAAGGAAGAGAATCCACTCAGATGTTGTTTCACTCAATCAGGATGGAGAGAATAGGAGGGTGGAGGAGATGATGCTATACTGTCCAGACTACAGAGCTTCCTGCCATGATGGAGAGGCTCTGGATCTGCACTGGCTAAGAGAGTAGCCACAGCCGCATGTGTCTGTTGAAGACTTGAAACGTGCTTGGTGTGACTGAAGACCTGAATTTTTAATTTTGTTTACTATTAATTTAAATTTAAATTGCCACGTGTGGCCAGTGGCTACCATATTGGTCAGCAAAGGAATAGAGTCTCAGATTAGGTTCTCGGGCCTTTTGAAAAAACCAACCAAACAACCAACCAAACAAACAAACACAAAACAGGCCAGTTTGCCAAACTGGTGGTTGTCTCAGCTTCCTTTCAGAAATGCCCTCAATGGAGCTAATGTCTATCCAACGCCCTGCTCCATGGTGGGACTGGTGTATACTGATTTCTATTTTGCAGATTTAGAAAACTTCAGGTTCTGGGAAGAATTCTTTCTGGTTGCAAAGTTGAAAGGGTCTCTGACATGTCAACTAATCCACTCCTTATCTTCAGGTGAGATAAAACCCCAACACTCCACATTGAGGATGGTGTGTCTTATTTTCAAAGATTCCCCAGAAGGAGTTTCTCTGGTAACCTTGGAGATACCAGGCAACGTGGAATGACCTTAATCTTACGGCCAGATTCATTTCCCTCCCACTCATGCCTCTGAGAACAAAATTACAGGGTAAACCTTGAATTAAGGTCTTGGTCAGTTTTAAAAATTAACTTAGCAACTTGTAGTGGTGACTGTGAATTTTAAAATCAACAATGTAGAGTTCACCGTTGTGACCAATTTAAACCTCACTTGCTGCCTGAGAAGATCATACACTAGCCTCCCAGGAGGGGTCTGCTCCCTCATGCAGAAGAACGCTCTAGAGATTCATCTCTCTCCCAGTATTCCTTCCTCTGTGCCCTCCAAACTGCGTTCTGAATTGTCAAAGCAGAATCATAAAAATATCTGCATAAGGATTTGTATGTTACCACTTCAAGAATCCAGGACTTGGGAATATTTGGTTAGTTCTCATTTATGCCCTGCCTGCTTCCAAAAAAGCCTTGAACCTGATTATTTGTTCTGCTGCCTACCAACCATCACCTCCCACTGTCAGACAGTCTTATTTCTAACTCCTGGAATTTTCCACACTAGGTTAATGGTAAAGTCAGGATTAGGACTCATCATCTTGTATAAGGAACAGCCCACTCAGCTATCCCTTCTCTTCAAATTGACAATTGAGACGATCAGAAAACCAAAATAAGATAAGTGTCCCCATAAGAAAGGCTAAGAGGGCATCGAGATGGGGAGAGAGTGAAAGACCACCTTACCTTTGAAGTGGGGGACAAAGGACACGGTCAGGCTCTGCCTGGAGGCCTCTTGCTGGAAGCTGGGGGCAAAGGCACGGAGGGTCACTGAGACGTTCTGCTTCACCTGAATCTGCTCGATGGAGCCTCCAGAGCAGAAGGAGCCGAAGTAAAGGTCCTGGCCGGGAACGGCACTGGCCACGAGGTAGCTGAAGCTGGTGTTGCAAACCCTCTCGTGAGTGTGCTGCTGCAGCTTCTGGGCAGGCACCAGTGCCAGGCTGATGCTGTCTTTGGGCACCAGCAGCTTCCAGGAGAAGTCGTGCAGCTGCACAGGCAGCTGGAGGATGTACCACGGCACCTGGAGCGAGTAGGCCTTCCTGTGGCAGTACCGGTGGTCCAGGCAGCCTACGAAAGAGGGGTTCGTGGTACCCAGGCTGGGAGGAAACCGGAAGTGCATCCTCTCCAGCTCTCAAGTCAGCCCGAGGCTTTCTCGCTTTTCCCTTTGGTCTCTCCTCTCCTGCTCTGTCCTGCGCTCCTGCCTCCTTGACGCCCCTTTCCTAGCTTCCCTCCTGCTCTTGCATTCTTACTCTCCACTAAACTGGCAGAACAACTTCTGGGGAGTATTCAGGGTTGAAATTTTCTCTTCTTGTTTGCTCAAGTTCTCAACTAAGACAACCTGTGTCTTAGATGCTAAGTGCCACGTGGGCAGGGTACAGGTTTTTCCCTTCACCCAGCCCTGCTGCCCAGTGTCCCTGCCTGTGGGGAGGCAGTTCGCGTAGTGGTTAGAGCTGGGAGCAGAGTTGGAGAGATCTCAGCTGGCGTTTCAGATCTGCCGCTTCCTAATGGGGTGGCCTCGGGCTGGCTGCTTTGCCTCTCGCGGCTTTAGCTACTGCCTCAGTGGAGACCCTAAGAGCATCCACATCAGAGATGATGGTGGCCCAGCAAGGAGGTGACTATTGGTTTTGCTGCCCTCCACTGATTAAACATTTCTATGTGACTAGCACATGTCGGGCATGGCTAGTAGCTAAAGGGATAAAAAATGGAAGAAGCCAAAGTTTTTGAGCTCAAGACTTGGTCTCATGCAACAGAAGACAAGTGAGCAGTGAGCGTGGAAGCAGGGGGCATGCGCATGGGGGAGGTTGGGGAAGGCTACGAGATTTCACAGGAGGGAGACTGGAGGCTGGACAGAGGAGACGTGAGCATGGACACGGCGGATGCCACTTGCTTCTGAAAGATGCATGTTCCCACGGAGGCTGCTGGTCTCAAAGTGGGTGTGTTTCCACCTTGCTCTGTGCTTCTTGGTTGCCCTTGCTCACCCTCACTGCCGGGGGCATTTCTGATCATACTATTTACAAACCACCCAGTGGACCCCACTAAGACAGGGCAGGGAGGGGAGAACTCCCACAGCCCGGGAGGAGCACACTGAAGGGGCAGGGGCGTACTTATGGTTTTCTCGGCGTTGATCCACAGGCGGGTCAGATCATCACAAAGGAAGGAGATCTTGTGTTTGGAGCCAGCTGTCAGGGTGAGGTTGGTGCTGCAGGTCCGAGAGTCCAGACACACGAAGCAGCCGGGGACAAATTTGCGGCTCAGTTTGCCGGGCCGTTGCTCGATGGTCAGTGACATGGCTTGCTCGTTACTCAAGTCAACCACGTAGGTTTTATCTGGAACCACAAACAGAAAACAGGCATGAAGAATGGATCAGGATGAGCCCCGTGAGATGGCAAAAATGAGCACAAAATCTCTCATGGCTGGGGGACACTGGGAAATTTTTTTATTATTAAGAAAACATTACGATAGCTTGAAACAAAATTTAAAAAGAAAGTCAGTGGACTGCATTTTGTCCATCCTTATGTAACTGCTTTCATTTCTTCAAACTCATTTTAGTCCTTGTGCGTATGCATGCATATTTTCGCCTATTTAACAGTATGGCGTATATAAAATTTTATACTCAGATTTTACTTCATTATTTTATGCAGATACACTTATTTTACCATATAGTTTTCATATTTACTAAGCTTTTAAAATATTCATTAATCTTAGTCATCTAAGGGAGATTTAGCGTCACCTATTTAAATATTCTCCCTCTATGAAGAGTAATTAACAACAGCTGGTATTAGTGCAGGGATACAAGATTCACAGACAGGATGGAACCATAGATATTATAATTTAATCTCTAATAAATGCTACATTTCAAATAAATGACAAAAAGATGAAGTATTCCATAGGCTGGGCCAGGAGAATGGTCTCTCCCATTAGTAAAAGAATAAAATTACACTAGTACTTCAAAGCAGTCACCAAAATAAAAACAAAGAGAATATCTTTATAAATGTGGAATAAGCACAAATTATAAAAGCAAAAAAATAAATAAATAAAGATTAAAATATCTTTCTGACTTAGGTACCATAAATAATGTTTAAAGGACAAGGGACACACTGGGAGAAAATATTTTCTACAGAGAATAATGGAGAAGTTCACAGTAAAGGAAATATAAATGTCCAAGTAGCCAAAATATGAAGTGTTGTTAATATCACTTGTAATACTACTTATAATCAGAGAAAAGCAAATTAAAAGAAAGTGTATAGTATAAAAATAAAAACCCTACACCCCTATAACCCAGCAGTGTGACATGCGTATATATGCCCTCATGTGTATGTCAGTGCTGTGACAGTGACTAGAGTAATACTGGAATAGTTAAACAGACCATGAAACTTTCACCAATGGAATATTACGCAGCAGTTGAAAAGAATGAGGGAGATTTAAATATACTGATATAAGAACCTCCAAGATATAGTATCAGGTAAAACAGCAAGTTGTAGAACCATATTTAGACTATGACACCATTTGATTATAAAGTCTCTATGTAAAATGAAATAGCGATTTCTACATGTACATACTTATGTATGTATGTACTTAATATTTAAATGAAGAGAAAAAAGATTTGGAGAGAAATATAACAAACCCATAATTGTGGTTACCCTAGGAGGGGGGCCTGGAAGTAGGGACAATACAGATGGTCAGGGGGGATTTTAGCTTTGTCTGTGATGTTTGAATTTTTAGTTAGAAAATATGTATGTATTTCTTATATAATTTGGAAAAATTGCCCAATTATTGTTTTTTTAGGTCACTTCTATGATTGCGCCACTAGAAGTAAAAGATTCTAATAAGCACATGTGCATGTTTAGTTTCTATCTTTTCCTGAGGATAAAATCCCAGAACTGATTGTTAGGTGAGAGAATAGGAATATTTTTTCAACTTTTTAGAATGGATTACCAGACTACTTTATAAAAGAGTCATTTGACTTTATAATGTCATCCCCAGAAGGCTCTACACTATGAACCCTTGGAAATCACTTTTTACTGAGTTGCTTTTTAATTTCATTCGTTCTGCTTTTACAGAAGCCATCAAGTTAGGAAGATGCCTATGCAAGGTGGTGCTGCCTTTGCAAGTCATGGGTGTTGCCGATTTGTCTATCAGGTATCTTAGCCTCTCTGCCTGCAGCTCCAGTGAATAAATAAGTCCCGTGCCAGTTGGGAAAGCTCTGTTTCCCAAGAGAGTCTGCTAGGCTTCCTCCTTCCTGGTAACAGAAACCATATACTTAATAGAATTGTTCCTTTTGAACTGGCTGCCAGGGATCTCAGTGTCAAATTAGGAGCAAAATTAGAGAAATGTCTTATGGTTGTCACATCTGCTGACTCCTTTCTTTAGTTCTTATTGCTTATGTCTAGGTAAATTTTACTGTAAGTTCTAATAGTGCTTTAATCAGAGAGATGACATACGCAGAGCTGGAGTATATATGCTAATGTTGTTAACTTAAATATGATTTGATTTAGAAAATGGTTAGCTTTTCAATCTCCTAGCCCCACATTCAGCTCATATCTTACTGTCCTTTAAAATTTATCTTCGTTGGGCTTCCCTGGTGGCGCAGTGGTTGAGAGTCCGCCTGCCGATGCAGGGGACACGGGTTCGTGCCCTGGTCCGGGGAGATCCCACATGCCGCGGAGCGGCTGGGCCCATGAGCCGTGGCCGTTGAGCCTTCGCGTCCGGAGCCTGTGCTCCGCAACGGGAGAGGCCACAACAGGTGAGAGGACCACATACCGCAAAAAAAAAAAAAAAAATCTTTGTTGTTACCTCTGGGAAACCCTCCCTACCCCTACCCTGGCTGTGTTAGGAGCCCTTTTGCTTCTGAAACCCCACTCACCCTTATCGAGGTCCAATCACAGGTTGCAGGAGGCTCCCTACCCGCTCCCTCTTTCCTAATTTGTACGGTATCAAAGTAGTGCACGCACAGAATTTAAAGCAGAGTTTCTCTGGCTTGGCACTATTGACATTTGGGGCAGGGTAATTCTTCGTTGTGGGGCTGTCCTGTGCACTGTAAGATGTTTAGCAGCATCCCTGGCCTCCACCCACTAGATGCCAGTAGCACCCCTATGGCCCTCCATTATAACAACCAGAAATGTCTTCAGACATTGTCACATGTCCCTTGGGGGGCAAATTGCTCCTGGCTGAGAACCACTGGTTTAACGAATCAAATAGTTTTCTAAGGTTTGTTATGAAAACAAAACTCCCTCCCCACTGTGACCACTCCCCAGAATAACAACTTTCAACTCTTTTAGCAGGTTCTCTTTACAATTACATCCACAGCACCCAACAACATGCTTCTATTGCTGCTTCTAGATATTTCTGTTTCAGGGTTTTTTTAAAAATTAATTAATTAATTAATTAATTTTTGGCTGCGTTGTGTCATCATTGTTGCACATGGGCTTTCTCTAGTTGTGGTGAGCGGGGGCTACTCTTTGTTGCGGTGCGCAGGCTTCCCACCGCAGTGGCTTCTCTTGTTGTGGAGCTCGGGCTCTAGGCACGTGGGCTCAGCAGTTGTGGCTCGTGGGCTCTAGAGTGCAGGCTCAGTGGTTGTGGCGCACGGACTCAGTTGCTCCACAGCATGTGGGATCTTCCCGCACCAGAGCTCGAACCTGTGTCCCCTGCATTGGCTTGATTTCTTAACCACTGAGCCACCAGGGGAGCCTGTTTCAGGTATTATTTGTTGGTTTCCCACAAAAGAAGATGAGGATTTCCTCTCCTTCACCCACACTCATGTCCCCCTGCCCACACCCCACACCTCGTATACAACATACACACACCCACAGTACACATGCCCAGCAAACATCCAAACCATACACTTGCTATCCACCCATCTTCCCAATCTTTACCATCATATTTTTAATGTTAGATCATTATTCTGTGTTGACATTATCATGCCTATGTAAACAATAGTAACACAGTGTTTACACAGTTACGTTATTTCCATGCTATTGATTCTCTTTCTTGCACAAGATTTTATTTCCCTAGAATTAGTTATTGCCATTTAAATCATTTCCTTAGTTTCTATGTACTTATCAGTAATTTGACACCCAAACTCTCCCCCACTTGTATAAATCTCCTTTCAATACCTATGAGAACATTAGGTATATCATCAAGTTATCTTTCTGAAAAGTCTCTCCAGAGCCTTCTCAACTGCTCTCATCTAAAGGGGCCCAGGTATGGTCTTGGGTCCCCTTGTACCATCATCCTAAGATTCCCTTTGCCTCTCTCTTGAAAGAAAAGAATTTTTGGCCGCACCTCGAGTCTTGCAGGATCTTACTTCCCCGACCAGGGACTGAACCCAGGCCAAGGGAGTGAACGCCAAATCCTAACCACTAGGCCACCAAGGAACTCCTGAGATTTCTTACTTATCCATGGGGATAAGTCAGAGGCCACAATGTGTCAACTCTTCCAGGACAAATTAAAGACTCACAGAGGGGCTTCCCTGGTGGCGCAGTGGTTAAGAATCCTCCTGCCAATGCAGGGGACATGGGTTTGATCCCTGGTCCGGGAAGATCCCACATGCCGCGGAGCAACTACGCCCACGAGCCACAACTACTGAGCTCACGCACCACAACTACTGAAGCCCGCGCACCCTAGGGCCCATGCTCCGCAACAAGAAAAGCCACTGCAGTGAGAAGCCCGTGCACTGCAATGAAGAGTAGCCCCCCTTGCCGCAACTAGAGAAAGCCTGCATGCAGCAATGAAGACCCAACACAGCCAAAAATAAGTAAATAAAGACTCACAGAGCAGGAGTTACCCAAGAAAAAACAAAAACAACGCCAACATTTAGTTAAGGGCTCCAGGTTGCTTCTGGGGGGTTATAAAAGCTGAAAAAGAAGCAATGCAACTACTTCCACAACCAGCATTTACCCAGATCAGTTACTGGAAGTATCTGCTATAACATTCTGGAAACACATCCATCTACCTTATTTGAATCATGTTAACCCAGAAACCTACAGGGCTTGAAGATACACTCATTCTGCTGGTATTTTCAGAGCAAGTAAACGTATCTTCCAGAAGCTAGAAGAGGATGCAAAAGGTAGTAGGCTAGCAGTCTGCTCCCACTACAGGGAGTAACATAGACAGGTAGACTACTATTAACTCATATGATTGTTATCAGCAGGGCCATTTGAACCTTTTAGAAATAATATCAGAAAATGAGAGACAGGCTGTGTGGGACAACAGAGAAGTTCTCTCTCTACGGTGACTATTAGATGAAACTCCAAGAGGACCAAAATCTTTTTTTATATCTCCAGGTAATGGAGTGGTAATAATGCCAGGTATGGCATGGTAGTATTGTACCATCAAAAAAGATGAGAGGGGCTTCCCTGGTGGCGCAGTGGTTGAGAGTCTGCCTGCTGATGCAGGGGACACGGGTTCGTGCCCCAGTCTGGGAGGATCCCACATGCCACGGAGTGGCTGGGCCCGTGAGCCATGGCCGCTGAGCCTGCGCGCCCGGAGCCTGTGCTCCGCAACGGGAGAGGCCACAACAGCGAGAGGCCTGCGTACCGCAAAAAAAAAAAAAAAAAAGAAAAGATGAGAGTGCGTTATGGAGCACTGAAAAACAAGATGTGTTGGGTGGAGACAAATGTAAATCAAGTTCTCTGACATTGCTGAACTGCACGTTTTGGGCAACGTAAGCCATCCATGCTCACACATCTGGTCACAGCTGGCCAGATCAGCCAGAGCAGCTTGTACATTACTCATCTTAAGACACAGGACACTTGTGCTCAAGCCATGGAAAGATATTCTCTGCAGGAGTCCCCTGGGTCTAGTTTTAGCTAAATTGATATTGTCAGCAAAGTAGAGAGAGAGAGTAGAGAGTAGGGTGGGGGGAGAGACAATCAGGTACAAGGTAACATCTGCCTGCTGCCCACATTCAGAATTTGTTTTTTTTCAGTCTGGGCCCACTGTAGTCAGGTCCTACTGTGCATGCTGAGGGGTCAGGGTGCCTCTGACAGCTGCTTCCACCCTTGGTGAGGCTCTGACTTTGCATGGTTGCTGTGACAGCCATCCTCTTTGGCTTGAGAAACCCTCCCAGCTCTGCCTCCACTCTGTTTTTGATGCTCTTGTCCTTGTCTGCTTCCCCCAGCAGCCAGGCTCCTAGTGCTCCCACTGTGTCCCATCTACCTTGCCCCTTCTGAGGGGTTGTGCCTTTGGGCAGTGCATCTGGCTCTCAAGCCACTTTGGACAAGAGGCTGCCTCCTCAGATTAGTGCGACAGTGTTTATGGAGGGCCTGGAATGCGCTGGAAACTGTGCTGAGTGTAGGAAAAGAGAGGAATAAGACAAGATGCCTGATTGGGAGTTTAGTGGGACACAGACATTCAGATGGATAAACGAGACATGGTAGTGATGGGGAGGGAGACAACAGAATGAACCACTGAATGGGGGTGGCCGTGGGAAATTGTTTGGAGGAATCCCCTTTTCCCTGCCACGTGCACCACAGGGACTGAACGTGGGGAGACGAGGAGGGGTGGCAGGTCAGTTTGGGACATGTCTTTAGAGGGTGTTGAGGAAACACTCCCTTTCTCCAGCCACAATCTCGAGGCCTCCCAGCATGCCCCACCCTGGAAGTGTCAAGAGTGGCACCTTCTTTAGTCTAAGCCTACCCCTTAGACACCACTGGCTGGGGATAGTGCTTGCTGACCTAGCAAAACTGAAGGGTGTGGAGCCTCACTGTCCAGGGGTCATTGACATAGGAGAAGGGCAGTCTCCCTGGGTAGGCAATGGGAGGCTCTGCTATGACCAAGGGGACCTGCACACACATGTACAACGACTCACTCCCAGCACCAAAGAAAGGAACGAAAGAAGAGCCCCTGTCAACCCAAGTTCAGAGACAGTGGCAATGTCAGAATGCCTTCTTCATGCTCCGCTTTTTCCTAAAGACTCCCCCGCTAAGCCTCTGAACTTGTCCTTGCTGGGTACAAATCCCCTTCTCAATGCACACCCCTTCTCATGAAGCCTCCGTTTCCACTCAGTCACCATCCTCCTCCCCCAAACCAAAGCCACTCTGGGCTCACCCTGTTGCCTTTCCAGGTGCAAAAGAAAGCCATGAAGGTAAAAAGACCCTTTCAAGGGGGTTTGAGAAAACCCGAGAGTAAGACTCCAACAATATTAGTCTCTTGCCACAGTCTGAATAAGAAAATGAGTCAAAATCAGCCAGAGCAGGACCAAGAGACCCAAGAAAAATCCACCACTCCAAGTAACGACTGGTACAGACAGTAAGTGCAGAGCAAAGCCAGGGACTCCAGAGCTATCTGCTGGTCTCCAATGGCCCAGCTAGCCAACCACAGAGACTGAATCTTTAACAGGGAGGGTTAAAACAAAGTTGACAGTTTGTGAAAGGCTCCTTCATCCAGGGGGTGAGTGTGTGTCACAAGTTCTCTGCTGATGGGGAGGAAAGAAAGGAAGAGGCAGGTGTGTGACAAGGAATGGAGGTGGGGTCCTTCGAGGTGGAGGACCAGACTGGGTCCTTCAATGTCCAAAGTCAGCCAGACATTGGGAATAAGGACTGGGTGAGCAGTGAGCACCTGAGACAAATTCCCCCTTAACACTTTATCTCCTGTGCAAGGAGGAAAAAGGGCTCAGCACTACTGCTGGGGCTGGGGAGAGGGGGCCCAGAGGAGAGGCATGATGTGTTTGGGGTGGCAGGGCACCCACCAAAAAGGCACACAGATGATTTGCTTCCAGCCATCTACCTCTTAGTGGTGTGTGTTGTAACCTACCTTATGCTGTAAACAACTAAAGACCCTCAGAAGGGACAAAAACTCGCCGTACAGAAAAATCACCAACCCCAGCCTCCATAACAGTGTCTGGAGGCCACAAATCCCACATAGATTAGGACACCTTCTTGCTAAGTGACTTGGAGTCATGCAGTGGCCTATCCAGGTCAGGGCAGTGGGGATATTTCATTCCCTGTGAGGGAATAAAGGGGAACAGAGAATTTTAAAACAATAATAAATCTGAGTAAATCCAGGCTTGTTTTTATTGTCACTATGCTCTAGGATTTCTAAACAATGTCAGTAATAAACTACTCTCCCTCACCAAAAATTGTTCTTTTCTTTCCGAAATTGTTTGTTTTCTTACAGAGAACATAATTTTTAAGCAGCTCTACTGAGCAATAATTGAATTACAATAATCTGTACATATCTAAGGTGTATATTTGCCTAGTTTTGAACCTATATACACACCTGTATATACATCAACATAATCAAGATAGTGAATATATTCATCACCCACAGAAATTTCCTTGTGCATCCCCCTCCCTCCTCTCACCACCCCTCAGGGTGTTAGGAGGGGTGTTTTGTGATGACTAAGCCATCCCAGGACTACCATTGGCTGGAGCAGTGACCTGAGGACCAAGCAAAGCTGAAGAGTGTGGCTCCTCACTGCCTAGGAGAAGGTGTATGTAGGGAGATCAGGAACCCTGGCGCAGACCACTGGGAGGCTTCGGCATGGTTGAAGTTGCTGGCAAACCATAGGAGTTTAACACAGATATGGACCAACCAACCATAAGTACAAAACAAACACAAGCATGGAACAACCACCCCTAGCACAGAACAACCAACCACAGTTGGGGAACAACCAATTACAAGCACAGAACAACCAACCACAAGCAGGGAACAGCCGACCACAAGCACTCAGGAAAGGACGCAGGGGACGACCCCTGCCAATACAAGTGCAGAGACAGTGCCAAGGTATGGAAGAGAGCCAAGTGGGTAGAGATGCCCACCAAAATTTCCTCTGAAACATCCATCATCTGTGCAAGAAAGTACAAGAGAGAAACCAGACCAACAGCATTTGTTACCACCAGCTGATGAAGAGAGTGAATGAAAATAACAGACAGAATCGGCTGACAGAACGGAGACCCCACCCTGGAGAACTCCGTCCATCCCAGTGATGCACAGTGTATAGAGTCCTGGGCACCTACAACTATCCGCTGCATCCCCAGAGGAGCCCGTGGAGAAATGGCCACCCATGTAGAGACCAAATGTTACACCAATAGGGTACCCAGATTGCAACTATTAAAATAAAATCAACAAGATATGAAAAGAAAATAAAAAGAAGAAACTCCTTCTGGGAAGTGACCTCCTGCATCCTATAAGTCTCATCTGTCTTCTGGATTACAGGCTAATGTCTAAAGACCAGTGCTGTGTCTTTTTCAACTTTGTATCCCTTCCTTGACCTAGAGCCTTGCAGGATAACATTTAAAGAGTGCTTACTATCTGCCAGGCACTGCCACCTCATTGCTCCTCACAACACCCCTACGAGGACAGTCCTATTATCTCTACTTGAAGATAAACTGAGTCACACAGGAGTTAAGTGACTTGCCCAGGCTCACACAGTAAGTAGGGGAATCAGGATTTCGAATCCACGCAGGCCAATTCCAGAGTAAGTGCCTTTAACCACTGGGCCATGCTGCCTGCAAAACAAGCTGTCCACACATATTTACAGAACCAGACAAACGTGTGAGTGCACAGGGCTGGCAGCCTTGGGCAATCTCTTGAAACTTAGGGTCCACGTTGGGATTCAGAGGATCAAGATGGAGATGTCCAGAAATCAGAGCTCTCAGGGACTCCAGCATCGCCTAAGTAAAGATACTTCTGCTGGCCAAGTTCACTCACTTGCCTAGAAAAATGCAAACCATGCTTGATGTAAAGCCTTGACCGTGCTAAACACATCTAAAGTGCAGTTAACCACTATTTACCTCAAAACTGAAGCCATATCCTTCTTGATGCTGGTAATAGCATGCTTAACAATTTGATTATATTTAGAAATCAACCCAGCTGATGTTACAGGAAACAGAATTAATCAGTAGCACTTCACCGTGACTGAGATGATAAACAAATCCCTGCGTCTTCTAAAACTCAAAGCCACTCCATTTCTGAATCCCTTCATGGCTGTTTTCAACATTCTGATAAAATTGTGACATAGAGTCATCAAAATGTGTCAGTGGACACACATGCACATACACACATGTATATATAAAGTTATGCCTTGTATACGGTTATTGTGAATTAGAAGGAATCTTGGGTCAAGATATGAAGGAACTGAGGCTTCCTGAGGAGCCGGGCTCCAGGTGGGTGCCGAGCGGGCACTCCCAAGACAGTGTCAGATGGGCAACGCTGGGAGTGGATCCCACGTGGTCACTTTTCAGGTGTTTATCAGCCATGCCATTTCACATTCTCAATTTCTCTGCCTGGTTCTGTCTACTTCCCGGAAGTAAATAATATCAAAAACAAGGATGAGAATCGACTCTGTGGGCAGACCCCATCGTCAGCACACATCACAGATGTCCTGGTTCAAGACCACCTGTCACAACTCACAGACTCCAGCTCATAGATGAGCCCCAGGAATAGCCCCTCCGAACTCATCCTGTACCTTTTTCTCAGGATCCCTGCCACTCCTCTCCGTGAAGCAAGGGCAATCCCAGAGAGTAAGTTTTAAGGAGGTGCTTACTCTCGGGGACTGACCTTGAACTGACACAACCCTGAGGGTGAGAGCCTCTGTGAGAGGGAGCTCCTCAGAGCGGGTGCCTCCTTCAGTGTTGTGCCCTGGGCATACAGCCTCGCTGTAGTCACGGCATCTCAGTAAATGTGTGTGGAATGATACACAACCTCATTCTCACAGAACCTGGGGTTCTGCGTGGTCCAGAAGCAGGGGCTCTGGGTTCTGAGATTGCTCTGCTCCTGGCAAGCTGTGTGATACTGGGCTAATTCCATAACCTTTCTGAAACTTCTGGTTTCTCATCAATAAATGAAGGTAATTCCTGTCTCCCCTGCAAGGCTGTAATAAGGATTAGCTGAGACCATGTGAGTGGTGTGCTTAGGGCAGGGCTTGGCACTCAGACAATAAAAGTGTTATCATCACTGCTCACGGTGCTGGTGACATCCTGATCCACACTGTAGGGTCAGTCAAGACATGAGCTCTAGAAGGTAACCTTCCAATGTCTTCATTAAAAACAACGTATCACCCTGAATGCAAGATCATCTTAGCTTCTTACTGTGCTGAAGTGGAACAGTATGCCCGGCATTCACCAGTGACCTGGTCTCACTGCCTAGCAACGCACTTCCTGAAAGTCTTACAGGGTCCAGAGTCCAAGTGTGCCAGAGCCACAGACAAGAAGTAGGAAGGGAACCTCAGCCCAAGCAGACTACCCAGGAAGGAAAGAAGGCACTGGAGGAGGGGGAGGGGAAGGAAAGTGGGGCTTACTTACTGCTTTCATTTTGTGGATGTTGGACCAATACTTGAAACTGCAGCCGGAGAATGCCTGGATTTTGGGCATCTTGGTCACAGCCCTGCAGAGAGAGGTTGAAGTTCCCGGCTATGTTCCCAGGCTGCTTGTCCTTCAGCTTGAACACCTCGGGGTTGGTGGTGGAGCCTGGGATGCAGTACTCAACCCGCTCCTCCTTCTTCACGCAGTTGGAGACATTGAAGTGGAGGAAGGAGACGCTCGCCCGCAGGTGCGCGGGGATGATGAACTGCCATGTCATGAGCTCGTCCTCGGGGAAGCCGTCCGGATAGTTGGCAGACATCAGGGTGGCGGAGCCTTCACCTTCAAACACAGATTCGATGATGCACAGGCCTGTTGGGGGTGGAACCCAAACGAGAGAATAGGAGGTGATTAGACCCTGCCCTGGTCATCCATGGGTGTGGGGACAGGGGTTAGAGAAGAGGTGAAAGTGGGTCTTAGGTCCTGAGCACTGGGTCTGGATATGGCATGTTTATACTCAATTCAAGGTAGACAGTGAGAATGAGGATACATCAGTGGTGTGTGAGTATATGTTTAATAATCAACCCAGCAGGGGGAAAAAAATAAAGCCTTAATTTGTAGTGTCTGCCCACTTCCTTGGTGTAAAGACTCCCACTATAGCTGATTTCAGGCTACCAACAGGACATGGATGAACGTGGAGTTGGAAGGAGATGGACAGCCCTCTCACCATCACATAGGATTTTCACCATACAGATCCAATGGGCATACCTAACTTCAAAGCATAAATAGTAAAATGCAGTGTATTAACTAGGAAGTAATGAGTTTTGAGTACTTATTACCTTTGTTCCTAAACTAATTTATTTAATTGTAAGTTTATATAATTTTATTTTTAGTAACGGCTCTGTTTAATACCAGCTCACAAAATTCCAGGACACTCAACAATTGGCACTCATGAGCTGCTGTGGGCCAGCTCTGGCATACAGATACAATTGTATCTGGCATACCGATACAATTCTAGAAACTGTGAAAGAGACAGAAGACGGGAAAAAGACATGAGAAACAGAGTCATTAAGGTCTGTAGAGCCAGTCCCATTTCATTTCTTGAAAATAAGCCTCACATACAAAGGACAAAAGAAAGAGTCACCACCTGGTTTGTTTAACAGAGGAGGGTGGGTTCACACCAGGACTGGCCCACATGCTTACAGAAGAGTGGGACTTCCTTTAAGGTATTCAGATGGAATCACAATTGCCAACATCTGACCATTTCTGATGGAGAGCAAGCGTGATTTTGTAGGTTTCAACCTCAGCAAACAGAGGGGAGGGCATGGCGAGCTCACGTTTTATAGACGACCGGTTTGTGATGCTGAAGCCGGAGACTTTTCTCTTGTGGAACCACGGGAGGGCCAAGGCCATTTTCACTCCCTCTTGCATTTTGATCCGGGACACAGTGCCGTTGCTGCAGAAGGTTCCGATCCTGACCATCTTGGTGTCAATGCGGCTGCTGATGCTGTGAGTGACTCCGTCCGGGCAGCTCTCCCCCCGCCCAATCTGCCTCAGGCGAGGGAGGGAGAACTGCAGTTCTAGACCAATGTTCTTGTTAGCTTTGACATCCCAGATGAAGGTTCTGTTGAGGGTGGGCAACACTGACATTGAGGGCTGAAGATGAACCTCTCCAAAAGGACATGGACCTGACATGCAGTCTGAAACACAGTCACAAAACAATCTGGTCACAAACGCTACTGGGCCACTCACTGCCCCTCCTCAGCCCCTATAGTGAACTCTTTGGAGGGGGGGTTTTCTGGGGCGCCCACCCATCTCCGGGCTACATGAAAGTTGGCTGCCAACGGCTCACGGATGCATCCCTCTCTGGGGAAGTGCCTTGGCTGGAGGGAGCTGCCTTGGGGCAGAAAAGCCTGAGAGGTTTCCCTGCCCCTGATTCCCATCCCAGCAGGGGGTGTCAACCCACAGCCAATCACTGCCAACCCAGGAGTGAAAAGCCTGACATCCCTGATTCACATGACACAGCCTGGCAATTGTCACTCAAGCTCCAGATCAGCCTGCAGCTAAAACCACATCTTTGCTTGCTGTCCTCATTCCACCCTGCTTTCCTCACTTCTTCACAGGTTTCTCAGGGCACTCTCTTGATTCATGACTTAAAGACAAGAATTCCCATGTCAGGCTCTGCTTCTAGGGAACCAGACCCAAGTCACCTCCTAACTACAAGTTTCCCCTGCTTTTTTTTTTTTTGCGGTACGCGGGCCTCTCACTGTTGTGGCCTCTCGCGTTACGGAGCACAGGCTCCGGACGCGCAGGCTCAGCGGCCCAGCCGCTCCGCGTCATGTGGGATCCTCCCGGACTGGGGCACGAACCCGCGTCCCCTGCATCAGCAGGCGGACTCTCAACCACTGCGCCACCAGGGAAGCCCTCCCCTGCTTTTTGAACGCTCGCTTTATTCCACTTTGCTTTTACGAAAGACTTGCATTGGTACTTGTTTCCGCTAACCAAAATAAATCCAAAGAGAATTTTTGCATTTATGAAAAAAGGTGGAAAGCGCAAAGAGCATTCAGTGTTTGTTTTGCAGGGAGCCATTACAGAGGCAGTGGGTACCCCTAGAGTGGCACCGCCAAGCTCCTTCCCCGGGAACGACACAGCATCTCAGCATCACGCTGCTACAGCTCTGAACTCTGTCCGTGAGCATTTGTGCTTTATTTCAAATTACTTTACACATCCGTTAGCAAGATGTGTCCTACAAGTAATTGCTTCTTTGACTTAACGCCATTTTGGCTTGTGAAAAATGTCATAGGAACACTGTACTTTTGGGATAGCGCGGGTCGGGGAGGGGGGACCCGCACTGTTTTCCAGATTAAGCTAGTCCAGTTGGTGGATCTCTGCCCAGGCCCTACTGAAAGCCAGAGGGAGGCCCTTTGCAGTGGAGCCTGTGCTTTGGCATACATATCCTACTTCCTCTATACCAAAAGAGTCATGATTTCTCAATTTTTAGGGTGCTGCGCCAAGCTCTACCTTTTAAAACTGGTTTTTCCATCAACACACTCATCAACAGACTGAGTACGCTCTGAATGTACAGCCCCTTAATGGCTGGAACCTGGAGGCAAGGTCATCTTCTTGCCTCCTGGCTTTAATGCTGGTGTTTCATTACCACTGCAGTTGAATTTTTTTTTTCCCAAAGGCTAACACTTAATGACATCCTTTGACGTACTTTGTTTCCTAAGCCTTTTTAAAACAAAGGGAGAGGGCTTCCCTGGTGGCGCAGTGGTTGAGAGTCCGCCTGCTGATGCAGGGGACACAGGTTCGTGCCCCGGTCCGGGAAGATCCCACATGCCGCGGAGCGGCTGGGCCCGTGAGCCATGGCCGCTGAGCCTGCGCGTCCGGAGCCTGTGCTCTGCGACGGGAGAAGCCGCAACAGTGAGAGGCCCGCGTACCGCCAAAAAAACAAACAAACAAACAAAAAAAAAACAAAGGGAGAAACATTGCTATCAGGGAGGCACTAAGAGAAAGCAGGCAGCCTAATAGTGAGGCTTTTGTTGTCTCCAGCAGGGAATCTGAAAGGTGCAATGGACTTTGGCCACTGTAATAATAATCTGCAAGGCTTTATTGCTGCTCCAGTGGAGTATTTGAAACTACTGCCAACTCGAAATAGAATTATGGGAGAATTTCAGAGCTGTCTAGGACCTCTGAGGTCATCATGTCAAAACCCTAATTTTTGCAAAGCAGCCCTGGAGTCTGGGTGAGTCGTGTGGCGCTCGCAGTGCACACGCTCCTAGGACAAAAGCCCAGGCTGTGTTTGGTCGACTTCCGTTCTTGCCAATGCACTGCGTTGCTTAACCAATAAAACAAGGTTAGATAACAAGGTGACAAATGCAGCTAAAATTATATTTTGTGTGTAGGTAAGGATAGTACCTATTTTTTGGAGCTCGTGGAAACTTCATTGTTTCTATCAAGCCATCTCTTTCATAAGTTTTCAACTACACTTCCCATGTGCCCTACTGGGTTCTGTGTTCTTGTGGGATCACTTACCCCTACTAAGGCAGTGGTTCACAGCTCTGTTTCCACACTAGACTCACTTGGAGGACGTTTAAAAAATACACATGCCTGGGCCACCCAAGCGACTCTGATTTAATTCCGTACCAAGTACCGGGAGTCAAAAAGGCCTGTCTCTCAGCCATGGCTCTGCCACCAGCCATGAGACCCTGGCAGTGTCAGGTTGTGCAAGCACGTTTTAATTTGTTGCTAAGAGCTTTGTTTTCAGAATGGATACACAAGTAAGAGTAGTCAAAATGATGGGCATGCCTCCAAGTTTTCTGCTCCCCGTCCAGTGCAAAAATGTTAAATAACTAAAATGATTCCTACCCAGAGGACGGAGAAGTGTAATTTCTGAAGCGATTCACACCTCATTTTCCCCAGCACAGACTTCTACTTTCATTAGCTTTAACGAGGCCATTCAAGAAGGGATGACATTGTAAATCAGTTATACTCTAATATAAAATAAAATTTTAAAAAATAATAATTAAAAAAAAGAAGGGATGACTGCAGAGGAGCTAAACTTTGAAACTTTCAGAATGTTTATTGAGGAAAGGTTTTTAAAAACAAGAGGCAAGCAGAACACTGAACTTGATTCCAGTGTCTAGATTTATAATCTAAAATTTTTATTTTCAAAACATTTTCAAAAATTGTGAGCATGGGTTTTTATTATATGGTAAACTGTGTGTGGTCTGTGTGTGAGACTGGTCTTGTGAGATGTGTCTTGTGAGATAAGATTGTGGTACCCTTTTCCTTTTTTTAAAAAATAATGTTTATTTATTTATTTGGCTGCGCCGGGTCTTAGTTGCGGCACATGGGATCTTTGTTGCGGCATGCGGGATCTTTTAGTTGCGGCATGCAAACTCTTAGTTGTGGCATGTGGGATCTAGTTCCCTGACCAGGGATCAAATCCGGGCACCCTGCATTGGGAGGGTTGAGTCTTAACCACTGGACCACCAGGGAAGTCCCATTACCCTTCTCCTTTTTCAAGATGGCAGTCACTTTCTTGGCTTAATTGGTTGTAAAAGTAATGCATGCTTGTAAAAAAATGACACTACAGAAGAACAGAAAAAAGACAATGAATGTCACCTGTCTGCCTCCCCTACTCACTATAGAAATAATATAAGGCTAGCATTTTGGTGTTTAACCCCCCAGACTTTGGGCTCCATATGATTATGTGTATTCAATTAAGTGGGATTAAACTATACAAACTATTCTACTAAAAGCTGCATTGTTTTCAATGGAACAAAATGACCTGGGGCATCTTTCCATGTCAAATACATAGATTTACTTCATTCTTTTAATAGCAACACAGTATTCCTTTGAATTCT
This sequence comes from Delphinus delphis, assembly GCF_949987515.2. Lineage (NCBI taxonomy): Eukaryota > Metazoa > Chordata > Mammalia > Artiodactyla > Delphinidae > Delphinus > Delphinus delphis. The sequence goes on from NC_082692.2 coordinate 61,914,728, forward strand.
TAAGTATATCAATAGTCTTCTCAACTCTGTAAAAGCTTCATTGAGATTTTAATTGTAATTGACTTAAACTCATAAATTAATTTGGGGGAGAAATGACACTTAAAAAATACTGAGATTTTCATCAAGTAACATGGTATATCTTTCCATTTATTTACATCTTCTCTTTGGTCTTTCAGTAAGATTGTACATTTTGCTTCATATATATTCTATGTATTTATTAAGATTAAATACTTAACTAGAACTTTTGAATAATGGTGACCAAAAGCATGCATGGTGAGAATCCTTATGTTGTTCCTTGATTTATTGGTAACGCTTCTATGTTTGGCTGTTAAATATATTTGCTATCAGTTTTTTTTTTTCCTGGCCGCACCGCAAGGCATGCAGAACTTTCCCCACCACGGATCGAACCCATGCCCCCCTGCAGTGGAAGCATGAAGTCTTTTTTAAAATTTTATTTTATTTATTTATTTTTGGCTGCACTGGGTCTTCGTTGTGTGCGGGCTTTCTCTGGTTGTGGCAAGCAGAGGCTACTCTTCGTCACGGTATGCAGGCTTCTCATTGCAGTGGCTTCTCTTGTTGCGGAGCATGGGCTCTAGGTGCACGGGCTTCAGTAGTTGTGGCACGTGGGCTCAGTAGTTGTGGCTCACGGGCTCTAGAGCGCAGGCTCAGTAGTTGTGGCACACGGCTTAGTTGCTCTGTGGCATATGGGATCTTCCCAGACCAGGGCTCGATCCCGTGTCCCTGCATTGGCAGGCGGATTCTTAACCACTGTGCCACCAGGGAAGTCCCTGTTATCAGTTTTTGATAGATACAATTTATTGGATTAAGAAAACATCCCTCTATTTCTGGTTTACTAAGAGCGTTTTATTAAAAACATTTAAGACCATCTATTAAGATGATCAAATGCAGTTTCTTCCCTTTCACCTAATCACACAAAGCAGTACGTTAAACTTCCATCTTCCAATAAGCTCTCCTGCTCTTGTTGTGTTAGTCTTTTAATGCAATTTTTTGGGTTTGATGTATTTATATTTTACTTAGGATTTTTTTGGCATGTATGTATATTCATAAGAGATTGGTCTATGGTTTTCTTTTTTATGTGGTGGAAGATTTTGACATCAGGGTGGTAAGAGCCTTATAAAATGTGAACCTTTACCCCTTTCAGTGCTCTAGACTAGGGTTTGGCAAATGGCCAAATCAAGCCAAACACCTGTTCTTGTAAATAAATGTGGGATATTTATTGCCCATTTGTTTACCTATTGTCTATGGTTGATTTTGTGCTGTAATGGCAGAGCTGAGGAGTTGTGACAGAGACCATCTGGCACATAATGCCTAAGATATTTACTCTCTGGTCTTTTACAGAAAAGGTTTGTCAACCTACCTCTAGAATGGTTTAAATATCATAGAAATTATCTGCTACTTGGAGTTTTATAGGAGTCTATAAAACTCTAACTAGCGGCCATGGCTCACGGGCCCAGCCGCTCCGCGGCATGTGGATCTTCCCAGACCAGGGCACGAACCTGTGTCCCCTGCATCGGCAGGTGGACTCTCAACCACTGCGCCACCAGGGAAGCCCTAAAACTGGTTTTAAGTACTTTAATTTCTCCTTTTATTTTTATGAATTCCTTCTTCTTAAGGTTTATTTTATCCTTTTTCTTCTCCCATGATCTATTGCCAATTCATTTATTTTCAGTTAAAGGTGAAGAAGTTTTCTGAGCATGGCTTTGATTAGATCAAAATAGTGTTCTCACTGTTATTGATATATCTGTTAGTTCCTAGTTGGCATGCCACCTTAAAATGATTGGGAAAGTATACCTTTAATTCTTTCTGCCTGATTATTGTGTCTTATGTCAATCTTCTATCTCAAATTATGATTAATAATACCAGATATCTGTAGTTTGTTGAATTCTGGTGTGTCATGCACTCTCAATCCATAATTTTATTTCTTCCTCAAAACACCCCTATTGGTTGGTACAATGATTCTTATATTACAGACCAGAAAACTAAATCACAGAGCAGTTAAGTAACTCATATGAAGCCATGCAATCAGGCCACATGATCAGTAGCCCTGGCACTTGAAGTCAAACCCAGCTCCCTCAGCCTGCAAAGCTGTTGTTTTTTCCCATTGTGCCTTGTGGACCCATTTCCCCACTCTTATCTTCTCAACCTTCCAATTCTTCTGTCCTCCAACTCCCTTGATTTTTGCTCCTGCTCAGCCAGATGTTTTTAGCACATCAGACAGAGCATCACCTGAGAATCCGTAGCTCTGTTACAAAACAGTGTGGCATAGTGGTTACAGGCAAAGACTCTGGATCCAGAATACTTGGGCTCCCATCTTGCTGCTACACACCAGCTGTGCCATCTTAGGCAAGTTACTTTCTTTGAGAACTTCTCCTAGGGCTGCTCTGAGGATTAAAAAACTGAAACCATGTAAAGCACTTAGAACTGTGAATGGCCACATAAAAGCTAAAGAGAGTGCGGAGTTTCAGAACAGATCTCACCTCCCTAGCAGTAGAGGCTGGCTTAGCGTGTAAAAGAGAGGCAGGGAGGCCAAACAGTCCATGAGTGCATACTTACCAATATTCTTCTGGATCTCGACAACAAAGTGATTCTCTGGATCCCGGCAGCTAAAGGAAAAGACTGCTGTCTCTCCGGCTTTGATGGACAATGCGGTTACCTGTCTTTTAGAAATGATCTGACATAGGTTCGCTGGCAGAGTTGGGGCCCCAGGCTTTATGAGGACTGTAATGTTGCTTCCATGTGGCAGAGCAATCTCATAAGTTTCTGAAGGAAGGAAGAAAAATGGAGTAAACAGGATGATTTAGGGTTGCCAACCTGCTGCCGTCCCCTCAGTTGGTCCAGGAGGATGACCTCCTTGACCCCTTTGTTCCTTCCCCCAGGTCTGAGAAGTGGGATGATGCAAAATGAAAGTATTATCCTCACCTGTGGGCAAGAACCCAGCCACTGAGGGCTGGGCATTGACACGCATCTCTTATTTGGCTGATTACTTTTTCTAAAAATTAAAAACACTACACCACATCCTAGGTGTCTGGAGCAGTATGTTTTCAGATACCCATCTGTGCAATATTAAATAGAAAGAAACTGCCACATCTCTTCACAATATGACTGTAAGTGAAAGTCCACACACAGAAACCATCTTTCTGTAGAGAGACATGCTTATCTGTAAAGAGCTGCCGTCCCCTGCCCAGGCCACTTCATATGCCCTGTTCACACATACATGCAGTAGTGGAGGCCGGGAAAACTTGCAGAAATTAGATACAAACATATTGTGTCAATGAACGTGGAAAGTTAAAGCCAAACAATGCTAATACCTCAGACTGGGGCTCAGCAAAATTATTTGAACAAACATTATCAAGCAAGAGAGATGGAGGTTGGTTACTAAACAGAGGGGTGGGTGCACACCAGTTGGGATGGGGCCCTGATTCACAAACAAGCCCAATCTCCTTCCCATCCCTTTTGCTTTATGGATTTTTAGGTCCTCTCAGACCAAAAGGAAGAGCTACTTTTCCTCTAAGTAGCCACTGTCCCTTCCCTGACTTGGGTTCTGATTGTGGTCTCTGGGTGGCTGATGGGCTGGGAGCAGAGGATGGGAGGCCAGTTGTCTGGCGGAGGGAATCATGGGGCTCACAGAGAGGGGCTGGCGTCGGTGCCTCTGTCCCACCGTGTTCTGCACCAACAGCTGGTCAGCACCTGTTATGGCGCCTTGTACATGGAGGTGCTTGGTAATTGTTTAGCCCGTAAATAGCAATTTAACCAAAAGCTTTACTTTTTCCCTTCCTTTAAAAATTTTTTAGAATCAAGTTTGATATAATTTACACACATTATAAAAGGTCCTACTTAAGAGTTTTGACAAATGTGTGTGCACATGTACACCACCACAATCAAGATATAAAGATATCCATTACCCCCAAAAGTTCCCTCAGCACCCTTTGCAGTCGAGCTCCACTCCTGGCCCCAGAAAACTATAAATTAGCTTTGCCTGACTTAGACCTTCCTGCAAAACGGTGTGCTTACTTACGCCCTCTCGTACCTGGCTGCTTCTGCTCAGCGTGTTTGAGAGTCAACTGCATGGATCAGCAGTTTGCTCCCTTTTATTGCTGAGTAGTATTCCATTGTCTGGAAAGACTGCAATTTATTTATCCAGGCACCTGTTCAGTGACATTTGAGTTCTTTCCAGTTTTTGCCCAACCTCGTGCTTTCATTTTACCAGAACTACTAGCCTGCTCGAGAGCTGTACTCACTTCTCCTCCCACTCAGGGCATGGGCGTGCCTGTGTTCCCACAGCCTAGCTGCTGTGTGCGATCAAATGTTTGGATTTTTGTCAACCTCCTCTTGTACCCTTCTCCCCCACCATTCACTCTGCACCAGAGCGGCCAGCCAGCAGCTCTTTATATAGGGTGGAAATTGATCTCTCAACCTGTGATAATGAAATGCAAAAATTTCCTCCGGGTCATGAGGGAAGAACTTTACCCTCTTTGGGCCTCTGTTCCCTCATTTGTAAAATGAGGGGATTGGGCTAGAAAAGCTCTACCTTCCCTGCCAGCTCATCTATCATCAGTATCCGAGGAAATAAGAAGCGATTTTGCAAATGTAAGCATTCTCAACTACGGCCCAGCAGTGACACATCTCTCAGAGCACAGGGGCACCAGCACAGCTGGCTTCGTGACTTTGTTTTCAAGAGGGCTCAGGTTTGCATTTTTGGAGCAAGACTTCTTATCTCTCTAACCTCAGCTTGTACCCCTCTCCACCTTGGTCACTGTGCTCGGGCCATCTTTGCCTTCTTTCTTGAACATACCAACCTCAGGGCCTTTGCATGTACTGGTCCTGATTTCTAAAATGCTCTTTCTCTAGCAATAGCTGGCTCCTTTTTGTTATTTGGGTCTCAGCTCAAAGATCACCTCCTCAGAGCAGTCTTCCCCGACCAGCTACCCAAAATGCTCACCCAACCCCTACCCCAGCCATCCTGTACCTGCTTTCCCTTCATCCCTGCTCTCTTCTCTGAGAGGACCCGTGTTATTTGTTCCCACCTCCCAGTATCAGAATGCGAGTTGCTGCCTACAGGAAGGCAGCAGGAATTTGCCTGTCTTTTTCAGTGGTAGTCTCAGGACCCCAACAGTGCCTGGTGCCCACATGGAAGCAGAACTGATGACCCTCCCAACAGCACCATACAAAATCTCCACATTCTTGTCTTTGCCGCATTTAGTTTCTCATAGACTTACTACCATTCCTGTGTTTCAGTTTGGGCTATAAACCTTGGTGGGAACCAGGGACTCTGAACTTTTTAATTAATAGCCTCAGAGAAGGAAAACATCCTCTGAGGCAGAAGTTTCTTTACTTGAATGCTTCATCTTCAAGCAGCATGGTCACTAAGAATCTTCTGAGAAAGATCGGAAGGCCCAGGGGTTCTTTTAAGATACCAGATTAAAAATGAGTCCAGATGCATGTTCAGAAACCCAGTTGTCAGATGTATATCTGAGCTGAGTATGTCAACCCTTGCGTTCTCTTTCTGTAATCATAAAAAAGGTCTTACCATGTTATCTGTAAAAAATTATTGGGGTACTGGGTCTCTGAAGGCTCGGCACGCTCTCCCGTGGCCTCCAACCCTGGGTCTCCAGGGGGGCTAATTCACTGTCAAATGAAGCTGTAATCCATCTCGGGGTTGCAGCCTGGCTGGCTAGGTTACCAATTTCTTTGTCATTTCTCCTCTTTGGCAAAAATATTTTAAAGTTCCTGATTCTACAATTATGATTACTGTTACTTTATTTTTGGCTGCACCTCATGGCTTGCAGGATCTTCGTTCCCTGACCAGGGATTGAACCCGGGCCCCCTGCAGTGGAAGCGCAGGGTCCTAACCACTGGACCACCAGGGAAGTCCGGATTACTGTTATTTTTCTTTTAACATCTTTTTTGGAGTATAATTGCTTTACAATGGTATGTTAGTTTCTGCTTTATAACAAAATGAATCAGTTATACATATACATATGTTCCCATATCTCTTCCCTCTTGCGTCTCCCTCCCTCCCACCCTCCTTATCCCACCCCTCTAGGTGGTCACAAACCAACGAGCTGATCTCCCTGTGCTATGCGGCTGCTTCCCACTAGCCATCTATTTTACGTTTGGTAGTGTATATATTACTGTTATTTTAATTGAGCGTTAGACCCTAAACAGATCAGCGGTTCCCTAAGGATGGAGGTGGGAGGAGGGGATGGAATACAAAGGGGCAGAGGAGACTTTGTAGGATGAGAAAACCATTCTGTATCTTGACCATGGTGGTGATTATAGGTTGTACACAAATGCCACAATTCAGCAAAACTGTGCACTTAAAATTGGTGAAGTTTATTATGTTTAAGTTACACCTTAATAAATAAAAAAGAAGGGAAAAAAACTTGTGCTGGAAAGATTGTATTTCTACACAACGTGGCACTTAATAAATGAAAAAAGGAATAATCATGACCACAGTTAAAATATGGTTTAATAATATTTTGAGGTGGGCCTAGTTTCTCCCAAGGTATGTGTAATAATTTCAAATAGCTGTAAATTAGATTTTGAGAAGAAAAAGTTGATCTTACTAAAATTTCTCCGTTCAGTTCTTCTCTCCTGTTTTCAGCCAGGTCAGTATCCCAAATAATTCTGCATATATGACAATCTATTCCATTATCAATGACAGCCAAAGAAAAATGTACAATCTTTTTTAGAAATTCATTTTTTTTCTTTTAGAATCTGAAATCTTCTATTCATTCAAACATTTTCCAGGTTCAAATTATGTTCCAGGCATCATCCAGGGTGCAAAAGATTTAATGTCAAAAAAAGCCCTGGAGTTCCTGCCCCCTGGGAGTTAGTAGTCCAGACTAGGGGTTTCTAAGTGGTCTGTGGAGGGCTTTAAAAATGATGAAGTTCTAAGTTACAGTAGGCCCAACATGGGACCTGGGAATCTGTATCGGAACCACTTTTTTTTTCCCCTTTATGGTGGTAGGCAGGGATTCCTTTTGTTTATTTTTTTCCAGATGGAAAACCAAACCAATCGTCCCAACTCTAATGATTGAATATGCCAATTCTTCCTTCATGAATTGTTAATGCTACTTCTGTTGTTTATATTTTTTATTTGGGGTCTAAATAACCCAGATTTTCATCCAAACTCCTTTTAGAAACAAAGCAGATGAAGCCTTGTAAGGGTTAAATGACTCACGTGGGGGTGGACTTTTAACATTTTACTATGTTTCTTTGCTCTGACTTTGAGATGACCAACCCAGTATGTTCTACGATCAGGCCACAGTTCATATCTCTCCTTCGGTGCCTCATACCAGAGAATGCCCACCTGGCTCAGAGCCCAGGGAACACTAAAGGGCTTATCCATCTTTGCAGCAGGAGACCATTTATATTACATGCTGTTTCCTAGGGTCACAGCCAAGGCTACATCACACATTGGACTTTCATTTTCAACTATCCCTCCTCATCCTCAATGATAAATATACCAGCTGGAGGGGGAGAGCCAGAATGAGAAGATAATGATTCAACCACGTATACACTTGAAATCTGGACCCTCCTTACCGAGCCCCCACTAGAGGCACTTATTCTACTGTAATAAAAGTAGCAGAGAGACCCCCCACTGCTTGAGTAAAATCACTTATAACTTATTTATCACAAATGCTTAGAGTTTGAGAACGACATCTTGGTTGCACATTTTTCCCCTCTTCCCCACTCACCACCATTAATCATCCCTTGAAACTGAAAATTCCAAACCCGTAGAATAAATCTCAGCCTCCTGCCACCCCACCCCTATCTCCCAGTCGGGCTGGCACATCTGAGTGCTTGATAAATGTACTGTAATTTAAAGAAAATGGATGGGCGTTTTCTTCTCAGTATCTCTTTCTTTTGCTTCCCTAGGAGCTTGGTATTTCATTGGTCTGGTGTTTTGGAAGACCTATTACCCAAGTTCCCAGAAACCCAAAGCTCCAGATTCTGGCGTGATTTTGAGATCTCACAGGCTGAAAGAAATCCAAGGTGACCCTCACATTAGCAGCGCATGGGCTGTCGGGCTGGAGAGCTTGCAGGCACCACACGTGGGCACATGAGTCACAGCTCTCATCTTCAGCTCTCCTGCCTTCCGACCTCTCTTTATTAGGATGCCTCGGTTAGTTTCTGCTGGTGTTTCTGCCTCACCAGCGGCTTCTCGGGCGGGAATTTCCAATTGTTTTAATCACCATTCATTATTCGCATATCACAGGATATTGTACAAATGCCCTGTTATTCCTTTTCCCCGCCCTCCTATGTCTTTGTAAGGGAAGTAAATGCAAGGAAGGGGATTCACCAGGAAGTTATCTGTTCCCAGATGTGTCCAATACAGGTTAAAAGACTGACAAATGTAATTTACAGTTTCTTAGATGGGTCAGAACCTGCTGCCTCAAAGCTGGGTGTGGTTTCCTGGGACACTCTGCCCTCATCCACTCTCTCTGCCCAACGAAGATGAGCAGAATAGCTCCCAGCCAGGGACTGGACACAGCCTGGGCACCAGGAAATACATATGAAGACCCATGGGACGAATTCCCAGGATGTCGAGGACTCAGACTCAGGAACAAAGCAGTACGATTGTGAATCAGCATGGCCGATCAGTCACAGTCTGCACGGGAGTCAGATTCCAAAGCAAGCCCATAAGGAGATAATCACTTTCAGGGAAATAGCCCTGTCCTCTCTCAGGAAGACGTCACACTGCAGACCCACATCGCTCTCTCAAGGAGTCCATGGGGCTGTGGCTGGTGTCTGCTCCCCCACGGAGCAGATCCCTGCTTCTCAGACTGAGCACCAGATAAAGCACTGATTTGATTTTAGGGACCAGGTTTGCAAAATCCAATTTGTTAAATTGTGGATGCACATATCATGAGAGCTGGAGGAAGGCACACCAGCAGAAGGGCCGGCGATTCACCCTTCCACCCTGCATCCACCCCGTGGGGACACTCACACCATTTGCATGATTTCTCCCGCCTACTCCCTGCAGGAGGCAATTGCTGAATTCACAGAAGTTGAATGTACGTTTGCCTGTCTGTCTACTCCATCAGACCCCATCAGACCCCATCAGTTAGTCAGCAATTTGAGGGCACCAAGAAAGGTCAAGGTACTCTGAAGATGCTGAGGTTAGCCATTAACTGTCTGGGGGTGGTCAAGGAAGATTTCACGGAGGAAACTTAAGATGGGTCTAGAAGAATGAATAAGGAGTTTGCCTATAGAGAAACAGGTGTCGGAAGGATAGGTAGAGAGAACGGCAGCGGCAAAGTCACAGGTGTGAAGACGACAGCTTCCTTATAGCCACTCCAGGGAGTTTGGTTTGGCCAGAGGGCAAGGAAATGTGGGTAGAGGAGGCTGGAGACAGGGGAAGGGGCCAGGCCAGGAAGAGGCTTTGTTGCTGCCATGGAGTTTGGGCTTCACCCAGTGGGACCAGCATATCTTAGCAGCTTTGTGTAGTGGTGAAGAGCTTATAGTCTAGAATCTGACTGCCTGGGATCAATTCCTGGCTTGGTACCACTTATCAGCTGTGTCCTGTTGGGCATATTCCTTAGCTTCTCTGTGCCTTGCTTTCCTTACCTGCAAACGGGGGTAATAATGGAATTCTCGTAAGGACTAAGTGAGTTAGTACCTATGAAGTGCTTAGAACGCTGCCAGGTAGTCAATCGATGTTAGCTGTTATTGTTGATATTAGTAATGATAGAGAGCACATTACAACTACTGCTACTGGGGCAGTACTGCTGGGGCGCTGTTGAAGGGTGTTAAGTAGGGAAACAACTGTAGCAGCAACTAGGCTCTCAATCTAAAGCTCTCAATCTAAAGTCCTGGCTGGCTGGGCTGGACTCAGGGCGAGGCAGGTAAGGTGCCTAGGGGCAAACTTCATCACACTCAGGATTATGCAAGTGTGAGAGCTTCCTTAAATTTTCCACACCTCCCCTGACCTGGCCTGGCCCTGCCCACCGACTATTAAGGTCCTTCTACATGTGCTTACTCATGTGACTCCAGCATGCCTTTGAGGCTCAGAGAAGTGACCTCAAGTCCCTGTTTGCTGAGCTCAGGAGGCAGCTGGGAGATTCTGGTTTGACCTCAGCACACTTGCCCTCCCCACCCCCCAGGGTACCACACTGAGCTGCCCTCCCGTAAGTTGCCAAAGCTGGTGGAATCAACCAGCAGAAGGGGAGGAAGTGCTGCCATTGTTATTAAGTACTTGGAGTTGTTGGCTGACACGGAGGGCCTGAGCATCAGCACCAACATAACCCATCTGAATGGGGCCTGCTGTGATGAGGGGGTGCCGGACTCTCACACTACCAAAGTCATAGTGTTATTAATCCAGTGGACCTGGGGCAGCAAGGCCGGCAGGCTGTGGAGGAATAAATGGTGTAGACACGCTAAATCTCTTTGATCAGGTCTGTTTACAGACCGGTAAACCGAGGGGAAAGTCTCACCAATGGCAGGAAGACCAGCCTTCTGCCTGCCTGGAAATAGTTAATTTCCCACATTCACATCAAAAAGAACCACAAGGCAAGTTGCTGTTTCAGAAACCAATCTGCCTTTCTTGGATGAGAAGCCTTTGGAGTCTAGATACCAGGCCAGTCTTAATAATAACACTGAGTACTTAGTATGTGCAGGGTCCGTGCTTGCACTTGATAAGAATTTATAAATGCCCACAGCCACCCCACAGAGCAGGTTCTAATGTTAATCCACATTTTAAAGATGACGAAACCGAGGCTCAGAGAGGTCAAGTAACTTGCCCAGGCATGTATGATTAGTAAGAGGCAGGGCCAGATTTGTGCCCGAGCAGTCTGACACTGGAGACCAGCACATGAAAAATGGCTCGTCAGCAGAGCCAGCCCTGCCCAGGGAAGTCCACACATGGCCAGGAGCCTTGTGATGAGACTGGCCTATTATAATCAACAGTCACTCGAAAAGGAATAAAACATTTCCCAGCTGCTGGCTCTCTAGGGAATCTCCAGGATATCAAAAGGGAAAGGTATTTGTTTAAAATGCACTTTGTTTAAATAGGTGCTTCGTTTAAAAATAATTTGAAAATGTGGTTTGAATTTAAACTGAAGATTTAAAGTTCCCCGGAATTCCAAATGTTTGGGGCCTGGTTCTTCTTTTGTGTGATTTTTTTGGCAGCATCTCTAGGCAAGGACCTGAGAAAGGGAACCTGGCGTGTTTGGCCGTCGATGGCTCTGTAGCTTTGTGAGCCTTGCCTGGGGACTGTGGGCATGGGAGGCAAGTGGCCAAGTTGGTGGCAGAAGGAAAGCAGCCATAATTCTGGAACAAAGCACTGGGTATAAAGGGCTAGTGCCAGGTCTTGGAAGGAAAGCATCCCCCAGAAGCCCCTGCCCGAGGGGCTCACTTCTCAAGGCCACTGTCAGTGAGATTCATGGGCGAAATCACACCTATGTTTAGGAGAATTCCCCAAATCCCCATCTCCTGAATTTTCTTCCCCTTTACTTAGGCTGCAAGAATCCCAACCCAGACCTCTGGTTGGCTTGGCAGGAAATACCTCCTCCTGGAAAGAGACTCCCACCTGTCCTTCCAGGTATCTGAGCTGTAAAGCTGCTCGTTCATTGGTTTGGAGATCAGGCAGGACCTGATTGAGAAGGCACACCAATGCTCCCCCATAACCCTGTCCCCCTCCCCACTCCACCCACCTTACTCCCCTGGCTGGCTTGGGAAAAGCAGCCTCTTGCGGTAGCAGGGCAAATCTTTTTTCATTCTCTTTCTCGGAAGTAAAGGGAAGTGGGCTGATGGCTACCCACACAGCATCCCCACAGAGAAGCTGAGTGTGGGGGCTAGGCCAAGCTGGGGGAATTCTTCAGGCTATTGCTGGAAGTATGGAGGAACAGGAGGTGACAGGACAGGGGATCATCCCATGCCCCGGCCCCAAATAGCATGTGCACCTCCCAAGTGAAGAACTAGCCTGCCATTCCAACACGAGAGCTTCATAGGCTCTTTAAAGGACAGGGCCACGTTTTAAGCCCATACACTAAAAACACTGCAACAGTCAGTTAACACACCAGAAAGGATTGAACATCGACTACAGTTATAAATAAAGTGCCTGGGGGTGACCAAGTGCAACCTTGCATCAGGGTGAACTGGGACCCAGGCCTGCACTGGCGGGGCAGGGGTCAGGGCAGGGAAGAAGGCGCAGGAGGAGGACCAGGGCACGCACAACGGAAGCGGAAGGCCCGAAGACAACTTGGTGCTGCGATTGCAATGAAGGCTGACTTGGGCCACGTGACTCAAGGTAACGGTGAGCTGCTCTCCAGGCCGGGTGCCAGCATACAGAGATGCACCAGGCTGGGCCCAGCTTCGGGGAGTCACATCCACGGACTTCAGAACTCAAAGGACATCATGTTCTCACCCCCTCAGTGAGAGACCCATGGTTCCCTTTAAAATAGTTTACTATTTCCATAGCTCTGAGAACAATCATAGAGGACAATGAAGTTCAAAGAGCAATTTTAAATAAAAGGAACCATGGGCATTCTTAGTCAATCTGACTTGTTGGAATAGTTTATCAAAACAGGGACCGTTGTGTCCATCCATTCACTCCCTACTCTTAATTCCCAAACTCCCTAGGAAAGAAATTTATATGCAATGATGCAAGTTAATTTTCTAAAGTAACTGAATGATTCTCCAAAGTGGACACTAGCGATCAACTGTCTGCAGGGCTTGTGCTTTGAATTACTTTTTAAAGTGGTGATGGGTTTGCAGGGAGCCATCCAAACCTTCTGTTGTATCTTTCCCTTTTATGATCAAAGACACATGCCATACTGGAGACGTATGTTAGAGATGCATAACGAGGTCATGAGCCCTGTCTGGGCCACAATCTGGAGCAAATGAACACATCTATGTATAAACCCCTCTGGGACTGTGGCCATTTTAAGGCTTCTTGCCGCGATAAGACCCGGACTTTAACATTTCACTCCACGTGGAATGGAATTGTACTGGGTGGAGGGATGATTTCAAAGAGGCTCACAGAAGTAGAGAAATCTGCATAATAAGAGACTTTGCACGTGGGAATTGCAGAATTAAACAACAAATATAACTGAGTTTATGACCACTGCAAATAAGTCAGGATGATATGCTAAATTGCCACAGGGCCAGTGTAAATCACATTAACATTTTATGAAATGTTAAAAAGATTCATTTTGCCAGACCTTGAAGTGTGAGTCATGACGAACTTGAAAGTCACTGAGGATCACAAGGACAGATGGGGAAGAACCAAAGGAGCAGAGTTAAAAAATCCATCTGTATGTGTGCTCAGGGACACGAACAGAATGAGGGCCCTTCCCCTTCTCCGTCTGCCAGAAGTTCAGAAGTTACTGAAATTCCCATTTCTTTAGTGTTCCGAGTCCTTTGCCAATGGTCTCACCTTGCCATCAGAGATTAGCTGTTCAAGTTCCTCTGATAAAAAGCTAGCAGGGAGATGGTTAAATAAGAATCTACACTCATCAGGCCTAACTGCTGCTTCTTCTTTTTTTTTTTATAGATTTATTTAATTAATTTATTTATTTTTGGCTGCGTTGGGTCTTCTGTTGCTGTGCGTGGGCTTTCTCTAGTTGCACGAGCAGGGGCTGCTCTTTGTTGTGGTGCGGAGGGCTTCTCATTGCAGTGGCTTCTTCTGTTGCAGAGCACAAGCTCTAGGCGCACAGGCTTCAGTAGTTGTGGCACACGGGCTTCAGTAGTTGTGGCACACAGGCTTAGTTGCTCCGCGGCACGTGGGATCCTCCCGGACCAGGGCTCGAACCCATGTCCCCTGCATTGGCAGGCAGATTCTTAACCACTGCGCCACCAGGGAAGCCCTAGGTCTAACTGCTTCTTAACTGCAGAGACCCAACCTCCTGATCACTTAGGGGGACAGGACTGGGGAGTGTGGGCCAGCCCTATCCCAGGGGCCAGGGCTGCAGCCAACTGGGAATACATCCTTCTGTTTAAACCTCTTGTTTTAGGGAGTAGGGGTTAGTACCTTTTGTTGTTGTTATCTCCAGCAATCTTTTAATATTTTTATTTTAATTTTTTTCTTCCAGTTTTATTGAGATATAATTGACATACAGCATTGTAAGTTTAAGGTGTACAATGTAATGATTTGACTTACATGCGTCATGAAATAATCACCATGATAAGTCTAGTTACCATTGTTTCCAGCAACCTTAAAGACAGGGGTGGGGGTGGGGGTGATCCATCCACATAGCCTGACTTGGAGAGTAAGTCTTTGAATGAAGCTCTCTCAAACGACCATGGGCCAGTCAGTACAGTGATTCCTCCAGCAAACCACGTAACCCCATGGTAAAACAGGTCAGCAAAGGAAGCCTGCACACTCTAGGAGATATTTGGGGCCAGAAAGACACATGCTTTCTTCATCCAGAGGGGTCAGGACAGCCGCCAGGAGGTGTCATGTCAATGAGGAGGGCCATTATGGAAGGTACTATGTCAACAAGGACAGTCGTTATGGAAGGTGTATGTCCACGAGGATTGCTGTTACAGAAGGTATTAACATGGGAGGCGTTAAATCAGTAAGAATGGACATTATAGGTGTTCAGCCATCACGGACGAAATTATATCAAGGATGGTCATTATGGAGGGTGTTACATCAACTAAGATGGCCGCTATTGGCACCTGGACAGTGCCAGTGGTGGCACTAGCTAATGATCTTAAGATAATTATGCCATAAATTCAGGGAGGTGAGAAACTGAGTTGAGGGACCAAGAATGCTGAGCTAGGGGTTTTGAGGAGGCACATTGTGTCTGCAGGTGGAAGAAAAAGTAGATGGTTATTCCTGAAAGGGAGAGAGGCTGTGGTTCAGAGCACTTTCCCTTTCATGACCCGTATTCCTTCCTCACAGCAGGAGTTGGTCCTGCTGCTAAGTGCTATTGCCAAGGAAGGAAGAGGAGGATGGGAACAAAACTCAGTTAGAAAATCCGAGTAATGAGGCATTTAATCATCATTCAAACTACATTCTGCTTCGCGCCTATAGCTGGTCTCCAGTCATGAATCATAAATTGAAGGATTACTCTTCATTACATTTTTCCAGATAGAGGATCACTTTGCAAGCTGTCTTTTCAGAGATGGTGGGAGAACACTTTTATTTTATTTATTTGTTTTTTTTACTGGGGTATAGTTGTTTCACAGTGTTGTGTTAGATTCTACTGTACAGCGAAGTGGAGTTCCCCGTGCTATACAGCAGGTTCTTATTAGTTATTTATTTTATACATATTAGTGTATATATGTCAATCCCAATCCCCCAATTCATCCCAGCCCTTGGTGTCTGTACATTTGTTCTCTACATCTGTGTCTCTATTTCTGCATTGCAAACCAGTTCATTTCTATCATTTTTCTAGATTCTACATACATGCGTTAATATACAATATTTGCTTTTCTCTTTCTGGATTACTTCACTCTGTATGACAGTCTCTAGGTCCATCCACATCTCTACAAATGACCTAACACTTTTAAAATATCAAAACAACACCATGGGATTACTGGTGATGAATGACAGAGCCATACTTCTGTTCCAGGGCCTATTTTAGGGTTTTGCTATGATGTTCCACAGACCTCAGACACCAGAACACCTGTCCTCCTCCTTCTCTTTTCCTGCCTGTGTAAGGTATTCTCCATCCTCAACCTTTATTGCAGTTCTCATACATACATCTTTTGCTGTACTTACCACACTGCATATTGTTTCAAACTCAAATGCTTTCAGGGCCTAGGCAGGTAATATAAATGAGAAAAGCCAACATAGTGAGGAGGGTCTTTATTGAATCAGAGGATACATGCTCTACTAAATATATTGTAATTCAGCTTTTTTCAAAACACATCAAACAGAACTGGGCCAAGGTCCTCAGGCCACCCATTTGTAGCTCCTGGTTTACATGTTTGAATCCCTTCTGGGTGGTGAGCCCCCAGAGAGCAAGGGACTAGGGTTTTCTACCTCTCAATGTCCAGCATCCAGCACAAGGGGCCTCCAACATCTGGGGAATGAATGGAATCTGTTACCAAATAACCCAAGACTAGGCTAGATCTTTTCAAGACAGTCTAGGCAAAAATCAGATTCTCTAGGCCTGCTCAGTGCTAGGCCCTAACAGTGGATAGGGGGCTGGGAAATGCAGCAAATTGTTTTTCAAGAAAAGCTGCTCCAGGTGGAGAAGGCAGTTTTGGTCATTAGTTCCTTGATTCCCAGTGACTTAATACTTCTACTCCATCCCTTCTATACACCAAATTCTTGCAGGAAGCATCTGTAGACTTTTTTGAAGACAGAATCATTGCTATACCCATAGCTGGCTTTAAATTTTGTTTTTTAATTTAAAACTATTTTTAAGACAAAACTGTGGTGATAGAAGGCAATTCAATGGTTTCCAGGGGCCAAAGGGTAGGGCCTCTGCCTGCAAAGGGGTCTAGAGGAACTTTGCAGGGTGATTGAAACGTTGTACCACCTGACAGCACTCATCAAACAGTGCAGTTGAGTGGTGAATTTTATGGTATGTACATTATATTTCAATAAAGTTGAAAAATATATTTTACTTTTAGATAAAAAATACATGAAGCACAAAGTAAAATATGCAAGCATATCTCTATAAGGCACCCCTATGTTATTTCATTTCACTTTGCCAAAGGGTGGCATACCATCCTCACTGTTCTGAATCTTGTGTTTTCCCCTCAAGAATATATCTGGGGGGGTTATGCCATGTCTGTACACTGAGAGCCACCCCATTCTTTTAAATGGCTGTGTAGCATTCCACTGTTTGGATGTACCATCATTAATTTAACCAGTCTTCTAATCATGGACATTTGGCTTGTTTCCAGTCTCCAGTTACCAGGGGAAGGAGAAGAAGATGCTTATCTGGAGTTTCAAGGTGCCAGTGGGACATACCTTCCTTGGTGTCCCACGGTTCCTGGCTGGAACTGGAATTGTATTCCCACAGAAGCAGAGACCAGGGAGGCTGGAAGATGTTATTTCAAGGGTTTGGCTGCATCGTGTTGGGATGGGCTTCTGCAAAATGACCCAAGCACTGTCTACAATTTTAAAAAAACGTCTTCTTTGTTGTGATAAGTTGAGAACTTGCTCCTGACAGCCCAGGGCTGAAGTGCCTGATAAGACTGTCAGCAACTTCAGGGCAGTTGGGCAATCCTCCACCTCTCAGCAGGGATGAAAGCAGGGGCCCTGCCAGACTCCACAGAATATCCAGCTCTGGTTTCATGGCCTGGCACACTCCAGCCCAGTGTCGGTTTATGACACTTGCTCACGAGGACAGCTGTAATCTTCGGAAGCCCACTAGGAAGTTCTTTTCACTTCTCATGTGTAATTGGGCCTGATGTTTAAGTTACATAAAACCGGTCTGGTCAGTTCCTCGGCTAAAAGGAAATGTGTGTGTTTGTGCGTGTGCGTGCATGCATGCACGCACGCACTGGCGTGCGCCGGTGCTTACCTGCAAACAATTTTTAAAAACATGTTCTAGTGTCATTGAGAACAATTTCTTGCAGTTTTTAATCCAGCAGCTTTGATTCTAGGAGCTTCCCGTTCCTCATAAGGGCCCAAAGCTGACCGCACTGGGATAGGGGCTGAAGCATAGTATGTAGTAGCAGAGGCTGAAACAACCAAAATGTCTCCCAAAAGCAACCTGGTTACACAGACAACGGCCTGGCAATTTGGTCCATGTTGTCTGCTGCTGAAAATTTCAATGTTCTTCTTGGGCTCAACTCAAATGATCAAAGTAATAACAATTATTAAGTGAGGAATCTGTTCGAGGCTGGACACTGTGCTGAGTGATTTACAGACGTTATTTTCATTGGGTCTATGCCTCGAAGATACTCCAGGGCCCCACTCCAGTGAGACTTGTCAGCAGGGCGGTTGGTGGTAAAGACAGCCCATCACCACAGGCTAAGTCCTCCCGAGACAGTGTCCCCAGCTGCCTGGGGCCTCCAGCATAGCGTAGGCTTCTAGCAGGAGGAGCAGCATTTGATAACTTCACCCTCTGTGCTGCTGGCTCTTGGACTCTCCTCCGTGGCCAGTGTGCCACTGTGCACCAGAGTTAGGCGTCTGTCTGCCCTTCACACTCGGGGGCTTCATCTCACCATCTCTGCATCCTCCATGATGTCCTGGGACCTCTCACCAAATGTTTGTGAGTTGTTATCAGGTTAAAAAATGTTTCAGCCAAACATCCTTGTTTGAAATAGCTTGATGTCCCCACCACCAGCCCAATGATGGAAGATAAAGCATCTGCTTGAAGGAATCTGGCACATGCCTGGACATACACCATCCTAGCCCAGCTCTCAGCTGGACCACAAATTGTCAAGTGTTGAGAAGTCTCCTCATGGCTCCAAGCATTGTGTGACATTACTTGGAGATGGCCAAGTGGGCAGACCCCAAAACAAAAACAACAGCCTGACTTGAACTCTGTGTAATTTTTGGATGAAGAAAGTTGATGAACTCAATTCTGGAGACTGTCTTTTATTGTCCCAGCCAAAGACAGCACGTAGGCACCCATAAGTTTTTACAGAAGTGGCACATTTCCCCCAGAATGCTTTGGTTGTCTGCCATTGAGGGTAGGGAATATTTGCACTTCACTTAAAACAAAGAAAGTTATACCATTGGTGCTCATGGAACAGTTATAATTTGTTTTTTCAAAATATTTCTGAATTTATTATTTAAAGATGTTCACAGTCTAGGGTGAGGTGGTTAATGGCCTCATAGTATATTGTTGAGCTGCATTTCCATCTGGCAGAATGGACGGCCCGTCCAAGACTACAGCCTCTCCCTGGCAAAGTCAGACTAACAAGGCTCTCAGGGGTGCCCTTGGCTTGGGCTGAACTCAGGAGAGAACTGAAAAGTTCAGATTATTTTTTAAGTACAGTAACGGAAGAAAGAACTTCACATTTTATAAAAGTTTGTGAAGTATATGTCTGTAAAACAAATTCTGATTTTCTACTGTATTCTATCACAAATCAGTATTACTGTTTAGAGAAATCCAAACCACACGAACCAAGCTGGGATATTGTGAAGCAATGTGGTTCACATGGGAGAATGTGCAGGACAATACAAAGTCCTTGTCATGATCATCACGGCTACCAGCAAACCATCCTTCACGCAGATACTTCTGGTGTAACTTCTTCCTTCCAGTCTTTTTTCCTATGACTAGAGTCACACTGTACATACACACACTACTTTACACCTTGCTTCTTTCACTGTATTGCCATCATTTTCTAGTTTTTCCCTTGCAAGTATCCAGGAGTGGGGTTGCATTCCCGAAAACCCACCCACACCCCCATCCACTTCCTCCTGGAAGTGGACCAGCAGAGACTTATGAGCATGTTCTACAGAATGAAGATCCTGGGTCCTGGGGTGAGGAAGAGAACCCAGACCACCAAGGAGGTGTCTTCCACACCCTGAAGGGACACAGAAAGCTGTGGCCCCGTCTATCAATCCACACTTTCTTTTTCCTACTTTCTAGTTTTCCCAGTCCACACACGCAGTCACTGGGACTGTGCTTCCCTCCTCCTCCTCTTCTGTCTGATTTGCATCAGATTTGGAGCCAGAAGACCTGGGCTTTAGACCTTCTTGCCCTTGCCACCTTCTCACAGTGACTTGAAGAAGTCATCTAACGTCTATAAGCTCATACCCTCTCCTAGAAGGAACTGGCCTTGACCTGGATTATCCGTTTGTTTATTCCACAGATATTTATTAAGTGCCTGCTATGTGCCAAGCACCATTCCAGCCACTTTCCTAATGGGGATTGGATATGACCCTGCCTGAGCTCTTCCAATAGCTCGGGGGTCTCCAGAAGATCCACAAATCAGCTCTCATGTAAATCAGCTCATAAGACATTAGGGCTGGTGGTTCCTCTGCACGGTCCAAGCCCCTACATGAAAGTCTGGGAAACTGAGGCCTAAGGAGACAGGGCAACTTTTCCCAAGTCATAAGGCTAACTGTTGACAAGACTTGAAGTTAGAACCAGGTGTCCTGACCCTTAAGTCTGGCACTCATACCACTCTGCCCGCGACGATGACTTCTTCCTGGGTTCCCATCTATACTACATTTCAGTCTCCCTTTCAGTTGGATAGAGCCATGCCACTGAGTTTTAGTCAACAGAGTGGCAGCAGAATTGATATGAAACAAATTCCATTCCTGGACCATAAAACCCTCCATGTAAGACCCCTCCTGCTCTTTTATCTTCTATCAGTTTGATATGGATGAACACAGAAGCCACACTTCTTGAAGATGGTGGAGTCAGAAAGTGGAAGGAGCCTGGGTCCCCATATCACTGCTTGGAGGAGATCCCCTGTTTAGGACCTTCTGTGAGTAAGAAATAAACATCTATTGCGTTTGAGCCATTAGACACATCTGGGTCTGTGTTACAGCAGCTCAAAGGGTGTTACACCTTAACTATTAGACTTATCAAGGTAAAAAGGTCATAAAGAATTAATCAGTCCTCAATGCAAACATGAGGAGCTATCAGAGTGCAAGCCCGTCTTCAGCCTTCTCAATACACAGTGCTCATGGCATTCTGATCACGGAACTGAAAGTAAATATTTGAAAGGAAATTCAAAATATTTCCCTTGCCTAAAGTTCATGATTAGTTTCAACTGGAAAGAATAAAGAAAGGAGTAAATTGCAGCCTGGGGTGGTTAAGAGCCTGTACTCTGAAACCAGACTGCCCAGATTTACAGAGGGCACTACCACCTATTAGCTGGGCTCTTGGGCAAGCTGCTTCCCCTATTACTCACTTTCTTCTATTTGACATTTTCTGTACAAACGCTTTGACCCAGTAACTCCTCATCCAGGAATTTCACTTACAGATAAACCTGTCCATATACCCAAAAAAGTCAGCTGTAAAGATGGTCAGTGAGGCTCTGTTCATAGCAACAGACGACTGGAAACAATCCACTAACAAGTGGCTGGTTAAATATAACATGATGCTCCCACGACAAGGAATATTATGCAGCTGTCAAAAAGCATGGCAGCTCCGTATGTTCTGGTATGGAGTTAGAACCAAGATGGATTGCTACATGAAAAAAATCAAGACGCATATGGGACACATCCTATACTATATACTATATTTGTGCTCCTTTTTGTGTAAAGAAGGGAGGTATGTATATTTGTAAACTTGTACATGCTCAGGAACAATGCACAAGAAACCACAGCTGCCTCTGGGAGGAGGCCTGGGGTCAGAGGTAGAAGGGGACATACTCCCCTCTCCCCGCCACAGATCATTTTGTACTATTTGAAATTTTGTTACCACGTACAGGTAATTCTTTTTCTAAGTACAGTTTTTATATTGTTTACATATTAAAAACATATACACATTACCATATGATCCAGCTATCCCACTTCTGGGTATTTACCCAAAGATACAAACACACTAATTCTAAAAGATACATGTACCCAGATATTCATAGCAGCATTATTTATAATAGTTAACATATGGAAACAACCTAAATGCCCACTGATGGAAGAATGGATAAAGACGATGTGATATATATGTATAG
This sequence comes from Delphinus delphis, assembly GCF_949987515.2. Lineage (NCBI taxonomy): Eukaryota > Metazoa > Chordata > Mammalia > Artiodactyla > Delphinidae > Delphinus > Delphinus delphis. Next base: position 61,936,238 of record NC_082692.2, read on the forward strand.
ATAGATAGATAGATACACACACACAGACACAAACAATGAAATATTACTCAGCCAAAAAAAGATGAAATCTTGCCACTTGCGATAACATGGATGAACCTTGAGGGTATTAAGCTATCAGATGGAGAAAGTCAAATACTGTATGATTTCACATATATGTGGACCATAAAAAACAAACAAACAAAAAACAAAATAAATGAACAAACCAAACAAAAAAAAACATGTAGATTCAAAGAACAGAGTAGTGGTTACCAGAGGGGAAGGGACGGGGTCGGGGGTTGGGGGGCGCAAATGTGGAAAATGGGATCAACTGCACGGTGACAGACGGAAAATAAATTTTTGGTGATGAGCACGCCGTAGGGTATACATAAGCTGAAATACAATGCTGTACACATGAAACTTATACAATGTTATACACCAATGTGACCTCAAAAAAAAAACATTTTAAAAACAAAAAACACACATTCCTAGAACAAATATGAACACAGCCCTCAGTAAGTGTTGGCTGATTTTTCAAAAAATGAAAGAAAATGTCTGGAGTGCAGACACTGTCTCTAAGATGACCAGCAAATGCTGTCTTTAGGAGTCCCACTGTGCACAGGGGGCATGGCACACTGGTGACAGAAGCTGAGTTCCGAAGTCAGGCTACCTGGGCTACCATCTCAGCATCACTACATACTTGCTGCGTAGCCCTGGGCAAGTTACTTTACCTTTCTGTGCCCCTCTATTAAGGGCTTATAGGAGTACTTGCTTGAGGCTGGAGAGCTAAATGACTAGCAGGTCTACTCAAGAACGCCTCCTGGATTTACATTTTCACAAGAGGAAACAGCTGAGTTTTTATTACTCAAACATTGTGTCATCTATCACAGTTATTTTTGGCCAATGTCTATTTAGGAAATATGTATATTTACATCTCCAAACACAATACAACATTTGAAAAAAAATGTATGTTGCAAACAAAATAGGCAGAATGCGAGGATCTGGTGGAGATGCCACGACTGCCAACAAAAGGGGTGCAGGAAGTTATTACACACAAAGCAACTGTCTGTGAAGAGCCACATACAGTAAATGGTCTGGCAATCCAGAAGGGATGTCATGCATTTTACATTTAATAGAATTGGTTGTTAATTATATATGGGTATCTTCTGGTGTTTCATTATGCTTTTGGAAACTGTTGGGGGTTTGGGTTTTGTGCAGTAGGTTTTTATAGTTTGTCCCACATGAAATAATGAGATGTAGGTCATCAGTTAGTGTTCTCATGCAGTATGTCTGGTTTTTAGGGATGAATTGCTGATGTTAAGTGGGAGATGCTTACACGTAAAATACTCAGAAGAGTGGCTGGCACAGAGCAGAAGCTCAATATGTGTTAGGTATTACAAGTAGTAGTTAGTAATTAATAAAAAAACAAAAACAAAGAAACAAAAATCTTGTATACTGAATACAAACCCAAGGCTACAAAGAGGTGAGGAAGGGGACTTGGCTCTCCTTGCTGGTTTCTCTAAAATGTTGCCAGCTGCCCAGGAGAAGGTGATGGGCTAATTACAAGGTTGTAGGAAGTGGTTTGAAATAATTTGATTGTGGAATAATTTTTATAATTTAGAATGATAATTAAGGGGTGTGAACTTTTCTTAATCACCCAGGTGGAGAGCCTTAGCTATGGCTCCCCCATATCATGCCCCCATTGTCCCACCCATCTTGACCTCAATCATGGATCCTTCTTACCAGCAAACTCCCCTTCTCCTCCATCCAAACCAAAGTCAGCACCACTGAGCAAAATCGAAGGTGAGGCTTGTGTTATAAGCCAAGGGACTCAGTTCTGGGTTTTTGTTTTTAGCAAAAAAAAAAGTGCTGCTGGACTATTAGTACCACCTAGCTGGGGCACTCCTAAGATTCTTGAATACCCACCAACACCGTTCAGACCCTGCTTGCTGAGCTAGAGGGAGGAATGCTTCTCCCATAGTTGCTAGTGAAACAACAATGATGACAGCCCAGGGAGCGTGGGAAAAGGGCATTCATACTCTGTTGGCAGGAAGGTACACCAGAACAACAGGACAAGCTACCCACAGGGCAACATGGACATGTGTGTCCAAAACCTTAACCTCTTCTCCACTCTTCATCCCAGCAATTCTATTTCCAGAATTTTAGTTGGAGCAAATAGTCAAGAATGTGCAGAATAGAGCCACAGGAACACATTCTCAGATATATCAAAATGGGATAATCCAGTTGACACTATTTTATAACCTTAGCAATGCAAAGATAATATCACTTCATGTCATTATAGAATCTGTGCTATATAATTTTTAACGTCTTTTCACTGAACAGACCCCTATTGTTGGACATGTTCTATTTTTTTAAAGCTTTTTAAAAATATATATATTTATTTTATTTTTGGCTGCGTTGGGTCTTCGTTGTTGCACGTGGGCTTCCTCTAGTTGCAGTGAGTGGGGACTACTCTTCATTGCGGTGCGTGGACTTCTCATTGCAGTGGTTTCTCTTGTTGTGGAGCAGGGGCTCTAGGCGCACGGGCTTCAGTAGTTGCAGCACACAGGCTCAGTAGTTGTGGCTCACGGGCTCTAGAGCACAAGCTCGGTAGTTGTGGCACACGGGCTTAGTTGCTCCGCAGCAATGTGGGATTTTCCCGGACCAGGGATCGAACCCGTGCCCCCTGCATTGGCAGGCGGATTCTCAACCACTGCGCCACAAGGGAAACTCTGGACATGTTCTATTTTTAGTAGGAAAAATTGAAAGCAATCTAAATGTCCACCAATAGGGGACTAGTTAAAGCTATACAAAGGGATGGTCCCATTTTTGGTTTTACACACACACACACACACACACTCAAATTGTGCACCAAAATGACCAAGGTGGTTTGCTCACAGATATTTTGTTATATTTGTTGCCAATTTTTCTACAATAATTATATATATATTACTTAAAACATTTAAGTAATTTCAACTTCCTTTTGCCACATTGATAGCATGGGAGAACCCCTAGAAGAATGTGGGGGGGCAGGGTACAGTCATTGCAGACAAAACGGTAACATATGAAGTGACCCCTGAGGCTGATGGGTCAGCACTCGAGCACATGTCTACAGCCAGCAGAGAAACAGTCTGTGTGGGTGTGGGGGTTAGAGTGGAGGGAGGACTCATCAGTTCTGCCAGTTACACATTTGAATCTGAAGAATGATGAACACACACACTCACCAGGGTGAGTGAACACGTCATTTGATGCCTACTCATATTTTTGGCAAGAAACAATGGCGGCAAGAATGGGGTCACTGACCCAGACTCTGGTACCTGAGTGGTTCTTGGAAAGCCACTAAGTTGAGGTTTTTTTTTTTCTTTCGTTTTCTTTTTTTTTTTTAAATGCTATCCTACTTGAATCTCTTAGACTAAACTTTTTTTAAAAATAAATAAATTTATTTATTTTTGACTGTGTTGGGTCTTCGTTGCTGCGCACAGGCTTTCTCTAGTTGTGGTGAGCGGCAGCTGCTCTTCGTTGCAGTGGGTGGGCTTCTCATTGCAGTGGCTTCTCTTGTTGCAGAGCACGGGCCCTAGGCTCGTGGGCTTCAGTAGTTGTGGCACGTGGGCTCAGTAGTTGTGGAGCACGGGCTTAGTTGCTCCGTGGCATGTGGGATCTTCCAGAACCAGGGCTCAAATCTGTGTCGCCTGCATTGGCAGGCAGATTCTTAACCACTGCACCACCAGGGAAGTCCCTAAGTTGAGGTTTTAACAAGGCTATTTTAACTTAACCAATCTTTCATTCTTAGAAGTGGGAGAGCTGGTGGGAATACCAAACTCAAACAAACACACCCCACCAAGATGCAAACTTTCCTTTACTCTTCATCTCTGCAGTGACACCAACATCATTTTCACTCTGCAGAGTCTTAAGAGAGTTCAGGGATTTATAAAATAAATCCACTGTGCTAGGCTCTCTGGTTCTCTCCATCTTTTCAGGACAGACTCTACTAACTTCTCGAAGGTCTCCACCAGTTAGATCAACCCCAAGACTCTGGGCAAAGCAAATGTACTCTGTGACTGCTCCAACCACAAAGGGATAACCTTTAGTTCAGCCCAGAGATGTGGCCTCACAGGTCCACTTCTTAAGACCACAGGAAAGATTTAAGAAGGTAAAATGGGAAAGTTCCTGGGCTTCCCTGTATCTATACAATGAACCAAGAGACACGGCTCCAACAGTCAAGAACTTCCTGGAAAGAACAGACTCCACTGGACTCACTGGAGACCAAAACGGCAGCCTCTCCAGGCCACAGGGAGGAATCAGACATGTAACACAAGCCAGTTCAGGATAAGCTGTCATAGTTGTCAGTAATGCACTGATGCCTTGATTTACACCATACTCTTACTGGAGGAGTTCTCAACTGTTATCACAGACAACCGGAAACATCTCAGACAATTCCCAGAGTTTCAAGACAGCGCTCAAGTGTGATGGGCACACTATTTTTCCTCACACATACATTTACACCTACTTTCATTAGCTAAATTACTCTTTATTCTTTTTTTTTTTTTTTTTTTTTTGCGGTACGCGGGCCTCTCACTGTTGAGGCCTCTCCCGTTGCAGAGCGCAGGCTCAGCGGCCATGGCTCACGGGCCCAGCCGCTCCGCGGCATGTGGGATCTTCCCGGACCGGGGCACGAACCCATGTCCCCTGCATCGGCAGGCGGACTCTCAACCACTGCGCCACCAGGGAAGCCTCTACTCTTTATTATTAAACTGACTTTTTCTTCAAGGGAATCTTGAAAACTCAGTCCAAATTACAATAAACACAGTAAATATTTTCAACGTCCCATCTTCTGTGCAGCAATATGTCACCTCACTGCTGTTGGAGAAAAGAACCAGGAAGCTTTCCAGTCTCGGATTTGTCATGATGGCAATTGCCGGAACGCCCAAGTTCAACTCATCTGCTTAGATCGATTCTTTTAACTTAATTTCCTCTAATATACCTGCCTGCCAAACACAAACGTCCCCTTAGATGCAGCAAAGGGTAATCAAAAACCCAAATCGCTTCCTGGATAGCTCTTTTAAAAACACAAAAGTTGTACTAGTCTCAGGAAAGGCCTCAAATCAAGTTCTTACATGAAGAGACCAGTACGGTTTTAATGCTTCCAGGGCCCACAGGGCTCCTCGTAGGCCCAGGTAGCTGGGATGTGGCGGTCCCTACCCCCCACCGGAACTCGGAATTCCCACACAACTGTGGACCGCCCCCTCTGCCGACCCCCTTCCGCTGTCCAAGTCCACTACCCACGGGTGCGAGGGGCGGGGTCGTGCAGAGCCTCCGCGGCACAGAAGTGCTTTCATTTTTGGATTAATGTTCCTAAACTTCGGGAGAGCGAGAAAGGAGCGGACGGACAGGGGAAAAGGTGAGAAAAAAGGTGGGATGTTGTGGCGCCAAACCACCGTTTTCTCGCCCCGTCTCTCTGACCCAGGCGCTGAGGTAGAGGGTGCGCCAGAGAGTGAAGTTCCCTCCTCACGCCCAGCCCGGCGCCATCGATAATCCAGGTAGAGCCCCCGAGCGCGCGGCGCGCCACCTCAGCGAGGTTCCCCGGGCCCGGCGTCCGCGCGCCCTTCTCTCCTTCTCTGACGGCGCCCGGCTCGTGGCCCCGACCACCGCGGTGCTCCCCGCTCGGGGACACCTCCACTTGCCGTGGTCTGAGCCCTGGGCGAGGTCGCGCGGAATGCGGGAGGGTACGGCCACCACTCCCGACGCGGCACGCCCCGGAGCCGGGCTTCCGGGGGGCCCCAGCCGTCTGTGCCCCCCGCCCCCCACCGTGGCGGGCGGTGTAGCCCTCAAAGCCCAGTGCCCCCTCAGCGCTCCGCGCACTGGCAGCGCCGCACTCACCCCATCCGCGGGCCAGGCGCACAGCGCCCAGCAGCAGGACCCCCAGCAGTCCGACCGTGACCCTGCAGTTCAGGCCGGCCATGGCTCCGTGGCCCCTCGGTCTCGGCGGGGAAAGCGAATGTAGCCCGTGATTCGGAGCGGCGGGCCCGGGCCCAACCTTGGCACGGGCTTCTGTTAGTTCCGTCCCGTCTCGCTCACCTGAGCGCTGGCCGGAGTGGCCCTGGCTCCGCCTAGCGCCGCGGGAGCCCTAGCTGGCTGGGTCAGTCCCCTCCTCCCTTTCCTCCTCCCCTTCCTGCCTCTACACCCGCCTCTCTCGTCCAGAGCAGTGGGACCTGTAGCCACCTTCCGAGGGCTAGCTGGCGCTCCTCTCAAGACTTTGTCTACGGGCGCGAAGGTCGCCCTTGGGGAACCCAGTCAGGCCTCCTTTTACTTTCCGGGCGACAAAGGAGGCCACTGTGCCGCGCATTTTTCCGGGGGATCATGTCTGTGGATCATCAAGTCCTGGCTTCTGCCTCTGCTTCCTCATTTGGGCTGGTGGCTTGCTGGACTTTAACGCCGGTGCTGCAGCTATTCTTTGCCAAACTGTGAGCCTGAAGCCAACTCCAGGCACTTCACAGACAGTATTTCTAGTGCTCACAGCAACCCTTCCATATAACAGTTGAAACATTTACTGAGTCACTCAACCTGCCCAAGGTCACCAGGCCAGTTAGTAATTTATGGAGGCAGGATTTGATAGCCCCTGAAGGGGTTTCCACAAACGGGGTTGCTTTGTTACATTTTTGAAGAGTGAATGAATGAGTGAATAAATGCATGAGGCTGCAGAGGACCAAGAGAAGAAACCTGAACAGGTCCACAGAGGCCCCTTCCTTGAGTTGTGAATAGTATGTATGGTACTAGGGTGAGGCATTTACTCCAGTCGTTGGGCTGTAAATCAATGGCGCTGGGTATCTTTTCCTCCTCCCAGCTGCTGGTGTGCCATCTTTCTCTGGTTTCCGAGGTCCTATAGATTCTCCTTACCCCCTGCAGACCACACACCATGTCCAGGGTCACAGGGCCACAAGGAGAGGCAGTGGATGGTTCAGGGACTCTCAGCTAGCAGACCAAGGTTCTGCCAAAATGACTCCAAGGGCCCCCCTGGGTCTGTCTGTGCCAGTGGGCAGCCAGAGGCTGGGCCAGGGTCACCCAGAACAACCTGGAAGAAAAACACATGAAAGAGCATTGGTCTACGTTCAGCTCCCACTTTTGTTTGATTCTTGGGGGAACTGAGCTTCTCCAGGCTGTCCCTACACTCATTGGGAGCAGGGCTGAGAAACCATCTCTTAGGAGCTTCATCCCCTCCTTCTGTGTATCTTCAATGATGAGAATAAAGCAAACTCTGCCCACAGTCCACGAGGGAGGCAGGGATGTCCAGGCTGCGGACATGACTGCCCCCCCCACCCTTCCATCTCTGGCAGGGCCTGGACTGTGAGCTGGGGGGAACATCAGAGTTTACCTTCCAGTTCACTTTCTGCCTCAGGCAGACAGATGGGGAAACTGAGGCCTAGAGGGAAGGAAGAGGATGAGAAAAGTAGGAAAGCTTTTGGTGCTCCCCAAGGAATTGAGGGCAGCTTCATCAAGAGAAAGAAATTTTCAGAAAATATAAACATCTTTCAAATATGTTTATGGTAACAGGAGAGTAAAGCAGATTGTGTCTGTTTTCCTAATTCTAAGCAGGCATATATACCCCAGCATCTTTTCCTAGCATCCATAACACCATTGTTTTCCACATATGATGATGATGATGATAATGGCAACGTGTTGAATTGAAAATACTGGAAATACTTTGTGACAGCTTTAAGCCTAAGGAACAAGTCATTTCTTTACTGTATAATTTTCTGAAGTTTGCTTAACTTGTCTCGCTGGGAGGGTGAAACTAACTTTCTGTAAATGACATGAGTCAATAATTCTCAGATGTGAAGGATTAGTGATGCTTCCAGATAATGGCAGCAAAGAGAAAGAGATGAGGAAAGTGGGGAGGCACTTCAGCATCCTTTGCATGACAACCCAGCTACATAGTTGAATTCAAGATGTCTTGAGGTAATAGCTTGGTTCTTGGAGTAGAGTGTAATCGAAGCATTGCCAAATTTTGGAAATGTCTTGTCTTTACAAACTTGGCTGAATGGAAGGAGTCCATTTTAAAAGGTTATTTCTGAACTGGAAGAAATCCAGGCAGCTTCAGTCTGTTGCCAGAGAAAAATGACATTGAAAGATGAGTTTTAAAACAGACTATTCTATCTAATTTTGACCCCTCTGGAAACCCTACAAAAACTACAAAACAGGAAATAAAAAAAAAAGACATAAGCCTACAAAGACAGGGAGAACAGACAGAAGACAACAGCAGGATCCTCTTGGAAGCTGGAAAGCAGATGGACAAGTGGTAACTGTAAGCCAGTAATGGGGAAAATTGAGAAGTAGCATGATTTATATGATAGAATTCTCAAAAAGAAACAAAAACAAAACAATAAACCAACCCTAAGGAACTGGCAGCACAAGGTATTCTGGAATGGGAGGGTGAAGGAGAGGCTAAAACAATGAAGCCCGGGAGAAAGCTGTTTGAAAAACACTATAGTTAGATCTCTGGAAACTGTACTCCATTCCTTCTGGCTGGGCAACTGTCCCTCAGCAGAAGTCTGAAGCATTGTTTTCTGAAGAGGTTAAAACTGAGGGAACTGGGCTGAGGAGTGCCAGGCATAGCTGAAGGCCTAGGAAACATTCTGAAAAATAGGTAGATAAAAGGAACATATGCATTCTCTATGCTGAGCTCCCTAGCCGCCAGGCCCCAACTTGCCTCCCAGATTGCAATAGTCTCAGTCCATTCTGGAGATAGAAAGAGTCTTCTTCTGGAGAATCTGACCAGCTCAAGGGGAAAGACCTAAAGATACAGATGTTTATCCCCATCAATAGGCTGACCATATTGCTACAATGATGTTTCCAGTTGGTAAGCCCCACCAATTCAGCTTTTTGATCTCTCACATTTAAATATGACCAGGCGGTAGGATTTCAAGACATCTGAGGAAAGCATCTAACATGATAGAGTCAAAATCAACCAACTAACTAAACAGAAAAAAGCAACTTGGAGAAGAGAGACTATATAAGGAGAATAAAACAAAACAAAGCAAAGCAAAACAATTACTAACTTCTTTAGAAAGGTAGCAGATAATATTGTATCTATGCAATAGGAACAGGATTTTATAAAAAATGAATATTCAGGGACCCACAGAAGAGTTCTTAGAAAAATTTTAAAACTATAGTAGACATTAAAAAATAAATAGAAAAGTTGGAAGATTTCCCAGAAAGTAAAGCAAAAAGATAAAGGTAAAAAATAGGAGAGAAAAATTAAGGTAATTAGAGGTCCAGTTCAGGAGATCCAACATCTGAATAATGGGTTTCCTAGAAAGAGAGAGCAGATGAAATAGAGACGACATCATCAGTAATATAATTCAAGAAATTTCCCAGGCCCGAATGACATGAGTTTTCAGATTTAAAGACTCATGGAGCATCCAACACAATGGATAAAATAGGCTCACATCAAGGTACATCACTGTGAAATTTCAGGAACCTGTGAACAAAGAGAACATTTTATGATTTCCAGATAATTTCCAGGGTCTCATGAGAAGAAATGAAAATCAAAATGGCTTTGCATTTCCCAACAGCAACTCTAGAAGCTGGAAGACAATGAAGCAATACCTTCAAAATTCTGAAGGTATAATAACTTCCAACTAAGAATTCTATACCCAGCCAAATTACCAGTTAAGTGGTAAGGTTCTGATTTAGACATTCAAAATCTAAAACAAAAACAAAACCAACAAAACCTCCAAACAACAAACTCCCACACACATTTCTCAGGAAAATACTGGAGGATGTGTTCAATTAAAACAAGAAATGCATGAGACACAGAGAGGGGTGAATGCAGGTGTGTGGGGCTGAACTTAATGACCTTAAGAAAAAGAATACAGAATTACAAATAGAAAATCAAGTGGGGAAAATGATTATTTATTTAGAATAAGTAAAGAAATGACAACAAATCACAAACTTGAAAAAATTGAAAAATACCCCAAATGTCACAAAATCAAAAAAAAAATGTGATGTCTTCACAATTAACTCACTGGTACAGCTCTGTATCATTCATTCATTCATTTCTTCAGTTCATTTTGCTTCACTGATGTGTGTACTATCTGTTCTGGAACTTCCAGATTTCATCAAGATGCATCAGATAAGGTAAGATGCAATCTTTATTTGTTGGCACACCTTAGACATGTGAATTCATACATAGAAATACTCAGTGTTTATAGAAACATTACAGTGTTGTGCCCTACAAATACAGGAATTCTTACAAATTCTATATGTGTGATTCTTATTAAAGACCAAAATAGTGTGGGACATTTATAATTTTATATGCTGCATTATCCATTTATTTCTGACAGAAAATAGAAACCTTCATTTTTGATAAGACATGATGAGAACTGCATGTTCTGCTTCAAATTTTAGTTTTGATAATTGGAAGAATTTTCCAGACTAGCTTCTTTGATTCCTCCTCCTCCACTATCCACATACTTCTGGTTGGGCACGGTAGGACACATTCATAATATAATACCATCTCTGACCTTGCTCCTTTTGGTCACCTCACCTGATGAGTCAGCCCAGTGGATGGGAGGAGTATTCCTGGAAGCCGCTACTACAGCATGAGGGCAGGCAACGACACGAAAGTGACCGTGCATTATGTAAAGATATCCTAGCAACCCCCAATTAGATGTATCTCCAATTCAACTTCTCCTTAGCCAGATCCCAAAATGCCCATAGCCACTCAATCCTGCATTGCATCAGGGGAGGTGGGATAGAGGGGAGGTGGGGGAAAACTCTTTTTGCAGTTGAAATACATGCCTTTGCAAATTTTACAAGAAACATGACCAGATGAGTACATGCCTTTGGAAGGGCTGCACATTGATATTTGAGCTTTCTTATCTTTATGATGTATTTGCCTCTGGACACAAGAAGCACAAGATCCAGCTCAAGGGAGAGGTAAGGAATTTCCAGGTTGATGTGCACTAGGCTTAGAGAAACTGGAGACCAGATTGAGTCAAGTTGTAAAATGTATGGCCAAGGATTGTGGAAGTCCCTCCCGAGCAAACCATTGCACAGAATAAAATCAAATGGCGTCATTACATTTGTTGATGAGATCCTCAAATAATAAGTGTTTGGCCAAGATGTGCCTACTCCACACCTCAGCATACCCATGCTCTTCAGATGCACTCGAGCCACACGCGGCTGAGCAACCAGAGACAAGGAGCTGGCACCGTGGAGTGACACAGCAGCCCTGAGGAATAAACTTTTTTTTAAGCTTCTGTGATTTGGGGCTTCCAGTCCCTTGTAATGGAACCTCATCCTTAGGCAAGCACGGGATATTTTTCCGGTGCCGTGGAATGTTAAGGGAAAGCAGACCCAAGTGATTCACTGCAAAAAGGAATTTGACCTAAATGAGAGAGGTGGAATGGCTCAATGACTAACAATGCGATTCTGCAGTCAGATGTCCTGGATTCAAATACAGGCTCTGCAACCTACCAGCTTGTGCAACTCTATATATGCCTCAGTTTCCTCACCTGCAAATTGGGGCTATGAGAGGACGTCCTTCAGAAAGTGCTGTAGAGATTAATGAGATAATGTATGTAACAGGTTTAGCACAGTGCTTGGGACATAGTAAATGCATAATAAAGGTGGCTGTGATTGCCTTTGCTATGGGGGTTGGTATGAAAGGAGAGGGTATCAGCTTGGTGGGGGTGGAGGGGAGGACTCTGGAAAGAGAGGTCTGGAGACCAACTTCTTCATGATCTCATTCAAGCACGAAAGCGTCAGTTCCCCAGGACAGGAAGTTGTCTCGTCTTTACTCATCTGGATGTTCCCAGTGCTGAAAACAGTGCTTGGTACGTAGTCACTGCTCAGCAGATAGTTGGGGAATGAATGGATTCATCAAGCTGATGAATGCGTGGATGGCCCTGCTAACCCGGCCAGCTGAGCCTGGGGAGCTCCTTGTAACTTGGGACCCTGAAAAGATGAATGGCAAGTGTTCATTTTAAAAAGGGGTGGGCCCCTGGCTTCCAGAAAGAGGCCATTGTGGCCCATGCCAGGTGTCTGGCAGAGACCCTGGCCTTGTGGGACTGGCCAGTGTCTGGTGGGCCAGGACTTCATCTGGTTTGAACAGAGGGGTGGAAAGAACATCTGTCTGCATGAGGCAGCTTCTCTGAGACTTTGCTTTCCAGGGGATTAAGCAAGTTAACAACGGGGAGATTCTTTCGGTGCACAAACAGCCCTTACTGTCACTGTAATGCCAACCACTGTTTCAAGGAGAAAACCTCGCAGTCACAGTTTGGGCAGAGGCCCCTTTGTGAGCCTTGAAACAGAGGAGTTCGCTGTGGTCTGGGGATGAGATAGGTGTTCCTAGTTTGCCAAGTAATTTTTTTTAATTAATTAATTTATTTTTGGCTGTGGTGGATCTTCGTTGCTGTGCTCAGGCTTTCTCTAGTTGCGGCGAGTGGGGGCTACTCTTCGTTGCGGTGCGCACGCTTCTCATTGCGGTGGCTTCTCATTGCAGAGCATGGGCTCCAGGCACGCGGGCTTCAGTAGTTGTGGCTCGCGGGCTCTAGAGTGCAGGCTCAGTAGTTGTGGCACATGGGCTTCATTGCTCCATGGCATGTGGGATCTTCCCAGACCAGGGCTCGAACCCGTGTCCCCTGCATTGGCAGGCAGATTCTTATCCACTGCAGCACCAGGGAAGCCCAGTTTGACAAGTAATTTGCCCAAGGGGGAACCATGTGGTACAATTTCAGTCCTGGGATGAGTAAGACAAGGAAAATCCTCAAGGAGCAACTAGTCATGCTGCGGACCAGGGCTGCGTGAACGTGCATCTGCGTGACTCAGGAACTCGCCAGCAGGCCGCCAGGCACCTTCTGTGCTCACCCCAAAGTTACCTGAAGCCCAGGAATCTGCACTTCATCACCTCCCCAAATCATGGCACCTAGGAGGTCACGGTAAAATGACAGGGGAGGAAAGAGGAAACGTGAAGCAGGAGACAGAGCTCTCCTCTCCTCCCTTTTTAAGCCTGTGCAGCCAGCTCCCTGTAAGTCTCTTGCCCGCAGGGTGAGGAAAGCCAGACCCTGCCCTCCCTGGAGAGCACCGCCCTCGGATATGACCCATACCCACGTCAGGCCTGTGCTTGCCAGCCTTGTTTCTTTCTTTCCTATATTTTCACTTGGAGTGTGGGAGGAAAACGGCCTTTAGAATGCCTTCAGAGATGTTCTTCCCCCGGGAGAGGGAACTGAGTCATAACCACTGAGCTGGAGCCTTGGAGCTCATCTGGTTGTCACCTCCTGTTGGATGGAGTCACAGAGACGGGATGTGACACCGTCAAGTCACACAGCAAGTCACCTTCACAGCGGAAGCCAGGTGTCCAGCCAGGAGTCTGTGAGCTCTCCTTCCTAAAAAAAACTTGGTCCAGGGCTTCCCTGATGGCGCAGTGGTTGAGAGCCCGCCTGCCAATGCAGGGGACACGGGTTCATGCCCCGGTCCGGGAAGATCCCGCATGCCTGCATGCCGTGGAGCGGCTGGGCCAGTGAGCCATGGCCGCTGAGCCTGCACACCTGGGGCCTGTGCTCCACAATGGGAGAGGCCACAACAGTGAGAGGCCCGCGTACCGCAAAAAAAAAAAAAAAAAAAACCTGATCCAACTCTGCCGGCATCCTCATGCCCACCACCCACTCAGCACACTACCACCTGCCTCTGACCTTGGCAGCCTGGCTTCCACCCCCACTGCTCTGCTGAAATGTTTCTCCCCAGAATGGCCAATGCCCCTCCCCATGGTCACACCAGGCCTGGTGACAGGAAGATGGTTTCAGAAGGAGGAGAGGATGGGGAAGGGGTGTGGGCCGAGGTTCTGAGACTTCCCTAGTCCAGAACTGGCTTGAGAGCTGGACGGGCAAAGACTGGGCTAACCCAACAACACCAAAGCCATTGGTCACTGCCTTTGCCTGCAGTGCCCTCCCACCCCACTTAATGGGCTGAGAATCCAATCCATATCCTCAGGTGGCTCAGGTTGCACTTGTTGTGTAACCATCACCATCCACCTCCGGAACTTCCTGATCTTCCCAAATTGAAACTCTGTATTCATTAAACAACCTCTCTCCATTCTCCCTCCACCACCACCACCCCCCGTCCCCTGAGCAACCATTATTCTACTTTCTGTCTCTCTGACTTTATTATTTTAGGTATCTCATATAAATGAAATCATACAATATTTGTCTTTTTGTGTCTGGCTTATTTCACTTAGCATAATGTCTCCAAGGTTTATCCATTTTGTAGCATGTGTCAGCATTTCCTTCCTTTTTAAGACTGAATAATATTCCATTGTATGGATATACCACATTTTGTTTATCCGTTCATCCATCAATGGACATTTGGATTGTTTTCACCTTTTAGTTATAGTGAATAATGCTGCTAGGAACATGGGTGTACAAGTATCTATCTGAATCCCTCCTTTCAGTCCTTTTATTTATGTACCCAGAGCAAAATTGCTTGATCATATGGTAACAACAAAGCCATCACCACACCTACAACTAAATGGATGATGATGCCTTAATAGCATCAAATATCTAGTCAGTGTTCAAATTTACAGTTGTCTCATTAAAATCATTTTTAATAGTTTAGTTGTTTGAATCAAAATCAAAACATCTTTCCTGTATTGCAATTGATTGGTATGCCTTTTTTTTTCTTTTTTCTTTTTTTTGCAGTACGCGGGCCTCTCACTGTTGTGGCCTCTCCCGTTGCAGAGCACAGGCTCTGGAAGCGCAGGCTCAGTGGCTATGGCTCACGGGCCAGCCGCTCTGCGACATGTGGATCCTCCCGGACTGGGGCACGAACCCGTGTCCCCTGCATCGGCAGGCAGACTCTCAACCACTGCACCACCAAGGAAGCCCTGGTATGCCTTTTTTTTAAATAAAATAACCTGTTTAGTTTGGAATAATTTTATATTTACAGAAAAGTGGCAAAGTCAGTACAGAGACGTCCCATGTACTCTTCACCCAGGTACCTCTAATGTTAATATCTTCCATAACATGAGAGATTGGTTAAAACTAAGAAATTGACACTGGTACTTTACTATTAACTAAACTCTAGACTTTACTTGGATTTCACCAGTTTCCCCACTAATATCCTTTTTCTGTTACAAGATTCCATCTTGGATACCACATTGCATTTAGTCATCATGTCTTCTTAGACTCCTCTGCTCTGTGACATTTTCTCAGTTTTTCATTTTTCATGACCTTGACAGTCTTGAGGAGTGCTGGCCGGGTATCCTCTAGAGGGTTCCCCAGTCTGGGTTTGTCTAATGTTTGTCTCATGATCAGACTGGGGATATGGATTTTGGTAAGGACAGCACAGAGGCAGAGCACTTCATCACATCCCATCAGGGGTGGGTGACATCCACAGGACATCACTGGTGATGCTCACCTTCATTTCTGGGATAAGTGGTGTCTCTTGGCTTCTCCGTCCTAAAGTTACTATCTCCCCCTTTCCCTGCTCTGTTCCTTGGAAGTGAACCATTAAGTTCATGGTATGTCTTTCAAATTCATTTTAATCAGTAGATTCCCCCATCTCTTAATTTTTTCTCAAAATTTATTTGTTGAAGAAACTGGGCCGTTTATCCTATTCCTTTGCCCTCTGCAGTTCCTTTAAACTGGATCTCAAAGCCCGATCTGCCTCCTGCTTGATTTTTTCAGCAGGGCCACTGCACGGGTGGGGCTGTGGGCTTCTGTCAGGAGGCACCAATTGTCTCCTTTTTGTAACATTAGCAACTACTGATGCCCACTGTGTTACCCAGTTCTGATACCTTTAGATTCCTCAGGACTAACCTTATCATGCAGGTAACCTTTCCTACATGAAGACAGTTCCTTTTCTTCCTTCAATACACATAATAGATTTCAGCAAATCAAAGATAGCACCCATGGTAAGACACATTATTGTTTCTGTACAACCAAGAAAGAAAAAATGCTGTGAATTCACCTATGGCACATTGCCAGCCATAGAATACCAAGGTAGTGTTTTCCTTTTCCACTAACCTCATAGTTTTATTCTTTCCTCGGCTGAATTGTAGAAGTTCAGTCAAAATCAGCGGTTGCTGGCGGATGGATGTTTGGGCAGCCCTTGTTGCAGGGGCATCGCTCACACCGGCTTTTGTGGTTCAGGTGTCACATTACCTTCATCAATCCCTGGGACTCAGTTTCCTCTACACTCCCTTGCATTGTCGCTTGCTGTGTGGTCTGCCATCCTTTTGCACACTTCTCAGTGACAAAACAGCTTAATGGAATTCTATTTCTTCTACGTCCTTTCTTAAGTCCTGTAAGCACTTGGTTATAGCTTTGCAAGAAAATACAAAATTGTAGTCATTCCTCTAAAGGCAGATAATTGCTACTGGGCTGTTACATTTGTGTCCCACTGCCCTGTTTCCATGCCTTCCTGTGCCCATGCCAACTGTTTGTTTCCACGGTGAATTATATTGTCATCTTTTTGACGATATTTTAAATGATAGTTAGACCCCGTATGCGTAGAACCAACCATGCATATAATGCAATGGAAGGTGATGCATTATGAACAGTGATGGTCAAGTGTGAGTGTGTCCAGTCATGATGACCGCGCTGCCACTGGTGGGCAACGACTGTGAGAAGTGCTGCAGTTACAGAGATGTTAAAAGTTTTTAAGACATGTGCCTTGCAGTTGATGAAACACAGAGTTTCTGGTTAAGTGGCTGGCAAGAATCCCATTTTATTTATCTGGGTGATCTCCCCAGACCTTAGCTCAGTGTTTACAACTATTTCAAAAATATTTGTGGAGGAATGAAACCAACGGTAAGCAATATATATTTATTGAGCATTTACCAGGAACAAGGTCTAGTTGGGATAAATACTTGAGAACCCAAACCAATTCCCTTTCTTAAATGTTAATTTGCTTTTCCCCATTCTCATCACATTTCTGTAGCTGTTCTCGGCCAGGTTGAAGTTTTCCACTACTATATTGGTAGCCTTTCTGTTTCTTTGGAAGAAAGAAAGTGGAAGACCTCAAGGTAATGACATTTTCATCACATCTCATCAAGAGTGCCAACTATCAACATGACTTATCACTGTTGATATTAATCTTGATCACGTGGCTGGGGTGGTGCTCATCAGGTTTCTCTCCCTGCCCCCACTTTTCCATACAGGACTCTCTGGAAGGGGGTCACTAGGCTCAGTCCCACATTAGGTGATGGAAAGTTACAATTCCTCTCATTTAGGGTGGAGCTTGGATTTCTTTTTAAGAGTCAACCTCCTATGTTTCTCTCATCTCTTCTTCCCTTGCCCTCACCTCAGTTCCCTCCCAAAGTCTTCTTCTGAGGTTTTTCTTCCAATGTCTGTTTGATGTTTTTCTCTTCAGATTTAAATACTCCTGGATTTGGGGCTCAGTTCCCACATGCTCCTCTCTTCCTTAAAGTAGGTTTTTCTGAGTTGGTGCTACAGATCGCCCTTTCTCTGGGACACTCTGGTAGAAAAGGTTCTTTGGACCAATGCATGCGGAAAACGCTCATTCCTTACCCCTTCTTAGAGACTCAGAGCACACATGAGCATAATAAAAGGTCTGACAAGTCTGGCAATAAAGAGGCCTGATTAACTCAAAGGTTTCTCAAGCCTATTTCACCTTGAAACCTTTTACCATATTTCATTGACTCAGAGACACTCATTTTTTTTTTCTCACATATTAACATTTTTGAAGTTGGGTTGCATCTTACAGATCATTAGATAAGAAAATAGTATGTTTCTTCTTAGAGGTACCTGCAATAATGGTGTCAGATACACTGATGGTATTTGAGATTTGAGGACATACAGTATTCACGGCACATCTATAGATATTCTTCAGAACCAGTGAAAAGTGGAAACTGAATTAAGAAACTCAGCCTGCCAGGTCCTCAAACCCCACCTCTTCCTACTTGGATGACCTGCCTCCTTGATCTTAGGTATTCTTCAGTTTGGGGTACAGATGTCCTCTGCTTCCTCTGTGAGATGTGCCCCAGGGCCCACTCCCCACCCGCTTCTGGCACAGCCAGCCATGACTGATTGGCTAGGCCAGTTTAACTTAAGAGTGAGGTATTAAGGAGTCCCTTGGCCACAGATCTAAGCTTTGTACTCTGAGCAGCTTTATCATTAATGAGGTGCACTATTGTCCTTAAGGAAACACATTCCTAGACTGCCTGGCTTGAAATCTAGCCTGCTGTGTGATCTTGGGCAAGTCAGTTAACCTCTCTGTGTCCATTTCCTCACCAGTAAACTGGGGATAAATAATTGCATCTATTTGATAGGGTTGTTGTGAGGATCAGATGGGATATTACACGTAAAGCACTGAACCCAGGGCCTGGCACCTGGCAAGCTACTGTAAAACATCGGCTGTTACTAGAAAGACAACATTTTTATCTTTGGTTCCTGGGTCATTTTTCAGGAATAAAAAAGGCTTGGAGACACTGACTAGCTTGGGTACTAATGGTGGCAGGAGGCAGTTGGTAGGAGGGCAGAAGAGAAATTTTCTGTAATAAATCACGGCCTGTGGTCAAGCTGGCCTTGGCCTGCTGCTCGGAGTTACTGACCCCAGCCAGAAGGTGGAGAGGAGAGAGCAAGAAAGTGATTCTCTTCCAACCAGCCCAGCCCCTAGAACAGAGGAACCTGGCAAAATAACAGCCTGAAGATTCAAAAGCAGTGAGTGGCATTCAGGCCCCAGGCGACTGGTTGTCTTCCAGGGTCCCCGCTGCCTGCTGCCATGTGCGCCGCCTTGGGCAGGACTCTGTCCACTCTATGCAATCTCCGCAGTTTCCTCCTCCTCCCCTTATTATTCAGGACATCTTGCTTCATATTCATTCCCCCACGGGCTCCATCCAATTTAATTGCTCTGTCACCAAAGATTAATCCCGACAGATAAGAAAAAAGACATCTGGAAACATTGACTCTGCTCCTTCTTATCATCCCTCCCAGGGCCTTCACACTTTCAGTGGCTTCGCTTCAATGCCTTGTCAGGTTGTTGGAGTGGCTCATTTCAGAAGGTGAGCTCTCGGGGGTTCTGGTGCCCAGTGCTCCCGGAGGCTGGTGGCTGTCAGGGTCTGGCCACCTGTTGCTGTGCTGGAAGGACAGAGCTGGGACTGGAGGCAGGGCCATCTGGGCCTCAGGTCCCATCCCAGGCAGGACAGTCCTTTGCCTTTCTGAGTTGCTAAGAGACAGAAAGACATCCGAGAGGCAGGCTGCTTTAAAGAATATCATTTTTTAAAGGCTCATTCTAAATGGAACATCATCAGAACTTTGCCAAGATCTTCCTGGTTGTTCAGAAGATGGCCACTCTTTCTTTTTCTCACTCCCTTCCCTCTGTATCCCTGTCCCTTCGCTCTCCTTCCATCTCTCTTTTTAGCTTCTGAGGGCTCAGTCCTTGCTGGTCTGTTGATGGGGCTGAGTAGGGGTCAGGGGTGATGGGGTGGCGGGTGAGGTCTCAGCCACAGGTCAGCCTGGGGGCCCAGGAAGTGTTTGGGGAAACTGGCTTCACTTCATCCAACCATGTCTGTGTCATTCACCAGGTGGCCTCTTCAGTGAGCAAACTCTTACCCATGTGTAAAATAAAGTGATTATCTGGGGAACAAGCATCCACACTTTTCGTGATTGCCACGGATCATTGTGTAGCCGTTTGCTGCTCTCTGGGTCCCGAGCTCCATATGTATTTTTCATATGTGTATCTGGCTCTATATTGTATTTTTATACAAATAGTAGCATATTATCACCTTGTTCTAGCCCTCGGGATTTTTTTTCTTTCATCCTAACAAGAGTCTTGATTATCTTAGTGTGTCTGTACATAGGAAGCAACATCAATCGTTTCGTTTTGTTTTAAACCACTTCACTAGATTATTCTTTTTAAAAAACATTTATTTATGTATTTGGCTGTGCCGGGTCTTAGTTGCAGCACGCATGATCTTTTAGTTGCGGCACGCGGGATGTTTGGTCGCATCATGCGGGATCTAGTTCCCTGACCAGGGATTGAACCCGGGAGCATCGGGGGCGCAGAGTCTTAACCACTGGACCACCGGGGAAGTCCTCAGTCGTTTTCAATGGTTAATCAAACACTTCTGCTCTAGGGCACTGCTGCCAGCCCACCCTGAGGCCTGCAGACTATACAATGCATGTCCCCAGGCTGCTCTGTTACTCAGGGGGCAGGAAACAAGTGGCAACTCAAACCTGGTGACCAAGGAAGGCGCTGTTTACAAAGGTGTGGGTGCAGGACGGAGAACCAGCCCGGGTTGCGGGCACCAGGGCCAGCACCATCTAGTTTGCTCATTTTATCCAGTCCCGAGGGGCTGTGTGACTTGCCCAAGGTCACACAGCAAGAGGCAAAGCCATCAGAAAACCAGGTGTCCCGACTCCCAATCACTGTTCTTTCCTCTGGGTTTGCTTTGATTGTCAAAAATGAAACAAAACAAAAACACCCCTGGTTATTTAAATTCCAATCATGAGTCTAGGAAAGTTTTTTTTTTTTTTAACATCTTTATTGGAGTATAATTGCTTTACAATGGTGTGTTAGTTTCTGCTTTATAACAAAGTAAATCAGTTACACATATACATATATCCCCATATGTCCTCCCTCTTGTGTCTCCCTCCCACCCTCCCTATCCCACCCCTCTAGGTGGTGACAGGTCACCAAGCTGATCTCCCTGTGCTATGCAGTTGCTTCCCACTAGCTATCTATTTTACATTTGGTAGTATATATAAGTCCATGCCACTCTTTCAGTTCATCCCAGCTTACCCTTCCCTCTCCCTGTGTCCTCAAGTCCATTTTCTACGTCTGTGTCTTTATTCCTGTCCTGCCCCTAGGTTCTTCAGAACCATTTTTTTTTTAGATAGGAACGTTTTTAAATTAATCTTTTCCACAATCAAGACCAATTAGTCAGCTCTTCTGTCATGAGTTTCCATAATTTTTCGATTTCCCTCACTTACAAATTGCTTTTTAAATCATAATTTGCAAATTTATTCATGACAAATGTTTTTAAAAGCCAAAATTTGGTATCAGCTTAAGTGTCCCCAAATAGGATAATGGGCAAGTAAATGAGGATACATCTATCCAGTGGAAAATTATGTATTTCTTAAACTTGATATTTATGAAGAGTGTGCAATAAACTGGAAAATGTTTAGCTGTAATGCTCAAGTAAAATTGTAATCTCCAGTTTATTTCGAGTATCATCAGAATTATGTTAATTCATACATGCACTGAAACAAACCAAAAAAACCCTAAAGTTACGTAAAGAAAAACAAATATGGTAAAGGAATATACCAATATGTTACTGATAATGATTATCTTTAGCTGGGTGAAATATGGGTGATTTTGATTTGCTTCTTTCAACATTTCCAGATTTTCTACATTGATCTACTAATATGTTCATAATAACAACAGCAACAACTATAATAATCACAATTCAAGATTTTTAAAAGTCACTGTGATAATTTGACGAGGGATGCATATCCAAAACCATACAATTCCACACCTCTGACCCAGTCATTTCTCTTCCAGGAATCTGTCCTGAGAAACGAATTCTGCTTTGGGGCAAATCTCTAGGCAGGAAGAAGTTTACTGCAGGGAAAAGCTGGAAACCACCTAAATGCCAAACAGTGGAGTAATGTGGTTCAGCTGCTCAATGCTGCTACGTGTTCATTAGGAAAGAAACTTATGACAAAAGTATGTGCTACAACATTTAACGGAAAACTCAGGATTCATAATTAAATGTAAAATATGACTCTAACAGGTTTTTTAAAAAAAGGTGTAGGTTTGGGGGGAAAATACACAAAGATGAGCTTGATGAGCTGGCAGGGCGGGGTGGTGGAATCGTCAATAATTTTTCTTCTTGATTTTCTAACATTTTCTGTAATGTAGTTACCTTGCCTTTGTAACTTAAAAAACACGATAAATAGCTGTTCATCTGGGAAGTTGGTTCTCAAGTTGTACCTGCTAAGCCACAATCTCACAGGGAAGGCGGGTGGAGACCCAGCCCCGATGTTGGCAGGACGACAAGAGGAAAGTGTTCATCAATGAGGGCCTGATGAAGTCTGAGTTATTTACTCCAGGGGTGATGAAGCACTGAGTAGGTAATAGAAATTGCTGGGCCCTGCAGGGGTCAAGGTGGGGAATGAGATAAGTAGAAGAGATAAGGGGGCTTCCCCTGTGGCGCAGTGGTTGGGAGTCTGCCTGCCGACGCAGGGGACACGGGTTCTCGTGCTCCGGTCCGGGAAGATCCCACATGCCGCGGAGCGGCTGGGCCCATGAGCCTGCACGTCTGGAGCCTGTGCTCCGCAACGGGAGAGGTCACAGCAGTGAGAGGCCCGTGTACCGCAAAAAAAAAAAAAAAAAAAAAAAAAAGAGATAAGGAGTGCAGAGCACACAGTTAAAACAATCAGTTCACTAACCAGGTCCAGCTGACAAAGCCCTCACACCTGTCAGGGAGAGAACTGTGGTCATGGATGCCCAGGCTGAAACAGTGTGCAGGCAGCCTGCAGACGGGAGACACCCAGAATAGGGCCCTGGAGACATGGGTTCTGGGGTCCTCACCACCAGTCCTGAACCAAGGATCCCGGGATTGACTGGGGGCTCCAAGGCCCCTTCCAGCTCCCAGTGTCTGCGATCTGTACTGCCCTTTGCTCCTGAAATTCTCTTCCTCATACTCCAAGGTGTGGCACTAATGCCTTCACCCCTGCAGGACCTTCCCTGCCCCTGCCTGGACTGCACATCCCTCAGTCTGTGTGTCCACAGTGTTTGAAACCCAGTTCAGAACTGACTTGTTCCATCTGAAAACAAACAGAATAAACATCTGGCAGCTAAGGGAGCATTTAGGATGTGCCAGATATTGTACTTGGCTGCGTGTTGTCCTGAGATGGGCTTGTCTGTCCCCCGAGGACTGGGTCTGCGTATTTGTGCCCACTTACCTGTTACTGCACGGCAAACCATCCCGAAACTTATGTTTTGTTCACCTTTATGGTGATAGCTGGGGCAGGGCAAGAATTGTCTGAAGGACTCTCAGTCACACTCTGGTGGTTGATACTGGCTTCGGGTGGGACCACGGCCGGGGCTGTTGACCCACCGTTGGCCTCCTTCTGTATGGCCTGGGCCTCCTCACAGCAGGGTGGTAGAGAGATAGATAGAGAGAGAGAGCCAGACAGGAGGAAGTTGTATTCCTTTTATGACCTGGCCTCAGAAGTCACACAGTGTCATCCCCACTGTATTTTACTGAATAGAATCGCATAACTAAAGGTGACCCAAATACAAGGGAAGGGGAGTTGGAATTCGCCGTTTGATGTGAGGAATGTTCAAGAGCTTGCACGTATGTTTTCTAACCACCACTGTTGGCCTTCCTTGTACCCCGCTCTTCCTTGCGCCTGACACAGAGCCTTGAACTAAACATTAGCCAGAATTGTTGGTAGAGCTGAATTGCCTTTCGGGTTGGTGCAGACCTGGGTGCAGAGGATAGTTTGGTGTGAACCCACTTGCTTCCTGTTTATGTTGTTCAGAAACACAAAACACTTGGAGAAGCCATGATTTTTTTGCCTCTGGCTGCCCACAGGCTTGGGATCTGGGTGGGTCAAGGTTGCTGTCTGTCATCTGCCCCTATTTTCCCATCCAGCCTTTCCCCCACTGCTCCATAAACTCAATCCCATGCTTTAATCAGACAGGTCCCCTAACTCTGTCCCAGTGGGGACAGCCTTTACCCAGGTGGGTTCATCTTCTGGGATGCCCTCTCTCCTTTCTATCAATACTTTCCACCTGCTACCCAGCCTTCATGACCCAGCTCAAGGAACTTTCTCTCTTGGCATTTCCCTCTTACCACCACCAACCTCTTCCCCACCATTTCCTCGGCAAGAGAAGTGAAAAGCAGGCTTAATTCCCAAAGCTGCAGTCCTGAGTCCTTAAGGAAGCCCAGGGGCAGCAAAGACAAAAGCCCTGGCACCAGGCAGGTGAGGAGGCTGAGAGAAACAGGCTGGAGGCCAGCTAGACCACAGGAAGGACCACAGCCAACTGGTCTACCAAAGGGGGCAGCTCCTTCTTGCTTCAGCAAGTTGTTACCAGGGGAACTGAAGGACAGATCATCTAATCTTTCCCGAGAAGCAGAAAAATATGGATTTTTATGTGGGATTTCTTAATTTGTAATTATTGATGATTAATTTAAAATTTTAGAATTCAAGCTAATTCCATGGGCCACATTTGCCCCACCTCAGTTCACAACTTTTGGCTGAAAAGATCTGGGGCAGAGAGAAGGGTTTGGGAGGGAGGGAGGGAGGAGGCTGGAGAGAACTCCCCAGGCGGGGGCAGAGTTGAGGGGGCTGTTGAGGATGGAACTTCTGGAGGGTTCTCAAGGGGCCTCAGTCCAATGTAAGCTTCCGAACTTGGACTTCACACCAGGGGAAGCATACAGAACCTCAGCAGAATGGGGCTTTTGTGGAAGTTGGGTTCAGTTACAGAAAAATAAAATCCTACTTCTTGCTCCCCTGAGTTTGGGGTGAGATTCATACTCCAAAGCCTTCAGCGGAGGCTCACTGAACGAGGGTCCCTGTCTCAAGTCAGCTCCCCAGGGAAACAGATTTGGCATAGTTTCATCTGCAAAATCCAGTCTTGTGGGAGAGAGCTCTTGAGACCTCTAGGAGATAAAGAGAGCAGACCTGGCCAGAGGGCAAGGTTGAAAATGATTCAGTCTTGACAAAGACCTCAGTCCAGCCTATGGAGAGCTCTGGGTTCCTCGGAGGTCTTCCAAGTTGACCTGGATGGGGAAGAGGTTGCTGGGCCACAGTGACCAGGTACTGAATGCAGGCTGCCCTTGTGAACAGAGCTCGGCCTTGGGCAAGGGGGTTCTCTGCAGCAGAAGGCAAGTCCCAGAGAGACTCAGCGGGAGCCATCAACAGGCAGAGGAGTGAGATTCCAGTTCTTGAGGGAGGAGGTATCTGGGTGGTTCACACAGTGTCCACTGCCCCTCGCACTACTCAGATTCACTAGTTTCATATGATAAGTTTTGAGAAGCAGCTCCTCCAGATTCCACTGGACCTCTTTTCCAGGGGACGCTTACAGGGGGAAGCTTAGAGGGATGGAATTCAGCTCCTTCCTCCCTGCAGCTGGTCTTGAGGGTGTAACTGATACCCATCATCCTCTCCTCTACCACCATCCTCGTATCCCCATACCCTGAGCTAGCACCTCCACTGGTTAGGTGGCTTGGATGGGGTAACTGAGACCCTCATCCTTGAGAGGTCTGCTCCCCTCATCACCAGGTCCTTCTTGGTCTATGCATTTGTTTATTTCCTGTTGAAATTGGGTACAGGAGAACCAAGAGCCATCCCAGTGAACCGCTTGGGTGCCAAACATTCTTTCCTGCCCCCCTTGTGTATCAGCGACTTGACTGTCTCCTGACGACCAGGGTCCATTACCCATGCCAGGAAGGTGACCTGTGGGGCAGTGTTCAACCATCCACCATCACCACCAGCCACATTTTTACACCAGGCTCCATTGCAGCGTTGCCTCCAGAACTCTGCCTGGGATGGAACCAACCACTCTGGGTTGGAATCCTGGCACTGCCATTGATGGGTGAGCTTTGAGGGCTGCCTCTTCTTTGGAACATGTGTGGTCTTAGTGGTAATTGGGTAAGTGGGTCTGTGTTTCTGGGTTAAAAAGACAAACAAGTAGGGCTTCCCTGGTGGCGCAGTGGTTGAGAGTCCGCCTGCCGATGCAGGGGATGCGGGTTCGTGCCCCGGTCCGGGAAGATCCCATGTGCCACGGAGCAGCTGGGTCCGTGAGCCATGGCCGCTGAGCCTGCGCGTCTGGAGCCTGTGCTCCGCAATGGGGGAGGCCACAACAGTGGGAGGCCTGCGTACCGCAAAAAAACAAACAAACAAAAAAAAACAAAACAAGTAGAAACACCTCCTAACCAGCCTAGATCAGGGTGGCAGAGAGGTACAGCCAGGAGTGTGGCCTTGGAGGAACAGATCTGAGACTGAGTCCCAGCACTTTTCTTTGCCATGAGGCTTGGGCCAGTCACTTAATCTCCTGAATTCCCAATTTCTCCAGGTGTGACTTGGCACCCAAAATACTCCTGTTGACATCTGGCTCTGAAGATGGAGGGCACAGCCCAACTCATAAGTGTGTGTCCAGTGATGGTAACTCTTGCATGACTCTTGGAAGGTCCTGTGTTTTCACAGTCTCAGGTCAGATTCTTCTAGAACCTGGCCAAGGACTTGATGCCAGCTGTTTCTGAAGGCAGTGTTCTCAGGAGAACCAGGTCAGGCAGTGGGGAAAGCAGGAGAGGGAGGTGAAAGAGACACTCCCCCAACCCCACCCTCCCTCTGCCCAAGGGGGAGAGTTGAGGTGAAGCACAGCCTCAGCCTGATCCTGGGCATCAGGGAGCCCTGGGAGCTGGAGGCAAAGGAGCTGGTATTTGTCCTCTCATGTAGAGAGTTCTTGGTCACAGGCTGCTGGGGAGTGGGGGGATGCAGAGCTCCCAGGCCCTTCCAGCTCTCTGTAAGGGTGAGGCAGCTCCAGTGCAATCTCCTGAGAGTCTCAGGGACCGGCCCCAAGGAGCAGAGCAGGCAGAAGCTGGGGGAAGGATTGGAGGAGATTTGTGCAATCTTGAATTTCCTCGCTTGTGCTCTAAGTGCTTTCTGAAGCCCAGGCTGCTGGGACCGGGACCCATTCCCTTGCCAAAGAACAAAGTTAACAAAATCTTGACTTTTAAGTCTGGAAGCCTTTGTCAGGTGTAAGACAGAAGATGTTTGGAAGGAAATGTGATTGAGTTCCTTTCCCCAAGAGAACTGGCCAGCCTCTGGGAAGGCCGCCTGCCTGCCCTTAGGCACCTGGCCAGATCTGACTCCAGGTTGGCACTCTCTCTGGGATGTGGGGATCAGGCAGAGGCTTTCCTCTGCTGTTTGGGGGCAGCCAGAGGGAACTGAGGGCTTAGATACCTTGTCCAAGGACACAGAACTGTTAAGTGGAGCTGGGATTTGAACTTGCAACTGCAGTGCTTATATTTACTACCTAATGCTTCATAACAAATCACTCCAAAACTTAGTGGCTTAGAACAACAAACATTTATTATCTCACCATTTCTGTGGGCCTGGAATCTGGCAGCAGCTTAGCTGGGTTGTTCTGACTCAGGGTCTGTCGTGGGGTTGTACTCAATCTGTTGGCTGGGGCTGCAGTCATCTGAAGGCTCAACTGGGGCTGGAGGATCCAATACCAAGCAGACTCACTCACACTGCTGATGACTGGAGGCCTCAGTTCCTTACCACTAGGCTTTTCATAGGGCTGTTAGAGTATACCCCGAAATGGCAGCTGGCTTCCCCCAGAGCAGGCAGTCCAAGAGAGAGCAAGGAGGAAGCCACGATGTCTTTTATTTCCCCGTCTTACACACCATCACGCACTGTCACTTCTGCCACATCTTATTTGTTAGGAGCAAATCACTAAGTATAGCCATGCTCAGTGGAAGGGGAAGTGCCTTTTAGAGGGAGAAATATCAAAGAATTTAGGGACATGTTTTACAACCACTGCATTGTTATACAGCTGCTCCCCACCTTGCAGGTGTGCTTGGAGACTTCTGTCCTCAATCCCTGGGTGGTGAAGGCCCCTGTGTCATTCTGCCCCTGGGGTTGGGGGGGCTCTCTCCCACCTGTTGCTGCACGCACCCTTCCCCAGACCTGTAATACTCATGGTTCTTCCCTCCAAATCTCTTCTCTTCTTCTCTAGGCATCTCCGTTCTGCTTTCCCAGAGACGGATGTGAGTTGCTCTAAGACCTGTGATTTGACCTTTGTGGGAAAGGGGTGTTCAGTGTGGTCACATCTGCCAAGGATGCTGGGGAGGAGTCTCTGTGGGGCTGAGGCAGAGTGTCCCAGTCCCCATGAGAGATCTGAGCCTGTATGAAGCCTGATCCACTCAGCACACACCCACCCTTTGATCTGAGGATGAAGAAGTACTTGACCACATCATCCATTTCTCTTTCCAGTGCACCTGCGAGGTGGGGTCGGGAGGGAGGGGGAGGGAACTGGGGCAGAGATGTTTTTTCGTGACCTCATTTCAAAGAAGTTGAGCTGGGGCTGGAAGACAGGTGTCCAGTGGCAGCTGCTGCTGACCCGTCTGCCACTCTGGGCTTTGTATTGGGGTGTGGCAGCTGTGAGCATGTGCCTTGAAGACCTCCAACAAAGGGGAGCTTAACCAACCCAGGGCCACAGATCCTGGATCCTGACTCCGCCCCCTCATTTGTGCTGAGGCCATGGCACTTCCCATGACCCATCAATACTGAGTGCAAAAGAGATACTAAGGCCAGCCCGTTTTGGGGAGACTCTTCGGATGTCCCCTAACTTTAGCTCAAGGACTCCCCAGTAGCTTTGCTGAACCTCCTTAGACAGCACAGCAATCTAGGACGTTCCCACTCAACCTACCTTTCTCCTTTGCTCAGAGTTAGGACTGCCAGATAAAATACAGGACACCCAGGTGAATGTGAATTTCAGACAAACAACAAACAATTCTTGTATAAGTATGTCCCCAGTACTGCATGAGATATGCTGATACTAAAAAATTTTTGTTGTTTATCTGAAATTCATATTTACCTGGGCATACTGGCTATTTATTTGCTAAATCTGGTAACCCTACTTGGGGTCAGGCTCACCTTGTAGCCTCCTCTGTTCCCTCTCTATTTCTTGTCACACATGCATTTCCTCTGATAAAATCCTTGCATGTTTAATCCCTCTTGGCATCTATATCTCAGAGGATCTGGACTAATACAGCAGGGCAGGGCTGGGAGTGGGGAGCTCAAGTAGGCAGCCTTGGCTTACAGACGTTTCACTATAGCTGGCATGGTCCTGGCAGTGGGGCCATGTTTTGCTGCTCAAAGCTGTAGTAGTCGGGGAAGAGGAACTACTCTTTGGTCCAAATTGGAATGCACTTTCCAAGTGTAAGGAAGCTCTAAATCATTTATCCAATTTCAGGGTGCTCAAGAACTGCATGGGGAATACAAGGGAAGTGCAGATTCTTGGGTCCCTCCCTTCAGAAATTCCAGTTCTATAGGTCTACAGTTGGGGTCAGAAACTTGCATTTTTTGCAGGCTTCATAACTGATTTTAAAACTGCACAGGGAAGGTAACTTGGGATATTTTGTAAAACTTTCCATGAATGCTACTGCCCATGCTTATTCAATGCTCTCTCCAGGTGATAATTGGTTAGCATTTAGTAGTCAGGTTGTTAAAGCTGGGAGTAAGTTTGCTTTCCTTTCTTTCCCTTCATGCTTACTTTTCTGAAGGCTCTCTCTGGGTTAGAAAAATTTGCCAAGGGTCTGGGTCTCTGAGAAGATATGGTAGACTTTCTTTTGTTTGATAATGAGAGTGATAGTAAAAGTGATAATAAATCACTTTTCCCCTTGCCTGCTAGGAGGCTCTGAGCAAGATTTCTGTGTAAGTGGCAGTACTCCTCCTAAATCAGGATTTCTGATACAAGAAATTCCTGCCCCCTGCCAAGTAAACACACAGGGACTTCATTACACTGTTACTGTGGTTTCAATCCTGGCAGTAATAGTAGACTTGTCTGTTTCTCATTTTAAACAGCGGCCCCCAGTCCTTTCAGAATTATGCAAAGTACAAACCAGTCCTCACTTACCTGACTCCTGAGAACTGGAGGTGCTTCCCAGGGGCCAGGATCATCTGTTTCTGTGGGAGTTTTAAAGTAGAGGGTAAAGCTGCAGAGAGGGTGTGGGCCTCCAAGGAACAGCAAGCCGGGTGCCACCCTTAAAGGCAGAGCTGGGTGTGTATCAACATGAGGGTGGTGGCTGGCCGGTGTAACCAGTGTGTTTGGAATGGGTGTTGGTTGATTCGGATCCCATGCAGCAGGGTGAGTTGGCAGGGAAGGAATGTCCTGACTCATCCCTCTCTTGATTTCTTTTAGGGTGGAGGGCTGCCCCCAGGGGCTGAGGAATCTGGAAAGGAAAAGAGGGACAAGGGGGCTTAATATGAAGCCTGTGGGAACAGGAGCCCTGGCCACAAGGGTTCAAGGCCTCTTTCATTCCGCTAACCACTTATTGAAGACCTACAAAGAGTAGCTCTGTACTAGGAGCTGGATTTAGGGCCCCAGGATATCTCCCACCCCAGAGACTCAGGCCACCAAGTGCTTGTTTTAGGATCTTGTTTAGGATTGAGGCATCCTTCCTCCCATTTCCCTGCTCGTTAGCCTCAGCTGGGTGACATGGGGTAGGTTACTTGAGCTCCATCTGTTGAATGGGTGCATGGGGTTGGCGGGGAGGACAGGGGGCTCTGAGTCCCAGTGTCTTCCTTCTCGTGTGCTGGCATCACTTCCTCCTCCCCTGGCAGTGTGATGGCTGGACATGCTGATAGAAGCCTGGTGGGAATAGACCCTGTCCAGGCATCTCTCCATGTGCCCAGCCCTGGGCTGCTGGCTCAGAGCCACCCCCAGAAGGGGTTAACTGGCCAGAGTGACCCCACCTGCTTAGGAGCCAGGAGCATCTGTGTTGCATCCGATCTCCTGCCTTTCACTGTGGAAGTCCCAAGGCCAGTGTTCTCATCAGCCCTAGGGACATGCACTTCTTTTAAACAGAACTCCAAATCTAAGGGTGTGGGGCTGGGGAAGTAGAGGTTCAATTCTGAGCAGGTTCATTTGGTCCATTTTCGAGAGGGGCTTCAAATGGGGATTCACCTACTGAAAGAAAAAGAAGCAACCCCTAAACCCTAGGCTTCTAAATACGAGACACAGGAGTGATGACACTACAGATGGGTTTCTACGCCCAAACCAAAGGTGGCCGGAGGACACTGCTAGCAGAACCAGGCCATGGCCAGTGACTCTGCAGGTGGGGGATTTGGCAAAATGTGGCCCACAGGAGCCGATGACCCTGGGCGAGTCGCTACCCATCTTGGAACTTCAAGTCCTCCCAGTAACACAGGGAAAATCTGTCTTCTGTGGAGTTGTCCCAAGGCCGGGGTGATGCGTGTGTGAGTATACCAGGTACCAGGTACTGGGGCTCTCACTACAATTAGCTCCCCTCTGCCTTCCAGGAAAATGAAGATCAGGATCTTGGGACTCCAATCTGCAGGGGGAATACAGAGCGATTTGAGGCCCTGCTAGATGCATTTCAGGAAATTAAGTCACAGTCACACAAACACTCCTCAAAAGGTACCATTTCAGAATATGGTAAAATGACCCCTAATTCCACCATGTTGGTATTTTCCCAGACACTGCTCCACCCCTGGAGAGCAGACAATTTTCTGTCCTTTTAAAAAGTGAGCTGGGGGACTTCCCTGGTGGCACACTGCTTAAGAATCCACCTGCCAAATGTAGGGGACACAGGTTCGAGCCCTGGTCCAGGAAGATTCCACATGCTGCGGAGCAACTAAGCCCGTGCATCACAACTACTGAGCCTGTGCTCTAGAGCCTGCAAGCCACAACGACTGAGCCTGCGTGCCACAACTACTGAAGCCCGCACGCCTAGAGCCCATGCTCCTCAACGAGAAGCCACAGCAATGAGAAGCCTGCACACTGCAACGAGGGGTAGCCCCCGCTCGATGCAGCTAAAGAAAGCCCCGCGTGCAGTATTGAAGACCCGATGCAGCCAAAAAAAAAAAAAAAGAATCCGCCTGCCAATGCAGGGGACACAGACAGGTTCGAGCCCTGGTCCAGGAAAATTCCACATGCCGTGGAGGAACTAAGCCCATGCGCCAAAACTACTGAGCCTGTGCTCTAGAGCCCACGTGCCACAATTACTGAAACCTGCTCATCTAGAGCTGGTGCTCTGCAGCAAGAGAAGCCACCGCAATGAGAAGCCCACGCACCGCAACAAAGAGTAGCCCCCACTCACTGCAACTAGAGAAAGCCCATGCGCAGCAACGAAGACCCAACACAGCCAAAAATGAATAAATAAATAAATAAATTTATTTATTTAAAAACAAAGTGAGCTGCACTGAGCAGGCCTCTGGAGAAATAACTTGCAGTTTGTAATTACCACTGAGTGTAGAATCTCTGGCTGGTGAAGACAATCATTAGCTAATAATGCCCGAGGCCATGGGAAGTGCTAAGCGTAGCCCTCATTGTACAAGGGAGGGAATAGATGGAAGTGTGATGGGGCTTGTCATGGTGGGGTCTCAGTGGTGTCTGTTGCTGGCAGGTAGGAACAGTAGCGGTGATAAGAGCTAGGTGACCCTGTTAAGTGGACGCCCATGCTAGTGGCCCACCTGCAGACTCCACCTCCACCACATGGCTACTCCATTCATGAGCTCAGGGTGCAAACACTGGATGGTCAGGGACAGAGACTGACTCATCTACTGGCCAAGTCATCCTGTTCACTTAATAATTTAGTGCCTCTTCTGGAGCAGATCTTGATGATGGGCACTAACAGGTGGCACAGAAATCCTCACAATTTGTGCCTTCACAAATTGTCTCCACCATATGCCTTTCCTGGGACTTCTTTGTTCCTGATCTTCCAGTCTTGCTCC
This sequence comes from Delphinus delphis, assembly GCF_949987515.2. Taxonomy (NCBI): domain Eukaryota; kingdom Metazoa; phylum Chordata; class Mammalia; order Artiodactyla; family Delphinidae; genus Delphinus; species Delphinus delphis. Next base: position 61,968,673 of record NC_082692.2, read on the forward strand.
TCCCAGGCCTCTGATCAACTGGCCAAGTCTTTCTTCACCTCTCATGCATCTGTGTACATTCGTACCTCAAGCAAGGTGGATGGATGACCAGGTGCTCTTTGCCCAAAGCCCTGCCCATCAGGGACACTCCCTTTCTCTCCTGTCTTTTCTTTCCTGTTTGTGTTAGCATGACAGCAGTACCTTCCGTATGGTACCCACGCACTGAGTTCATCACCCAGCAGCCAAGGTCAGGCCTTTTCCTCTCTCTCAGCTGGCCATAGCGACCCCTCATGGGGCCAAAGGGGTGAGCTGAGGGAGAGACGTCTGTGCAACAGTGATGGGTGGCCTGAAAGTCCATGCCACCTGGTCACGCAGCTTAATTTTCCCCTCCAACCCAGTTTATGCCTGATCCTGGATGTCAATCCTTCCATTGTATGAAGGATTGTTCCTAGGCCTGCCCACTTAATGAATTGGTGGATCTGACACTACCCAGCTCATGATGGCCAGTCCTGCCACATGGCCATTTGGTCAGTCCCTACCTGGGTGCAGTAATATGATTGGTGCTTCTTTTTGAGTGGCATGTAGTTCTTTCCTGCAATTGTATGACCTTGATCCAGAACCCCATGGGTCTGTGCTGTGCATCTCTTGTTGAGGCACACAGAGGCTCTGCATAACATCTTTTTCTACCTCAGATACCTCTAGCAGCATGGGATTTTATGGGTCACATGGCCCATGAAGCAGGGCTGCAAGTATATATTATAGCCAGGACCTACTGCAGGGCCCTTTCTTGCTCTGTGCCCCACTCATAACCGTCAGTTTTCATCTTTCACCCCAAAGATGGATCATAGCATTTTTCTCAAAATGCTACCTCCAAAACCCAGAGGCGTATGCAGTATTGTGCTACTTTCACACAGGTAGAAGATCAAAGGACAAAATTTTATCTTTTACTTTGAACAGAATGTCTCCCTGTGTCCCAGAACCATTGCACCCTCGAGTCTTTGTATGACCCATTCTTTGTAGTGACTGTGCATCCAAGGTACTTGCCATTAATCTTGCACATCTCGTGCAATTTATATAATGTCATCTATAGAGTAGATCAATATGATGTTCTCAGGAATATCTAGCTAGCTTTAGCCTCTATTGTGGCAGAGGTGAATTAACATAGCCCTAGGGCAAAACCTTGAGTCTACACTGTTGTCTGTCCCAAGTGACTGTAAACTGATCTGTATGGAACACAATGCATTTGCCACACCCCTTACCAGAGGCTATGTTAATCTGCTCAAATAAAGGTACCATATCAGGTTTAGCAGCAGCAATATGACTATTGTTTACTAATTTTGTGGTAGACTACTGTCATCAGACTATGGTCAGAGGCCAGGCTGGCTTTTGCAGAGGCCAGGCTGTCGAATTAAATGGGGATAGATTGGGGATGACCTTCGTCTTTGTGGGTGGCCTGATCTCTGTCATCCCCCTGAAGTATGATATCGTTTGTGACTTTCTGCCTTGTCAGGAGAGGATATGGTTTTAGGAGCTTTCACTTAGTCTTTGCTCTTATTGCTCTTATTCTACTGATCAAGGAATCAATGAGAGGATTTATTTTGAAGTAAATCCATTGCAATTAAACAATTGGGAGCTGGAGAAATGACCACTGGATAAGTCCAAGGACCCACTGGACCCACTGTGAGATGAACCTGGGCTGGAGCTCCATTTATTAACTGACCCCTACAAGCCTCAGTCTCATAGGGGGAGCATGATGGCTCTTCGGTGCCAAAAGATCTGGGCATTTCCCTTTTCCCATTGTGTATTACCTGAGTAAATATCCATGGGTCCCTTTGGGGAAGGACTCGGGGGTTCACTCCTGTATTCAGTTGGCATGATTTTGCAGGGTTCTCCCTCATAGAGACCTGGCATCTCCTTCAAATGATGGGTTCTGAGTCTAAGAACTGGCTCAAGTCTGGAAATTGAGCAAAGGATTGTGACTGTATATTGACGTAGCTAAACTTGGCCTTCTGTTCATCCTGATCACTCTTGATTTTGTGTATGAATCAATACCCTTGTTAGATGCCTGTCTATTTTGCCACTAGGAGCATCATCTCATATTATCCATATCCATAGATCTGTGCAGGTTGGGCACCCCTGGCTGCTATTCCAAAATTGTCATCCATAATGGTAATTACTCCCACCTTGACTCTGATGGTTATGTGTTGTCACTGACCTCAGCTATCCCTAGATCCCCGCATCCTCATAGTTACTAATAGGAGCCCAGTTCTGTAATAGTTCCTCTTACATTTATCCCCTGCCTATGACAGACAGCCAGCTCTGAGATTTTCAACAATTCTGGTGCCCCCTTACCGGAGCACTGCTTTGGTAAATGGAGTGACCTCCAGGCCCTCCCAAGGAACACAATTAGCTAGGGGATCTTTCAGTCTTATACATTAGTCCCATTCTAGCTGCCCACTTTTTGAATCTTTTGATCCATTTCCCTAGAGTCTTCCCTGGTAGTTTTGGCATTCCAACCTAATTTAATGTATTAGGTATTGCTTTTTCCAAGTTTCCAAGGGTCATCTTGTTACCAACCAGGGTTCTTGGCCTCCTTAATAAATAGAAGTTGATAAGAGGCCAGACAAAAAATTCAGGCAAGACTTTATTGGGGCCCCTGCTGCAGCAGGGGGGAGTGAAAACAGGTAACAGTTTCCCTTCCTTGCTCCCCAAGGGGGGAGCGAGCTGGTTCCTTATATGTGGTATGTCCAGGGATCAGGCAGGAGGGGTGACTTAAGTGGTTTGCTCACCCTTTTGGTGGTGGTGAGTGCAGGATAATACCCTGCTTTTGCTCCCTATACCCTGTTTTTGCTCCCGGCTCTTCAGAAGCAGCAGTTGGGCTTTTGATCTTTTTGTATCTTGTTTTTCATAATTTGCCCCAACTGGGCATGCACGCAGTTATTTTTAGTCCCTCTTAGTTTCTTTATATTCTGTTGCTTGAGGAGACATTTGTCCAGGTGCAAGCACTGCAGCGAAGGGTCCCAGATCCCAGGTCCCAGGTCCCAGCCTGTCTTAATCTCAGCAGAGTATCAGGTCAAGCTCCTAGGACCTTCTCTGGGTGTTAAATCCTGTGTCATGGGAGAGTGTGCTCATATCAACAAACTCTTCCTTATTTAGTTTAGATTCTGGCCCCCTTGATCCAGCACCAAGAGGATCTCCTTCCAGGCATATTCTCCCAGATCCTGTTCGTACATATTAGGCGAGAACTTCAGCTCCTTCAACACAATCTGTCTCCTTCCTTAGCGTGGCCAGAACTTCCCCATCCGAACAAACTAGCTATGCTAAGATTCAAGCAAGGCTAAAAGTTAACCCTAGTTGTACGTCTGGTGGCCAGGAGGGGAGGTGGGGCAGATTCTGAGGAGGGCAGACATTGTCTTGTGTGGCCTCTGTCTCATCTGAAGCTTCTGCACAGTCACCGAGCAAGGGGAGGTACTTCTATCAAGGGGCAGTGAGCCACCCCTGCAGGCACAGAGGCTTCAGGAGAATCAGAGGTCAAGTTTTCCAAGTACATCTACCTAGATATTCCCATCCCGGGTCTCAGAGTCCCACTCCTTCCCTACCAGAGCTTTGACTAGGTGGAGAAATCAACTTCTCTGAAGTTCTGCTATTCTTATAGTTAGAGCCTAAGGCTGCTCCTCAGCTTGGTCTGCCCTTTGGTTACAGGAGATGAGGATTGCCTTAACCACTGCTAACGAGGCCCTCTGGCTTTCACATTTTGAACTTAATACTTGCCCTCAGTCTATTATTTTTTCTCTCTAAAGCATGAATGGTGTTCAGCAACAGTCTTACAGTTATCCTCTCTCTCTCCATATTTTTCACATGCCTGAGACATAACATGAGCCAGTGCACCCCTTCGACCCGTATCCCATCCCAATGAAGAACACATGAAAATCTTAGCATTTGTGCAGTTATAGCCCACCAGGCAGAGAGAAGGAGGAAGTGACTTGCCCGGTTCAGCGAGCAAGTGGATAACCAAGCCAGGACCAGTGTCCTTCTTCTGGCTCGACTGCCTCACAGGGTAGGGGGAGAGGTGGGGCTTTCTGGATTCTAAGAAAAGCAAACTCCCTTCAATGACATCAACTAAGGGAAAGTATAGTTACTGCAAGGATTCACGAGCTCAGAAAGCCAGGGAAGCCCAAGATCCAGTCCTGGGAAAACCATGGAACTGGGTCTACTGAGGCCAGAATCCTTATAAGTACCTCTGGGACCACAGCAGGAGGAGCTGTGAATCTCCACCTGGGATCTGGGTACTTGCATGGGGCCTGCCCTCCTCTCTCCTCTCCATTCACTGGCCTTTTCTGTTCATACTTGGCAGCTAGGGAAATCTGACCGGCACAACTAATAACTGTTACACTGCTGGGAAGCCATTTGCTATCAGACCACATCCTGGGCTATTGACCAGACTGGGTATCAGCTGCCATTGGGCCAACCAGGTGGCAGCAGAGTACAGCGGGTGTGAGCAGAATCTGGGGCTGGCCTGCCTGGTTTCCAGTCCTGGCTCCACCACCCATGGGCTGTGTGTCCTTGGCCAAGTCATTGAACCTTTCTGTGCCCCATTTCTCATTTATACAACAGAGATGAAAATAGAGCCTGCCTCTGAGGGTTGCTAGGAGGGTTCCATGAGTAATATTGTTTAAAGCCCTTAGAACAGTGCCTGGCACACAGTCCATGCTCTGTGTCTGTTGAAGAAAAAAATGTGACAGAGTGGAGTCGGAAGGCTTAGAGGGGAAAACAGAAAATCTGCAAAGGAAGAAATTTGTTGAGGAAAGGACAGGTCCCTAGAATTGTTTCAGTTACCAAGTCTCCCGTTTTCAGTTTAGTCCATGTACTTCCTGTAGGAGAACTCTTTTCATTAAGTAGTCTGAGTTGGGTTTTTCCCTTGCTACCAAAAAAGTCGGTCTAGAACAACCCCTTTTTCCCACTTCTATGCATTGAAGCCCTGCCCTCTCTTTCAAGTCTACATGAGCCTTTCTTTCTGTGAAGTCTGTCAGGGTTTCTCGTCAGACATCTCTACCTCTAAGCACCCAGAGCAGGGTCTGAATCTCCCTTAGGCCTCTTCCCACTGTCCACCTCACACTTTGGGTGCTTGTGCACAAGCCTCCCCTCCCCAGATAAACGGCATGATGTCCATAGAGTCAGGAAGCCCAGCGAAGAGATACAGCGCCAAGAGCTCTTCAATGTGTAAAATAATGAGATATGATCTACACCTCCGACTTCCTGGCTGCACCATAGATGCATCTAGGGTACAGGAACCTGCCTTATTCTATCTTGAATGCACCCTCTTAGGACTCTATGCCTGTCACAGGGAGAGAGGGGTCTTCCTAGGCTGTCTCCCCATCTAGCTCCTCCCAAGTGAGGAAGTATTGGCAGAATGGTTGGTCAGAGCCTGAGACATCCATTGGGCCAAGTTTTACTGGTGGGCAGGCTCACTGGGTGTTAGAAGTGTGGGCACATTAGTGAACTTCCTCTTGCCCTTTCCGTCTCCGGGTGATGAGTATGACAAAGAAAAACCTGTTTTCTCAGGGCAGGCCCAGCTGTCCTCTTTCACTTTCTGTTCCACGCAGACCTCACACCTGGCAAGGTCTGCCTCCCTTTCTGGTCCACTTTCTCCACTTGAGGCTGGAAGCTGCAGATGCAGGTATCTGAGATTCAGGGGTTGGGAGGTGAGTGAGAATCAAGGGACCACTTAGTGACCACTAACCTGAACTGCCTTCTCCAAACCAGCTTGTCCCTGAGGCTGTCGTTTGGGACATCATATAATCCATCATCCAAGTTAGGCATTTTGAGAATGAAAGGGGAGGTTATTAATATTGACCTTGGGAAAAGAGTCACAAACAGGGCACGTTCCAGGCCAACCAGGGCCCCTGGGCCCCCTCGTTGTCAGGCTCTTGCTCTGTATTCATGCAGTAGTACTTTATTTCCCATTCGGTTCTCATTCCTGGGGAGTACAGCTCCTTTGGTGAGAAATCACAGAGGGAGAGGAGAGGAAAGTCAGGATCTGAAAACCAAAACCCAACTTTGAATACCTTACATATGTAATAGACTGTCTTTTTTTTTTGGCCGTGCCTCGCGGCATGCGAGATCTTAGTTCCCCAAACGGGGATCAAACCTAGGCCCTTGGCAGTGAGACCACAGAATCCTGTGGACCGCCAGGGAATTCCCTAGACTCTTGATTAATATGGGTGAAAGTATAATGAATGTAGCTGAATTATTGCCAGTGATAATAAAAGTAGCAGACGATATTGTGGCAATACTAGTAGTTTAAAAAATAACATGGAAGACATGTTTCTTTACTTTGATGGATCTGAGTTAGAATGGGCTTGGGATCCTAGCTCATCTCTTACTAACTGTGTCATTCTGGGCATGATGCTTAACTCAAGACTGTGCATGATCTGAATGTCCCATGGGGCCTTCCTGCCCCTTGGAGATTTGGCACATTTGACTTAAACATCCTGTGTAGTGGATTAGGTAATCCAGAGTTTTCCTCATCGTTTCTGCAAATTCTGATCCCTACTGTTTTTTTAAAAAAAACATTTTCCTTGATGCTGCTCTCTTTCCCCACATTCCATGTCTGTGTGTTGCCTCACATCAAACCCTGATGTGAACTTTAGCCCCATCGCTCTTTTTCCACAGGAAACCCAATCTTTCTCAACATCTGAGTTTGGAAACTTCATGGACTTGAGGGGTTATATGGAGGAGTTCATCACACACCACAACCATCTGCCGTCTGGGTGGTTCCAGACCTTCTTCCCTTTTCCACTTGGTTGTCGTTCAAAAGGGAGCAGCATCTCCTCCTGTGTGTCTCTTTTCCTCAAAGAAATAGTTCCCAAAAGCCACCCCCATAAACTCTCACTAATATCTCATTAGAATTGTTTTATCATATGTTCCTGTCTAAACTAAGCACAGGCAAGGTAATGGTACAACCAACTTGGGCTTAGACTAATTAGGACTCACTCCTGGGGGTAAGGCTGGACTCAAACCCCACAAATCTTCTAACTGCCACAGTGGAGGGTGGATACCAGAGTAAAACTGAGTTTGTTGGACAAGTGACTGGACTTGCAGCCATGTGTCTGCCACTGTGAGACAATTGAGATTAATTGAGCTTTGAGTCGTGGAAGACAGAGGGAAAGGAGGGCACAGCCAAAGAAGGGTGTCATTTCCCTGGCGGGGGAGGCACGAGATGGTGGGTCAGACAGATCTCTCTTCTGGGGTGATGTACTGCTGTCAGTTGGGACATTTTGGTGATTCCCTAAAAAAACCTCAAGGCAAATAGGGGCTGGGGAAAGTATTATCTGAGTGGCCATGAGTATAGGCTCTGTTGAATACTCTGCTTCTTGGGAGAGTCTCTGATAAGATCTCATTTGCATGCTGTGTTGGCAGTTGTTTCTGCTTCAACGTTTCTGTTTCAATTCCTTTTCCATTGACTTGCTCTAATACGGAGCATGTCTTTCCTTGTCTCAGAATCTTTAAAGCTATATCTTTTCTGTTCTTTTTCTTTTTCTTTTTTTACCAAGTCTTTAATTTTCCAAAGTTCTCAAGAAGTAGTTTCCTCATCATTAATGTTTTCTCTGGACACTCTTAAGTAGGGAAGCAGCTGCAGATTTCAGCTCAGATTCTGTTCTGCATGGTTATAAAAATGTTCAGTCCTTTCAGACCGCCCCCAGTGCCCAGGTGGAAATACCTTTCTACTAATGGTTTCAACTAATCATGTAGACCTTGCCTCAGATAACCAGCTCTTAGCCGATTTCCAGTCTATGGTATAAAGTCATCTCCGTCTGCATGGCATAATTTAAGTGCATTTTTATTTATTTTTAAAATTTTTAAAATTAATTAATTTATTTATTTTTGGCTGCATTGGGTCTTTGTTGCTGTGTGCAGGCTTTCTCTAGTTGCGGCAAGCAGGGGCTACTCTTCGTTGTGGTGCGCGGGCTTCTCATTGTGGTGGCTTCTCTTGTTTCTGAGCACGGGCTCTGGGCGCACGGGCTCAGTAGTTGTGGCTCGCTGGCTCTAGAGCACAGGCTTAGTAGTTGTGGTGCACGGGCTTAGTTGCTCCACAGCATGTGGGATCCTCCCAGGCCAGGGCTCCAATCCGTTTCCCCTGCATTGGCAGACGGATTCTTAACCACTGCGCCACCAGGGAAGTCCTAAGTGCATTTGTTTTTTTAATTTCATTTATTTATTTATTTATTTTTATTTTTGGCTGCGTTGGGTCTTCGTTGCTGTGTGCGGGCTTTCTCTAGTTGCGGCGAGCGGGGGCTACTCTTTGTTGAGGCGCACGGGCTTCTCATTGCAGTGGCTTCTCTTGTTGCGGAGCACGGGCTCTAGGCGCGTGGGCTTCAGTAGTTGTGGCACACGGGCTCAGTAGTTGTGGCTCGCGGTCTCTAGAGCAGAGGCTCAGTAGTTGTGGCACACGGGCTTAGTTGCTCCGTGGCCTGTGGGATCTTCCCGGACCAGGGCTGAAACCCTTGTCCCCTCCATTAGCAGGCAGATTCTTAACCACTGTGCCACCAGGGAAGCCCCCTAAGTGCATTTTTAAGTCAAAGTGTTTTGCAAATAACTCTGCTGTTATATGTTCCCATAATGGCACTGGTGTCTGCTCAAGTCCAGAATGAAACTTGCAATAATGCTGCCACAACATCTGCTAGGAAAGATTCCTGTAACTGAAAGAGTTTTATTGCTAGCAGCTTTTGTGTCTCCATTCCTTCACCCTTGTTTCACTGAAATGCAATTTAAATAGTCCTTTTCTTAATTTCTGTCTCATGAAAGGTCTGATGTACACTGTGGAGATGAGGGCATTGGTTGAGATGATTCCAGTTAAGAGAGCAGTTTTGGTGGGCTGCTCAGGGCTTCAATGTCTAAAAAAACACGCTGCTCCCACCCAGCATCTCTTTGGGTACATAAGAGCTTTTGATCTGTAATGAGGGGAGGAGGGATGAGTTTTATTTGGGGGATGGGCTGAAGGAAACAGAAGGACTACAGGAGGAATGTTATGGCACCTGTTCTTTGACCCATGTAGAGAAAGGGATTCAAGACTGTAGCTGCTGAAGTGAGAGCTTTTAAGACCCTGGATCCAAGCACAACTGCCTTAGGGTCCAGGGAGTACAGCAGGGAGCTGGCTGTGGGGCGGACTTGTCACCTTGCCTCTGCCCCAGAACCACTGAGGGTATGCCCTTGGCCTGCACCTTGGTGTTTGATATTGATGGTTATCAGATGGCCCTGTGGGCAGTGATTCCTGACCAGGAAGAGTGGGGGCTGGGGCAGGAAGTGGGGCAGTGGAGGGTAGGAACTGCAGCATTTTTAGCAAGACCAAGAGGACACCCCTCTGGGACGCCTAGAAGTAGCAGTTTGAACCACAGTGATCAAGCTGCTGGAGCTTGGTCCGTCACCATCTGGCTGCGATAAGGAAGGTTAGCATCATTTTGAAGTCATAGGCTGCTGAGGATTCTATCAATTTATTTTAAGGAAAGGTCCAGGAAAGGCAAGCAAACGTTTCTTTCCTGAAATGATTTGCAATGACTTCACCTCCCCACTTCATTTCCTGTCTAATCCAAACTTGGCCCGAACCACTGTTCCAGCTATCGAATGCTTTGTAACAAATCACCCCACTATTTAGCGCCTTAAGACAATAATCATTTTGTAACCTGCCGTGATCTCTGTAGGTGAGGAGCTTGGGAAAAGTTCATCTGGGCGTTTCTGGCTTGAGTCTCTTATGTGGTTACGGTCAGACAGTGGCCGGAGCTCAGAAAGCCTGGGCTGAAGCAGCAGGCAGCTGGCCAGGCACCTCTGTCTCTTCATGTGCTGTCAGGGCCTCTGTGTGGCCTCTCCATGTGGCCTAGTTTAGGCTTTCTCACAGCATGGAGGCCTCAGGGCAGTTAAAATATTCCAGAGGGCTGAAGGCTTCACGAGTGAGGACCACGGGTGGAATATGGATGTCTTTTATGGCCGAGCCTCTGAAGTCTCGCGTAGCATCACTTCAAGGGTGAGCTGCTAATTCAAAGTCACAAAAGGTCACTTAATGTCAAGGGCAAGGGAATTAGGCCCCACTTCTTGATGAGGGAGTGGCAAGGTTCTAGAAGAGTGTGGGGGTTGAGGAGAGGTGGAAGACTTTGCTGCACCCATCTTTGGAAAATACACCCACAACCACCTTCTCCACGCAGGGTGAAATCATTCTTCCGAGTCTGTCTCCCTCCAAGGCTGGCTTCCTTTAAGACAGCCTTGATCTGGATCTTCCTCCCTTATCAGCTTTCTGCCACCTTTTCTACGTGCTTGAATCTCTGCCCCTTCCCCTCTTCTCCCAGCTCCTCAATCATGTTGGCTCATCTCCTCCCAAGCCCTATTTAATATGCAGGGCCTCGGATGGAAACCTCTCCAGGTCTCCTGCTTTCCTGCTGAGGGATCTTTTCCTAAAAAGGCACTGAACTGGCAGTTCTCGTGAGCAAAGAGAGTGCAGAAATCCATCAGAGCACTGACTAAGATGCAGGGCAGCTGTGGGACGCTGGCTGATTGAAACATCCCTGAGTTCTTTGATCTGAGCAAGGCACACACCAGGGAGGACAGAGGGAGTAAAGGGCTGGGGGAGAACGCCAGGATAATAAATGGACTTGGAAACCAGGAAAGGCTCTCAGGGAATATTTTCCAAGCTTGCAGGCATGTAAGGACACTCCCTAATTGCCAATAAGTGAATCATCACCAATTATCATGCAGCCCAGTTAAGGATAATTGTATGCTATAGGCCTAGAATCAAAGCCTTAAAAATGATATTATTAATAATATCATTATTATTAATAATATTATTTTTAAATCAACAGAAAAGAGAATCTGTTTAGAAGCCTGGAGGATGATCTAAAAGGAGAGGTCAAGATGGGAACACTTGGAGGCAGGACAGCAGAAAGACAGGGGTATTCCTATGTGACTGTGAGGAAGGGCAGGCTCATGGAGAAGCATGGAGCTTCTGGCCAGAAGAGACCTGTTCATAGAATCAGCTAGGTCCCCTGAAGTCACACTAAGCTGCCACCCTCTCCTCCCTGGGGTGTTTGTCCTTTTTTATGTGGCCGTGAAATAACCAGGCCTCACACGCATCATGCGTTTCCGTTTCTTTGCAGTAATTCTAGCCAGAGAAGGTGGCACTCAAACCCAAGTGTGAATTCTGGCTCTGTCACTATTAATCTGTGCAACTTTAGGCAAGGCACTTAACCTCTCTGAATCTCTGTTTGCTCACGGAAACTGTAAAATGGGGAATATTATACCTTACCTTTGTGTTGTGATAAAATGAGATCATATGAATCAAGTGTTTAGAATAGCCTTGGACCCAATTAGTGCTTAATCAAGTCTGTTCTCTTCTGTTCCCTCTTAATTATCCAAATAGCATCTTTTTTCATTTTGTAACCAGTCTCAAACTTGTTTCTTTTGATAGGCGTGCATTATTGCAAGAAAGCAAGACATTAAAAATCAAAACATGGTTATACTAAATGGCAGGCCATAATCATTTTGGGGGATTCAGCAAATGAAGAGTCCTTTCTCCTGGTTTCCTTTTCATGTGTGGGCCTTCCGAGATGCTACCGAGTTGGGAATGCAGCCCGCCCAGCATCCTGGCCTTTGTCCTTGGATCTAGGGTTCCAGATTTCCCAGCCCTTCACCTGCTGCCATCACAGGTTTAGGAAGGGCTGTCTGGGGGTTTTGCTATGAGTCTGGGTCTGTGAGGCACACAGAGGCGTTGTAAAGGCAGATGCACATGCCCTATTCAAGTCCAGCCCCTTATGAACACACACCACAGATCATCTATTCCCTCTCCCTGGGGTAAAACATCCTCCATTTCCCCTGAGAACTCCCCTCTCAAGCAGTGACTTTCTCCTTTGGGGCCTCCTAATGCCTGTGACTCGCCTCCATCACAGCAGCTCTCCCTCGGCATCCACATCCTGATGATTTGGGTGCACACTGCCCTCCCTGCCAGGCTCCTCTCACACTACTGATTCCCAGCAGAGAGCTTGGCACAGAGAGGTGCTCAGTAGGTATTTGTTGACCTGAATCAAACTGATGAAAGGCAAGACTTACAAGACTTTCCCAACCCTAATATTCCATGATTTTAAAAAGTACCTCCAGGCTTCCCTGGTGGCACAGTGGTTAAGAATCCGCCTGCCAATGGAGGGGACAGGGGTTTGAGCCCTGGTCCGGGAAGATCCCACATGCCGCGGAGAAACTAAGCCCGTGCACCACAACAACTGAGCCTGCGCTCTAGAGCCCGCGAGCCACAACTACTGAGCCCATGCGCCTATAGCCCATGCTCTGCAACAAGAGAAGCCACGGCAATGAGAAGCCTGCGCACTGCAACGAAGAGTAGCCCCTGCTCGCTGCATCTAGAGAAAGCCTGCACACAGCAACAAAGACCCAATGCGGCCAAAAATAAATAAATAAATTTATAGAAAAGAATCACTTCAGAAATGGAAAAAAAAAAAGACTAAATCAAATTTGCCCACCTTTTCACCCACTTCCCCTCTGATCATCAAGGTGGTCAAAAAGCTGGGCTCAAGACTTAGCGTGAGCACCATCCTCCACAAAGGTTAGGGCCCAAAACTCAGTTGGTGCTCAACGAATTATTTATTGCTCAATAAACAGATCAAATGAATGTGGCATGGTAACACCAGGAAGTATACTCACTGACCCAGGATGTATCATCTGAGGTGCTGATTTATCTTAGGGGGTTGATGAAGCATTTCTGGGAAACTCACAGGGCGACGGAAATGTAGGCATTGTCAGGAAAGCGGATTAAGGTGTTTTGATTGCTGGGCAGACCTAGTCTTCAGCATTTCCCCGTGGTTACAGCTCTGGATTTTGATGACCTGTCTGAGTGTTTACAGAAGCACAGCCTTTCCAGCAGCAGCCGAAAGGGTCTTTTGGGGAAGCCTATGTGAAGAACCCACTGTGACATGGATGTCACCACAGGCTGTGATGTGTCTGATGGAAAGATGCGGCAGACCTGGGTGAAGGAAGTGAAGTCTCTTTAATGATGAAGGTTACAGAAAGTAGGAGGAAATGGTTACAGAAAGTAGGAGGCAGCCTGCTTCAAGGGAGAGGTGAAGCTTCCCATGTCCCCAGAGTCCCCACGAGGACAGCCCCCCACAAGTGATGCGAGCTTCAGAGTGAGGCTCTGCCAGGGCACCACGAGGTGCCCTCTGCCATCCTCATGGGAGGAGTGAGTGGGTTTTTCTCCTGTTACTTCCTCTGCAACCCCAGATGTTTTGGAGACTCTGGCCACTTACCTGCCTACTCACCAGGTACGAGGGATGGGACAGAATAACTCTAGCACCTTCCTGAGTGTTCACCCTGAAAGTAATAGATGAAGTAAAAGCCTATTTCTCAGGAGGATCCATTCCTGCAAAGGGCAGTTGCCAACCCCTACTGGAAATATGTATCACCCCTATTGTGATGCATATTGCCAAATTACATTCCAAATTGCTTTCACAAATTTATACTCTCATCAGTGCCTTCATGAAGACATCCTTGCCAGCATTACATATTAATATTAAAAAAAAACTCCCAAGGCTGGAGTTTTCACACATCAAGAAACCGAAGCTGAGAGAAGCTGAGTGATCATTCAGTGAATCATAGAGGATGGCAGAATACAGATATGACAAAAGAGAAGTTTCTATTCCACAGGAAGTACAGCTATTTTGGGACTTGGGGAAAGAATCGAGAAATAGGGCAAGAAAAGGCAGGCAGGGTCAGGCTGTGAGTGTGCTGATGCTTTCCAACCCACCCATCGGAATCAAACCCCAGGGGTAAGGGAAGATAGAAACACCCGGTAGTTTTAAGGGCTCCAAGAACACTAGGCTGGTGTCCGCACTTCCCTGGGTGTCCCCTGAGAAGGCTTCACACATTTCACTGGACCCTTGGGTCAGCCTGACGCTGCTTCCAACATGGCACCCAAGCCATGGAATAGAAATGACTGAGGGGGGTGCTTCGGTGGGTTGGGCCTGAGACGGCAGCCCTGGTTCGAAACGTCTGGTCCAGCATGAGATGTGGAGGAGGTCTAGAAGTTGCTTTGTGCCACAGGGGGACCCAAATAGTAGCTGAGGTACTGGCTGGTGAGTTCTCTAGGGTGTCACCCATGGCAAAAGCAAAGTGACCTTTTAACAGAGAGTTACAGGGAATTCCCTGGCCATCTAGTGGTAAGGACTGCACGCTTCCACTGCAGGGGACACGGGTTCGATCCCTGGTCTAGGAACTAAGATCCGGCAAGCTGTCTGGTGCGGCCAAAAAAACCCCCACAGAAAAACAAAAAACACAGAGAGCTACAGGATGGACTTCTCATACCAGGGATCAAGTGGCTTTCCCATGCAGGCCTCAGGGCATCAGTAGCCTCAGTGAGAGCCAGGTGAGACCTAGGTGGCAAGGCAGCACCTCCAACCTCGAAGGCAGCATACAGTTGTGCCACAAGACATGAAGACTTGTAAGCTTCCTCTGCAACGAGCTGTTATCTTGGAATGAAGAGGAGGAAGGAGAACCTTGTAGTGATCGAGAGACTAAAGATGAAGTAATTACCCAAAAGGAGATGATTTTAAACCAGAAAAGTATGAGATACCATGATGGCACAAACAAGAGGTTTTTGCCTCCAGTGGAAAAAGGGGGCTTGTGAGCTGCTGGGGATCTTATTGACAGTCGTGTTTTGCACATCTCAGCACACTCCACCTTCATGACTTCTATAATAACATACTTTATTTTTACTTGGAGAACAATAGTATAAAGAAGAAAATAAAAATCATCCTATGATCTCACCAACCACAGATAACCACTGTGCTATCTTGGTGTATTTCCTTCCAGTCTTTTTTCTACGTATACGTGTGTGTGTGTGTGTGTGTGTGTGTGTGTGTGTGTGTGTGTGTGTTACTGTGATTGTATGCTGGTGCTTCTTGTTTGTTGACAACAGTCTTTAATGTCTGAGGCACTTTTGTTTGTGGAAAAGAATACCCACCACTTTGTGTACTTTGTTTATTATCTGTAAATAATGAACAATTCTTAATGTTCACAGCACTCATGACCACCAAACTGAAAATGTAAGAAGTCATCAAATCCAATTTCCCCAGATGCTTAAACATTGATAGAAGTGTGATCAATTAAACTTCTGTAAACATTTGATTATAAATCTCCAATATTATCAGATTCTCTCATGTGCTGTAAATGCCTTAAAATGCAGACAGAACAGACCCACAATGACAATGATTTCTACACTGAGCAGCAGTTACAAAAGTGCTCATTTTATCTCATCATTTCATTCTTACTCCTGTGTTTATTTCTTGCCAGAGGCTTGGCTTCCTTTCCTTAGCCCAGAGATCTGGCTGCCTCTTCGCTGGCTGAAATGGGAGAAAGTGTTATGGGTCAGGGACTGCTCAGATTATCAGCTCTGACTTCTTAGATATGATATGATTTTCCTGTAGTCCTGTCAGATGGGGAGACTGACTTGATTTAGATAAAAACTTGTCACACTGAAAGTACAGCTTCTCTTTCTCATTGATTATTTTGACCTCTAATGTTGACACTATTCTTCCTCTTCATTTCATGTGCATTTCATGGGTGATTAAGTTTTCTTCAAAAAAAAATTTTTAATGGCTGCCTGACATTTACTGGAATGGATGCGCCACCATTTATTTAACCTGGTTACTTAATTGTTGGGCATTTAGATGATGTTCAGTTTGTTTTCAGTTAAACTCATCTCCATTTGAACAATGTACGCTTATGAATCTCAGTGTGCCTTTCTAGTTTCTTGGGTTAAACTCATAGAAGGGAACCTCCTGGGTCAATGGTTATGAAGATATTTAAGACTTTTGATACATAATGCCAAATTGCCTTCCAGAATGGCTCTGTAGGCCTCATTGTTCTGGTGTGGTCCCACATAGGATAGGAGAAGGCACTGCTGTCTCTCTTTAAAGGAGGAGAAATCAAGACATGGCAGAGTGGGACTTCCCTGGTGGTCCAGTGGTAAAGAATCAGCCTTCCAATGCAGGGGGCGCAGGTTCAATCCCTGGTTAGGGAACTAAGATCTCACATGCCACGGGGCAGCTAAGCCCGCACACCACAACGACAGAGCCCACGCACTCTGGAGGCTGCGGGCCACAACTAGAGAGAGAAACCCCCCACACACCACAACTAGAGGGAAGCCCGCGCGCCGCAATGAAGAGCCCGCACGCTGCAACTAAGACCCGATGCAGCCAAAAAAAAAAAAAGAGAGAAGACATGGGAGAGCAAATTGTCAGAGGAGAGCGTCACTACTGGAGGTTCTGGTGAAGGAAGATCCATGCCAGATTTCCAAACACTGCCCGGTTACTCACATATGGTAACTGTGCTTTTCAAACTAACAATTCAGACTCAGCCTGACAAGTCCAGGCATACTTAATGGACAATGGAAAAGAATCTTTGGAATTAGGACTGTTCCAGAAAAGCTGGAATGTATTATAATTAGCTATTCATCCCTGCATTGTCCAATATGGCAGACATCAGCCACATGCAGATATTGAGCTAATGTGACTAAGGAATGGAATTTTTAAATTTAATTTAATTAATTTAAATTTAAAAGCTGATATTTGATGCAGTTATTGGAAAACTTTTAATGGTGTTTGGAACAACTTGAACATGTGAATTTATTTTTTGACTCTAAGTTTTATGAAACCTAACTAAATATGGTCAATATTTCCAGAGAAAATTTAGCATCCAAGTTAAGATGTGCTATAAATGTAAAATGCATAGTGGATTTCAAAGACTTAGTATGAAAAAAGAACGTAAGCTGTCCCATTAGTAAATGTTTTATATTGATCACAGGTTGTAATGATAATATTTTGGATATGTAAGGTTAAATAAAATGTCATTAAAATTAATTTCACCTTGTTCTCCTTTTTTAAAATAAACTTTTAATTTTAGAATACTTTCAGATTTACAGAAAAATTGCAAAGATAAAATGGAGAAGTCTCATATGCCCCACACCCAATTTCCCAATTATCAACATCTTAATATTAGTAGGATATAATAACCAACAAGGACCTACTGTATAGCACAGGGAACTATACTCAATATTTTGTAATAACCTATAAGGAAAAAGAATCTAAAAAAGAATATATATATATATATATATATATATATAACTGACTTGCTGTGCTGTACACTTGAAACTAACATGATACTGTAAATCAACTATACTTCAATTTAAAAAAGTTTTTCAAAATTAAGTATATATATTAATAGGATATATTTGTCACAGTTAACGAGCCAGTATTGATACATTATTATTGACTGAACTTTATTCAAATTTCCTTAGTTTTTACCTAATGCCTTTTTTCTGTTCCAGGATCCCAACCCAGATACCACATTACATCACATCTCCTTAGGCTCCTCTTGGCTGTGACCATTTCTCACAGTTTCCTTGGCTGTGATGATCTTGACAGTTTTTTGAGGAGTACTGGCCAGGTGTTTTGTAGAATGAGCCTCAGTTGGAATTTGTCTGATATTTTCTCATGGTTAGACTGGGGTTATGGGTTTTGGGGAGAAGGACCATAAAGGTAAGATGTCCATCTCATCATATCATATCAAGAGTATATACTGTCAACATAGCCATCATTGTCAATGCAAACCTTGGTCACCTGGCCAAGGTGGCCTCTGTCAGGTTCTCCACTGTAAAGTGACTCTTTCTCTGCCCACACTTACAAGTGAGGAGCTGTGCTTCACCCCCTTGGGAGTGGAGATCTGCATAGATCATTTGGAATGCTTCTGGAAGGAAGAGTTGTCTCTTCTCATATATTTACTTATTCAATCATTTATTTATGTCAGTATGGACTCATGGATATTTATTTTTATTCTTTGGGTTATTATCCAATACAACTTTAAATTTACGTTCTTAGTCTAATTGTTCTATAGCTTTGGCCATTGATTGGAAGCTCTCTCAGTTTGTCCTATGTCCCTTTGACATACCCCATTGTTGTGAGGTTTTTTGAGTGGGCTTCTTTTTTTTAATGTAGCTACTAGAACATTTAAAAATCACATTTGTGCATGCATTGTATTTCTATTGGACAGCTCTGATCTAGACTGTCTTGTATGCAGGTACTATGTACTTAGAAAATTCTTAACCTTGGGACCAGCAAGAGTGTCTAAACTGTGTGGGCATCCTAAATCTTGCATTCAGTTAATTTCTCCTCTTTGCTTTGGCTCCTGGGAAACTCAGTGCTGTTATTGTGATCCTTGTCTAGAAATATCCTACCATACTAAGTTTCCTTCTGGATATATTTCCTTTTTATCTCTGTTTCCCCATGGCCTCAACTCCAACAATTAATCATTTAATTTTTTTTTGTATTGTACCTAATTTTGTTAAGCCATCCTGAACCCTCTATGGAATAAGGCATGTTTATAGGACAATGTTAATGCTCTGCTCAGATCTCTCAGATCCCTTTTACTGTTTTATGTGTGTGTGTGTGTGTGTGTGTGTGTGTGTGTGTGTTTCCCCGCTGCCACACTTCCAATAGCTGGCCCCTGTCTAGTCTCTGGAGATCTAGTCTTAGGCTATTGGGGGAGGCATTGCCTGAGAATTAACATCCCTCTGGGGCAGCCCTTAACCATTGAGTGGTGGGGTGTAAGAAGTGGAAGCTTTGTTTAGGTGCCCTGAGGGCGGGAACCGGGGGGATTCTGAGGTGCTGCTTACACTGCAGAACCCTCTATGGATTCAGGCTACAGCCGCCCTCCATGGGACTTTGCCTGAGATGGCACCTTATCGTGGCTTCCCTGAGATGGCATCCTTCATAAGTCACTTGCATACGAAGCTCATCTCAATGTCTGCTTGGGGAACATGACTTAAGACAGCCAGTGATACTTTTTTTTTTGAATTTTATTTAATTTATTTTTTTATACAGCAAGTTCTTATTAGTTATCTGTTTTACACATATTAGTGTATATATGTCAATCCCAATCTCCCAATTCATCCCACCACCACCACCACTCCCACCACTTTCCCCACTTGGTGTCCATTCTTTTGTTCTCTACATCTATGTTTCTATTTCTGCCCTGCAAACCAGTTCATCTGTACCATTTTTCTAGATTCCACATATATGCGTTAATATATATTTGTTTTTCTCTTTCTGACTTACTTCACTCTGTATAACAGTCTCTAGATCGATCCACATCTCTACAAATGACCCAATTTTGTTCCTTTTTATGGCTGAGTAATATTCCATTGTATATATGTACCACATCTTCTTTATCCATTTGTCTGTCGAGGGGCATTTAGGTTGCTTCCATGACCTGGCTATTGTAAATAGTGCCGCAATGAACATTGGGGTGCATGTGTCTTTTTGATTTATGGTTTTCTCCGGATATATGCCCAGTAGTGGGATTGTTGGGTCGTATGGTAATTATATTTTTAGTTTTTTAAGGAACCTCCATACTGTTCTCCATAGTGGCTGTATCAATTTACATTCCCACCAACAGTGCAAGAGGGTTCCCTTTTCTCCACACCCTCTCCAGCATTTGTTGTTTGTAGATTTTTCTGATGATGCCCATTCTAACCAGTGTGAGGTGATACCTCATTATAGTTTTGATTTGCATTTCTCTAATACTTAGTGATGTTGAGCAGCTTTTCATGTGCTTCTCGGCCATCTGTATGTCTTCCTTGGAGAAATGTCTATTTAGGGCTTCTGCCCATTTTTGGATTGGGTTGTTTGTTTTTTTTAATATTGAGCTGCATGAGTTGTTGAATATTTTGGAGATTAATCCTCTGTCTGTTGATTCGTTTGCAAATATTTTCTCCCATTCTGAAGGTTGTCTTTTCATCTTGTTTGTAGTTTCCTTTGCTTTGCAAAATCTTTTAAGTTTCATTAGGTTCCATTTGTTTATTTTTATTTCCATTACTCTAGGAGGTGGATCAAAAAAGATCTTGCTGTGACTTATGTCAAAGAGTGTTCTTCCTATGTTTTCCTCTAAGAGTTTTATAGTGTCCGATCTTACATTTAGGTCTCGAATCCATTTTGAGTTTATTTTTGTGTATGGTGTTCGGGAGTGTTCTAATTTCATTCTTTTACATGTAGCTGTCCAGTTTTCCCAGCACCACTTATTGAAGAGACTGTCTTTTCTCCATTGTATATCCTTGCCTCCTTTGTCATAAATTAGTTGACCATAGGTGCGTGGGTTTATCTCTGGGCTTTCTATCCTGTTCCATTGATGTATATTTCTGTTTTTGTGCTAGTACCATATTGTCTTGATTACTGTAGCTTTGTAGTATAGTCTGAAGTCAGGGAGTCTGATTCCTCCAGCTACGTTTTTTTCCTCAAGACTGCTTTGGCTATTTGGGGTCTTTTGTGTCTCTGTACAAATTTTAAGACTTTTTGTTCTAGTTCTGTAAGAAATGCCACTGGTAATTTGATAGGGATTGCATTGAATCTAGATTGCTTTGGGTAGTGTAGTCATTTTCACAATATTGATTCTTCCAATCCAAGAACATGGTATATCTCTCCATCTGTTTGTGCAGTGATACATTTTTAAAGTAAAATAAATTTGAAAGAAAAGAGCAGTTTCTGTAGGTATACTCAGAAATTTGAGTTAGTCTGCTGTACAGCTTATTAAGTAAAAAATGAAGCCAGACTTACTTCCCTTGACATATCAGTCTGGAGTCACAACTGTAGCAGCAGGGAAATAGGAGGGGGATCCCTGTGCATTATGGGTGCTCATACTGTGTCCTCTGGACACTGATGCCAGATCCTAAAGAACTTCTATGGGGGTTGGGATCATCTCAGAGAATGGGGAGCAGGCTTCCCTCCCTGCTGCCCTCCCAAGTGCATGGGTGAGGCCAGAGACCAGAACAGGGGCAGTTCAACCGAAATAACTGTCCTGCTGCACCTGACTCATGGGCCCCACACCCCAGGTCCACCCACAGGCCACAGGGAAGGAGGAGGCAGAGTACAGAGGGCTGAGTGGAGATGGAGTTTGATTTGCCACCCTGAGTGACCACAGAGAGGGTTTCTAGAACTCTCCACCCTCCTGGCAGCTTTGGAGAGAGGAGCACTCTGTCCTCCCACTGCTAACAGCTGGGGAAGTATGACTGTGGGTTATTCTACACAGCTCAGAGGTCCTGGGAGTTCTGAGAGGCCTCCTAATTCAGGTTCTGCCTTTTGTGGGGAGGCAGAAGGTGGACACCTTGGTTCTTCGAACTAGCTGGGTCACAACTAATGACCACTTGCTCATAGCGTCTAGAGTCTGCAGAGCCAGCCTCGGCTTCCTGGGAAGGGCGCCACCTGGTGGTGGGCACTCTAGGGATGGGAGTGCATTCTCTCTTGCTCATCTGGGGCACTTGGAGATGGAGACTAAACAGAGGTGAAGGGGTGGAGATTTGCCTCCTGCAGCCTCAGACTTCCCTGGCAAGTCACTGCCTGGGGCACATTTGCTGACTAGCTGTGATTGAGGGCTTCCTGGGGCAGTGGAGCCAGATGCTGGAATTCAAGCCCCATTTTCACCACTGTGGGAACTTAGACAAGCTACTAGAACTCTCCAAGCCTCAGTTTCTTATCCATAAAAGGGAGATCAAGGGACTTGCCTCCCTTGATTCTTTGTAAAGAATGAATGAGATTAGGCATTATCTGAGTCTGGGTTCCCCAAAAGCAGATCCTGAGATTCAGATGTAAGTACTTTATTTTGGAGGTGATCTCAGGAAATACCACTTGGGGAGGATATGCGACAGCTGAGGGGAAGAAAACAGCAAGAGTGATTTATCCAGCAGGCGTTCTGCCACTGGGGCACTGGGTGGTGCTTAGTCCTTCTCAGCATTACTTGGCCTGAGGGGCATAGAGCTGGGGTATTTCCACTGATTCCCATCTGTCTCTGACTACGGGGGAGGTCCTGCTGGGGTGCTTTAATTCCCTAGCACTTCTGGCCTATTCAGTGCATGCACATAGCAGGCTCCAGCAGCCAGTGTCTGAAGAGTCAGAAATGATGATATTTGGAAGTTGGGCCAATATGTGTGGAAATGTTCAGTGTGTGTGGGAGGGGTGAATCGCAAAATCTTCTATATGCATATTTAAAAGTTCTCAGAACAGACTGGGACACTAGTAACATCTCAATAAACAATAGTTCTCAATAATAGTACACATCAGTGACCCAATGTAGCCCACCCCTTCTCCACCAAAGTGGGATGTGGCTGACAAACTAGAAGGGGGACAGATAGACTGTGCCATGGGGAGCACAGGTGCCAACAGCCCTACCAGCAGGGGTTTGATGCTCCCCATTTTGTAGATAAGGAAGCTGGGGCTCACAGAGTATGAGAGCCTCGCCCTGGTCCTGGGTCAGATGACATCAGTGTTGGTCTCCTGTGGGCAGGTACCGCTGCTCCCACCAGTGCCAGGATTGTAAAGAATTCATTCTGTGCCTGAATAAAAATGCTCTCTCTCTCTGAGCCCAGCCATGACTGTGCAGAAATGTGTTTCCTTCTGTAAAATGTCAAGGCTGAATCTTTTATGTTCTGCCCTCGGTCTGCGCCCAATAATGAACTCCACCCAAGCCCCACGGCTGCCTCCAGCCCCTGAGACTCATTGGGAGCCTTGGAATAATAACAAAAGGACTAATTCTCAATGGTTGGAGAGAGTGAGGGAATGGCCTTATCATTCTTTTCCTGCACCACTTAGACCTGAGAGAGGAGAAGAGGGAATTGGTGGAAACAGGAAAAGGTTGGGGGCCTGCTCTCTCTCTCATTTCCAGTTGTGACCACATGGAATATTGGAGCTTGCCTGCCCATGGGGCCTGCTTCCTGTCCACCAGGAGCCAGAGACCCAGGGTCTCATTGCCAGCATCATAGCCTGGAATAGAGGGTCTGCTCAGCTCTCCTTCTAAGTGCTGCGGCCACATCTGTCAGTGCTGGTGACAGGGTTCATGTGGTACTAGCAGGAGAGCAGCCTGGGAGTGGGCTGGGCAGGGCTGCCATGAAGAGCATCGTGGTTTGGGGGCAAGGAGCTGTTTCCAGGTGACTCCACTGGGCAGAGGACAAAACCCATCTTTAATGGTCAGTTCTTGGATGGAGTCAGGTAAGCCTTTTTCTTGTTATGATTATTTAAAATTTTTTTTATTGTGGTAAAATATGTAACATAAAACTTTCCATTTTAACTATTTTGAAATGTATAATTCAGTGACATTAATTGCATTCACAATGTTTTGCAACTATCCTCATGCTGTTTCCAAAACCTTTTTATCACCCCAAACAGAAGCCCTGTCCCCATTAAGCAACAACTCACCATTCTCTCCTACTCCCAGTCCCACAACCACAATTCTACTTTCTGTCTCTATGATTTTGACTACTGTAAGTACCTCATAATACTAGTGGGTATGTGTCCTGTTTTTTAAAATTTATTTATTTTTGGCTTCATTGGGTCTTCGTTGCTGCACGCGGGCTTTCTCTAGTTGCGGCAAGTGGGGGCTGCTCTTTGTTGTGGTGCGCAGGCTTCTCTTGTTGCAGAGCACAGGCTCTAGGTACGCAGGCTCAGTAGTTGTGGCACAGTTGTGGCTTAGTTGCTCCGTGGCATGTGGGATCCTCCTCCTGGACCAGGGATCGAACCCGTGTCCCCTGCGTTGCCGGTGGATTCTTAACCACTGTACCACCAGGAAGTCCCGGTATTTGTTCTTTCTTGACTAGCTTATTTTACTCGGCATGATGTTTTCAAGTTTCATTCATGTTGTGGCATGTGCCAGAATCTCCCTCCTTTTTAAGTGAGATTATCCCATCATCTGTTGATGGAGGCAAGTCTTTCCCTTACATTTCTATCCACTGTGCCCTTTAAAAAAAAAAAAAAAAAAAGAACACTTGTGAAAGAAACAAAGAGGGCACCCAGCCCATATGACCCTCTCACAGCACTGGCCTGGCTTGCCCGGCCACCAAAGATACCATTGGTCACCGACACTCTTCGGTAACGCTTCTGAGAACAGCAGCTAACAGTAAGAATAACATACACGTTTCAGTCAATTACACATAAGCATGGATTTAATATTTTGGTCCTTGGAAGTGATCAGACTGGGCTGTGTGTTCCATGAGGGCAAGGTCCACGATCGTTTGATCTCCATTCTGTACCCAGGGCTCACTCTGACCTGCCTAGCATGTAGTACAGTAATACTAAATGAGTATTTTCTGAATATGGACTGAGACAGCTGGTCCACAGGGCTGGAGTGGATTGCTGCCCTGGAGTAATAATACTGCTAGTACTGTTTGTTGAGCACCGACATGTACCTGGTGCTTAAAGCTCACTCTTCCTCCCAACAGCCCTGCAAAGGTAAGCATCATCATGCCCATTTTACAGACAAGGAAGTTGAGGTTAAGTATTTAACCCAAGGGAGTAGAGGGCAGAGCCAGGTCCCAGTTGGAATCTGTGTTCCTGGAAGGGTGTGAAGAGGAAGTAAACACTTCGCTAGGTCATCTTTTAAAATCTTTACAACAATACCTATGGAGAGAGGTACTGATACTATTGCCATTTTACAGACAAGAAAATTGAGGCCTGAAAAGCAGCTAGCAAGTGCCAGGGCCAATATTAGAACCTGACCAGTCTGGCCTTACTGCCCACTGCCTCTGCCCCACTGGACTGGCCCTGTTTCTCACTTCGTTCTGCTGGAGTCACTCAACGAGCTGAAATGTCAAGCATTGCTGGGGCTTCGGCTTCCCTCCGAATGTAACTGGAAGACTGAAGTGAGTCTGTGGGAATTTTGCCATCTCATCTGGCTAATTAAGTGTGATTTGGGGGCTCCTGAATGATGTGGATGTGAATCATAATAAACGCGGGCTCATTCAAACTTAGTAACCCCACTAGTCATGCATCTATGTTTAGAAGGGATTTGGGAGCTGCATGAGTTGGGGCTGGGGCATTCCTGGAGGACCCCGTGTCTGTTTTTTGCTGCCTTCCTCGTAGGACAAGCACTTATCAACCAGAAGAGAACAATTTGCAGATCAGTTTAAATAAATAAATTTTATAATAACAAACAAACCATTGTGTACGAGATAAATTTCGCATGAATTTTAAAAAGAAAACATAATATTTTTAAAAATTGCCCCTTGCAAGAGGCAGCATTAGGTAACAACCTCAGCATGCCCAAGGTGGAGGGGCATTCTGTGGCCAGGAGACTTTTGCAGAAGGGTTTGAGAATTAATTCGCTGCATCATTATACCACCATGCCAGTGCACCTGGCCGCCAGCTCCTGCCTCTCCTCTGTTGGCCTGCTCTGCTCACTGAGCAAGCAGGCTCTAGTCTGATGCTCAGGGTCAGGCACGCCTGGTACCTGCCCTTGGGGTAGAGGGGGTGTGTGTGGTTGTCTGCTGTGTTCCCTGTTGTAATCTACCAGGTAGACAGAAAAGGACATGGAACTTCTAAACGTGGTGCATAAGGCACCATCACACTTTATGTTGTAGGGTCTATCAACTCAGAGAATCAGAACTCTGATTCTTTCCATGTCCATGAGATGAACATTTCAGGGAAGATCAGAAAGAGTTTCCCCATGGCCTTTATTGCTCATCAAATGCTGTGTGCAAACACTCCTTTCCACACTGCTTCCATCTCTCTGCCTGCCTGATGATGGGACTCCTCAGTCATCTGAACCTGGGAGATGGATGGTGTAGAGCAGGCATCTGCAAACTATGGCAAAGGACCGTGGGCCTGTTTTTGTATGACCTGTGAGCTAAGAATAATTTTTACATTTTTAGTGGTTGAAAAAAATCAAAAGCATAATTCATTTTGTATGGAATTTAAGCAAAATTCAAATTTTGTATAAATGTATACAAAATTCAAATTTCTGTGTCCATATATAAACTTATAAATACATAACTTTATATAACATATATAACTGTAAAATAAATAAATAAATAAATAGACACACCTATTCATTTACATATTCCTTATGGCTGTCTTTGAGCTACACCAGCAGAGCCGCATGGCCCACAAAGCTGAAAATAGTTACTACTTGGCCCTTTACAGGAAAACTTTGCCAACTTCCGGGTGTCTTTTTTTTTTTTTTTTTGGCTGCATTGAGTCTTCGCTGCTGCACATGGGGAGTGGGAGGGCTGCTCTTCATTGCGGTGCACGGGCTTCTCATTGCAGTGGCTTCTCTTGTTGTGGAGCACGGGCTTCAGTAGTTGTGGCTTATGGGCTTAGTTGCTCCGCAGCATCTGGGATCTTTTCGGACCAGGGATCGAACCCTCCCCTGCATTGGCAGGCAGATTCTTAACCACTGTGCCACCAGGGAAGTCCCCTTCTGGGTGTTTTGCTCAGAGCCCACAGGGATCCTGTAGGGGGGATAGTCACAATGACCCAGGAGCAATGTCTAGGGCAAGCTGTCTCTCCTCCCTCAGTAGAGTGTGCGTGCTGCTCCCAAATTCAGCTTCCCACGACATTGGTGGTTTCTCCCCCAGTGGGGAAGGCCGGACATGACCTCACCATTCCCAAGTCTACAGGTTCTAGGTAGCCAGCTCTCCCGGGACTCTCCTGGATATCTTGCACCCAAACTCAGAGTCTTATCTGGTGCATGGAAGAATGGTCTTGTTCCCCATGCGACACATATTTTTTAGTCTGGCACCAAAGATTCTGATTTTAAAAAATAAGACAATTTCCCTAACTGACCACTTAATTTTTAATTTGGAAAGGCATGCTAAAAATATACTTCTGGTTATCCTAAGTGAAAATATGCCTGGTTAGATGTAAATCTTCTAAATATGGTTTACATGGGGAAAAAAAAGAAAAGAAAGAAAAAAAGGATGCAAGTGTTGAATGAATTCACAATTGTTTGTTTGTTTGTTTTAAAATAACTTCCAGCAGAGAGTTAATGAACCGAGTAAACCTTAGCAAGGGGGTGTGGATTCGAAGGAGGGGTGTGGGCTTTGTGACATTCTCCTGTGTCTGAGCCGTGAAAGTTATTCAGCCTCCCAGAGCCTGAGTCTGTCCATAAATATTTAAAATAGTGAAAACATAGCCTCCCTTGTAAGATTGCGGTGAGGATTTGGAAGGTCAAGTTCCTGGCATGTAGTAGGTGCACAACCCATGTTAATTTCTCCTGTTCCTTGCCTTGTGCAGACCACCTTAGAGTATGATACCAAGTGTTAACTCACAAAGTCAAAGAAGTCATTTTTTTTAATGTGAAAAATTTCTCATTTTTTGTTTGCTTCATTGTCTTGAAAAACCTTTATTCCATGGCTGTGGCCATTTGAATACAGGAAAATAAAAATCATAATTTTATAGATTATTAGACCCACACAAGAAGCCAGTATAGACAGTCTGGTGGTAAAAACCACTCATATCTTAAAACCCCTCTTCTCTAATTTGTACTATACTTTTCCCCTGCAAGTCACCCAGAAAAATGAGTGGGCACAATGGTACAATGAAGAAATGCTTGAGGGGTGTGTCTTTGTAGCTGGTATGGTCTGACTAGCCTGGAAGATGGGGAGGGGAAGCCAGAACACGAAACTGCAGGCCTGGAAGGACCAAGGCCTTGTCTTGTCCAACAACCTTGTTCTGTAGGTGAGGAAGCCGAGACCAAACAGCTTATTAATGGCAAGGCCAGAACCCTAAGCAGGTGGCCCAGGGCCCTGTCTCATGTTACTACCAGTTTCCTGGCAGTCTTGGGGATGCTAATACTGTATCTAATGCTGATACTAATACTGTGGGACCTCCCTTATAATGCAAGTACCTGGGATCCAGGGCTTTGAACACAGAGGCAAATGGCAGGGACTTCAGACTTCATCAGGAAGGGCCAGCATGCTAGAGCTGGCTGCACCTCAGTTGGCACAAGTGCAGGACACCCGGAGGCAAGGCCAGCTAGCCAGACATCATCTGAGACAGGCCAGAGTCCTGGAGGTCAGCTGGCGAGTGGGACGGGGAGTTTAAAGTTCACTTGGTGCCTTTCAGCTTCACTCCCCACCTGCCACTACTGGGTACAGGACTCAAGAGCAAGGTGAGGTCTGCAGTGAATCCTGTGGGTGTCCCACCCCAGACCCCCTTTACAGGCCTGCACACCCATCCTCCGGCTGCTGAGGGTGTGGTTGCTAATATCTCCCAGTTGCCTCTTTCTATGGAGAACTGGGCCAAGCTAAATGGGAGCTGCCAGGGAGGTGTTGCAGCCCGTACCCCCAGACTTTGGCCAACGACTGAAATGGGAGGACAAAAGACCAGCCCTTTGCATCAAGTGAAGAGAGGGTACAACTCTGTGGTGCAATTCCTGCACGAGAGCCCCCATGGGATCAGGCTGAAGCTGACTCCAGCTGAGACCACATCCTTGCTTTGCTCCTTCCCTGCCCCATCCTGATTCCTCCACTCCCTTCCTCCCGAGTGCACCCTTCAATCAATCCCTTGTGTGAATCTTTACATCTCAAGCTCCGCTTCCAGGGACCCCAGTCCTAGACAAGATCCCTCCTGGAAGGCCTTAATATGGTCCATTTATTGTGAGTGGTGCTGAATACATTTTGACCCAGTAATGGTTTTTGTCCTTGGCTGATTCCCCCACCTCTGGCCCCAGCTCTGTCCTTTCTCTGGGTAGGTTCTGTCTTCAGTCCCTGACCCCGACAGCAGAGGCATCTGAATGCAGCTGTTACTTGGCCATGTGGAGTTGTGACAGCTTTGGGGGCAGCATTATACAGGAGCAATATCCTTCTTGCTTACTGAATCTCAGAATTCATTTCACACCAAAGGCATCAAACAAACCCAGACAATACAAGGCAGCTCCATGGTTATGATTGGAGGAGATGAATTGCATTGTTCATCCTCTAAAGTTGTGTTCTGTTCCTTATCAGCCTCATCTGAAACCTCAGGCTCAGAGTAGAGATGTTTCTCCGGCCGGAGTGGAAAGTTTGGTCTGCTTTGTTATGTGTCGGAGATGATAGATTTGGGATGGGAAAGATAGAAGACCTCCCCAGCCCGCTCCCTGCCAACAATCTCCATCAGGCCTTTGGCCCTCAGATAGGTTTCAATATCCTGTGCAGCTGACTTCTGACCCACATCAGGAATACAGCCTTTATATACCCACTGCCCAGAGAAGCCCTCTATCACCTTCTGCAGAGGGAGGGACCCCCAAAGAACCCCTGAGTAGAGAAAGCAGAGTGGCCTCTGAGAAGCAGGTGCCTGCTGTGGTTAAAATATGTAGAATATATGCATGAACATTTGTCGATAAATATTAGTCACAGTCACTGGGGATGCTGGGGTTGTTGCTGCCATTGATTTCTTTATCTTATGGAGGGTGTTTTCTCAGTTTTCTATGATGTAGCACTTGTATAATAAAGAAAAGTTTTCAAAACAGGTACAGAACAATTCCATTTTTAATGTAAATAACTACTCACAGACACATATACATGTGTAAAAATAGACTGGAAGTATATTCACCAAAATGCTGGCAGGGCTTATTTTTGGGTAGTAGGAAGATGAGTTCTCTTTTCCTTCTTTTTTGTGTGTCCTCATTTCTAATACTTCTACAATGGATAGATAGTATCGTGTTCAAGCAAGAATATAAGGATGATGCTCTACAGCAAATTGTCCTTTCTGAGCAGTGTTAACCCCCACGGGGTCATGGTGACAACCTGGAGCTGGCACTGTGGGATGTGCCTCTCAGGCTGGGTGAGACACAATTTGGAACTCAGTGATTCAAGCCCCTTCCAGGGCCAAAAGAGAAGAGTGTTTCAGGGCAGAGGAGAGAGTTGGTTGGGCTGTCCACTCAGGGGTAGCTCTTTATTTTATTTTTTGGCTGCGCCGCACAGCTTGTGGGATCTTATTTCCCTGACCAGGGATTGAACCTGCATCCTTGGCAGTGAAAGTGCAGAGTCCTAACCACTGATTCGCCAGCGAAGTCCCCCAGGGGTTAGCTCTTATAAGAGGGAGACCAGCAGAATCTGTTCCCAACTGTTGTCCCCATGTGCTCCCGCCAGTGCCCATCCCGTTGTAGGTCCCCCAGATGGCCTTCCTGTGGCCCATTCTTCACCTGCTTCAGGCTATGGCTCCAGGTCAACCACTCCATTTTAATGTCCTTTGTGCCTTTATGTGGGGTCTTTTATTGTGTGTGAGGGCAGGATGAGGTGGGAGATAATCTTTATGTTCTTAAAGCTATTTTATTTTTTTAATCTTTTATTAAAGTATAGTTGATTTACAATGTTGTGTTAATTTCTGCTGTACAGCAAAGTGATTCAGTTATACATATATCTACATTCTTTTTTATATTCGTTTCCATTATGGTTTGTCACAGGATACTGAATATAGTTTCCTGTGCTATACAGTAGGACCTTGTTGTTTATCCATTCTATATATACTAATTTGCATCTGCTAACTCCAAACTCCCACTCCATCCCTCCCCCACCCCTTTTCCCCCTTGGCAACCACAAGTCTGTTCTCTACGTCTGTGAGTCTGTTTCTATTTCATAGATAAGTTTACTTGTGTCATATTTTAGATTCTACATATAAGTGATATCATATGGTATTTGTCTTTCTGACATTTATTTTTGATGATTTTTTTAAAATTTAATTTTATTTATTTTTTTATACAGCAGGTTCTTATTAGTTATCCATTTAATACATATTAGAGTATATATGTCAAACCCAGTCTCCCAATTCATCACACCACCACCACCACCCCACAACGCTTTCCCCCTTGGTGTCCATACGATTGTTCTCTGCACCTGTGTCTCAATTTCTGCCCTGCAAACCTGTTCAACTGTACCATTTTTCTAGGTTCCACATATATGCGCTAATATATGATATTTGTTTTTCTCTTTCTGACTTACTTCACTCTGTATAACAGTCTCTAGATTCATCCACATCTCTACAAATGACCCAATTTCGTTCCTTTTTACGGCTGAGTGATATTCCATTGTGTATATATACCACATCTTCTTTATCCATTCATCTGTAGATGGGCATTTAGGTTGCTTCCATAACCTGGCTATTGTAAATATTGCCGCAATGAATGTTGGGGTGCATGTGTCTTTTTGAATTACGGTTTTCTCTGGGATTGCTGGGTCATACGGTAATTCTATTTTTAGTTTTTTAAGGAACCTCCATACTGTTCTCCATAGTGGCTGTATCAATTTACATTCCCACCAGCAATGCAAAAGGGTTCCCTTTTCTCCACACCCTTTCCTGCATTTTTTGTTTGTAGGTTTTCTGATGATGCCCATTCTAACTGGTGTGAGGTGATACCTCATTATAGTTTTGATTTGCATTTCCCTAATAATTAGTGATGTTGAGCAGCCTTTCATGTGCTTCCTGGCCATCTGTATGTCTCTTTGGAGAAATGTCTATTTAGGTCTTCTACCCATTTTTGGATTGGGTTGTTTGTTTTTTTAATATTGAGCTGTTTATATATTTTTGAGGTTAATCCTTTGTCCGTTGATTCATTTTCAAATATTTTCTCCCATTCTGAGGGTTGTCTTTTCGTCTTGTTTGTAGTTTTCTTTGCTGTGCAAAAACTTTTAAGTTTCAATAGATCTCATTTGTTTATTTTTGTTTTTATTTCCATTACTCTAGGCGGTTGATCAAAAAAGATCTTGCTGTGATTTATGTCAAAGAGTGTTCTTCCTATGTTTTCCTCTAAGAGTTTTATAGTGTCCGGTCTTACATTTAGGTCTCTAATGCATTTTGAGTTTATTTTTGTGTATGGTGTTCGGGAGTGTTCTAATTTCATTCTTTTACATGTAGCTGTCCAGTTTTCCAAGCACCACTTATTGAAGAGACTGTCTTTTCTCCATTGTATATCCTTGCCTTCTTTGTCATAGATTAGTTGACCATAGGTGCGTGGGTTTATCTCTGGGCTTTCTATCCTGTTCCATTGATGTATATTTCTGTTTTTGTGCTAGTACCATATTGTCTTGATTACTGTAGCTTTGTAGTATAGTCTGAAGTCTGGGAGCCTGATTCCTCCAGCTCCGTTTTTTTCCCTCAAGACCACTTTGCTATTCGGGGTCTTTTGTGTCTCCATATAAATTTTAAGATTTTTTGTTCTAGTTCTATAAAAAATGCCATTGGTAATTTGAAAGGGATTGCATTGACTCTGTACATTGCTTTGGGTGGTATAGTCATTTTCACAATATTGATTCTTCCAATCCAAGAACATGGTATATCTCTCCATCTGTTGGTATTATCTTTAATTTCTTTCATCAGTGTCTTATAGTCTTCTGCATACAGGTCTTTTGTCTCCTTAGGTAGGTTTATTCCTAGGTATTTTATTCTTTTTGTTGCAATGGTAAATGGGAGTGTTTCCATAATTTCTCTTTCAGAGTTTTCATCATTAGTGTATAGGAATGCAAGAGATTTCTGTGCATTAGTATTGTATCCTGCAACTTTACCAAATTCATTGATTAGCTCCAGGAGTTTTCTGGTGGCATCTTTAGGATTCTCTATGTATAGTATCATGTCATCTGCAAACAGTGACAGTTTTACTTCTTCTTTTCCAATTTGTATTCCTTTTATTTCTTTTTCTTCTCTGACTGCCATGGCTAGGACTTCCAAAACTATGTTGAATAATAGTGGTGAGAGTGGACAATCCTTGTCTTGTTCCCGATCTTAGAGGAAATGTTTTCAGTTTTTCACCATTGAGAATAATGTTTGCTGTGGGTTTGTCGTATATGGCCTTTATTATGTTGAGGTAGGTTCCCGCTATGCCAACCTTATGGAGAGTTTTTATCATAAATGGGTGTTGAATTTTGTCAAAAGCTTTTTCTGCATCTATTGAGATGATCATATGGTTTTTCTTCTTCAGTTTGTTAATATGGTGTATCACATTGATTGATTTGCGTATATTGAAGAATCCTTGCATCCCTGGGATAAATCCCACTTGATCATGGTGTATGATCCTTTTAATGTGTTGTTGGATTCTGTTTGCTAGCATTTTGTTGAGAATTTTTGCATCTATATTCATCAGTGATATTGGTCTGTAATTTTCTTTTTTTGTAGTATCTTTGTCTGGTTTTGGTATCAGGGTGATGGTGGCCTCATAGAATCAGTTTGGGAGTGGTCCTTCCTCTACAATTTTTTGGAAGAGTTTGAGAGGATGGGTGTTAGCTCTTCTCCAAATGTTTGATAGAATTCACCTGTGAAACCATCTGGTCCTGGACTTTTGTTTGTTGGAAGATTTTTAATCACAGTTTCAATTTCGTTACTTGTGATTGGTCTGTTCATATATTCTGTTTCTTCCTGGTTCAGTCTTGGGAGGTTATACCTTTCTAAGAATTTGTCCATTTCTTCCAGGTTGTCCATTTTATTGGCATAGAGTTGCTTGTAGTAATCTCTTAGGATGCTTTGTATTTCTCTGGTGTCTGTTGTAACTTCTCCTTTTCCATTTCTAATGTTAATGATTTGAGTCCTCTCCCTCTTTTTCTTGATGAGTCGGCTAATGGTTTATCAATTTTGTTTATCTTCTCAAAGAACCAGCTTTTAGTTTTATTGATCCTTGCTATTGCTTTCTTTGTTTCTATTTCATTTATTTCTGCTCTGATCTGTATGTTTTCTTTCCTTCTACTAATTTTGGGTTTTGTTTGTTCTTTCTCTAGTTCCTTTAGGTGTAAGGTTAGATTGTTTATTTGAGATGTTTGTTGTTTCTTGAGGCAGGATTTTATTGCTATAAACTTCCCTCTTAGAACTGCTTTTGCTGCATCCCATAGGTTTTGGGTTGACGTGTTTTCATTGTCATTTGTTTCTAGGTATTTTTTGATTTCTTCAGTGATCTCTCGGTTATTTAGTAACGTATTGTTTAGCCTCCATGTGTTTGTGTTTTTTACGTTTTTTTCCCTGTAATTCATTTCTAATCTCAGAGCCTTGTGGTCAGAAAAGATGCCTGATATGATTTCAATTTTCTTAAACTTACTGAGGCTTGATTTGTGACCCAAGATGTGATCAATCCTGGAGAATGTTCCATGTGCACTTGAGAAGAAAGTGTAATCTGCTGTTTTTGGATGGAATGTCCTATAAATATCAATTAAATCTATCTGCTCTATTGTGTCATTTAAAGCTTGTGTTTCCTTATTAATTTTCTGTTTGGATGATCTGTCCATTGGTGTAAGTGAGGTGTTAAAGTCCCCCACTATTATTGTGTTACTGTCGATTTCCTCTTTTATAGCTGTTAGCAGTTACCTTATGTACTGAGGTGCTCCTATGTTGGGTGCATATATATTTATAATTCTTATATCTTCTTCTTAGATTGATCCCTCGATCATTATGTAGTGTCCTTGCTTGTCTCTTGTAACATTCTTTATTTGAAAGTCTATTTTATCTGATATGAGTATTGCTACTCCAGCTTTCTTTTGATTTCCATTTGCATGGAATATCTTTTTCCATCCCCTCACTTTCAGTCTGTATGTGTCCCTAGGTTTGAAGTGGGTCTCTTGTAGACAGCATATATATGGGTCTTGTTTTTGTATCCATTCAGCGAGCCTGTGTCTTTCAGTTGGAGCGTTTAATCCATTCACGTTTAAGGTAATTATCGATATGTATGTTTTCTTAATTGTTTTGGGTTTGTTTTTATAGGTCCTTTTCTTCTCTTGTGTTTCCCACTTAGAGAAGTTCCTTTAACATTTGTTGTAGAGCTGGTTTGGTGGGGCTGAATTCTCTCAGGTTTTACTTGTCTGTAAAGCTTTTGATTTCTCCATTGAATCTGAATGAGATCCTTGCCGGGTAGAGTAATCTTGGTTGTAGGTTATTCCCTTTCATGACTTTAAATATGTCATGCCACTCCCTTCTGGCTTGTAGAGTTTCTGCTGAGAAATCAGCTGTTAACCTTATGGGAGTTCCCTTGTATGTTATTTGTCAGTTTTACCTTGCTGCTATAAATAATTTTTCTTTGTCTTTGATTATTGCCAATTTGATTACTATGTGTCTTGGCATGTTTCTCCTTGGGTTTATCCTGTATGGGACTCTCTACACTTCCTGGACTTGGGTGGCTATTTCCTTTCCCATGTTAGGGAAGTTTTCGACTATAATCTCTTCAATATTTTCTCGGATCCTTTCTCTCCCTATTCTCCTTCTGGGACCCCTATAATGTGAATGTTGTTGCATTTAATGTTGTCCCAGAGGTCTCTTAGGCTGTCTTCATTTCTTTTCATTCTTTGTTCTTTACTCTGTTCCACAGCAGCGAATTCTACCATCCTGTCTTCCAGGTCACTTATCCTTTTTTCTGCCTCAGTT
This sequence comes from Delphinus delphis, assembly GCF_949987515.2. Taxonomy (NCBI): domain Eukaryota; kingdom Metazoa; phylum Chordata; class Mammalia; order Artiodactyla; family Delphinidae; genus Delphinus; species Delphinus delphis. The sequence continues at coordinate 62,003,823 of NC_082692.2, forward strand.
ATTCTGCTATGGATTCCCTCTAGTGTAGTTTTCATTTCAGTTATTGTATTGTTCATCTCTGTTTGTTTGTTCTTTAATTCTTCTAGATCTTTGTTAAACATTTCTTGAATCTTCTCGATCTTTGCCTCCATTCTTTTTCTGAGGTCCTGGATCATCTTCACTATCATTATTCTGAATTCTTTTTCTGGAAGGTTGCCTATCTCCACTTCAGTTAGTTGTTTTTCTGGCATTTTATCTTGTTCCTTTATCTGGTACATAGCCCTCTGCCTTTTCATCTTGTCTATCTTTCTGTGAATGTGGTTTTTATTCCACAGGCTGCAGGATTGTAGTTCTTCTTGCTTCTGCTCTCTGCCCTCTGGTGGATTAGGCTATCTCCTGACTTATTGCACTTAGTATGATAATCTCTAGGTCCATATAGATGGCATTATTTCATTCTTTTTTATGACTGAGTAGTATTCCATTGTATAAATGTACCACATCTTCTTTATCCATTCCTCTGTTGATGGACATTTAGGTTGTTTCCATGTCTTGGCTAGTGTGAATAGTGCTCCTATGAACATTGGGAGGCATGTATCTTTTCGAATTAGAATTTTCTCTGGATATACACCCAGGAATGGGATTGCTGGATTATATGGCAACTCTATTTTTAGTTTTTTGAGGCACCTCCATACCATTTTCCCTAGTGGCTGTACCAACTTACATTCCCACCAACAGTGTAAGAGTGCTCCCTCTTCTCCATCCCCTCTCCAGCATTTGTTATTTGTAGACTTTTTAATGATGGCCATTCTGGCCAGTGTGAGGTGGTACCTCACTGTGGTTTTGATTTGCACTTCTCTAATAATTAGCCATGTTGAGCATCTTTTCATGTGCCTGTTGGCCATCTGTATGTCTTCTTTGGAGAAATTTCTATTTAGATATTCTGCCCATTTTTCAATTGGGTTATTTGTGGGGTTTTTTTTTTTGTTGAGTTGTGTGAGTTGTTTGCATATTTTGGAAATTAAGTCCTGTCGGTCACATTGTTTGCAAATATTTTCTCCCATTCTGTAGGTTGTCTTTTCATTTTGTTTATGGTTTTGTTTGCTGTGCAAAATTAAAGCTGGTGTTTTAAATTCACGTCTCCTCTCCTGTTAGTTGTTGTTTTCCCTTCTACTTCTCCCTCTCTAATTCAAAAGAACAATTAATAACAATAGTATTTTTGATGATGATTATTATTATTATTATTTCCAGTGTAGTCCTCCTCTAGAGGTTGCAGAATTATCTAGGAACACAGGAGGTGATTTAGGGTATAATGTTAAGAAACTCAGCATCTTTCGTACTAGGAGAACCAAAGAATATGGCATTTAACTCAAGAGAGGGTACTCCTATGATCATAAAATATTCTGAAATAAGATTCCAAATTATTACAATGATAAAAATCACAATTCTAGATCATTACACAGTGTGAATCATGATTTAAGTCCAGAGTGGCTAAGTGTACAAGGCCAAGAGCTAGGCTGCAATTCACAAGTATATCCTCTGGGATAGAACAACACGGAGCCTTGGACTGCCGGGAAAACAGCAGGGACTCAGAGACACTGTAGCACAGCCACTGGGAGGGGTTGGGGAGCTCTTCTAGGTTCCGAACAAGGTTCACACCTGCAGTCCAGGGTCAGACCGGGGTGGGTTAGAGAGCTATGCGGTCAGCAATTTTTCCCCACCCCCTCCCTGCCTGCTGACCCTCAGAAAGTCTGATAAAACTTCCCAGGGGCCCAGGAAGGATTCTGGTCACAGAGTAAAGTGGGGCCTGCTGGGTACCCCCAAGGTAAGTTATTTTCTCAAGTGCCAAAAAAGCTTTCTAGGAGACAATTTGTATGAAGAGTCAAAATGAGGCCTTAGGATGTTATCAAGATGCCAATTATTTTGACTTTCATCACTGCCCCTGTGAAAGCACAAAAAATAATGGGTCCTCAGAGGCACACTAACTCACCCCGGTACTTTAAGGAGACAGTTCTGGGAATACTCAGGCAGTAAGAACACCAGGAAAATGCTCAGGGTGAGGGAGGAGAGAGGCCTTTAATTGTCCTGGGTGAGCAGCAGCCATGCTACCAGCCCTCAGAGAACCACAGTAAATCCCCATCATCCTCAAAATATGCTTGGACCCTGGCCTTTCCCAGGGCATGGCAGAAATTACCACGCCTCAGCACCTGTGTGGGGGATGCCAAGGCTGGGCTGCAGACTGTGCGATCCTGGTAGCTAGAGGTGAGGAGGGAGAGATGGCAGCTTCTCAGGAAGAAGGTAGAGGAAAAGCAGAGGGCTGTGAATGGTAAGGGGCCTGCTGGTAGCAGAGACCCTGGCTTTGGAGAGAACAGCAGGAGGTGACCAGTGATGGAGCTGCCAGGTGGGGCATTAGGAAAAATCGCGTAAATTTAAGAAATTACTCAGAGCTGATGGGAGGTTGCAGGCCCAGAGAAGAGGGAGGTTCTTGAAGATTTCTGAGAGCTGGAGACTGCTAGGAATGCTTGTCCTTAGGGTAAGACCCAGGGAAGGTGAAGATCTAGAGAACAAGAACCCCAGAGAACCAAGAGTTGGCAAGGAGGAGCTGGGGGACCTCGGGGTCTGCTGATGCCTAGTGTGAGCACACTGCACAGCACAGTTTTGCACTAAAACCAAAGACCCAGAAGGGAAGAGCCAGAGAGAGTGGTAGGTGGTATCTGGTAAATACCTGAGTTCCGGTTTCCGGTTTGTTCCCAGGCGGTCCCCACGTGCTTAAGTGGTTTGGCACTCCCAGCCCAGAAGGAGCCAAGTGTTGCACTGGGAGAGATGTCCCAGGAGATGCAAAGCAAAGGCATTGTCTGAAGGAGAGACTGCCCTGGTTTGGGGGCTGGGGGCAACAGAAGGTCTACAGCAGGAGACCAGACAGGAGACGGGACGCTGATGACCCGAACAGGCGCTGTGGAGCACCCAGGATGAGGTGAGAGGTGTACAGCATAGCAGCCAGACCACAGCGACCTGGGTGGGTCTGGGCCATTGCCCTCTGTCATCCTCATCCTCTCTTAGTGACTTTTTCTCCCAGTGTTCCCAGGGAAAGGCTCAGCCATGCACTCAGTGTCTTTATATTGCTCTTAACTCTCCCAATCCTTGTAGCTTTAAACCTTTTAACCTAGCTGAGAAATGGATGATTCTTCCCCAGTGAAAGGAGAGAATTGGAACAGTGAAGACCAGCCCTCTTCTTGCCCCTGTTGTCAATGAACGAGTCATTTCTGTGCGGTGGGGGAGGGGCTAGGCCAGGTGAGGGGACGCCTGCTCTGACCTTCTCTCCATTCCTTTCTTTCCTTTTTTTTGGTATGCGGGCCTCTCACTGTTGTGGCCTCTCCCGTTGCGGAGCACAGGCTCCGGACACGCAGGCTAAGCGGCCGTGGCTCACAGGCCCAGCCGCTCTGTGGCATGTGGGATCTTCCCAGACCGGTGCACGAACCCGTGTCCCCTGCATCAGCAGGTGGACTCTCAATCACTGCGCCACCAGGGAAGCCCCCTTTCTTTCATTTTAACTCCTTCCATCCTTCTGCCTTGATGACTCCTAGGTCATGGAGATCCAGAGTGTATTTTTGTCTAAATCTCCCCAGTTGAGTTCTTTTGGGACCCACTCTACCCAAACATTGGAATGGCCACCAGGCTGATGACCTCCATCACTCAGGAGACTTAAAGAATGAACTGTAATGTGGGAATTGCACACGTAGGTGCACACAGGCTACAGTGGCACACTTCCTGTCCCGTCAAAGAAGTACTGATTTAGTACTTTAGTAAACTGCATTTTTGGAAGTGTTTCACTACTGAGATGATGCAAATCAAACTGACTAGGAGCACAGACCCTGAAGCTGAGCCTGCCAGCATCTTACTTCCTTTACCCAGTGGATGGTTCCAACTTAGAGAGACCAACAGGACACAGGCTCCATCCTCACTTTGCAGTCTCCTGCTTAGAGCTCTGGCTCTTAGAAAGCAGCCAAAGTCAGCATAGTGAACTAACCGATCATCCAACGTGTGTGTGTGTGTGTGTGTGTGTGTAGCACGATTGATCGATAGATCTAAATACGTTTTAGGTGTGTGTGTGTGTAAAGATACATAGATAGAAAGTTTTATCAAGTGCCTGAGTGTCTCATTTAAAAAATTGATGCTCTCCGGCTCCTTTGCATTTGTGACTACACAGAATCTGACAGTGACAGGGGTGGGTCAACAGAGGATCAGACTCTGAGTGGCTAGCTCCTAATTCACCTAGAAAGGGCAGTTTCTGGTGATGAAAAAATAAGAGTCAGGGAGGCAGAAGACCCAGGTTTGGTTTCAGCTCTGCTTTTTTGTGTAGCTGTGTGATTGTAGGCAAAATGCTGAACCTGAGCCTCAATTTTCATCTTGGAAAAATCAGGTGACTGTGTGTGTGTGTGTGTGTGTGTGTGTGTGTGTGTGTGTGTGTGTGTGTGTGTGTGTGTGTGTGTGTGTGTGTGTGTGTGTGTGTGTGTGTGTGTGTTGTCCTAGGAATTCTTAATATGCCTTCCAGAATTACAAATGCTATGACTATATTAAAATTGACCAAGGTTAGGAAAGTTATTGATTTTCCCCTGCTAGTTACCACAGGGTTAGAGAAAAGAGCAGTTCACAACCTACCTTGCTTTGGGGTATAAGAAGGTTTACAGTGACGCATGAGGCTAGCGGATTTGCATTATACTGAACTTCTCCAATGCCTGGATCAGGAGATAGAGGAAGACTGCCACCCTCATGCTTTCCTCTCTTAAGAGGCTGGCTTCTGCTAGAGATATCCTGGACCCCTAAGAGACAGGAACAACTGAAGCTACAGGGCAATGACCCAGACTCTCCTCCAGACAGATTCCTGTGAAAAAAGGGTCCCATTTCTTTGATATAATAGAGACATCTTGAGATAAAAGGAGGCTACATATTTTGAAGGTTCTCTTCCACTAGTACACAGTGGTTCTCAAATTTGAATCCCATCAGAATTTGTCACAGGGCTTGTTAAAGCAGATTGCTGGGCCCCACCCCAGAGTTTCTGCATCTGTAGGTCCTGGGCAGGGCCCCAGTTCTGCATCTCTAACAAGTTCCCGGGTGTTACTGATGTTGCTGTTCCAGGGACACCACTTTGAGAACTATCAAGAACGATACCTAGTATTCACTAGAACAGTATGCTCTAGAACAGTTATCAAGTATTCACTCAAAAGTGGGGATGGGGAGGAGATGGAACAAGAGAAAGTAGTTTAAATTTTTTTTAAGGTGTTAATTAGTCTGTAAGAGTTTACCTTGAAAAAATCTTAATGCCAAAATAGCTCAGGCTTTAAAACCAGCTTTTGAAATGTGTTTGTATACTAAAGGTTACACATATGAAAAGGAAGTCTACATGCCTTTTAAAATGAGTCATTTTCATGAAAGACACCTGGCTCAGAGGAACTACCGATTTCACCGTTTTGGCACTTAACTTGGTGTTTTGCAGGGCCTGAGGGAAATGCGTAAAAAGATAAATCACATAAAACCCTGTATGCCGCCGTGACCGGTGTCAGTGAGGCTGAGGGGTGGGGGTGGCCGCGTGGTGAGAGGCAAAAACACTGCCATTAGGGTCAGTAGTATGGTTTCCATCTCCCGCCTCTCCCAGACAGGTAAGGGAGACAGAGTTAGCCCTTCTCTCACTTTCTGAAGATTCCCTTCCTCACGTTTCAGGGGATTATCTTGTAATTCTTGGATTCCTTTTCCGAATCAAATAAAGACACATACGCATCTCTGGAGGAAAATGTCTGTATTAAAAGCCAAAAAAACACAGAAGTACAAGAAGAAATGCCCATCTGGCCACGTCACTGGATAGATCGACTTGGAAAAAGGTTAATAAAGTTCATTTTCAGCGGTAACAATATATCAGTGTTAAATCATTCCCATGCCTCCTCCCCCTTTTAAATAAATTAAAAAACAACAAACTTCAATTACTATGTTCAGATACAAAGAGCTTCCCTTACTACAGCAATAGCAATTTGATTTTTTTTACTAAAACTTTCATTTAAAACAGTTATTAAATATATAAAACAAATACACAGGATTTGGTCATTTTCTGCCATGGATATAGGGCACGTGGGTGCGGGGAGGAAGGAGGGCAGGGGGACGCAAAGAGGGGAAAGGGCCCCATTTCCCTCCTCTCCGTCTTCCAAGCTGCGGATCTCACCCTGCAGGGCAAGGGCTTGCATCTGCTTTTCGGAGCCAGAAGCGCGGCACAAACCTGGCTTTTCCCACACGCTGGGGCCTCTTCCGCGGACCCCTCCCCGGAAGAACTAACGGTCACTACTGCACGAAGCACACCGGCCGAGTCTCCCGGCGGGAAAGGCACCGAGAGCGCGGACATAGGGAGGACAAGGGGAGGAGTGGGGCGGGTCACTTGGTCGCCGCCCCCGAGGTGACGGCCGCGGCGGCTGCGGCGGCGGCGGCGGCTGCGGCGGCGGCGGCGGTGGTCCCAGCGGGTACGGCGGCGGGGGCGGCGGCGGCGGCGCTGGCGGTGGTCCGGCGCTGCTCCATGCCGTTGGGCAGGAAGCCGGCGATGATGGGCACCGGCCAGATGAGGGCGGCCACGCTCCACACGACGATGACCAGGGTCATGAAGCAGGCCACCAGCGTGGACTCGATGGGCTTGCGGTTCAGCCGCCAGCCCGGCTCGCCCTGCAGCTCCTCCAGGCTGAAGTCCAGGCAGCAGAAATGCAGCGGCTCTCCCTGCAGCCACAGCGGCCCGGGGGGCTCGGCCGCGGGGTAGGCGGGCAGCGCGGTGGGCGTCCCGGCGGTGGCGCCGGCGGGCCGGAGGCGGCCGGGGCGGCGGCCGCGCACCCAGCCGCAGCCCACGCAGAGGCGCAGGTCCTGCTGCGCGCCGCCCGCCGCCAGCCCTAGGTGCTCGATAAGTAGCGGCGGCCCGACTCGGTGGAAGGCGGCGGCGAAGAAGGCGCGGCCATGCGCGTTGGTGGAGAAGAGGAGCAGGTCGCACTGGAAGCCCCGCGGGCGGCCCCAACGCACGAGCAGCGAGCTCAGCATCTGTCGCTGCACGCTGATGTTGCACGGCGCCGCCGCCTCCTCCTCCGGGCCGGGGCGCTCGGGGGCCCCGGGCGCAGCCGAGGCCAGCAGCCGCGGGGCGGCAGGCTCGTCCGCAGACGACGCGTTGACCGAGGCGTTGAGGGGCGCCCCGAGGAGGCCCGGCGCGTCCGCGGCCCCGCCGCGGGCGGGCGGCAGCGGGCAGGCGGCGGCCAGCAGCGCGGCGAGCAGGGGCAGCATGGCCTGTGGCGGGCGCCTACGCGCGCAGGGCAGGCGGTGGCTGCATGGCGCGCGGGAGACGAGCCGGCGAGCGGACGGCGGGACCGCGGGGACTGGCGGCGGGCGGAGTGAAGACGCGTCGGGCCCCCCTCAGCCCACGGGGGCGGCGCGGAGGCGGGGGCGGCGGCTCGCTTGGCGCGTGGCTCCCTCCCGGCCCGGCGGTGTCTGGGGTTCCCCGCCGCCCCCGACGCGGGAGCCCTCGGACGGCCAGGCGGCTCTGCTGGGCCCTGCGCTCGCCGGGAGCAGGATTCCCCGACTCGGCTCCGCCTCCCGCGCGCCTCGCCCCATCCCGCCCCGCCCTCCGCCCGCTAGGCTCGGAGACTCCGGGGAGGGCGGGGTTGCACGCGCCGCGGCGGGAGCGGGGGCGTGGTCGGGCGGGCCGGGAGGGGTGTCGGCAGCTTGCGGGGGTGGGACTCCGAGGCCTGCGCGTGGGCCCGGACGGTCGCTTCTGTGGCTGTTTTCCGGTAGTTTGGGGTGGGGTGGCTTGGCCCGGTTCGCGAAGCTTGCGGACGCGCCCTGGCGGCCCCGCCACACCGCCGGAGTCCAACTCCAAGCGGCGCAGGCACTTTGAGGGAATGGCGTCCTCGGAGGGAGGCTTTTGTCACGCCTGAGGCGGGCCTGAGATGTCTCACCTTAGTGCTCACCTGGACCTCGCTCCTTTTACAGAAGGTAAAACTGAGGCGGAGAGAGGGGGAAAGACTTTCCCAGGCCACCCCAAGAGCCAGAACCAGAACTCCTGGCCACGAGTGACTCTTAGGTCCGGAGAGTTTGGCGGGTTTTTAATGTACCTCCAACACAATAGATCCGCTTGGTATTCTCACAGCAAGCAAACCCCAAAATTCCAAGAACTCTATGGAGTTGGGGTGGAGAGGGTCGGGTGGGAATGTGAGCCCCGTAACCTTGCAGCTCTGGGGTTTCCTGATAAGGACTTTCATTCCCAGGAAACAGCTCCTCATGTGCAAGGCCCTGTCTGGCAAGTCCAATGAGCACGTATTTATGAAAGATTTGTATGTAGAGTCTGTTCAAGGGAAGATTCATCTCCGTTAGGATATTAAGTGGAGGAAGGCCTGTCAAGAATAACGTGCCAAGATCAGATTTATATTTTAAAAAACACTTTCCTAGCAGTTTGGCCTTTTACACTTGGTAAGAAAAATTCACTGATGCTGCTCCAAGAGAATACCCCTGTGGTTTGAAGCCAGTGTGCTGCGTGAGCACCAGCTATTCCTGAGTCTGAGAGGGAAGGGGTGGAGAGAGCAGAAACAGGCCATCACCGAAATGGCACTCCGTCTAAACCAGCTCCATTTCCTGAACAGAACTACATCGCTAGGCTTGGTGGCTGATTACATTTCTGGCAGAGTTATCCATTGTTTCTAACAATAAGTCAAACCAGGTTGAGGAAGATGTAAAAACAGCTCCAAAATATAGGTCGCAAACCTACCTGCCTTCTTTCCACTTGGGCAAGTTATTATTCTGACTTGGCCTTGGCTTCCCAATCTGAACAGTGGGGTCAGTGGTACCTGCCTTGCGGGGTTGCTGTGATCAGTGCACTCAACCCAGTGTCTGTCCATCTGTTCACAGAGGTGCTCATGCGTTGGCTGATGAGATGTAGTTCCTATCAGTCTAGCCCGAGCTGGCTGTCTGGAATGACCCTTGGTTTCTACAGAAATGATGAATTTCCTTGAGGGGATGGGACTCCCTTTTGTTTAAGCCTTCGTCACTTTTCTGCTGGGAAGCAAGCTACCAGAGAGAACAATGTGAATTTTCGTGCTTTTATTAAAAGTTAGTTTTCCTTTTAGACTTGCATGCCAGGAACAGAATTTATTGTCTGATACGGCAGAGCGGTTTTAGTCTGAGCCATGTGGCTGGTGAACAGCCCAAGAACAGGGGCCTCAGGTAATCTTCAGGGCTGAGAGAGGCCCAGTCTTCAAGGGGTGGGTTTTGAGTCCACTGTCTTTGACAGTAGGTGATGCTCTCCAGGGTTTCAGCCAGAGGTGGGAGCTTGCTGGCTTTGTCTGAGCAGCAGGGAGGCAGCAGCAAAGGAAGAAGACACAGAGCCACTTGGGGAGCCAAATAGTTAGCTGCAAGGCTGTGCCACCATTGCCCTGCGTCCTAGGAACCTGAATTCTGCCCACTTTTCCAGCACGTGTAGGACTCCAAAACCTTACCCTCGTTCAGAGGGACAACCACACAGTTCTAGATTGATTTGCTGTCTTTAGGGGCAATTGGAATTTGGGAAGATAAGATAAAATTACGTTGTTTTCGGTCTTGTTTACTTCTGTGTTACCAGCAATGGCAGAAGCACTTGAGCATAGGGGAGAGGCTGTGTTTGTTGATTGGACAAATTTGCCTGTTTGCTAATAGCTCTGACCAGCCACCATTTATTTAGTACTTTCCACATGCCAGGTGTTTTACACACATCATCTCTACTCTTTTCAACAATCCTATGGATGTGATACCTATTTTACAGTGAAAAGACTGAGGCTCAAAGAGCGTGAGTAACCCACCTGAGGCCCCACAGCAACTGGTGGCAAAACCGGAATATCAGTCCAGTCTCCACTGACTCGAAAGTTTGTGCTTTTCAAAGAACTAGTTGTGTCTTGTCTTATTGAGGTTGGGTACCAAAGTCTGTGCATAAGTTAAAAGAATATATGGTGTAATTCTAATTTCATTTTGATAAAAACTTTTGGTCGAGTTTCTTTTTAAAGATATATATATAACCAACATATTATAACAGCATTAGACAAAGATTGGAAAACAGTGGAGGAAACCATTAGAATCCCGGCTACCTGATTCTTTACTTCTCTGCTCTTTTCTGCAATCTTCGTATTCTCTAAATGTGCAACTAATACTTAAAAAAAAAAAAAAAAAGGAAATTGAAGTCCCACTACCTTTTACAGCCATTATCACTTTGTGTTCTTCCCTTCAGCCCAGAGGGGATCTGGGGTCCAGCCAGGAGCATAGGGCACTCAACATGCAGTTGCTGACTGAGTGAGTTGGCCTGCTGGTTAAGAATTCTGCCCAAGCTACAGGCGGAGACCTGGTTAAGTTGTCTGGCTCCTGGTCCCTTCTCTGATCCATCTCCTACCACTTTCCCTTTCCCTCACCGGCTCTGTTCCAGGCATACTGCCTTCCTTGCTATTCCTGGAACACAGCAAGCAAATGCAGACGCAGAGCCTTTGCCCATGCTGTTTCCTCTGCCTAGGATGCCATTCTTTCTGATAGCTATCTTGCTTGCTCCCTCCCTTCCCACAGATCTCTGTTAAGATGTCAGCTTCCCCAGAGAGGCCTTTCCGGACCAGTCCTGTAAAACAGCACCCATTCCCAGCATCCCCATCCCTCTCCATCCTCTTGTGCATGGTTCCGTGTCTTCCTGGTACTTATCTTCAGCCGTCACACCGTAGGTTTTTCTTCTTTGTTTAATGTCTGTCCCTTCTTTGGAATGCTTGCTGCCTCAAAGCAGGGCTTTATCTGTTTTGTTCAATGGAACAGTGCGTGGCATATAGTAGGGGTTCAATGACTAGCTGATGAATGAGTGAATTTAATAGACTGGGCCAACCCAGCAGGCAGGATGTCGGGGAGCAGTCAGGGAATTGAGATGGACAGAGCCACGCCAGTTCCACAGCAACAAGACTCACGTAGCCCCTACCAGCCTGCAGGCCTGGAGCCGCCCACCTGGCCCTGCCCTGCCCGGGACTGGTGGAGGAGCCAGGTCCCATGGGGAACCACCTGCCGGGGCAGAGTTTGGCCTGGAAGACTGAATTGATCTCGCAAACCCTGACACCCAGCAGCACTGAGGGACATGAGTCAGGGCAAGCTGAATGACTAGGAAGAACATCCCAGATGAGCCCAGACTTCCCTTCTATCTAAGGAAGAAAGGCAAACGAGACTCCTTCCATCTCCTCAAGTCCTATCATTTTTATCAAACGAATGGAAGACTTTGATAAATCTCTGTTTTGTCTATAAAATATAGCAAGTTCTTCTACATGGACCGTATTGTTAGAAAACAATCATGAGGACTTCAAAGAAAATAATTACTAATGATGCCCAGTTGTTTCATTCTTTTCATTTCCTGTGTCCTTCCCCCGGTGTTAGCTAATTTTTCCTTATGCTGCCTACTGAAGTTATAATTAACAAAAAGATCTCCCTGGGTTATTTGAATTCCTTTCATCTAACGACCTCAGAGTGCCACAGGTACAGTAATTTGTTAGATATGATTACCACACGCTGTAGACTGAGAAGTAAGCAAGAACCACAAAAGAATCGTAAAAATAGGACAGAGGAAAGAGGGGCTTAGAAACCAGTGGTTCAGCTATACCAGAGTCACTGGTGAAGGCTGTGGTAGTTGGGTTGGCATGTGTTTTGACGGGGCGGGGGGGGGGGGGGGGGGGCGGGCACTAGGAAATAGGGGAAGAATTCTTTTCATTCCAGTCTCCCTGTGAAATCCCATTCCTCAGATGGGAAACTTGACTGCAGGAGCAGCTGAAGAGCTGGGCCTTTGTACCAGGCACTGGGGGAGGGCTGGGGGCCCCCAGTGTTCAGGTGATTAGAGCCTGACCAGTCCTGTGCCCTCTGCTTCCAGGCTGCTTCGTGACCTCACCGGGTGGCTCAGCCAGATCTCCAGGGTGTGGATGTTTATTCTTCCTGATCACTGTGGTCAGAAGGGAGATTTCCCTCCGCGTACTTCTGGCAGCAATTATAGCCCACACAATTCATTTGGCAATTAATCGTGGGCTGCCTTGGGACAAGGCTGCTGTGGCCAGCTCAAGCTGTTACTAAGACAATTCAGTCTGGTGCATTCATTGTTTGCTTGTGGATATCCTCTGTGCATGGTGGGCAGGGCCACTGCTGGTATTTCTTTTCTATCCAGAGACCCAGACATCATGCTGGGCTTCTGGTAAGATTTCAGCAAAGACTTTTTGAGGCAATAAGAAGCTTGTGCTGTTATAGGAAGATGGAGAGTATCTAAGAGAGAACTGTGAGGAAGAAAATGGTGCCCAGGTGATAACATATGTGAAATAATTTGAAGGGGAGAGAAATCCTGCCAAGTGAGACCCTCTTTTGGGTTTGGCCTAGCATTGGTACCTTCACCAGATGATAACTGTCCCTTGACAGACACTTACTGTGCTCCAGGCACTGTGTCAACCACTTGAAATGCATCCCCACCGTAGTCTCCTGAGAAAGAGATTACTGTGACCATTTTACAGATGAGGTAAACGGAGCCTCGAGGGATTAAGTCACTTATGCAGAATCACAGTGGTGGAACCAAAATCCAAACCTCATCTGACAACAGTGTTCTTAATCACAGCCCTGCTAAATGGTCTCTGCCATCACCGACAGCCTTGTGAGTTGGAGGTTATTGTCCTGTTTTAATGATGAGGAAGCAGGAGCAGGATGTCTGGGCAGTTGGCAAAGGATGGGTCATCTGCATCTCTTCAGCATTCCAATTATATCTAGCCTACACTCAGTCCCAGTTCATAAATTCCATCAATACTGAAATTCTGGAGGATGTTTTCCCAATCTGGTGCATCCTTATGGATGGAGCCCTGGATTCCCCATGCCTGTTGCTCTGCCTCCAGGGCCATCAGGGCTCCTGGTACTCAGTAAGTGCTGGTCAGGAACCTGGGATTCAGCAGGGACTGCTCAGCTGCGCAGACATCCAGCCTGGAGCTCCTGAGATACCTGAGAGCTTTCAGGTATGACGTTGATGGATTCTAAGATAATGTATTCACAAGTTACTTGGCGAAATATTCAAGAGGTATTGACTAAACCCCATTGATGGGGATAGCAGAATAGTTTCTGTGAAAAAACCGCCATTAAACACTTATTTCCAGGGTGAGCATCTGTCAGGCAAACTAACTGAAACTCTCTTTTAAAAACTTTTTTTTTTTTGGTAATATGGTGATGTGCATTTCTAAAACTTTGGTGTTGGTTAAAGTAATTTCTTTTGGAAAGACAACCCTTAAAGCAAATGATATTTTGTTGTTCTTTTTTTTTTTTGCGGTATGCGGCCCTCTCACTGTTGTGGCCTCTCCCGTTGCGGAGCACAGGCTCCGGACGCGCGACGCGCAGGCTCAGTGGCCATGGCTCACGGGCCCAGCTGCTCCGCAGCATGTGGGATCTTCCCGAACCGGGGCACGAACCCGTGTCCCCTGCATCAGCAGGCAGACTCTCAACCACTGCGCCACCAGGGAAGCCCTATTTTGTTGTTCTTGTATCCACCTTATAAAAAATTAAAATGTCATTTAACATTTATAAATGTAAATTCTGAGAGTTTCAGTATGGCAAATATGGGAGACAGAGCTGGGTCATCAGAGCCAAGGCAGCTGAAATGTTCCCCATCAAGCAGTAACCAGCGTCATAAAAATTTACTTCATGCTGCTTCAAAACAGCACCAAACATTCCCTTCAAGTGAAATCGTTGGTGTTCCGTTTCCAGAGGTAGGGAGGAGACGGAGGAAGCAAGAGCCCATTTGGAGAGGGCCAGGAACATTGGAACACATTTGTCAAAGTCTTTCATGCCTTCTCACTGCGCCCCCTTCCTGCTGGATCTACTGGCCCCACATTCAAGGGGACATCTGCCACTTGCCTGGGCATGTCCTGTCACTCAGGGGTCCTGCCTGGCATTGCCTTCGTGTTGAGTTGGCCTCTTGGTCTACCCATTCTTTCTCTACTAAAGTCCCCAGATTTGGAGATTTGAGAGAGTTGTGACTATGAACATGGCCTTTGGAGCTGGACAGACCTAGACTGGATGCAGTACTTTACTGTGTCTCGGTTTTCTTGTCTGTGAAATGGGCCTAAGAGCTGCTCTCTTCTAAGGGTTAAATGGGATTCTTATTGCAAAACAGCATTCAGTGAGAGTGGCTAGCACTTTGGGTTCCAGAAACATGGGCACGCAGCTCTTCCTCTCTCCTTACACTGCTGTGGAAATGGATGTATTTGCACCTGCAGGGGTTCATCATTGTATGTGGAAAATAAAGAAAGAGGGATGGCTCCTGGCTTAAAAGAAGCTAGCGTACATTCCTGTCTACCCAGAGCCATCCCTAGTAATCAAGCACACTTGGATTCCTGTGGCCATGAGAGCTGGAAGGGATCGCAGAGGCCACCTAGGCCAAGCTCCTCGTTTTATAAATGGGGAAACCAAGGCCCAAAGATGGCTGCTGGCCTCACCAAAGATCACAGTCTGGTTGGCAGCAAAACCAGGGCTGGAAGCCAAAACCCATGGCCAACTGGCCATCAAACATGGCACCTCTGTAAGTACAGTCTGTTGCAGTGCTTTTACAGCTGCACTTTAAAAATGAGGTCCAGTTGCAAAGGGAGAGCAAAGAGCCTTTCTAATTTACTTAGAGAAGAAGAGGAAAATAATGGGCTTTATAATTGCCAGAATCACACTCCTAACTCTATTTACACGATGGAGGATTGACTGCGTGGGCTGAAAGTGTCAGCACACTTGGCAAGCTTCCATTCTGATGCATTGAAGCCTTTCTCCTTCCAGCTCTGCTAAGAACCTGGGTCAGGCCCCAGGAGACCCCGATGTGAGTGGAAGCCCAGGCTGAACCAACCCCACCCTTAAGTCCTGAAGGAGTCCATGGGAATAGGCAGGAACTTGGAGCCCACTGTCCAAGTGAGGCCACTGTCCAAGTGAGGCCACTGGGGCCATCAGGTCATGCTTCTTCCTGGTACCCGGCCTGTTGGCCAAACTCCTGCAGTCCTTTGCATGGTATGAGAATCCCCAGGTGACTGCCTGCTTGAAGCTATGTACCAGGGTCACCCAGAGCTGGCTGTGCCCTGTCCTCACCATCCAGGCTGTCCCCGTCAATGGCAGTCTTCATTTTGATGGTACCTCAGTTTGCTTTGCCCTGTGCACTTTGGAGATGTGAGCTGTGAGCCCCTCCATGGAAGAACCCAGTGCCACCCTGGAACTGGGCCTGTGGTTCCAGCCCTGTCCACCCTAGCCCAGCATGTATCGCCCTCTCTGGCTGGCTGCTGACTAAGCAATGGAGCACACAGGTGGGAGGGATCAGATTTCTCTTAAAGCCAAACTCCTGTGGAAATCTAATGAGTGAAGCTCAGAGATTTCCCACACTGCCCACTTGCGACTCGCTTTTCAGTGACAGTAATGGAAAGGAAACACATTTGGCTTCCCATAGGCAGACAGTCTCACAATGTCCCATGCTCCACCAGGGCCCAACCATCTCACTGTCACAGAGACTGATACCTGCAGTCACCTACAGTCCCCTGAGCAGGCATCTCCCAGAGGGGACCCATTAGGGTTCTGAACTGACCCCTGTGGCTTACACCTTTCTTAAATCCAGTTCACTTTAGTCTCTTGTTCATCAGTGATCTGGCATCTTGTTTTAAGCCTCAAAATGGCAGATCACTTTTATCTTGTAGGCTAGCTTGGATTCGCTGGAAGTCATTACCTGAGTGCTGTGTTCAGAAGGATTCTGAGGCTGAATCTTGGCTCAAGGGGGAAATATTGTGATGGACTAACAGTAGCTGCCAGGGTATGAAGGAATACAGATAGTGAATATCTGGTTTTGTCTGCCTGTTTCTTCAGGAAAGGACCTCCCTTTCTCTGGGGTATCTGCTGCTCCCTAAATCCGTATGGTTTTGGTGGTGCTACCAGTTAGAGTACCTGGACCCTGGTTTCAGTGATGAACATGTGACCCAGGCCTAGCCAATCATAGTGCCCCAGCCACCTAACCCTAATGATTTGCCCAGGGAGCATGTGACCCAAGCCAGCCAATCAGAGACCGTCCTTGGGATTTGATACATGAAGCTGGAGGAGAGAAGGCATCTCTTTCCTCTGGCATGTCTGGCTGGAATGAAGGAATACTGGAGTTGTCTGCAGCTCTGTCCACTCCTTCCTCCACCCCCTGCCCATTTCTCCTCTCCCTGCACACAGAAAGCCTGTTTACAGTAGGAAGGAATAACCAATAGCAGTTTCTGAGAGATGCCGGAAGGCTTGTTGTTATCATTTGTGACCCTTGATCTAGCAGGACTTGAAGCCTGCACTGCCCCTGTTCTGACCAGATTGTGAGCTTAAAAGCACAGTTGTGAAAATGGAAGAAGGCTAGAGTTGCGTGTCTGACACATGCAACCAAATACATGCAGCAGCTATCTGTCAGCCCTCTTGTTATCACTCAAAACACCCTCAGCTTTAGCACTGCTTTAATCTTACTGGGAAGCCCCTCTACTCCCTTTTCTCACAGCCCCCAGAATGCCAGCTGTACTCTTTGAACCCCTCTAATTCTCTCAAAGAAAGAAGACACTTTTTTCTCTCCTTGATCATATTTATAAATGAGCACCACTCCCTCCCCTGCTCAATCTCAGGGGAAATTTCTGTTCTCTATATAATTAGCATTTGAACCGAATCACTCAACATTTGTGAATCTGTGTTCCAAGGTCATAATCGTGAATAAAGAGAAAGTTTGTAGCTCCAAGACATTTATCATGTTGTTTACGATGGTGAAAAATTGGAGACCAACAAAATGCCCCCCAGTAAGGGGATGGCTAGGAAATAGAGAAATGTTCTCCTTATGAAAGAGTACGCAGCCATGACAATTCTCTTTACAGAGAGTTTTCTGCTGAGTGTGGCATTGAGACCATCATGCAGACTTTAGCTCCTCTCATGGTGTCCAGAGTGTAGAACCCCCAGAACTTTGGTTATTTGCATAACCTTCACCGATGCTTTGTGCAGTTTAGGGAGAGGGCACATTGCATAAGGCTTGTGATTCCACCGACAATATCTTGAGATACTCCCTGTTATGGGGGTCTCACTCTCTCTTCCTTTTTCCCACATAGCACCCAGCCTCACTGTCTTCACTCTCCTCTCCCCTAGATTTCCTCAGGGGACCTCAGAAGTCCTTCCCTTCTATTGTAAAGAGCAATCCAGTTCTTCCCTGGATCCTACCTCCCAATCTATCCTGGGACTCCCCTGACCTGAGCCATGCAGGGAACCAGACCCTTCCTTCTTACAAGACCATTGAGCCCTGGATTTTGCCACTGGAGCATGTTCTGGAGCTTCCCGATCTCCACCAAAATTGGCTTTCCAGACCTTAACTGCTCCTGAATCCCCTGGAGGGCCCACCCTAGTGGTTCTGATGCAGCGATGCAGGGTGGGGCCTGAGAATCTGCATCTCTAACAAGACCCCTGATGGTTTCCAGGTGATGCTGAGGCTGCTGGTCTGGGGACACACTTTGAGAACCACTGACTTGGAGCATTTCTCTTGAACACATAGAATACTCTCCCTAAGAGGAATTTTGTGAACAGTGTTTGCTCCATCTTGTCACATATTATTATAGTACTATTCCTGGAGATAGAAAACGTTACATAAAAATGTTTATGCCAGGGGCATCTGCTTCCCAGTTTCTCCAGAGAAGGGGATCCCAGACTGCCCATCATCTGGATTTGCTTAACTAAAGAGATCCAGATCTTTCCATGGTTTGGAAAGATGATTTCCAGCAACTAACCAGGGCAGCTTCCATGGTATCCAGGCCAGAGAAGGTGCCAGGATGGGGAGCAGTGTTGGGAGCAGGGCTGGGCCAGCAGAGGTTGGAGTCCGGCCCCAGAAGCCAGGTCAGGGACCAGTCAACTCACTGGCAGCTCTACTCAATCATCACTGTACCAAGCGCATGTCAGAGATGACCAGGGACACAGCTCTCTGCTGGTGGAGGAAGGGGAGCCAGGCCAAGTCAGCACGTGAAAATATGAAGTCACCCCAGACTCATGGTGGGCACTGACGGAAAAGCTACGGGAGGTGGGGAAGCCCCAGGGCACCTGGTTCTAGTCCTGCCCTGGTGTTGGCTGGTGAGCCTTCCATCTTGAGCACATCGCGTCACCTTTTTCAGTTCCAGTGTCTCATTGGTAAAACGAGGGGCCTGCACCAGATGATGTCCTTGGCTCCTTTAGATTCCACGGTCAAATGTGTCCTCAGGGCTGGCACTTCTCCTCTTCATTGGGACTGTCTTCCTTTTGTGGGGTAAGGGGGATAAAGGGCCAGCTCGGGTGTTGCGAGAACTTGGGCCGGTTAGCACGCCTTGATGCGTGTGACAGCCTCTTTGGTTATGAGGGGTCGTCAGGCGGTGAGAGATCCAACACGCTGTCTCAGTCCCTGGGGTGCTCCTTTTACTCTGACAAGTGGAAGCAGGATGTTGGGGAGCACAGGTGTGGAGATGGGTCGCATACTGGGCTTCCAGATGTGGGGAGTGCCCAGCACAGCTGGACCACATTTGGTCCCCACTGGCTGCTGGGATCTGAAGGACAGGAGGAAAAGCATCGATAGCTCTTGCAGGGCCTCTCTGGACAGCAGCCCTGATGGCTTAAAATGGATGTGGATTGTGAAGGGAAGGGAGGCACTCCACTGGGGCAGGGGCACCGAGGACAGTATTGTCGTCTGAGTGCAGGAGTGTGGCTCCTCCCTGCAGCCAGCCGTGGGATGTGGCATTGCCCACTAGGGTACTGCTGGGGATTTGCCGGGCATTTATATAGTTTCCCCAGGTTCTATAGTCAGACTGTTCCCAGGACTCGGAGAGCTCTCATCTGCCAGCAGGAGCTCCTGGTGGCCTTGCCAGCCTCAGGCAGGGCCCTTCTCTGGCCCGATGGGGCTTCCCCTGTAACTTTGGGACAGACCTAGGCTCTGGGTGTTTCCCCTGCTTTCTCCCTTCCCGTGTCCCTCTTTCCAGGTGCCTGGGGATTCTCTTAGCCGACAGCCAGCTGAGCACTTCACACTTCATTGAAAAGTCACCACAATAATTACCAGATCATTAACAAGGGATTTTGAAAAGGCACTTAAGCATCTCTCCCATAATTGCAAAGACAGGTGTAACAGTCTATCTGGGCAGAGAAGAATGGTTTAAAGGGATGTTGGGGACTGAGTGTAAAAATAATTAAAGTGGGCTGAGCAGCGGCAGGAGTGGGTAACCTTCTTATCTGAGCATGGTAACAACCCAGGCAGCAGTGAGGAGGCCTCACAGTTTTAGACAAAACACAAAACCTACAGACTTTGTTTCTCCTCTTACACTTTAATAAGGAATTTGACATAAATCCTAGGTCTTCCTTAGAACGCCTGTTACCTGTTTCGACAAGGTTCGTGTACAAGAAACATAACCTATCCTGCACCACGGGCTTCATTATTAATTTTATTCATTACAGTTAATGAAAAATCAAATGTCCAAATGGCTGGGGACGAGGTGGGCAGATAAGCTCTCCTTATATCAAAAGTCCCACAGGAAGGAAGATAAATGGTTATGTCTCAAATAGGTGGACGATTAGGTATGCCTGCTTAAGCTACCCCCTTTACTGAAACTTTAGATCAAGTTGTTGCCTCCTGACAAATCTGGATACTGTTTGGATGGAGATACAACCCTTCCCTACCTGGGAACCTTGTTTCCAGAGATCCTTGCCCAATTGCAAGTGATACCCGGGTGGCAACAGACTCAAGTACAGATCATCACCTTTCTTTGATGGTCCAAGTCAGTGGGTTTCAGCCCTGGCTGCATATCAAAATCCTAGTAACACAGGTGTTGGGACTCACACAAGACATGTGGAATCAAAATCCCTGGGGCTGAAAACCTGGCATCCATATTTTTAAACACCTCTCAAGGTGATTGTTGTGTAATTTTTAGAGTACTGGTATTTGGGAACTAACCACAGGAACTGAAAATACTTTTTGTGAGGTTTTTTTTTCTCCTTTTCATATTCAAAGCTACTTTAGAGCACAGCTGCTTTAAAATGTCACCTGAGGGTCTTCAGCCTCCTTGAGAGGGCTGATTTGCATGAAGTATTTTCTAGATGCCAGGCAGAAAATGTAAGCTAAGCATAGGAGTGTTTGGGCTCGTGGTGACCATCTTTAGCATCAGGGAAGCATCTGTCTGGCACCTTGCAGGCTGGCGAGGCAAAGTGTGAAGTTCATGGTATTTCTTATTCGGAGAATAGCAAACTCTACCTAGGACATCATGCTATCTGGGTATGACTTGCTAAAATGCAACTGTGTCCGTCTGTGCATGAGATCATGCGTGCTGTGTGGGCCTAAATGTGCAGGTCCAAACTCCATGCCCTGTCCCAGATTCTCTGCCTGACTCTTGGACAGTGATCATGAAGCCTGAGACAACCGTAGTAGGAAAGGGAGGTCCTGGGTGGTCCCAGAGGGAATGAGGGTGATGGAAGATGCTGGGTAGACCTGGGGGGACAAGTAGATGGGAGGGGCTGGCTGTCTCCAGAAGGGATGGATGAGAGTGATGGGTGGGGTGCCGTGCTTAGGAGGAAGGTGTCACCAGCTAGATCGGAATCCACAGTTTGGGAGACCCGCTGTAACTAACAGATCAGTCTGCCCCTCCCCAAATCCTTAAATGTGCAGGCATCAACTTGTCATTTTGGATTTTATTAAGTTTTATTAAAATCACCTTGGAAATCTGCCCTATTTATCATAGACACCCTGATGTCTCTGAAACATCTCTGGGCATTGGGGTATTCACATTTCTCCTGCTCACCTCTGGCCCCGATTCCTGTTGGATTCCCAGTCTCTATTATGTGCTCTTGTTTTCCCCGTAGGATATCACCCCACCTCCCTCAGCCCTGATCTCTTCTTACCCTCAAAGTCCCACCAGCTCAAAGCTTTGGGAGGACCGACTTCCAGGCCCAGATCAGCAGAGTCCAGCCACATCACAAGGATACCCTTGCCCTTAGCCTGGTCGGGACCCTTTACACTCATGCTGCTCCTCGTGTTATAAAAGCAAAGCATCCCATTCCTGGCCCATTGCCCCTCTCATCTAGCATCTCCTCACCCCTTAGAGACCTCTGACACCCCACTTACCAGGCCAACGCTGCCAGCTGGGAAGGAAGAGTAGAAAGATAGATTGAGGGAGGCAGAGGGAATGACCCTCCTGTATATCTTAATTTCAGCATTAAAATCGAATAGCCAGAGATCCGATTCTGTAGACAGAAGCCAGTTACACACAAATTTTGGCAAATCATATGCAAATAACACATGTGTCTACCCTGGATTACATCTGCTTAGATGTGTTTTTCAGGAGCAGACAAGGAGAGATCACGGGGAGAGAGTGTTCGGGATGTGGGGGCAAAGAAGCAAGAGAGGGAATGATGGATTCTTAAAGCCAACCACATGCCAGGAAATTTTACTTATGTCATTTGCTCAGCTAGCCCTTCTTAAGTGGCTGTTGTGCGCTTTGTATATTGGCCACGTTTCTCCCTATCATTTAAAAGTGGCTGCCATTGCCCCAAACACCATGTCATCACACAGTGAGGGCCAGAAACAGAAAAAGAAAGGGGAAAGATATCCTCACGCCTTTCTCTCTTTCATTTTTCAGAGAAGACAATTGCTTCTCAAAGCTACCCAATAATCTTCCCAAGGCCACAGAGCTGGGAATATAGTGGAGCAGTGATTTCAGTGTGGACAGTCTGACTCTAGATGGTCCAACAGAAACATAATGCAAGCCACATATGCAATTTTAATCTTTTAGTAGCTACATTTAAAAAGTAAAAAGTAGGTGAAATTAATATATTTTATTTAACCCAATGTATCCGGAAGATTATTTCAACATGTCAACAGAAAAATTACTAGATATATTTTACATTTTTTATACTAAGTCTTTGAAATCTAATATATCTTTTATACTTAGAGTACATCTCAATTCAGTCATCATATTTTCACTGGAAATACTTGGTCTGTATTTTATATTTTATAAAATTTATATATAGATACACATACTCAAGTTGTTCCAGATAGACTTAAAGTTTCCCAGTTATTGAATCAAGTAGTGGTTTTTGCATTCACATTTAAATTAATTAAAGTTAAATAAAATTTAAAATTTGGTTGCTCAGTGTTTCTAGCCACAGTTCAAGTGCTCAGAAGCCACATGTGCGGTGGCTACTGTATCGAATAGCATCGTCTAGAGTCAGCACACTTAAGCTCATTTTGATCAAATTCCCTGTACCCAGGTACATAGTGATGTGTTAGTAAGTGTCCACCTATATTTAAGTGATGCACAAACTCTCCAGCTAGAAGACTGGAGACCTGCCTTGTGTTCTTGCCCTGGTTCCAATCAGCTGTGTGACCTCAGGTGAGTTACTCTATTTCTCTGGCCTTTGTTTACTCATTTGTTAATGAGGTGGTATGTCTCAAATGTCTCTTCGAGCTCTCAAATTAGCTATTTTTTCTCTTTTCTAAAAGAGAAAGGAATGAGGTCATTATTAAAGCCATGGGCACCAGGGTACACACACACACACACACACACACACACACACACACACACACACACACACACACACACACACACACACACACACACACACACACACACACACACACACACACACACACACACACACACACACACACACACACACACACACACACACACACACACACACACGTTCTCCTCAAAGTAATATATACAATCCGTGTTGGCAGTCTCCAGTATCTGCTGAAATGCTGTGGGCAAGCATGGCTCCCAGGGTGTTCTCTTCCTCCCCTCCAGCACTGAGGGACTTTCTCCAGAATGCCCATGATAAAGAAACATTGAGGCATTGTCTGGCCTCCAAATTCCAGGAAATATTGCTAGTTTGTTCCCTTTTATACACTGCCTTTTAAGGAAGAAAAATCCTATACATGGAAGGAATTCTGCGTTGGTTTCTACAATGATTTTGAGTCACTGGCTTCCTGGAACAGGCTGTGTTCTTTTTTTTTTTTTTTTTTTTTTTGCAGTACGCGGGCCTCCTCTCACTGTTGTGGCCTCTCCCGTTGCGGAGCACAGGCTCCAGACACGGAGGCTCAGTGGCCATGGCTCACGGGCCTAGCCACTCCGTGGCATGTGGGATCTTCCTGGACTGGGGCACGAACCTGCGTCCCCTGCACTGGCAGGCGGACTCTCAACCACTGTGCCACCAGGGAAGCCCAGCTGTGTTCTTTTAATATATATAAAAGAAAGGGCCTTGGCTCTCCCATACTCCCCTTTGTTACAGTTTGTATTGTGTGCACCTGACTTGTTAGTCAGAATGGGCCTTTGGGTTTATTGGTTTTTATAAAAGCTTTTATAAAAGTTTTTTATAAAAGCTCAACTATATTTTAGGTACAGAGCCATGAAAGGATGGTCAGGGGATTCGAGTCAAACCAGAGAGTAACTACTGAGTCTGAAGGCCCAGCAATCCACATAATAATTGGATTTGACCAGAACTTGCCTTCCAAATGGAGGACATGGATGTGCCAGGGGCATAAAAACTTAACGGCCGTGTAGGAAGGTCTCAGTTCTGAAAAATAATTGCCCCAGACTGGTGACATTTTACTACTTAGAGTCTCATTTCTTTGGGTCTTGTAAGGTGGGCAAAGTGGAACTAGCCTCCTCACCCCAAAATGAGAGATTGTAGTCTGGGTTTGAATTGGGGAGAAGAGAATAATAAGAAACTGAATGAGAGAAGAGGGCAGGAGGGGGCAGGAGGAACTAAAACGACACTAAAGGAAGATGCTAAAAGTTGTCAGCCATTTTATGTGCATTATGCTACTGCCATACTGGAATTTATACAGACCAGCAAAGACATAAAGAATCTGTCACCAGTTTATTCTCTGCTTAAAGAAAGACAGGCTAAAAAGAATCAGGAGTGTGGGGTTTAGTTTCTTCATTTCTTTAACCAGCGTGAGAATCAGAAGGAAGTTTATAACTCACTTATTTGTTCATCTTTTCATCCATTCATTGTGGTAGGTAACTTTGAAAGATGGTCACCATCAATTCTTGCCACTCCGTTCATCATGTCCTTCCATTAAGAGCTGAGTTTGTTTTCCCCTCCAGGTGATTCTGGGCTGGCCTGTGACTTGCTCTGACCAGTGGAATGTGCTGGAAGTGATGCTATGCCCTTGGGAGGCTGCGCTGTGCCGTAAAGGAGCTCAGGCTAGATTACTGGCTGATGAGAGGCCACGCAGAGAGGGAGAGGCCAGGAGGAGGAACCTGAGGTGCCAGAGGTGAAGGAAGCCTTCCCACCCAGCCCACCTACTGTTGGAATGCAGGTAAGTGACCTCAGTCAATGCCAGATGGACCGGAAAAACGGCCCGGCTTTGAACACTGCCCAAATTCAGCACCAACAGAGTCATGAAATTGTTGTGGTTTTAAGCCACTATGTTTTGGGATAGTTTGTCATCCAGCCATAGATAACTGAATATATATGTTTTTGGCAGCTGTATTTAAGGGGTTCCTTTTTTTTAGTTTTCTAAAATAGATTTTTGATCATAAATATGAGTTGAAATTTGTTAAATGACTTTTTCTGCCTCTGTTAAAATGGTCATGTGGTTACTTTTCTCCTTTAGTCCATTAATCTTTAATCTGCTCTGCATTTTTGGTTGTTTTTTAGCAGAGGTATTGCATATCATCTTTCATTAAATTTATCCTAAATATTGTATGTTTTTTGATGCTATTATAAATGGTACCTTAAAAAATTTTATATTCTAATTGTTTGTGACAGTATAAAAATAACACTGATTTTTCTATATATTAACACTGTATTCTGTGACTTTGCTAAACTCATCTATTAGTTTTAGTAATTTTTAAAAAGATTCCTTAGGATTTTCTATATACACAATCGTATTGTCTACAAATAGAGATGGTTTCACTTCTTCCTGTCCCATATTTCTACTTCTTATTTATTTTTCTTGCTTTATTGAACTTGCTATGACCTCTAGGACTATGGTGAATAGAAGTGTTAAGAGTGAACATCCTTGCCTTATTCCTATTCTTAGGGGGAAAGCACTCACTCTTTCATATCTAAGTATGATGTTATCTTTAGGTTTTATATAGATGTTTTTTATCAGGTTGAGAAAGTTGTCTTCTGTTAATAATTTGCTGACAATTTTTATTATGAATGGATGTTGAATTTTGTTAAACACTTTTTCTTCGTAAATTAAATGATCACATTTACTGTCCTTTATTCTGATCTTTTAATGGATTGAACTACAGTGTGGTTTGCAGCCCCTCACATGGTCCCCAGTAATCCCCTTCTCCTGGTATTCATGCTTTTGTGTAATTTCCTCTACTTGAGAATGACCTGGACTTAGTGACTCACTTACAATGAATGTAATACAGCAGAAGTAGTGGCTTGTCACTCTTGAAATTAGGTTATAAAAAGACTGTGGCTTCCATCATGGGTGACTTCCCTCACTCACTTGCTCCGAGGAAAGCCAGCTGCCATGTTGTGAGCCACCCTCTGGAGAGAGAGGTCCACATGGCATGGAACAGAGGGAAGCCTCTGGCCATTAGCCAGAGAAGAACTGAGGGCTTCAGTCCCAACAGCCCATAAGGAACTGAATCTTGCCAAGAACCACATGAGTCATCATGAAGCAGATCCGCCCTCAGTCAGGTCTTCAGATGAGATGACTATCCAGGCTGACCCCTTGACTACAGCCTCATGAGAGACCCTGTACCTGAAAACCCAGTTAAATAGCACCAGGATTCCTCACCCACAGAAACAGTGAGATAATAAATGTTCATTGCTTTAGTATGCTGCATTTTGGGAGTGATTTCTTTATGCAGCAATAGATAACTAATATATACATTGATTACTTTTTGAAGGTAAAATAAGTCTTGCATTCTTGGAATAAACCTCACTTCGTCATGAAACATTATCCTCTTAAACACTGTTAAATTTGATTTACTAATTTTATTTTATTTATTTATTTTTTTGCTGTACGTGAGCCTCTCACTGTTGTGGCCTCTCCCGTTGCAGAGCACAGGCTCCGGATGCGCAGGCTCAGTGGCCATGGCTCACGGGCCCAGCTGCTCCGTGGCATGTGGGATCCTCCCAGACCGGGGCATGAACCCGTATCCCCTGCATCGGCAGGCAGACTCTCAACCACTGCGCCACCAGGGAAGCCCGATTTACTAATATTTTTGTGTCTAGGTTAAGGATTTTTGTGTCTAGGTTCATAAGGGATATTGGTCTGTATTTCTTTTGTAATGTGTTTGTCAGGTTTTGATATTAGAGATAAGCTAGCCTCATAAAATGAAATCCCTCCTCGTCTATTTTTTGAAAGAGGTTATATGATGTTCATATTGTTTCTTCCTTAAATTTTTGATAGAATTCACCAGTGAGCCTGGAGTGTTCTTGTAATGAACTTTTTTTTTCTTAATTATAAATTCAGTTGTCTTACAGATATAGGACTATTCAGATTTTGTTTCTTCTTAGGTCACTTTTTCCCCTTCTCCAGCTTTAAATATTAAAAGAAAAAATATACGGGTTGATTATCAAAAGAAAGGCAATTATGTTGTAACAAGAACTCCTAAGGCTGCTTTGCGTAGCAGGATTGTACAACATAAAAGGAACACGTTGCCTGGAAATGTATTGATGATGGGAAAAGACAGCATGGATGAGAGTTATGTTGGAGCAGAAGAGTGAAAAAGTATTAGGAGTTTTAGGTGTTAGCGAGTAGAGAGCAGGAGACTTTAATAAGTTGCTATGGCCTAAATCAGATTCCCTGATATCTCTGAAAGAAACATGCCTTAAGATTAAAATTCTTGTCTGCACCAAGCTTAAGAGTAACACCCGTTTGGGACAACAATATGGATGCTTGGAATACACAAGAGGAGGGATATTCAAACCTTTGTAAGCATCACTTTTCCATTGCTCTGATGTCACTGAACTTCATTAAAATAATGTGTACTTTGTTACCATTGCTTCATAACAAATTATGCCAAAACTCTGTGGCATACAACAACCATTTATTATTATGCTCGTGGATTCTTTGGGTCAGGAATTTGAACAAGACATAGTAGGAACAGGAGTTGTCTCTGCTCCGTGCTGTCTTAAAGTCCCAGCTCTCTCCAGCTCTCTTTTTTTCTCTACCCACTATGCCTTCCAGGCCCAGTCATCTGAAAGTCTTTTACTTTCCTTAACACACTCTGCATTTTCTCTTACTGAGGTCCTTCCTCCATACATGCTCTTCCCAGTACAGAATGCTCTTCTCATATCTCCTTGTCCAATTAATTCCCAGTCTCCTTTGGGGACCACTTAGATGCTACCTCCTGTGACCCTCTGCACCTGCTTCAAGTGCCCTTCCTCCAGGCTCCCATAATCCTCTGTACTTCCCCATTGTAAAGCTCATCACACATTATTTATTTCCTGATTCTAATGTCCAACTCCTCAACCAGGATGCTAGCTCCATGAAGCCAGAGACAGCCTCTATGCTGTTCAAGTGCTTTCCCTAGCATGTGGCACAAGGCTGGATATTTACTTGTTGACTGCATTAATGGGCAAGGCAGGCATTGTTGTTCCCATTCACAGAAGTGAAAACATGGTGGGGGAGAGTAAGAACCAAGCCCAGTCATGGTCAGTTCATGACATAGCTGAGTCTAAGTGCAGGTCACACCACCATCCAACACTCTCGTGCAGCCTGGAAACAGAAAATTTGCAACAAGCCCCCGCAGCGGTGGTCCTTGATACTCTACCAGCTGTGTCCACTGTCTTTCCAGCCTGGACATGCCAGGCAGCTGGGTCCATGGAGGGAAAAGTCCTGGTTATTAACTTATTTTTATTCATTTGCTTGTGAACCACCCAGTGAGAGATGGTGCTTTTGACTTGTCTTGGTAAGAAACAGCCAGAGAGATGCAAGTTCTATTCCCATGATTAAGACTTCTCCACAACTAAAATATTGATCTTAATTAAGAAATAATGCAGGGCTTCCCTGGTGGCCCAGTGGTTAAGAATCCACCTGCTAGTGCAGGGGACACGGGTTCGAGCCCTGCCCGGGAAGATCCCACATGCTGCAGAGCAACTAAGCCTGTGTGCCACAACTACTGAGCCTGCGCTCTAGAGCCCGTGAGCCACAACTAGTGAAGCCCGCATGCCTAGAGCCTGTGCTCCGCAACAAGAGAAGCCACGACAATGAGAAGCCCATGCACCACAATGAAGAGTAGCCCCCACTCATCGCAACTAGAGAAAGCCCGCGTGCAGCAATGAAGACCCAACACAGCCAAAAAAAATAAAAACAAACAAATAAATTAATTTTTAAAAAAGAGAAATAGTGCATAAGGAGGATGCTGGGAACAGTGGCCATAGGCTATGGAGACAAGAGGCTTTTGTGAGAAGAGGAGAAGATGGAAGTTCCATCCGCTCTCATTGCCAGCGTTTTTCTTTCCCACTTAGAATAGTGACAAATAGTTTTCTTTTTTCCATTTGGGAGAAAAGTACCCGGAAAGTACTTAACTCAGGGAAAAACAAGCCCCAAAGCCAGACAACTGGATCACCCTGTCTCTTAACAGCTGCTACTAATGGGTGTAGAATCAATACCATCGAACCCCCAGACTTCCCAGAGCAGACATTTCCAAATGCCCAGCTCGGAGCAGGAGGAACTAAGAGGTGAGGCAGGGCTGGACCAGCCAGAGCTGGGCCCATGAGATGGTAACCAAACAACAGGCCCACACTCTGAACCAGGGCAACCAAGGGCATGTGGCTGGATGGCAAGCAGAATTCAGGACTGCGGCATCTCAAGGCAGTGTGAGAGAGGTCCCAAGGCAGAGAGCTCAGGAGCTAGATAAACAGGAGGAAAGAGCACCTGGTTACCAGAGGTAAGAAAGCCAGACAGTCATGGGAATTTCTGCATTCTGTGGCAATGACAACAACGAAATAACCTTGATACAGAAGCCAGACCCCAGCCCACAGAGGAGCTTCCCATACACTTCCTTTTAAGGATGAAACCATTTTAATACTCAATAAATAACACACAGGAACACTTTAAAAAAGAGCTATACAAGTGTCCGCTAAGCATATGTAAAAAGTCTCCAATGTTTTAGTCATCAGGGAAATAACAACTGAAACCACGGTGAAAAACCATTTCACGCCACTAGGATGGCCAACCTCAGAATGACACCACCTCTTGGTGAGGATGTGGAACAACTGCCTGTAGGAATGCAAAATAGTATAACCACTTCGGAAACTTGTTTGACAAGTTCTTGTAAAGTTAAACAAATATACATCTACCCTTTGACTCCATAGTTTCATTCTTACTATTCTTACCCAAGAAAATGAAAACACATGTCCTCAAAACGATTTGTATATGAACGTTCGTAAGCAACTTTATTTATAAATAGCCTCAAACTGAAAACAACCCAAATGCCCATCAGATTGAGAATGATGAAAATGATCATTCCAGGATGATGAAAATG
This sequence comes from Delphinus delphis, assembly GCF_949987515.2. NCBI lineage: Eukaryota > Metazoa > Chordata > Mammalia > Artiodactyla > Delphinidae > Delphinus > Delphinus delphis. Next base: position 62,033,297 of record NC_082692.2, read on the forward strand.
TTCCATATCTTGCTTGTGGTGGTGGTTCCAAGGATGTAGGCAGTTGTCAAAACCTATCAAGCTGAACACCTAAGATCATTGCACCTTGCTGTGTGCTAATTATATCTCAGTTTTTAAAAGAAAAGCCATAGGCAAATTGAAATCTTTAGGTCTAGAATGACAAACACAAAGCTCATATGCTGTTGCTTCTGATTCTTCTCCCATGGCAGACATGATTAATTGATTTCAGCATTCTGTGCCCTTGAACTTCAGTGGGGCTTCAGAATACATCACAGTGTAGCTCTTCAAGCAGCCAGTATTAGTCCACCAATCTGTTAGAGGTCAAAGCCAGTGCAACTCATTCTTGCTACTGTGATCTCAACTTGTTTCTCTAGTTTGGTGAGGCCTGGGGAAATTCAAGTTTTCTATGAAAATAATCCATTTCAGAAAAGTTTTAAAGTAACTCAAAATCCCACTCTCCTATTACCATCACTAATACCATTGAAGTTATTTCCTTGTATTATGTTGTCCTAGGTAGGCTTATTTAACATACAAGTGCAGGTCCTGTTTCTCACTATTCTAAGAATTTTTCTAGGATACTAATAGTTGTCATAACTTCTTTTTATTTTTTAAATGGTGGCATAATTCTCTGAGCAGCTGCACTATCATTTACTGACCCTGCCCCTATGGTGCTCTGTTTTCACTCATTCCAGAAATATAGTTTTGTTGGGTTTATAAATCTAGTTGACAGTTATTTCTATCAGCACTTTGAAGACTTGATTCCACTATCTTCTGGCTTCTATATTTGAGAAGTCAGATATTGATTTTTATATTTTTGTAGATAATCTATCTTTTCTTTCAGGCTTCTTTTAAGATCTTCTTTGTCTTTGGCATTCTGTCTTTTCACTGTGATGTCTGGATATGGCCTTTTTTATTGTTTATCCCGTTTAGGATTTTGGGGGAACTTTCTAAATATGAGGATTCACAGCTTCACCAAATTCTGCAAAAATTCTCAGCTACTATTTCTTTGACTATTGCCTCTTCCCCCATTCTCTCCGTTATCTGCTTTTCTAACCCTGATTGAATGTATGTTGAAATTTCTCACTCCATCTTGTCATTTTCTAAACCAAAGTTTTCCATATTTCTGCCTCTCTGAGCTGCATTCTGTGTAATTTCTTCAGATTTATATTTGAGTTCACTGTTTCTTTTTTCAGCTCTTTTTTGCTTTTCAACTCACAGATATTTTAATTTTTATTATAGCCTTCATTTCTAGAAGAAGTCTTTTTGGTTCTTTTGTAGTACATTTGCTGCTCATTTGTATAGTTTTTTCTTTTAAATTCTCTGTTATTTACATAATCATATTAAAATAATATTTTCAATTTGATAATTCTAATCTTTGTGAGTAACCTTTTTTCCTTGCTGTCTCTTACTCATCACAGTGGCTTGTTTATTGCGGCATTTTCTGGTTTTATATTGTGAGCTCATATATGATGGAACTTTGCCTGCAGGAGTTTTATGAGGCCTGGGTTGAAGGTACATGCTTGCCTCTGTCAGGAGTTTTAGGCACTAAAGACCTGGGTCCCTCTAAATTAAATTCTTACCTTGGGATTTTTTGGTATATTTCAGTGTATGAATCTATATGAGTGTTGGCCAGTGGCCTTGAAATCTCAGGGGAAGCTTTTTTTTCTCCTCCAACAGAATTGGTCCTAAGTCACTGTTTCTTGCAATCAGCCTCTGATAGGCAGTATTTCTTCTACTTCACCCCTTTTCTCAGGGTATAACCCCCTCTGAGTCCTGGATGGATGCCAGGTTTTGCTGCTCTGTGTCTGTATCACTACTCACATCTAAGGCTTGTTCTCCTTTCCCATCCACCCCTCACCCCAGTTAGCTTCTATGTGAGGAAATTCTCGTTCTCTTTTCTCTAAAGATGACCTCAGGCTGGGAAGTGCTTTTTGATTTTTATTTACCTTCAAGGGCTGGTATTCCTGCCGATTTTCTAAATCACAGATGATTCCCTTACTTTACTTTCTTGCAGACTGTTTCATTGCTATAAAGGAGATTGTGTGTGTGTGTATCATGTTAAGATATTTTGTTGCTAGAAGATCTCAGGATGCTCAAATTATTTGCTACTCTTCTTCAGTCATTCTGTTCTCTTTACATTGACTTATCTTTGTTCATAATACCTATTCTCTTCTTTCTAATTGCATTAATATCTTTGTATTTTTCCTTTTTCATTGTCATGATTATAAGTTCTTTTATGATAGCAATTTGATTTTGAGCCTTTTATTTCTTACTGTTTGTAAATTTTTAAAAAAATTATTATTTTATTCTTGGCTGCGTTGGGTCTTCATTGCTATGCACAGGCTTTCTCTAGTTGCGGTGTGCGGGCTTCTCATTGCCGTGACCTTTCTTGTTGCGGAGCACGGGCTTTAGGTGAGCAGGAGTCAGTAGTTGTGGCACGTGGGCTCAGTAGTTTTTGCTCCTGAACTCTAGAGCACAGCCTCAGTAGTCGTGGCGCATGGGCTTAGTTGCTCCACAGCATGTGGTATCTTCCCGGACCAGGGCTTAAACCCGTGTTCCCTGCATTGGCAGGCGGATTCTTAACCACTGCACCACCAGGGATGTCCCTGTAATATTTTTATTAATTCTTTTATGATATTGTGTTTGTCCTCGATTTGTTTTCTTAATTCTGAAAGATCTGGTTTAACTGTGGTCTGTTGATTTTATGAACTCACCTTTCAGTTCTTGTTCTGTTGAATTCGTGAGAAGAAGCACTCATGTTCTGTTTTTTGAGTTGTTTTCTTTTAGAATATGTTCTTCACTTATCTTTGGCATGCTTTGTCCTTTTCTTTCCTTTTGTTTATTGGGGTATTTTTTCCTAGTTTGAATGTGGACTGCTATATCCACACAGAGTATATTCTGTGAGAAATTTCGCTACAAGTATTTCTTGTTCTGTCTACTTTTCTGTAACATGAGAGCGTGGGGTAGGGGTGAATATTCTCCTAATTCACTGCGGAGTCCTAAAGCCCTTGCTTTCATCTGAGAAAGTACCTCCCTTCTCCTCTCAGTGGCTGTTTCCACTACTCTTACTCTCCCACCCAGCCCCCCACCCAAATAGAAGAGGAAAAGAAAATGTCACATTCTCTCCAGAATAGGTCTATAAGTAGAATTCTCAGGATCCTGTTGACTCACCAGAGTTACATGTAGGAGGTAGGCTGCACTCCACCGTATTCTGAGTTATTTTTTTCCCCTTTGTCACCACTTCTTGAATTCTTATGTCATTAGGTTATGCCTTTGTCTGGCTCCTACTAGTAAAATTTTCTGGTTTGTTTATTTTTTCTTAGTGTTTTTGTCATTTCCTTAGGAGTTAGAGAAAAAAGCCTCTCTGATCCTATTTCACTTTGCCAAATCAGCTCAGACTCATCTGTTTTCTATCTTCCATAATTCTCTCAAACTTCCTGTTAGCTGTAACAGACATTATTGTCTTCCAGCACTTTTATAGTTTCATTCCTTAAACACACACACAGCCACACACACTCTGCTTGGGGAGCAGCCATGTATAAAGGATGTGTTTTGACTGAGGTGCCTGTTTACTTAGGGCAGCTCACCAGCTTTTGGCTCATATGGACTTTTCTGTGCCAACTTGAGAAAGGCTTCTTGTGAACTAAGGCAGTACTCTTAAGCAATTACTGTACTTCTGTACCCCACAATTGGCTAATGTCAAGTACACGAGTTAGATTCATCAGGGCTTCTCAAACAGAGAAATGTCAGTTATCGGTGTTGGTGCATGAGGACATTTTTCTGGGGAAAGAGGCCTCAGCTTTCATCACACAACCTATCTAAGCCTCTGATTCCTCATCTGTGAAATGGGGATTATAATAAAGGTACCCACTGCAGAGGCTCATTATGAGGATTAAACAATGGAATTCTTATTTAATCTTATTTATTTAAGTAAAGCATTCGACCTAAGGCCTAGCATGTAATGAGTACTATTATTATTCTCAAAGGAGCCCATGTCCCCCAGATTTTAATAACCACTGAAATAGAAGATTTTCCTTCTAGTTTTCCACTGCTATATAACAAAATGCTGTAACATCTGGTGGATTAAACAACAGTTTCTTGTCACTTGCTATTTTGTGGGTTGACTTGGACTCAGCTGAGCAGTTCCCACTTGGGGTCTCTCAAACAGTTGCCATCAGACATTGGCTGGAGTCATCAACAGGCTCGACTGGGTTGGCCATCAAGATGGCTCGCCCTCATGGCTGGTAGTGGATTCTGGAGGCTGGCTGAGAGCTCAGCTGTGGCATGCAGAGCGCCTACACATGGCTTCTCCTTGTGACTTGGGGGCTTCACACAGCATGGGAGCTGGGTCCTAAGGGCAAGAATCCCAAAAGTAAACTACCCAAGAGACCCAGTCATGGAAACCTCAAGGCTCCTTATGACCTAAGGGAGTGAATACTGGGAGATGTGAGTCCTGAGAGGCTTGGTTCACTGATGGAGGGGGAGGGACATTTTGGGGAAACTAGCTACCACAGTTAAAGGTCTCTTCTAGCTCTAATATTCCACAGTTACATTGTCATAAACTGTTCTCTTTTCTCATTTTATGCTTATAAGCAACCTTTTGAACTCCCATTTTAAAGATGAGGAGACACAGACAGGGTAAGTAACTTGGCCAGGGTCCCTTAACTCCAAGTCCAGTACTGTTTGCCCTAGTGGCTTGTAAACACGAACTGGCGTGCTGCCATCTATTGAAACCGCTGCCCACATTCCTAGCATGAGGCTGGGTACCCAGAAGAGGCTGAACTTGTGCTTGCTAATGAAGCAAAGGTCTTTTCTTTGAGAACTCACCGAAAGAAGGAGTTGCTCAAGTCTTTCCCTGGGGTGGTTCACAGGACTTGAGAACTGCAAACACATTTTCCTTTACTGACTATATGTAAGACAGGCAAAAATCTCTCCTTGAACAGCCGTCTTCGGGAAGAGAAATGTAAACCAAAGCACGCTGCAGCGACTGCCCAGCCTCTGTCCTTTGCCGCAGACCTGGATGGGCATCCATGCTGTGCTGGGATGTTGTGTATCTATGACTGTGTGGTCACAGAGGAGGATCTTGACAGCTGAGCAGGCCCAGAATTAATCTTTTCCACCACCAAAATATAGATCAGCTCCAACCCATCCTGTCTGGGCATGTAGCTGCCCACACTGAAACAGGCAGCGTCAATTAAACGCCCTTAAAATACCCTCCCCCAGAGGAACTAGTGAGAACAAAGTGACATGGTGGTTGAAGTTATGGCTGAAAAGTGTTTTCCTCTGACATACTTCCTCCCCCAGGGCATCGCGGGAGTTTGCCCAGCCTACCTGCCCAGGAGGGAGAGGAAATACCAGAGGCTCTGAGGGTCCCCTCTTAGTCTCTCCCTAACAACTGCTGTTCTGCCCAGCACTTCACAGTTTATAAATTCTCTCACATGCCTCTTCACAGAGATCTTGTGAGCTGGGTTTTACAGGAAAGGAAAAGCAGGTGGAAAGAAGGAAGGGAACTGGCTCAAGGAAATGTACAGGCAGACCTCCTTTTATTGTAATTTGCTTTATTGCGTTTCGCAGATATTGTGTTTTTTCACAAATTGAAGATTCGTGGCAACTGTGCATCAAGCAAGCCTGTCAGCGTCATTTTCCCAACGGCATTTGCTAACTTCATGTTTCTTTGTCTCATTTTGGTAATTGTCACAACATTTCAAACTTTTTCACTGTTATTATATTTGCTATAGTGATCTGTGATCAGTAGTCTTTATGTTATTTACTACTATGGCTCGCTGAAGGCTCAGATGATGGTTAAGGATTTTTAGCAATAAAGTATTCTTTAATTAAGGTATGTACATTGTTCTTTTAGACAATGCTATTGGACACTTAATAGACTACAGTATAGTGTAAGCATAACTTTCCTGTGCACTGGGAAACCAGACAATTCTTGTGACTGCCTTATTGTGATATTCGTTTTATTGCTGTGGTCTGGAATCCAACCCACAATATCTCCAGGGTCTGCCTGTAGTCAGTGAAGATCATAGTCAGAACCTGAATGATTGTCTTTGGACACCAAATGCCAGCCCCTTCTGCTCCCCTGCGGCCCCCACTGTCCCACAATTACAGTGGGAGCATTACCTGCCCCCCACGCCTCTTGGGGACCACAGTGAGCTACTCAGCCTTCCCCTCCCACCCGCCCTTGGTGTCTGCCGGTCTCCTCAGTGGAGCCACTTTGAGAACAGGACTGCCCCAGCCAGGTCACTGCAGCTCCTGGTTTTCAGTTCAGTATGTTACACAGCACAAGTTCCAACCATGAGACTTAATTTTTTTTCTTCCCAACCTTAAGTCTTTCAAAAACAGTCCCAGCTAAATATAATAAGGATGCCCTTTGGCACATCTTGCCAATCTTATGAATGAATCATAGAGCTCACTGAAGATGCCCAGGGACACAGTAGCTGCCATATAGTAAAAATAGCTGCCGTGCTGGAAGGTGGCACAGATGGTTCTTAATGAGCTCACCCTGCTCCTCCGGAGCCATGCAGTGGTGTGCACAAGTGAGCCTGGCAGGGGACAGGGTTACGCTGGGCTTCCTCTGGGCCTCCAGTCGGCTTATCAGCCCAGTGGAGTTCCCAGAGTCTTCCCACAAGCCCACAGTGCTGGCCGGGCAGAGCTGGCCCCGTTGCACACAGAGTCTGCCTCCTTTGACCACCCCTGAGGCACTGTCTTTGGTTGGGTTCCCCAGAAACAGAGCCTGAGACAGGGGTTTACTGGGGGACTACTCCCAGGTAAAACCTGTAAGGGAGTGAGGGAATCAGGATAGGGCAGAGAGGAGGCTGGGCAAACGTGTAGGTCAAACTGAAGTCTAGTCTCAGCCTAATCCCACGGGGAGCTCGAAGGCATGAGTTTTTCCACCTGGAGGTAAGGCCTTTGGCCCTTGGACACACAGACCAGTCACCGCTGGCTGGCAGCTGCTTCTGCGGGAGGGCGGAACCTCCCAGGCTTTTTCGGGTGAGGATGATTCCCTGGAGAAGGGAATCCATTAGTCACTGACACCCGCGGCAGCTGGGGGCTGGGTGCGCTGGCCAGGAAAAGAGGAGCTCAGTGGGACGCCAACTGTACCTACTCCAGGCACCATTTCTCACCTATTGGGAAAACCAGAATGATCAAGCATCGGAAGGTAAGTCACTTGCTCATAGCAAAACATTATTTTCTATTTGTCCCAAGGGTGGGAGGAAGCCAAATACAGCATCAATTCATTTATCTTTCATCTTGCATTACGTCTGATTTTCCACACGCAGGGCAATCCCTGTGGCTGAGGAAGAAGTAAAAGTATAAACACTACTGAGTCTTTCTTAAACATTCTAACCTCCTATACGACCAGGGAATGCCATAGTTTTCATCTCACTTCCTCAGTTCTTTCACTCTGAAATAAATTCCCTGCTGAGATGCATGTGGTGTGGGATACAGCAATGAGGGAGTAAAGCATTCAGTAAGTCTACTGATGATGTTGCTGGAAGAAACATGGTGACCATGGAAGGCAAATTCAAATCCAGAGTGGGCCCTTACTACCTGAGGACAACCCATTGCCCGGTTCAAGATGGAAGGGATTATAAACAACCTGCCACTGGGTACCTGAGGTAGGTACCATATCAGATGCCCAGCAATGGTCTTTGCTGCTGGCAAACTGGGGAAACAGGAGTGGCAGTACCAGATCATCTTGGTGAGGGGGAGTCCCTATTGTTTTTAATTTTGGAATGCAAGAGAAGCTCTAGGGACTCCCTCCTTCTTGCTATAATTGTCTTTAGTCCAAGGTCAAAGAGTCAGTGTGGGGATTCTTCCTCTTGCTGAACTGGGAAATGAGCCATTATGTGCTAGGATATAAGTGTGTAAGATATCAGGAGGCTGACTGAGGTGGACTAGTACCAGAGTGTAGTCCTGGGTCCCTCAGAGCAGATGTCCAATGCTCCTCAAATGGTCTGATGATTTCCCTGTCCCCAGAACATAGTTACCCTGGGAAATGGCCACAGGTCCGTTTGGGAGAGTGGTGATGTCATGGAGTAAGGGCAGCCTGGAGAAACTTTGATTTCCCCATGAAAGTAACTTCTTTAGGTGATACCATTACAGGGCTCAAGCAAGGTGGGAAGAGGCTTTTCAAACTGGGAAGGAAGGGACATTTTCTGGCAAGTGGATTAGTGGGACTTCGTACCTCTCTTACTAAGCCATTCAGTGCCACAGGAAGAAGCCAGTTTATCCCAGGTTAGGAATAAGAAGTTATGTACATACTTGTGATATTATCACATTATCCAGAAATTCTGGGTCTTCTAAATAACTCAGATCTGGGAACTGCTCTGGTGGCTCGAGGTAAGCTCCAGTTGGCCAAACTAGAGGTTTGGGGTTATAAGGTCAAGTGGCACCACGGTTAGCTGCCATCCTATTTTAGTCCTGAGGACCCCATGATCACTTGGCTACTCCAAAAAGCTCTGTGGTCAGACTATGCGAGTGCTACCCCAGCCTCTCTGCTGATTGCCGTGATCCCAAAGCACCTTCTGGGAGCTAGGCCACCTCTTGGCCTCAGCCACCTCTGTATCCCTTCACCCCCTGCTGATATCAGGGAACCCATTTTAATGCAGTCTCTCCCACTAGCACATCCAAACTACAGATAAGAGCTACAGTAGTGCCTTTCAAACATTCCCATTCGTTCCTTATTAATGTGATTCTCAATACTTTGGCAAAGAGAGTGTCTTCAGGGCCCTTTCAGGGGACATGTCTAGGGAATGACATGTCCCCTGACATATTATATGAACAGATCTCATATACTTAGTCCAACATTTATGGCTCCCTCCTCTACATCAGGGCTTTGTAACCTTGGGTCTACATTTTAATCATCTGAGGAGCTTTGACAAAATACTGGTGCCCAGGCCCCATCCACAGATATATATATATATATATATATATATATATATATATATATATATATATTTTTTTTTTTTTTTTTTTTGGCTGCTTTGGGTCTTCATTGCTGGGGGCAGGCTTTCTCTAGTTGCGGCGAGCGGGGGCTATTCTTGGTTGCGGTGCGCAGGCTTCTCATTGCGGTGGCTTCTCGTTGTGGAGCACAGGCTCTAGGCACACGGACTTCAGTAGTTGCAGCATGCGAGCTCATTAGTTGTGGCACGTGGGCTCAGTAGTTGTGGCTTGCGGGCTGTAGAGTGCAGGCTCAGTAGTTGTGGCACATGGGCTTAGTTGTTCCGTGGCATGTGGGAATCTTCCAGGACCAGGGCTCGAACCCACGTCCCCTGCATTGTCAGGCAGATTCTTAACCACTGCACTACCAGGGAAATCCCCATCCACAGATATGCTCATTTAATTGGTCTTCAGTGCAACCCTAGCATCAGTAGTTTGAAAAGCCCCTCAGATGATTCTAATGTGCAACCATGCTTGAAAGCTGCCATTCTACATTAGGCCGTGAAATTTCTGGAACTCTGTTTTATGTTGGCTGTCATTGAATTCAGGATTAAGTCCACCAATCAATTAGAGAGAGTAATTAGAATAGTAATCACCTGCTCAAGACAGTCCATTAAACATGGACTCTGGTCAGAGCACTCCAGTTGACAAATGCAGGTCTATCCATGTTATGTTCTTGCCTCCCTGGCCCAGCATCTTCAGAATCAATCCCTACACACGCCTCCATGCTTCTTTCTGGCACAAATTAGCAGGTTCTTGCACATCTTTAGATACAGATGCCTTTTCTTCCCAAGTTTGACTTTATATTTGGCCTCCTGTGACTGCTGGGTTCTGATCTCCTGATAGGTCTCAGGGCAATGAGTGGTGATGGCCGGGGGTGAGGGGAACTTGGAGGGATTTAGAGTTACCGGGCCAAGTAACTCCTGTGGGTGAGGCATTCCAGGCCCTCAAGCAGGCAGGGAAGTCAGGGGATACTGTTCTAACAAAAGCAGGATGGAGGGGCTTAGTGCTCCTCTTGGTGAGCTGTCCAGTGTACTGGGGGCAGCCAGTTTACCACCCGTCTGGCCCTGAATTCCTCATACTTTTCATACCATTTGATGGCAGCACCATTAGATCACCCTGAGCTTTGCCTTCAACGTGCTTTCCAAGGCAGCCACAGGAAAACACTGTTTTCAGGAGTCATGCCTTGGACTGCCTGGTCCCCTTCCTTATTGCCAGCTGGCTCTTCAGCGCCATCCCTTCCAAGTAAGTCAGATAACCAAGCCCACATTCCTTCCCAGGGTTTTGTAGCTGGGACCGACTTCTAGTCCCAATTTCTGGATAAGTCAGGTGTCTGATGGCGAGACTGACTCTAAGTAGGAAAGGCATTTATTAAAAACACATTGCCATAGCTCGTAGAAGTGTTGGGAGGGTGAAGAATCATGCTCACAGCTGAGCTCCCAGAATCACACTGCAGACCTGACTTGATGAGGACACTGCTGCCTCTGGCACTAGAGGAACACTCCCCCTACCTCCAGCCCACCCCTCTGAGGCTGATTTTTCCCCAGGAAGTGACTTTGTACCCGTTGCTGACCCTGAAAGCTAGATGCCTCTGCCACCACCCTGCAGCAGGTTCTGAATAGAGCCGCCTTTGTTGAGTTGCTCATTTCTGAAATTGTATCTCACACAGGTGAGAGTTGACATATAGGTCGTGTGCCTGTGTCCCAGCAGCAATGGAGGTTGGGGAACTGATTTTTCTGGGTTCTGCTCTCCATAAGCAGAATTTGTAAGGCTGGTATACGCGATTTATCCTAAGGAATTGGCTTATGTGATTGTGGGGGTGGGCCTGAAACCCTCAGGGCAGCCCGGAAGGCTGGAAGCTTCCAGGCAGGAGTTGATGCAACCATCTTGACGCAGGAGTTTTTGTTCCTCAGGGAAACTTCAGTTTTCCTCTTAACACTTTCAACTGATTAGATGAGGCTCTCCAACATTATCTACGATAATCTCCTTTACTTAATGTCAACTGAGCAACACCTAGATGGAGTGTTGGATTGAATCACTGGGCTCTATAGCCTAGTACCCATAAAAAGTTAACACATAAAAATACCCATCACAGATGGTTATTTCTCAGAGTTAGCAATGGTGTTCAGAAGGTCCTGGGAACCCAGAAGACGTGGCAGATGTTTACGATGCACCCCAAACTCACCACTAAAGAGGAGATGATGAGGATGATGGTGATGATGACGACGCCTACAACAATTTGTTGAGCTCCTACCATGCAGCAAATGCCTAGTCTATTACTATCTCATTTAATCCTCACAATAATTCCATAAAGTGGTTGTAATTATCTCCATGTTATCAATAAAGAATCTGAGGCTCAGAAAGGTTAGTTCATGGGCACAGTGCACGTGGAGGAGAGAGGAGCAAGAGATGCTCTGCTGGATTCCAAATCTCCGCCCACTCCACACTGCCTCTCCAATTGTCCTAAGAGGGCACTTCGGTAATTTAACTAATTCTCAACATTCGTGCTAAGGAGGGGACAAAGGAAGTCAGTAAAAGCAGTGATTCTCCAACTTTAAGGCACATAAGGATCACCTGGAGAGGTTGTTCAAGCACAGATTTTTTTTTTTTTTTTTTTTTTTGCAGTACGCCGGCCTCTCACTGTTGTGACCTCTCCCGTTGCTGAGCATAGGTTCCGGACGCGCAGGCTCAGCGGCCATGGCTCATGGGCCCAGCCGCTCCGCGGCATGTGGGATAGTCCCAGATCGGGGCACGAACCCGTGTCCCCTGCATCGGCAGGCGGACTCTCAACCACTGCGCCACCAGGGAAGCCCTAAAGCACAGATATTTTGGCCCTATCAGCTGTGATTCTGATCTCGTGGGTCAGAGGTGGAGCCTGAGAGTCTGCATTTTTTAACAAATTCCCAGATGATGCTGATGGTGCTGGTGTGGGACCAGACTTTAGGTAGCATGGGGTAAAGAAATCCACACGTATTACGAGCATCTCTCCCCAGTGAAACCTTTAAGAGCGACATCTGTAAATAGCAGACAGCTGACTAGAGTGGGCGCTGTTTTCTCTAGCCTGGGGCTGACAGTGCAATGATCAGAAGTCAACGAGGTGATCCTGCAGGAGAAGCAGCAGCAAAGGGCAGCTTGCTAATCTCTTTGTCAAAGAGGAGCCACTGTCAGAGAACTGGGTTTCAGTTTTGTGAGCTCTTCTGCAAGCCTGCAAAAACCCTGGTCCCGGGCTCTGAGGGAGCCCTGGTAGGAGGATTTGACACAGCATCATTTTCCCCACTGAGGAAACTCTAGGCAGAAGTTCAGCTCTTGGAAGAGAAGAGAGGATGGGCTTGGCATGGGTGGGGGCCATGGCCAGCTCACTCGTACCGGGTATCCAGCCATTGAAGTTCTACCCAGGCCCATGCTTGACTACGTGTGAGGAGACCCCACTGCTCTCTCCTGGCAGCTTACTGGAGTGGGGATTTAAGACACGGTCCTGAGCGGTACCAGGAGAGGAATGAGCATTCAGAAAATGGGAGAAGAGTTCCAGTTCAATCATTTAAGCTATAAAACATCTGAGTCTCAGTTTTGTCACTTGCAAAATGGGATCTACCTTACAGAGAAAGGTTTCAGTGCATGGTTGTAAAATTTTATATTGCTTTGACTCTTTCCCTGCCTCATTTCCTTTTTTATTTTATATCCTTTTTTATTTTATGTGACTGATACTACAACTGAGCACAAACTGTTCTCAGTTTAGAAGGAAGAACAGTCACTTCCAGATTCTTTAAGGATTTGGATAATCTGGACTTGATCAAATACCTGGGTGAACATGAGACAAGATAATGAGAAGGGTTTCTTAGCTTAGGCCTCTGGAAAGCAGAGCCAGAAGCAAAGACTAAAACATTGACATTAATTGTTTGTTTTGTTTTTTTCTCTTTTAATCAATATTTTTAAATTGAAGTATAGTTGATTTACATTGTTGTGTTAATTTCTGCTGCACAGCAAAGTGATTCAGTTATACATATATATACATTTTTTATATTATTTTCCTTTATGGTTTATCATAGGATATTGAATATAGTTCTCTGTGCTATACAGTAGGACCTTGTTTATCCATTCCTTATATAAAAGGTTACATCTGCTAACCCCAACCTCCTACTCCATCCCTCCCCCAATCCCCTCCCCGTTGGCAACCACCAGTCTGTTCTCTATGTCTGTGATTCTGTTTCATAGATAGGTTCATCTGTGTCATATTTCAGATTCCACATATAAGTGATGTCATATGGTATTTGTCTTTCTCTGTTTGACTGACTTCATTTAGTATGATAATCTCTAGTTGCATCCATTTTGCTGCAAATGGCATTATTTTGTTGGTTTTTTTATGGCTGAGCAGTATTCCATTGTATCTTCTTTATCCATTCATCTGTCGATGGACATTTAGGTTGTTTCCATGTCTTGGCTATTGTGAATAGTGCTGCTGTGAACATAGGGGTGCATGTATCTTTTTGAATTATAGTTTTGCCTGGATATATGCCCAGGAGTGAGATTGCTGGATCATATGGTAATGCTATTTTTAGTTTTCTGAGGAACCGCCATACTGTTTTCCACAGTGGCTGCACCAACTTAGATTTCCACCAACGGAGTAGGAGGGTTCCCTTTTCTCCACACCCTCTCCAGCATTTGTTATTTGTAGATTTTTAATGATGGCCATTTTGACTGGTGTGAGATGGTACCTCATTGTAGTTTTGGTTTTCATTTTTCTAATAATTAGCGATGTTGAGCATCTTTTCATGTGCCTATTGGCCATCTGTATTTCTTCTTTGGAGAAATGTCTATTTAGGTCTCATGTAAATCAATGAAGCTAGAACACACCCTCTCACCATACACAAAAATAAGCTCAAAATGGCTTAAAGACTTAAACATAAGACATGACACCATAAAACTCCTAGAAGAGAGCATAGGCAAAACATTTTCTGACATAAATCGTACCAATGTTTTCTTAGGTCAGTCTCCCAAGGCAATAGAAATAAAAATAAAAATAAACAAATGGGACCTAATCAAACTTACAAGCTTTTGCACAGCAAAGGAAACCATAAACAAAACAAAAGGACAACCTACAGAATGGGAAAAACTATTTACAAATGATGCGACTGACAAGGGCTTAATTTCCAAAATATACAAACAGCTCATACAACTCAACAACAAAAAAACAACCCAATCAAAAAATGGACATTAATTGTTTGAGAAGTGTCTAGCCCAGGGTGGTAAGAGTGGGGAAAAAGAGAAGGGGGCCAGGGATAAGGAAAGATGCAAAACAACATGGTGCAACGTGTTACCACCCTGGGTACCACTTCACGACAAGCTGAGAAGGAAGAAGCAGGTAACTTAGCAGGTATGTTTATCCAGCACATGGGACTCCTCCACAATAATTGCAAGGGAGAGCTAATCTTTTATGGTAGTCCATGGAAGAGAGAAAGGAGGGCACACTTGGTGCTGCCATTGATGAATGCCAAAGGGGGAAAGCCTTTGCCTCCCTCCATCTCTTGTTGTGTCTTGCAAGTATGGGCACCTTGAACTTTAGCTGGAAACTAATTGATGTTCTCTGGCCCCTCTCCTAGGGATGATGTTGGATTCTCTGATTCCATTCCAATCTCCCCACCCATGATATCTGTAGCCAATTTCCCCACTAAGTTATTCAAGAAGCAAGCAACTTCACCAAGGCAAGCATTGTCCTTGTTCCCCTCAGAGGTAAGTCCAGCCTCAATATGAGGAAAATGTCTGCCTGCCTTGAGCATGACTATCATACCCCTGGTATAATTGTGGCAAGATGAATTTGACTTTTTCTGTCCCTGCAAGTGTTGCCAAAGTGGCTATAAATGGCCTCCCTCTCAGCCACCTGCAGGGGTGGTACCAGCTCAGATTAAAAGTCTTCTTGATTCCAGTTCACTCTGACACAGTGGCTGATGCATAGGAGATGCACAGTGTGCATATCTGCCCCCTTCAACACTCCTCTTATTTATGATTATGTTGGCATTGATCCTATTAAATAGCTATTTTCCCCCATCACCTCTTTCTTTTACATTTTCTCCCTCCCCTCTTCTTTTATTTCTGACCTCATCTTTGTAGTTTAATCTCTTCTTTGTGGTTTTGTATATCCTTTGTAATTATGAAGTGGAAGGGCTCTTTGGTGATAATTTCTTGAGAAATTTGTACCAGAGAAGAACAAGAAATTTAAAGTCTTCTCTCATCTCAACAAAGAGCTGTGGTTCTGTTTACGTCAGTAGAGGTGCAATTCAGAAGTACTAAACAGCCCAGATTAAGGCTCCAAACAGCTTCTGTGTGGGTGGGCAAGGCAATTAAAAACTAGACATGTTCAAGTTTTTAGCGGATGTCTAGGTGATCAAAATGCTGTCAACACATCCAA
This sequence comes from Delphinus delphis, assembly GCF_949987515.2. NCBI lineage: Eukaryota > Metazoa > Chordata > Mammalia > Artiodactyla > Delphinidae > Delphinus > Delphinus delphis. The sequence goes on from NC_082692.2 coordinate 62,048,652, forward strand.
AGAGGAGTCTGCCAGCTTTTGTTGGAACAACACAATTCGCGTGTCCACAAAGGAAACTCTCATCTTTTCTTCAAGTTCAGTGTCAAACTGGAGAGGAGTATTAATGGGAGCTTGGGATGGGGGGAATGGGGATGGAGCAGAGACAGCAGGTGGCTTTGTGTTTAAAGGACAGCCAAGGAGATACCCATTAAAATCGGGATTATGCTACAGAACTTTAAAACACCAATCTCTAAAGTTCTAGATGAAAAAAGAGATGAGTTGCTTTAGGATGTCTCTAAAGGTCGCTTTCAAAAAGTTTGAAGGGCCCTTCAGCACACGCTGGGTTTGCAGCTTGGAATGGCTCATTGTCATTGCCCTTAAGTTTTTGTTGATTCTCTTTAGTGTAACAGAAATGTTGCCATGAGCTTCATGTATACCATCTCGCTCTTCACAATAATAGGCATTAAAATCTCCACTTTGCAGATGACAAGACTGGGTCTCACACAAGTTAAGAAGCAGAGCAAAAGTTACCCAGTTTCCAATAGTGAATAGTTGTTCTATTCACTATTGAAAGTGGGGTAATGAAATTTCCAAGTATGATTGTTGAATGGTCTATTTCTCCCTTCAATTCAGTTAGTTTTTGCTTCAATTATTTTAGGGTTCTCTTGTTAGGTGCATATATAACTATAATTGTTATATCTTCCTGATGGAATGACCCTTTTATCCTTATAAAAAGTTCATATTTAACTCTAGTAACATTTCTGTTTTAAAGTCTATTTTGTCTGACATTTGCATAGCCACTCCAGCTCTCTTATGGTTGCTGTTTGCATGGTATATCTCTTTCCATTCTTTTACTTTCAATTTACTTATATCTTTGAGTACATAACTCAAAGCCCATTGAGTACTAACTCCAAAGCTTATTGCTCTCTACTCTCTGAGAAGACACTTCAGATTCAAAGTAGTTCTATTTTAGTCTACTACCACTACATTTTGTAAGTGACTCAAGTTTCATTCTGCTTTGTTCTCTCATTAGAATACATCCATTATGGTATAGATTAAAATTCTCTTTTATAGAAAGGCTTTCTGAAGAAGGTTTTTAAAATAAAAAAAAGTCACTTGAAAGCCAACAAAAACGTTATTTATTAAACTTATATATCTCAAAGGAGCTTTAATCAATGAAAACTAGGAGTTGGATTAGAAAACATCAAAAGGATGGAAGAAAGACACTGTAATTTCTGTCTGATGTACTCTGGTAATTTTTCATTTTCTCCATACCTAGTTGTTTGACCATCTGGAGATGTATAACTAATAGAAGACACTCCTACTTGCACGACCAACTGGGACCCATCATTAAACTGAACCCACACAGCTCCACTAGTTAACTGTGTAGCCCAACCAACATTTTTCACAAAAACAGACTTGAAAAGTTGTGCTGATTTAGGGAGACAATCTTTTAGACTACTAGGAGAGCTGTTAGTTCCAGAAGCTGCACCTGCAAGGCCAAGTCCTTCATTTGTAACCTTAGAAGGATTAAGTATTGGTGCCTGTTTTGGAGAAGCAGCACTATTTATGATCATTCTATTCAGAGGTGGTGTCTCTCTCATTGGGTAGTTTGGATCCACAGAAGGAGGAGGTGTTAAGGCCTTAGGTGAACTAGTACTACTAGGTTTTCTTCCTAAGATTATTGGGAAAAAGGGAGCACTTCCACTTTTCTTTTCCTGTTCTGAAATTATGGATTTAAGAGATAATAAAGGGTGTTGAGTAAGCCAATACTTCTGTGGAAAGCAGAACAGTGTCTGGCACATAGAAGGTGGTCAATACGTTTTAACTAGAGTTAGCAGAGCTTAGATGTTAAGGGCCTTAACACCACAGATCCTCAGTTTCCTAACCTGTAAACTGGGGATGACAATACCAATCTCCAGAGGGATATTGTGAGAACCAGTGCAATACCATGAACAATGCAATTAACGGAGGGCCTAGCTGTTACTGTTTATTATCATCAGGCTCTTTGAGTCAATAGAGGAAAAGAATGAGATGTTCAAATGAGAGGCAAAGCTGACCTGCAGAGTCAGCAGAGTTTGGATGCCCATGTGGCGTCACAGAGGCCTCTAGTAAATGCAATTACCCTTTGGAGCCATGAAGACCAGGACAGTGCTGGTAGCAGCCAGTGTTAATTGACGATCAATGACCAGGCACTTCTCTAAGTGCTTCTGTAACGTATATGACCTATTATAATATGCCTATTTTATGATGAGTAAACTGAAACAAGCCTAACTGTGTGATGTGTAAGCTGAAATATAGTGATGGGAAGAAGGCTACTAATGTGACACACTAATAGTGGTGGAGCCAGGATTTGAACCCAGGCAGAATGGCTGCAGAGGTTAGGCCCTTAACAACTAAGCTCTGCTAACTCTAGTTAAAACGTATTGAGCACCTTCTATGTGCCAGACACTGTTCTGTTTTCCATAGAATTATTGGCTTACTCATTATACTTATACTCATTATACTCATTATAATGAGTATACCTCTTTCTAAAATATCTTCCTACACTGCAAAGACTGGAAAGCTAGGCATTTTCCAGACCTCCTAAAAGCTTGCCTCCAGTTGTTCTCCTATGAGACTTTGATTTACAACTGAGTTACTTGAGCAGAGAAGCAGGGTCCAAGGCTCAATTTTCCTGGCACAGGTTGGTCTAGAGGTGGCATGGTTCTTAAGTCAGCAACTGTAGAGTTCGCTTCCTGATCCTGCAGTTTCCTAATTAAGCAGAGGAACAGTTCTTTTTTTTTTTTTTTTTTTTTTTTTTTTTGCGGTACGCGGGCCTCTCACTGTTGTGGCCTCTCCCGTTGCGGAGCACAGGCTCCGGACGCGCAGGCTCAGCAGCCATGGCTCACGGGACCAGCTGCTCCGCAGCATGTGGGATCTTCCCGGACCGGGGCACGAACCCGTGTCCCCTGCATCGGCAGGCGGACTCTCAACCACTGTGCCACCAGAGAAACCCAGGAACAGTTCTTTTGGTGGCCCAGTTTGGCACTGTGGTTTTGGCAGTTGTTCCTGGAAGCTCAGTCCAGAGCCAATTTCCTCAGCCCCTATAATGATTCTGTAAGTTTTCTATTCTCCCTTATAAATTTCTTAGCTAGAACAGATACTGTTGCCTGCAACCAAGGGTCCTCATTAACACCCTTGGATTCCCTCACCCTGGGGTTAGTCGATTTCTTCAAGAGCAAATTGAAACTCCAGGAAGTTAAAAGATTTGTCAAAGTCATACAGTAAGCTAGGAACTAAGATTTAGTTCTGTCAGACTCCAAAGCCTGGGATTCAACCACTGTATTTCACTGTTTTGGTTTTCTTGTTTGTTTGTTTTTTCCATTTTTCTGCTAGGCTCGAATATAATCACAACCCGTCATTTTTGAGATATCCTTATTATCAGAGGCAGCTATGTTCCTTTCTTCCTCTCTCAGTCTTCTTGGAATGTGGTTCTGAATATCTGGCAGTTCCAGCAGCATTACCTTTTAATGACTTATCCCCATTGTCATGTGTTGAGCTGGGCCTCATGCTGGGCATTCCACATCATCCTGCAACAATCCCAGAGATGGATAACATAATCCTCATCTTAAAAAGCAGAGAAGAGATCCTGAGGGCTGTTGATTGAAGATCATAGCTGGTTAATTAAGGTCATGCTAGCTGTTGGAACAAACCTAACAATATACAGCGGCTCAAACATGATAGGAATTTATTTTTCATTCACCCAAAGCCTAAAACTACTGTTCCTGATTGGCAGTGGCTCCCCTCCAAGTGGTGATTTAGGGACCCAGGCCATCTCTGTCCTATGGTTTTGTCACTTTCGACAGGTGGCTTCCTCTAAGTCAAGGCAGTAGATGGAGAAAGGGCATGGGTGACCCCATGTGGGAGGGTTTTATGGACCAGGCCTGAAAGTGATGCTTGTCACTTCTGCTCACTTTCTATTAGCAAAGACTCAACCAAAAGGCCACATGATCTCAGGGGAGGCTGGGAAAAGTCTATGTAAGGAACACTTGGAAATGTAGCCTGGCCACATGCCCAGGGAGAAGAGGAAATGGGACTGGTGATCGTTAACCAGTGCCACACAGCAGCCTCAGCGGGGCCAGTGCCAGCCCTACTCTCCTCCCTGCTGCCCAATCGTCTTTGTCAGCAGTGGTGGTGCAGAGGGAAGGAGATTGGACTGGAGACAGGAGTCCTAGTGCTCACTCTGTCGCTGGCTACATGACTCTGGGTAAGTCATGTTACTGTTCTCGACCTCACTGTCCAACTCAGTAAAATGAAGGGGTTGGGCTAGCTATGTCTACCGCCCTAGCCAGCGCTAACATTGACTTTGACTATGCTAATTGCTTTAATTATGCTTTTGTCTAGAAAAGATGTTCTTAAACCATCTTTTTAAAACATTTATTCTTTCTTCAAAAGGCAGATCACCTGGAAGCCCAATATAGGACAGATAAAAGGAGAGCTGCTCCTGCTGGAGGCAGGAGAGGGGCTGGGAGCCATGTGTCCTTGGCTGCCTGCTCCCTCTTTCCTGCAGTGGCCCCTGGAGGGTCTCTGTGGACCTTAAGTCTCCAAGAAGCATAGTCTGGAAACCAGTTGTTGAAACCATAGTGGTCGCTCCACATGTGCATGCTAGGTCTCTGAATAGCACAGGTAACCCCTAGATTCATTCTTTCACTGCTCCATCCAATCTTACTGAGTTCCTATTTTGAGAGGCAGGAGAGTACAGTGGTTAGTCATGTGGTATCCGAACCTGGGTTTCAATTTTGAATCTGCCACTTAATAGCCAAAGGATTAGATTTTGAACAAGTTCCTTAACTTCTCTCCACCTCAGTTTCCTCAGCTACGAGACATGGAAAATATGCATCTCATATGCTTGCTCAACCCTCTTCCTTGTACTGTCTTTCTCCTTAGCACTTATCACCTTGTACTATGTCAAGTAATTTACTTATTTATCTTGTTTCTTGTCTGTCTTCTCCACTAGAATATCCACTCCTTGAGGTGGTGACTTTTGTCTATTTTGTTCTCGGATGTATCCCCAGCACCTATGACCAAGCCTAGCTCAATAACCATTGCTCAATAAATATTGTTAAATGTTGTTAATTTCCTTAAAGCACTCAGAATGGGGACAGGTACATTATAAGCATTTAGTAAATGTTGACTGTTAGTATTTTTATTGAGTACTATTGATGAGGATACAGTGTTGAAAAGAATCAGATAGCGCTCCAGCCTTCATGAACTTTACAGTTCAGAGGGGAGACATATAAATAAAGAAGCAAAAATAAATATCTATTATATGTTACACATATTTAAATTTTGACAATTGTTAGGAAAGTTTAGGGAGCCATGAAAGGATGTAACAGAAAAATATCATTTGGTTTTGGTTTTTTGGAGGTGGACAGGGGTCCAAGCTGGCTTCTTTGCGATAAACCATTTAAGCTGAGACCTGACAGGTGAACATGAGTGGGCCAGGCACAGGGACAGTGTTCCAGGCACGGGGACAGGTATGTGAGGCCTCAAGGCAGGATGGAACTTGGAATTTCTGGGATCTGAAGGAAGACCAGTGGGGCTGGTGCCCAGTTAGTGAGGGGAACAGGAATAGGAAAGTCCGCTGGAGAGGCAGGGATTGGAGGGGACAGGATATACAGAACCTCAGCATCCCCAGCAGGGTGGAGTCTTGGCTCGACAAGCAATGGGTCCCACAGGCAAGTGATGTATTTAAAGAACAGAGGAGGGACATGGTCACGTTCACAAGATCCCTCTGGTTGCTGAGTGGGGAGGGAGCTGCAGGGGGAGGAGGGAAGCGGGACACAGAGGCTACACTTCACCCCTGCACCACATTCCACAGGTCAGCGTTCTTTTTCTGCCATTTGTTTTCCCACAAGTTTTGAATTACTTAGGCAAACTCTTTCCTCTGTTTACTGATCAAGTTCTAGTGCTTGATCTTGAAACTGCAGGTCCTTCTAACTGCTGGGGAAAGAATTCTCATGGCACTAAGAAAGAAAGATATTGCCTCCTTTCCTGCAGCTTAGGCAAACCTCCTTTGCCTTAGCAAAGCAGATACTGTTCTACATCTTAAAACTGTCTTTGCATATGCTGTTTCTGACAAGGTCTTCTCCAAGATGCCTGGATTTTGGAGATGGTTGCTCTGCCCTATAACTACCTTTTTTTTTTTAACATCTTTATTGGAGTATAATTGCTTTAGAATGCTGTATTAGTTTCTGCTTTATAACAAAGTGAATCAGTTATACATATACATATGTTCCCATATCTCTTCCCTCTTGTGTCTCCCTCCCTCTCACCCTCCCTATCCCACCCCTGTAGGTGGCCACAAAGCACCGAGCTGATCTCCCTGTGCCATGCAGCTGCTTCCCACTAGCTATCTATTTTACGTTTGGTAGTGTATATATGTCCATGCCTTTTAACCTCTAAGATGTCTCTTGTCTTAATTGAGAACCCTGGTAATAATATTTAAAATGGCATCTTTATTCTCTAAAAGTGATAAGTACTTGCGAGGTTTCTTTCTCGAGCCTGGAGGAGAACATGAACCCTCCCTTCTTCTCTCTTTATAAAAAAAATACCATTTTGTATTTCTTTTTTAAACAGAGTTTGCTAGCTTTGGCTCACTGAAATTAACCCTGGAGACTCGTAGGGAGCTTTTGCAAAGTCAGGTGACAGATGCTGCAGGTTTGGATTGGGGGGGAGGGCGGTGGGGATGAGAGAGCTGGGAATTGGACAGAATTGAGAAAGATTCTGGAGGGAGAATTGACAGGACTTGGGAAAAGACTGAACTGAGTGTGGGAGGAACTTTGACAGATGACTCCCAGGTTCCTTGCATGAACCACCAGGAGGATTGTCCGTGAAAAGAAATGAGAGGGTAGAATGTCCCTCGGAACTCCGTTTACTCCACAATTAATGATGTCAGGAGGTCCTTTGTGCAAAATTTCCCTCCTCAGAGGACCCAGAGTGAAAACTTAAAGGTCACTGACTGTGTCTGAACAGTATTAGAGGAAATGGGGGTGGGGTGGGTCACGGGGGTTCTTGGTGACTCAGCAGGTGGATTTTCCTCCATAGACATCTCTGATGATGTACTGGGACGTGAATGGGAGCAGAGCTCCACCCTGAGCCCCCAAAGAGGTGGCATTTCTGCTTGAACTCCTCTCAGCTCTGCCCTCTGGGCACTGAGAGCTTAGGGGGTTGGGGGAAGACATCTCACGAGTCGGGGAAAGTCTGACCCTGGATTGTTCTGTGGGAAGTAAGGACAGGGCTGAATGGCTGAGGAGATGTGCTGGGAATTGAATTCCCTGTGAGTGATTAAATGTACAAATGCAGGCAGCTGGACCACATGTAAAAATAGAACTCTGACCCACAATCTGCTGCCACCAGCTCAGGAAGCCAACCCACAAGGCTCGTAACATTCTGCCCAAAATGACTGGGACATTACAATCAATAACTGCCAGCTTCCCTAATGTGTGTCTTCCTTCCAACTTAGGACCAATCACAGAAGGCCAAATATGCTCCCCTAACCAATCACATAGGATGCCCGGCTTCTAGTTAGCCCACCTCCAGCTCCCTCTGCCCACAGCCTCCAATCAGGACACACCTGAAACCTTCCCTTTCTCCACTACACAGCTTTCCCACTCCCCCGCCTGCCTTTGAGTCTCTGCCAAAGGCAAGTGCTGACTCCCTTGCTATATAGCAAGCTCTGAATAAGTAACCTTTGTTCTCATTTGGGTAGTCTTCACTTATTTCCGCACCTGGCACCTTCCAGGACTTCATCGAAGCTACCTTGCTGGGGACTTGGGGAGGGGGAAAGCAGACACGGACCTTGAGATCTCTGTATTTCTCAGTGTTGGGGCAGAAGGCTGATTCTTCATCAGAGGTGATGCCGGCAACATCTGGCAATTAATCTGACACCTTACCAATGTAGCTGGGGAGTATGACTGAGTAGGAGGAGGGCCGTCTGCTGGGGCAGACCCTCTGAGAAACAGCAGTTTAAAGGGGTGTGTGTGTGCGTGTGCACATGTTTTTCTGAAATCGTTTAGCTCCTTTACAGGAAGAAAGCCCACAATGGCCACCAGCATAGCATTAGAGTTTAGAGCTGTACAAGTGGCCCACATGATGTGTTCTCCTTCCCAAAGAATATGTACAGAGTATGTGCACCTCTGACTGCAACTGAGTCTGAATCCTGGCTTTATCACTCTCCAGCTGTGTGATCTTGGACAAGTTACTTCCCCCCTCCCCCTCCCCAGGGTCTCAAAGTCCTCCTGTGTTTATTTCATGGGCATTTCCATGCTGCCATGCTGGTTTAAGTGTGGTCTACATACCACCTGCATTTGAATCCCCTGGGGTATTTGTTAAGCATACAGGTTTCTGGGCCCACCGCAGACCTAATGAATCAGAATCTCTGGCAGTGGTCTGGATATCTATCAGACTAGCCAACTCTCCAAGTGATTTTTCCACTCATTAAAGTGTAGAAACCTCAGGGTTACTGCATCTTAGGTACTTGCGAGGTTACAATAATGATCAAGAGCTGATGCTCCTCCAAGGCAAAGCACATTGCAATAAACCCAGAAATGGAGGAACCAACAGCTGTGGGAAAAGGGATGGATTCCAATCTGGGAAATTTGAGAAGGCTGCATGAAGGAAGTGGTTTCCAGTCTAAGCCTTGAGGGAGAAGTAGAATTTCATCCTGCGGACATGGAGCCCCATCTGAGGTGCTGGTGGTAGGGAAGAGGAAAACCTTCTCCCTCCAGAGGAGAGAGGCATAGACTCAACGCTGCCTGGAGGTCACTTATTACAGTGGCACAGGCGCATTCTAAAGCCCCGTTAGATGCCACCTGCCTATGGGCTAGATAGTACTGTCCCTGTTTTATGCATGGGGGACCAGAGGGCCAGCGAAGACCTGGGACTTACCCAAGGATGTGCAGCTAGGAAGGAGGACGCCAGAGATTTGCCTATGGAGTTAGAGAATCTGCAGGAAGGAGGGGGTTTCTGTGGAGCATTTGAGGAGCAGGGAGCCCCCGCTGATCGTTTTTTTGGGAAAAAGGTTGTGGTGCTGATTTGTCACTATGGGAAACCTGGCCTCAAGGCAGGGGTAGGCTGGTGTATGTTTAACTGGTCACCAGCTCTGGGGAGAGCAGGGGCCCTGAGTTGTAGCGTTTGCTGGTTGCTGTGGTGTAATCACTCCCACCATGGCCCATTTCAAGCTGTTGACATGGTGCCACTGAATAAAGTCGGGAAGAGATGCACCCAATGGGCTCTCGAGCCAGAAGAGTGGCTCCAGCACCCTGTGTCTAGGGCATGAATGAAGGGGAAATGTGAGCCAGACTCACCCATCGAGAATGAAGTAATGCCGTGGGCTGGTTTGTGGACTGACTGTGGCCTTCGGCTGGTTTAGAATGCCCCTTAGTCTGTTTGGTGGGCTGTGCCATCTTTATTGCTTCTTGGGCACATGCCTTTGCTGAAACATTTGCAGTTGAGGAACCCTGGCTGTGAGGGAGGCGGGGAGCTGAACGCTGCTCTTCTCTCTCAGAAGGGAGTGCATCCAAGATCTTTACAATGTTGCCTTTGAAAAACAACCGGTCTTAACATGGTCGAAGGGGCTCTGTGGGCGCATGGAAGAGCCAGAGGAGAAAGAATGAGGGTGTCCTGGCCTTTGGGACACTGGGAGGAGAGGTCCTAGGAAGACAGTGAGAAATGAAGGGGACCTCCCAACCGAGCTGGGCTTCGTGGGGCAGAGACAAAGCGGAGGGAAGGAGGGAAATTTACTTTCAACAGACCTATGCAGAACCATGGCAACCAGATAATTAAGAAGTTATTATAATTTCAGCATACATATAAATATTGTGCTTTATGATTTTTATTTGGAGTTAGGTATACGGAGGAGGCATGACAGATAATAGATGTCTTTTCTTGCCCAGGGCACTAAATGGATTCATCCAGCCCCACCCCACTGCCTCCTGACCCATATCTGCCTCCTCCAGCCCCTCACCCCACTCAAACATAGCCCATGTTGGTAGTGGGAGAGGGAAGGGGTGCCGTTTCTCCCCCTTGGAGAGGAAACCAAGCTGTCCCTCTCTGAGGGCATCCTCAGTGACAAAGGGGGCCAAGCTGAGGCGGAACACACTTGACGAGGGCCATACCCACCATCTACGCAGAGAGCACCCCACCAGCAAAACCAGAGGGAGCCAGAGAGAGGCCTGAGACCTCACCCAATGATGGAAGACCATCCTTGATCCTTGCTTCTCTTAGGTCCCCAAGACCTAAGGACCCAGGAGAAGGCATTTGGTATTGTAATTATTATTCTCTGGTGGTATCTTAGGAACCTCAGGGCTGGAACAATGCCTGCTATGTGGCATCCACTCAGGCATCTACTAAGATTGTGGGTAGGTCTTGTAACCCACTCTGTGGAGGACAGATTGGACAAAAGAGGCATGAAAAGAGGCTAGGAGAATGTGGCAATAAGTAATAAAGAGCAGGGTGGAATGATGAGGATGGGGGCACTCCACCTCTGCACGCTTCCTCCCAGAAACCCATAATCCCATCCAAGCACGAGAAAAAACATCAGACAAGCCCAAACTGTGATTGAAGAACTATCACACATCAGGGGAACCTAAGGAGAAATGACAGCTGCATGTAATGTGCATCCTGGAGGGGATCCTGGGACAGAAAAAGGACTTTAAGGAAAAACGAATGAAATCTGGACAAAGTGTGAAGTTTAGTTCACAGTAGTGTACAAATGTTGGTTTTTTCGTTTGGCAAATGTACCATGGTAACCTAAGATATTAACATCGGGGACACTGGGTGAGGAGTATTTAGGAACTCTTGATGCTATCTTGGAACTTCTTCATAAATCTAAAACTGTTCTTTAATTAGATTATTTAAAAGGGGGTGAGGAGAGGAGGCATGGCTTCCTAGTGGGGCATTTGGGGACAGCGTTGTGGACAAGGTGTCGTCTGAGCTGTTGAAGAGCATGCAGGGATTGGGTGGGACAGGGTTTACAGGGGTGGAGCAGCCTGAGCACAGACCCAGGAAACCAAGGGGGCTCGGTGGTCAACGGGCACTGCCTGTCCTCCAAGCAGAGGTGGACAAACAGCACAATGATGTCAGCTAGTATTATTTGCTTTTGACTTAAGGATTCTCTAAATCAGGAGGTAATTAGACCACCCCAGGCTGAACGAGGGCACGTGTATTTTTGTCGGCGAGGAGTGTGGTCCATGGGGGACTCTAGTGACCAGGAGCTCTGCTACAGTCTCAGATGGGCCCGGGGCAGGGTCGGAGAGGGGCGTTGCAGTGGCTCCCTCTTCCCACTCCGACGAAAGACTAGTATGTTGAGTGTATACCAAAACCTGCATATGGATGTTTATAGCAGTTTTAATCATAATTGCTAAAACTTAGAAGCAACCAAGATGTCCTTCAGTAGGTGCATGGATAAATAAACTTTGGTACATCCAGACAATGGATGTATTGTATTATTCAGCGCTAAAAACAAATGAGCTATCAAGCTATGAAAAGACACGGAGAAACCTTAAGTGCATGTTACTAAGTGAGAGAAGCCAATCTGAAAAGGCCACATGCTGTAGGGTTCCAACTATATCACATTTTGGAAAAGGCAAAATTAAGGCGACAATAAAAAGCTCAGTGGTTCCCAGGAGTTGGAAGGAGGGCAGAGGCTACTGGGATGAATAGGTGGAGCACAGAGAATTTTTAGAACAGTGAAACTACTCTGTGTGATACTATAATGGTGGATATATGTCATTATACTTTTGTCCAAACCCACAGAAGGCACAACACCAAGAGCAAGCCCTAAGGTAAACTGTGGACTTTGGGTGACTATGATAGGTCATCAGTTGTAACAAATGTACCACTCTGGTGGAGGATGTTGATAATGGGGGAGGCTACGTATAAGTGCGGGCAGAGAGCTTATGGGAAATCTCTGTACCTTCTCCCTTAATTTTGCTGTGAACCTAAAACTCCTCTAAAAAAAATAGGCTTAAGAAAAGGAAACAGAGCCACAAAACAAAACACAATGAAACAAGTCTGTTGGGAGTGGAATCGGGGTCCAGAGGAGCCACCCAGCTCCCTTTGAAGGCCCCCAGCCCTGGTCTGCCTGGGAGGCTTTGCCTGAACTGAAGTCATTCCAAGGCCCAGGGGAGTGCGGATCATCAGGTCCCGGGAGCAGAGCACACATTACTTTAGACTTTTAGAGGAGCAGTTTGTGGGGGAGGAATCATTTGAGCTGGAGTTTCATTGACTTCACCAGGTAGCCTAAGTCCCACCCTGGCCTCTCCATTTTTTCCCAAGTCCTCCCTACATGGGAACATTTTGTTAAAGACACTTCCACACAGGCACCGCTCCTTGTTCATAGTGTTTCTGCCACTCAGCTTGTCCCTGGGCCCCCTCCTGCCCTGGACACTGAGGTCAGAGTTCATGTGATGTGAGCATCACAGGGGAGGGCGTGATGGAGTTGACATACTACCGGGCCCCTAGGTGGGCAGTTCTCCTTCCACAAAATCAGAAAGATAAGATCTCGAAGGCCCCTCCCTGCCTTGGAAACCCTGTTCTACCCTTATGACAGCTGCTCTGGAAAAGGGAAAGGGACAGAGTGGGAATTTTTCGTTCTGTTCATTCCATCCTGATTCCCAAATAATTGGCTTGGAAGTACAGATGAGCTCCGGCCTCCAGGGCATCTGCCTTTGGAAAGGAACCAGGTAGCTGCTAAGGAGCTGATGCTGCTTCAAAGAGTGGACGACTGTTTGTCCTCCAAAGCCTTGTCTGGATTGTCCCCGGTGCAGATGGCAGCTTCTGGTGTGGGACCCTAATTTGAAGAAGATCCTGTGACCTCTGGACCAATTAAATCATGTCTCAGGAGCTGGGAACAGCTGTGTGAGGAAAGTGTTTGTGATGGCTTTTGGGTAACAGGTGAATTTTTTTCTCCCACCAGAAGTCGTTTGAGCGAGGTATTGACTGTGGGTGTTGTGTAGTTCAGGAAAATTGGTCTCAGGAGAAGCAAGAAAAGTGACATTAGCAACCTGCCTTTTTCAACAGAGGCTCTAATGAGGCAGAACTGGTTTTGGGGGAATAATTGCTTCCAATTATCAGGAAAGTTGCCTGGACCAGAAATAGGAGAAGGTACCAGAGACATGCTACTTTGAGAGGGGCAGAGAGTTGGGGGGATTAGGTTTTGAACCTCTACCCCCAATCAGGCCACTGGAACTACATTCAAAAGTGTCCCTCGAGACTATTTTGTGGTGATAGAACTCTTCTGTATCTTGATTGTGGTTGATGGTTACAGGATCATATGCCTCTGTGAAACCTGCCATAAAACTGTAAAGTTCAAAGAGTCAATTCTACTCTATGTAGATTTTCCCTAAATTTAAACATACACAGTACACACATACACAGGGTCACTTAGGCTGGCTCTCCTCACCCAGACCCAGGTAGGCCTCTGTTGGTCAGATATTAACTCCAAGTCCTGCCTACAACTCCTGGGATCCTTGTATAATTTTTTAAAGGAGGGGAGAAGGAGGAGAAACGCCAATGCAGGATTATAAAAACTGGGAGGTCTCTGAAGCAGGGGCTTGCCACCTTGGCTGTCCCCAGCACCCCCTGGGAGCTCTGACAGCTCCAGGCCACACCTGACAAATGAAGTCAGAATCTCTGGAAATGGGACCCATCCTCAGGATTTAAAAGTCCCCCCACCCCAACCCCCACCCCATGATAGTTTTGTGTGAACGGTTTGGGACACTAATGGCTCTAAAATCATGAGGAGTGGCTCGTATATTCCATCCTTCACTTACATCTTTGGAGTCAGTGTCCGAGGCCTACATCTGAGGCTCTGTGCTCTCCTGCCCCGCCCACCCCCCGCCCGCCCTACAGGTTGCTGGATGCCCTTGGATTTCCATCTTGCTGCTATGATGGGACGTCAGTAGACTCCTTCCTCTCCCACTCAAGGATGAATTTGGAACTTTGGCCCTGGGTTCCCACTGCCTCCGGCCCCTGCCCTCCTCCCTCTCTCCCTGGGAATGTACATACATATCGTGTCCCCAGAGGAAGAACTTAGAACTGAACTCTGGTTCCAGCTCCCCATCTTGGGTGAGATTCCTGGAGGGTCCCAGGATAGGGCAAATCACTCATCCTCTTTGAGCCTCAGGTTTCTCACCAGTAAGATGGGGAAGATGGCTGAGATGATATGAGCACTCACTTTGGAAACCCAAGCATTCAAGCCCTAGTTAACATTTTCACCAATGGTTCCCTGGAGGACAGGACTTTATATCCTACATTTCTTGGTTTCCAACAGGAGTCTCTGCAGTGTTCTCCCAGGGATGCCCGATCATCGTTTGCCAAATTAATTACTGTTAAACCTTGTTTTTCATGGGGAAAAGGACCAAGCTATTTTCAGGCTGGTGGGTTAAGTCAGAACTCCGTGCAGGCTTCCAAAACAGCTGCTGGTTCCTGCTGGGAGGTTTCTGAAGTGGCCCAGATTTCTAAGTGCCCCTGTCCTGAGGGAAAGGCTGTCACCATGCCTGCCCGCCCACTGTGAGGGAAGAGGATGAGCACTGCCCTCCTATGCGTTCTGTTCTTTCCTGTACGGCATGGACAGGGAATGAGGCTCTCCCCTCTGGAGGGGAAAGTTGAGGGACACAGTGGGAAGTGGTGTTGTATTTTGAAGCTTTTCCAGAATTGATTGTTTCGAGGACACTTTTTTAAAGGGTCCCTTCTTGAATGTTGGCAAAGTGGCCAGACTGCCAGAAAAAGATATGGCATGGACAGTGTCCCTCTGCCCTCATTAGATTTCCCCACCCACTTCAGAGTCCAGGGAGGCTGCACATCCCACCCCAGGGTCCAGGGTTCCCACTCAGGGTGTCAAGTCTGGACTGTGTTCTACGCTTGGCAGAGCAGGGTGGTAGGGGTGGGGGGGTGGGCGCTTGAAACAACAGAAATTGATTCTCTCTCAGTTCTGGAGGCTGAAAGTCCAAAATCAAGGTGACCCATCCTCCCTCTGACAGCTCCAGGGAAAAATACTTCCTTGATTCTTCCTAGCTTCTGGTGGCTACTGACAATCCTTGATGCTCTTTGGTTTGTAGCTGCATCACTGCAATCTCTGCCCCATCGCCACATGACCTTCTTCCTGGTGTGTCTTCAAATGACCCTCTTAGAAGGGTCATTGGATTTAGTTAGTCATTGGATTTAGGGCCCTCTCTAATCCAGTATGACTTCATCTTAACCAATTATAACCTAGACCCTATTTCCAAGGAAGGTTTGAGTAGAGCTGAATTTTAGGCGGACACTGTTTAACCCAGTACAGTATCCCTGGGGCCTACATAACCTTATATATCCTCTGTGTGAGGGGTTTTGTTTTGGCAAATCTGAGCAGGGTGAGCTCAGCACCACAGTAGTGAAGACAGGCACTGTGGTGTGAAAGAAGGGCCAGGGCTTGGATCTGAAGACTTGGGTCAACTTCCTGTGGACCTGAGCAAGTCACTACCCTCAGAGCATGAAGCTACCTGCAGACCCACAGCTTAATAGGATTAAGTTCTAAGACTGTGTGCATTAAAATTAACCCTCCGACATTCACAGAAAGATAGACAAGATGAGAAGGCAGAGGGCTATGTACCAGATGAAGGAACAGGATAAAACCCCAGAAAAAAACCTAAATGAAGTGGAGACTTTTTCTAGATGTGGCAACCTTCCAGAAAAAGAATTCAGAATAATGATAGTGAAGATGATCCAGAACCTTGGAAAAAGAATGGAGTCAAAGATCAAGAAGATTTACAAAATGTTTAACAAAGATCTAGAAGAATTAAAGAACAAACAGAGATGAACAATACAATAACTGAAATGAAACCTACACTAGAAGGAATCAATAGCAGAATAACTGAAGAACCGATAAGGGACATGGAACACAGAATAGTGGAATTCACGGCTGCAGAACAGAGTAAAGAAAAAAGAATGAAAAGAAATGAAGACAGCCTAAGAGACCTCTGGGAAAACATTAAACGCAACAACATTCACATTATAGGTGTCCCAGAAGGAGAAGAGAGAGAGAAAGGACCTGAGAAAATATTTGAAGAGATTATAGTCAAAAACTTCCCTAACATGGGAAAGGAAATAGCCACCCAAGTCCAGGAAGTGCAGAGAGTCCCATACAGGATAAACCTAGGAGAAACACACCAAGACACATAGTAATCAAATTGGCAAAAATTAAAGACAAAGAAAAATTATTGAAAGCAGCAAGGGAAAAACAAAACATAACATACAAAGGAATCCCCATAAGGTTATCAGCTGATTTTTCAGTGGAAACTCTGCAGCCCAGAAAGGAGTGGCAGGATATACTTAAAGTGATGAAAGGGAAGAACCTACAAACAAGATTACTCTACCCGGCAAGGATCTCATTCAGATTCGACAGAGAAATCAAAAGCTTTACAGACAAGCAAAAGCTAAGAGAATTCCGCACCACCAAACCAGCTCTACAACAAATGCTAAAGGAACTTCTCTAAGTGGGAAACACAAGAGAAGAAAAGGACCTACAAAAACAAACCCAAAACAATTAAGAAAATGGAAATAGGAACGTACATATCGATAATTACCTTAAACATCAATGGATTAAATGCTCCAACCAAAAGACACAGCCTTGCTGAATGGATACAAAAACAAGACCTGTACATATGCTGTCTACAAGAGACCCACTTCAGACCTAGGGACACATACAGACTGAAAGTGAGAGGATGGAAAAAGATATTCCATGCAAATGGAAATCAAAAGAAAACTGGAGTAGCAATACTCATATCAGATAAATAGACTTTAAAATAAAGAATGTTGCAAGAGACAAGGAAGGACACTACATAATGATCGAGGGATCAATCTAAGAAGAAGATACAACAATTATAAATATATATGCACCCAACATAGGAGCACCTCAGTACATAAGGCAGCTGCTAGCAGCTCTAAAAGAGGAAATCAACAGTAACGCAATAATAGTGAGGGACTTTAACACCTCACTTACACCAATGGACAGATCATCCAAAGAGAAAAATAATAAGGAAACACAAGCTTTAAATGGCACAATAGACCAGATAGATCTAATTGATGTTTATAAGGCATTCCATCAAAAAAAAGCAGATTACACTTTCTTCTCAAGTGCACATGGAACATTCTACAGGATACATCACATCTTGGGTCACAAATCAAGCCTCACCAAATTTAAGAAAATTGAAATCATATCAAGCATCTTTTCTGACCACAAGGCTCTGAGATTAGAAATCAACTACAGGGGAAAAAATGTAAAAAACGCAAACACATGGAGGCTAAACAGTACGTTACTAAATAACCAAGAGATCACTGAAGAAATCAAATAGGAAACCAAAAAACATCTAGAGACAAATAATAATGAAAACACGATGATCAAAAACCTATGGGATGCGGCAAAAGCCATTCTAAGAGGGAAGTTAATAGCTATACAAGCCTACCTCAAGAAACAAGAAAAATCTGAAATAAACTATTTAACCTTACACCTAAAGGAACTAGAGAAAGAAGAACAAACAAAACCCAAAGTTAGCAGAAGGAAAGAAATCATAAAGACCAGAGCAGAAATAAATGAAAAAGAAACAAAGAAAACAATAGCAAAGATCAATGAAACTAAAAGCTGGTTCTTTGAGAAGATGAACAAAATTGATAAACCATTAGCCAGACTCATCAAGAAAAAGAGGGAGAGGACTCAAATCAATAAAATTAGAAATGGAAAAGGAGAAGTTACAACAGACACCACAGAAATACAAAGCATCCTAAGAGACTACTACAAGCAACTCTATGCCAATAAAATGGACAACCTGGAAGAAATGGGCAAATTCTTAGAAAGGTATAACCTCCCAAGACTGAACCAGGAAGAAATAGAAAATATGAAAAGACCAATCACAAGTAATGAAATTGAAACTATGATTAAAAAGCTTCCAACAAACAAAAGTCCAGGACCAGATGGCTTCACAGGTGAATTCTATCAAACATTTAGAGAAGAGCTAACACCCTTCCTCTCAAACTCTTCCAAAAATTACAGAGGACGGACCACTTTCAAACTCATTCTATGAGGCCACCATCACCCTGATACCAAAACCAGACAAAGATACTACAAAGAAAGAAAATTACAGACCAATGTCACT
This sequence comes from Delphinus delphis, assembly GCF_949987515.2. Taxonomy (NCBI): domain Eukaryota; kingdom Metazoa; phylum Chordata; class Mammalia; order Artiodactyla; family Delphinidae; genus Delphinus; species Delphinus delphis. Next base: position 62,066,804 of record NC_082692.2, read on the forward strand.
GATGAATATAGATGCAAAAATCCTCAACAAAATACTAGCAAACAGAATCCAACAACACATTAAAAGGATCATACACCATGATCAAGTGGGATTTATCCCAGGGATGCAAGGATTCTTCAATATACGCAAATCAGTCAATGTGATACACCATATTAACAAACTGAAGAATAAAAACCATATGATGATCTCAATGGATGCAGAAAAAGCTTTTGACAAAATTCAACACCCACTCATGATAAAAACTCTCCAGAAAGTGGGCATGGAGGGAACCTACCTCAACATAATAAAGGCCATATACGATAAACCCACGGCAAACATTATTCTCACTAGTGAAAAACTGAAAGCCTTTCCTCTAAGATCAGGAACAAGACAAGAATGTCCACTCTCACCACTATTTTTCAACATAGTTTTGGAAGGCCTAGCCACGGCAATCAGAGAAGAAAAAGAAATAAAAGGAATACAAATTGGAAAAGAAGAAGTAAAACTGTCACTGTTTGCAGATGACATGATACTATACATAGAGAATCCTAAAGATGCCACCAGAAAACTCCTGGAGCTAATCTATGAATTTGGTAAAGTTGCAGGATACAATATTAATGCACAGAAATCTCTTGCATTCCTATACACTAATGATGAAAACTCTGAAAGAGAAATTAAGGAAACCGTCCCATTTACCATTGCAAGAAAAAGAATAAAATACCTAGGAATAAACCTAGCTGGGGAGACAAAAGACCTGCGTGCAGAAAACTATAAGACACTGATGAAAGAAATTAAAGATGATACCAACAGATGGAGAGATATATCATGTTCTTGGATTGGAAGAATCAACATTGTGAAAATGACTGTACCACCCAAAGCAATGTACAGATTCAATGCAATCCCTATCAAATTAACCATGGCATTTTTTACAGAACTAGAACAAAAAATCTTAAAATTTGTATGGAGACACAAAAGACCCCGAATAGCCAAAGCGATCTTGAGGGAAAAAAATGGAGGTGGAGGAATCAGGCTCCCAGACTTCAGACTATACTACAAAGCTACAGTAATCAAGACAATATGGTACTGGCACAAAAACAGAAATTTAATCAATGGAACAGTATAGAAGACCCAGAGATAAACCCATGCACCTATGGTTAACTAATCTATGACTAAGAAGGCGAGGATATACAATGGAGAAAAGACAGTCTCTTCAATAAGTGGTGCTGGGAAAACTGGACAGCTACATGTAAAAGAATGAAATTAGAACACTCCCGAACACCATACACAAAAATAAACTCAAAATGCATTAGAGACCTAAATGTAAGACCGGACACTATAAAACTCTTAGAGGAAAAGATAGGAAGAACACTCTTTGACGTAAGTCACAGCAAGATCTTTTTTGATCCACCTCCTAGAGTAGTGGAAATAAAAACAAAAATAAACAAATGGGACCTAGTGAAACATAAAAGGTTTTGCACAGCAAAGGAAACCATAAATAAGATGAAAAGACAACCCTCGGAATGGGAGAAAAAATTTGCAAACGAATCAACGGAGAAAGGATTAATCTCCAAAATGTATAAACAGCTCATGCAGCTCAATATTAAAAAAACAATCAACCCAATCCAAAAATGGGCAGAAGACCTAAGTAGACATTTCTCCAAAGAAGACATACAGATGGCCAAGAAGCACATGAAAAGCTGCTCAACATCACTAAATATTAGAGAAATGCAAATCAAAACTATGATGAGATATCACCTCGCACCAGGTAGAAAGGGCATCATCAGAAAATCTACAAACAACAAATGCTGGAGAGGGTGTGGAGAAAAGGGAACCCTCTTGCACTGTTGGTCGGAATGTAAATTGATACAGCCACTCTGGAGAACAGTATGGAGGTTCCCTAAAAAACTAAAAATAGAATTACCATATGACCCAGTAATCCCACTACTGGGCATATACCCAAAGAAAACCATAATTGTAAAAGACACATGCACCCCAATGTTCATCGCAGCACTATTTACAATAGCCAGGTCTGGAAGCAACCTAAATGCCCATCGACAGACGAACAGATAAAGAAGATGTGGTACATATATACAATGGAATATTACTCAGCCATAAAAAGGAACGAAATTGGGTCCTTTGTAGAGACGTGGATGGATCTAGAGACTGTCATACAGAGTGAAGTAAGTCAGAAAGAGAAAAACAAATATCGTATATTAACGCATATATGTGGAATCTAGAAAAACGGTACAGATGATCCAGTTTGCAGGGCAGAAATTGAGACAGAGATGTAGAGAACAAACGTATGGACACCAAGGGGGAAAGCGTTGGGGGGGTGGGGTGGGATGAATTGGGAGATTGGGATTGACATGTATACACTGATGTGTATAAAATGGGTTACTAGTAAGAACCTGCTGTATAAAAAAATAACTAAAATAAAATTCAAAAAAATAAAATAAAATTAGCCCTCCACTCTCTGCAGAATATTCCTGCCCAGGAAGATGAAGTTACAAATAATTGTTTTATTTGTCTTATGAACTTACTGAAAATCCATTTATCTGAATTTTTATTTATCACTCAACTAGCCTTCGTCAGGGTAAATAGCCCCTTTCTCAGAACAGTGGATCGCTCACTGCTTTTTGCAAATGACTGTTTACTCTTAAGGTTCATTCAAAACCTTCCTTTCTTTGTTTTTTCCAACCTTCAACTATTGTATCAGGAACTTAGTCCAATTCCGATCAGCTCCCCACAGTTGAAGATCCACCTTAAACCAGACCCTCAAATCCTATAAATATGGTACCCTTGACCTCCCCACTTGCTGCAGAGCAATAAACTGAGCTTTGCGGGCCCCACAGGCTATCCAGGTGGTATTTTGCCTGGAGTTGGCAGCTGGCATATCTCTGAGTGTCAATCTCCTATCTTTTATATTTATATTGTATATAGCAAATGCATATTCTTATATAGAAATATATTTTTACATTATATATATTTATATTATAAAAAGTCTATAAAATGGGGATAACAATTCCCTACTTTACCCACCACACAGACTTGTGGGTTCCCTGCTCACCCCCACCCCTGCACCAAAGAAGAAAATGGAGACTGGCAAAAATTCTCATCAGCAAGGACGTACTCCAAGACTGAAAGGAACAGTTGCCCCCTTGGGAGCTTTGGAGTCTTTTAAATGTGATGTGTCAGTAAAAGAATTCTGTCAGTCATAGGCTGCTGTTAGATATTTTTGTCCCTCTACCCACAAACGGAAGCTTTTGAACCAAATAACAGAATCTAGTGAGGTAAAGTTGGTGACTTGTTGTAAAATTGGTCCCTGAATCAAGAGTTTCCTAGCTTTTGTTAATTAGAAGTAGACACGCGTGCGCGCACACACACACACACACTTACGCCCCACTGGGCTCAGGATTAGCCTGGGGGATGTCAGGCACCCATGTGGAATGAGGGACAGTGCTGGGTGGTCTCCGTCCACCAGCCCACCCACAGCATCTTACATGTCCCCACTGGTTGGGAGTCACGTGGTATTACTGTGCAGTAAGCCAAGATGTTGATACTTAATAAGTGGTACTTACTGAAAGTTTAGTTACCAAAACTGAATTTAAATAGTTTTCTAATAGGCATTTTATGTAAAATGAAGAAAAATGTGCTATTTTGAGGTTGTGCAGAATTCCCCTTGGTTTAGGAACATACCATAATGGCCTCTCTGAGTGTGTCTGTTATGGACTGTGATTCTAGGGGTGGGGCTTTTGCAGATCAGGTATTTGCCAGCTGGGTGGCACGTCTGTAGTTTGGCCAAGTGAAGATCAAAATGAAGATCCATATTTCACTTTCCCCAATTGTCCCTACAATGTCATTTGGACCTGACTCTGAGTCAGGACCCAATCAAGATTTGAACGTGGCATTTGGTTGCTATGCCTGTTTAGTTTTCGTTCATCTAGAATGGTTCCCCCAATTGTTTGTCCCTTATCATGTCAACTTTTGGAGAAGATAATCGGTTTCTTTATAAAAGGTTCCATCTTCTGGATGTTGTCAACTTGTTTCTTCGTGGTGTCATTTCACTTATCTCTCTCTTTCATGCAAAGTGGGAGTTAAGGCTCATTTGATTAATTTTTGGCAAGAATATGTCACAGATTTTTAAAAGTATTTTTTCAGATAATGAAAGCAATTCAAAGTTATTATGGAAAAATTTAAAGAAAAAATAAATAAAGGCAGCCCATAGTCCTGCCTTTCCAAAATAAATATGTTTTGGTGCATTTCTTGCCAGTCTTTTTTTCTCTGCGTGTATATAAAGAGAAACAATGAGAGAAAATATATAAATATCCTTTTTAACAAAATTAAGCTCAGATTCTCTGTGTGGGGAAGTGTGTGTGTATGTGTACGATCAACCCATCATCTGATCAGTTGTCCTATTATTGGGCCTTGAGGTCATTTCCAGTTTTTGTCTTTTACATGTATGACAAACATCCTTGCATCCACATCCTTATCTATCTTCTTCTAAAATGGAACTACTAGGCTAGTACTATGTACACCTTGGTACACATTAACAAGGTGCCATAGTTGATTAATTTATACATCTGCCAGCCATTACTCGCCTGCCCATTTTATTACAACTTCACCAAACCAGAATTTTCTTTAAAAATATTTTGATAGATGAAGACATAATGGTATCTAATTTTAGTTTTCATACCAGATTGTTTAAGGAAGCTGAGCATATTTCCATACGCTCATTAGCCCATCATGGGGTTTTTTTAGTATAATTTTATCCATAATTTCTTGACTGCACAGTCCTTTATATTAAGAATAATCCTTTGTCATATATGTTGCTCTTATCAAGTTGGAAAAGGAAAGGCCGCTCATAGCCTCAGATTTCACTCATAGCCACTCTCTCCTTGGGATCATGCTGGAGTCTAGGGCCTGTTGAGAGGGTAGGAGCTTGGTATAGAGAAAGCCCTTGGCACAGGGCCTGGCACACAGTAGGCACTCAGCAAAGGTCGGGAGCATACTGGTGATCCCAGTAAGCCCCCGGGACACGTCCCCTCCTGTGACCCTGTCATAAACCACCAGGATGAAGCTCAGAACTGCTCCCAACCTTGCCTCCCCATTCCCACTTCATTCCCTTCTCTCCATCTGCTCCTCGTGAGTCCAGACCTGCTTGGATTTGCCTCTTGATTTTCCCTTTGTTGAACTACAAACCATAATCCCCAGTTGACAAGGGCCTGATTTGCAGAAGCCCCACCCCCAGAATCAGGTTCAGAATACCTGGTTCAGAGGACTGAACCTCTGAAGGCTGCAGAAGGTGAGGGCCGGGGTGGGTGCAGAGGGAGACTGGACAAACCTAGTCCAGGCTGGCCTAAGGCATGAGGACATCCTGGGCAGCCTGATAATTTGGTGCCCCATCACGCTGATATACTTTTTAAATTCTTCAATGGGAAGTAAATAGAAAGTAATTTTCTGTTTTAAAAAATAGCATGCAGAGACAGCTCTCTCCCTCTATGTTCCCAGCATGGTTTCTCTAAACCTTTGCTCTGGTGTCCATTGTGATCACCAGCAACTGTCTATCTCTTCCAACCAGACTGTGAGTGCCTGGAAGGTGGGGACTTTCCCTCTTTGTCTCAGAGTCCCCAGCACCTGGGGCAGTGTCTGGCACATAGAAGGTCCTGGAATGAATTGCTGACTCTCCTTCTGTAAAAGGCTGCAGTAGACACGTGGGCTCAAAGGGAAGAGCAAGAAACCCACACATTGCTGATCTCAGGCTCCTTTGGACACCGGGGCTCAGCCCTTATGACTTGGAGCCCCTATGCCTGGGCCCTGGAGGGAAGCCCAGGACTCCCTCTCCTCCCCTCAGTTCTTCTGGGAACTGCATCCTGAGACACATTTGGCTCTTCTTGTCCTGGATTAACTTTAAAATGCAGCAGTTCCTCTTGGAGGAAGAGATGGAGACCGAGAGGGAGAGCAAGCTGGAAGTGATCTGAATGAGGGTGGGGGCTAAGTGGACCACGATGCTGCCCTGGACAGCAAGAGTAGGAAATCAGATCAGAAGCCAAGAAGCTGTTGGCAAAAGGGTTGGGGTTAGCAAAAAGGGTGTCATAAAATACCTGTTCTAAAGAGAAGTCGCTGGGGCTGAAAGGCTATGGCCTCGCCACTCTAATCCTGTTCCCAGGTCTCTGCTGCTTCTCCCCTGCGAGAAGCCTGGCCTCACACTTCTATGCTGACCACATCAACCTAGGCAAATAATAATAGTTGCCATTTGTGAATGTCCTCTGTGAACTCTGCTTCACATATGCTTTCTCCTTTAATGTAGACCTCACCGCTTCTCATATGCTCTTTGATATATGATGATACCTATCCTCACTTCCTTTTGTAGCTATAATAAAAATCAGTATAACATTAAAAAGCACTAGGGACTTCCCTGGTGGTGCAGTGGTTAATAATCTGCCTGCCAGTTCAGGGGACACCGATTCGAGCCCTGGTCGGGGAAGATCCCACATGCCGCAGAGCAACTAAGCCCGTGTGCCGCAGCTACTAAGCCTGTGCTCTAGGGCCTGCGAGCCACAACTACTGAGCCCGTGTGCTACAACTGCTGAAGCCCACGCGCCTAGAGTCCATGCTCCACAACAAGAGAAGCCCGCACGCCACAACAAAAAGTAGCCCCCGCTTGACACAGCTAGAGAAAGCCCGTGCTCAGCAACAAAGACCCAATGCAGCCAAAAATAAATACATAAGTAAATATATATATAAAAAATAAAATAAGCACTAAATTTTTTTTTTTTTTTTGCGGCGCGCGGGCCTCTCACTGTGTGGCCTCTCCCGTTGCGGAGCACAGGCTCCGGACGCTCAGGCTCAACGTCCATGGCTCACGGGCCCAGCCACTCCGCGGCATGTGGGATCTTCCCAGACCGGGGTACGAACCCGTGTCCCCTGCATCAGCAGGCGGACTCTCAACCACTGCGCCACCAGGGAAGCCCCAGCACTAAATTTTTATAACGAAAAAAAAACCCTATAGATATGATGCTAACACCCCCTCTTGGAACAGAGCTTGGCTGCACTAGGTTCCCAGTTATAACTGATAGGCTTGGTCTTAGAGGATAAATCACTGGGTTCAGGCATCGCGTAGATAAGCCATGCCCTGCACCACCACCCCACTCCTATCCTCCAACTGCTCCCTCTCCCCAAGCCTGTCGCATCAGAACTCAAAGCTTATGTTTGCATTAATATATCATTTACATAAAGTTCACCCGTTTGAAGTGTACACTTTGAAGAGTTTGAGTAACTGTATACAGTCATGTAACTACCATCACAACACAGACCAGAACCATCCCCTAACCCTAAGAAATCCCTCCTGCCCCTGTGCAATTGCTCCCCGCCCCCCACCAGCCTCATGCAACCACTGGTCTGCTCTCTGTCATTATAGTTTAGCCTTCTCTAGAATTACACATAAATGCTCTCATGTAATATATTGCCTTTTGTGTTTGACTTCTTTCACTTTAGCATAAAGTTTTTGAGATTGATCTGTGTTGTTCCATGTATTGCTATTTTGTTCCTTTTTTAATATAAATTTATTTATTTTATTTATTGATTTTTGCCTGCATTGGGTCTTTCGTTGCTGCGCACAGGCTTTCTCTAGTTGTGACGAGTGGGGCTACTGTTTGTTGTGGTACACGGGCTTCTCATTGTGGTGGCTTCTCTTGTTGCAGAGCACGGGCTCTAGGCGCACAAGCTTCAGTAGTTGTGGCATGTGGGCTCAGTAGTTGTGGCTCACAGGCTCTAGAGTGCAGGCTCAGTAGTTGCGGTGCTCGGGCTTAGTTGTTCTGCGGCATGTGGGATATTCCCCGACCAGGGCTGGAACCCATGTCCCCTGCATTGGCAGGCGGATTCTTAACCACTGCACCACCAGGGAAGCCCGTATTTTGTTCCTTTTTATTGCTGAGTAGTATGCCACTGTATGCATATTCTACAATTTGTTTATCCGTCCACCATTTGTTGCTTCCAGTTTTGGGTGATTATGACTAAAGCTACTATGAACATTCACACACACATCTTTGTGTGGACGTATGTTTTCATTTGTCATAGGTAAATATCTAGGAGTGGAATGGCAGAATCATATAGTAAGTTTATGTTTAACTTTAAAAGATACTGCCATACTGTTTTCCAGAGTGACTGCACCACGTTGCATTCCTATCAGTAATGTGCAAGAGTTCCAATCGTTCCACATCCTTGTCAGCACTTGGTATTGTCAGTTTTTGTTGTTATTTTGTGTGTTTTAGCCATTCTATTAGTTGCATGGTGGTGTATTGTTGTGGTTTTACTTTGCATTTCCCTGATGACTAATGATGCTGAGTATCTTTTCATGTGTTTATTGGCCATTTGTGTATCTTCATTGGTGAAATGTCTGTTCACATCTTTTTCCTATATTTGTATTGTGTTGTTTGTCCTTTTATTATTGAATTGTACAATGCCTAATTTTTTAAAAATTTATTTTATTCTAGTATAGTTGATTTACAATGTGTTAATTTCTGCTGCACAGCAAAGTGATTCAACTATACGTATACATACATCTTTTTCATATTCTTTTCCATTATGGTTTATCACAGGATATTGAATATAGTTCCCTGTGCTGTACAGTAGGACCCTGTTGTTTATCCATTCTATACATAATAGTTTGCATCTGCTAACCCCAAACTCCCAATCCATCCCTCCCCCACTCCCCCTTCCTTGGCAACCACAAGTCTGTTCTCTATGTCTGTGAGTCTGTTTTGTAGTAAGTTCATCTGTGTCATATTTTAGATTCCACATATAAGTGATATCATATGGTATTTGTCCTTCTCTTTCTGACTTCACTTAGTATGCTAATCTCTAGGTCCATCCATGTTGCTGCAAATGGCATTATTTCATTTTTTTATGTAAAATGCCAAATTTTTAATAGCTGAATGTTCCCTATGACCCAGTCTGAGGCACGGAAGTCTGATTTCTGTCTCAACTGCTTTATCTCACTTAGAGAGACAGATTTAATAATAGTAAAATACAGAATGTACCTCCATCCAAGTCATGTTGACCACTGCAAAGTTATTTTAATCCACTGCACCTTTTAAAACTGAACAAGCATTTGTCCTCTGAACCCTAAACATGGTTAATATGACTTTTACTTCCTTTTTTCAGGAACGTAAACGTGTAACAATGCTTGTGTAAGAAAACACCCACACTTTAGCTGACACCTGCTTTTTCTCTTCTTATGTCAACTAAAGTTAAATAATCACCAACGGAACTTGGAGAAATCTATTCCAGAGATAAATCCCTTAGCTTCTTGATACTCTGATGGGTCATTGCGCTGAGTAAGAAAATCCTTACATCAGGAAATTTATGCCTTGGCTCAAATTCTTGGAGTTTCTGATTTTTACATAAAGTCCTAACCATGCCAGGGGGAACCCTTACATACAGTTCGTCCATGTGTCTGTGCTTCATTCAATCCTCTCCCATGGTGGGACACAGAATAAACCTAGTAAGTTTGATAATTTAATAATGGTTACCATTGTAGATGGCTTACTGTGTGCCTGGTCCTTGGAACTTGGAGTCCATAATCTCATCTAATACTCAAGTAAGCCCTGAGAAATGGTGGCTGTTATTATCCCCACTTATAGGTGTGGAAGCTAAAGGTTACAGAGAAGTAACTAACCTGCCCGAGATCTCATAGCCAGCAGAAGCTGGGCCAGGTTCAAACATTGGATCCAGTGCTACTAACCACCCTACTGCACTGCCTCTCATTCTGTGTATCAGGATTACCTCATCTGTTCATCCAGAATACAGCGGTGCTTGCACGGTGGCCCCTGTGCTAGCCACATGGGTGGGCTTTCCCCCTTTATTCGCCCTCACTCTATTTGACCAGTTGGAAGGCTAACACTGCATTTCCTAGACTTCTGGATGTGAATGAGGTTGTGCCACTGAGATGCAACGTTAGGAAATGTTATAGGTTAAATTGTGTTCCCCCGAAAAGATATGTTAAAGTCCTAACCTCCGGTGCCTGTGAATATGACCTTATTTGGAAATGGAGTCTTTGCAGACATAATCAAGTTAAGATGAGGTCATGAGGGTGTGTCGCTATCCAATATGACTGGTGTCCTTGTAAGAAGAGGAAAATGCCATGTGAAGACAGAGACACACGGAGAACTCCATGCGACGACAGAGGCAGAGATGGGAGTGATGCAGCTTTAAGCCGAGGAACACGGCCACCACCAGGGGTTAGGAAGAGGCAAGGGAGGGAGGATTCTACCTAGAGCTTTAGAGGGAGCACGGCCCCGCCCACACCTTGATCTCAGATGTCTAGCCTCCAGAGCTATGAGAGAATACATTTCTGGTTTTAGGCCACCCAGTTCGTGAGACTCTGTTACCAGCCCGAGCTGACTAACACCGGAAGGTAGAGCAAGGCAGAGGCTGCTGGCAGGCAAGCTGGAGGCCGGGGGCATGAGCAGTTTCAGGGGCCAACTCTCCGTCCACTGCCATCACAGCTTGTGGCCAGAGACAGTCACAGCAGATCCTGGCTCTGGATCTTGGCATTGAGGCTGGACCTTGAAGGCTGTGCTGCAGTGGTGGTCCCTGGCTCCACTTCTCCAGCCCTTCCAGCAACTTTTGTAAGTGCTCAGTTCCCTGGATTAAATCCTTTTCTGCTCTATTTCCTGTACTGAACTCTGATTGACACGCATTCCTAATGCTGCTAAATATTGGATAGACTTAAAAGTGGAGAAGATTCCCGTGTGGAAATCAGGGCAAGCTATACTAGAAACGCAGCTGCAGGGGGGGTGGGCTTCAAGCCTGCCTTGGTCCGCAGGTCTCTCTCTAATCTCCAGGTGACGCACCTTTCCGTTTTCCAACAGCCTGAATTCCTTTCGCAGAGCTGGCATCCTCAGTGGGTTTCACCTCCCTTGGGTTGGCAACCTTTGCTGGATTGTTCTATTGTCAACTTGTTTACCCTGGGAACTCTGTTTTCCAAAATTGCCTTCCTGGTGTGGTTCTGAGTTTGATTTGGCCACAGCTGAAGTTCTGCAAGACCCAAGAAGCAGAATTGCTGCAGCAACCCTGAAGGTTGTTATTGGGGGAGGCACTGAAAGAGAGTTTGTCACACCCTCCTTGCTCTGTTTCCCCTCCTGACTGCCAGGTGCCTGACCAGTAATGGCCCAGGGTCACTGTTGGATGCTGCACTGTCACCTCCCAGAGACAGTAGCCACTGCTCTTTGGTTAGCACTTAGGATGGCTAATCCCTTCTTTGAATATCCTGTTTCTCCTTGTCCCAGAGCTAGGGGCACCGTCTGCTCAGAGTTCCTGCATTTTCTTCTTTTTTCAGGCTTTTTATTTTCTTTTTTGGAATCAGGATGCAATAGGGTAGATTTCCTTCCAAGCCTCCATCTCTCTCCTGTTTGATTCACATGATTCAGGTAGTTTTCTTTGATGCTTGTCCTATTTTGAGGTTGGGTGATGGGGGAGGGAAGGACAAGGAAGGATTTAAGGGTCATTTCTTGTAGCAGGATCCAGTGGGGACTGTTATGGGGCTAACCGATGCGTGTACATCTCAAAATGTCAGAAACCACAGGCAGATTGGAGGGTTGAGAAAACTCTCAGTGAGAACCATCAAGCTGCTCATTCTGTCTGTCTTGATAAATGCCCTTTTTATTAGGGGATGAGGGTGTTATGGTGATGGGAGAGGGCTGAATGGGGAAGGGTTCGGTGTTTTGGTTTTATGTGATTATTTATAGGCAGGGGCATAACTTGTACGAACCACTGTAAAAGTTTTCTTCTCTGAGCTGTACTGAAGTCATGTCCTCCTAACACTGTGGACACCATAAGGGAGGAGAATGCCCTTTTCTATGTTTCCCAGACCAGATCGGTTCCTACCTTCTTGGCATTGCCCAGAGACCAACAAGGAACCCACAGCTACTAAAGAGGGCAGGGAACAGCCGGGGCAGGTGACCCAGTGGCTGGGAATGGACGTATTTTATTGGTCATCTTTCCATCCATTTCTTTGGGTTCTAGAATTTGCACATGTTGGAGTGAAGTGTGTGGATGCAGTTCTGAACTCATCATAACGTTCTGATGGGTACAGACTGCTTTCACTTGCAAAAAAGACACAGAGCCTGGCTGGAAAAAATCACGCGTCAGACTTGAGTCATCTGTCCTTAAGGAAATTCTTGGACTGTGGAAATCCTTTTCTGATATTCTGGCCGACCCCACATTTACTCACATATGGGAGAGCCTGGGGAGATCCTCTCAATAGCTATCACAACACTTCTGTCTCCACCTGAAATCTCGGGACCACCCAGACCTTCTCACCTTTGGCTTCCATGGCTCAGGGAAGCAATCATATTGCCACAAGCTCCGGGAAGACTCAGGCTTGCTTCATACACACTGCTCTTGACTGCTGGCATTAACCTTGCAGGCAGAGGCCCTAATTATACCAGTCACTCTGCCCGATAGACCTGGAGTATCCCCGTGATTAATGGGAGCGATTCACTCAAAACACAAGATATCTCATTTCCTAGTGGGTGTACAAGCAAAGTACTGCGGAAATGTAGCCTCCGCTACTCCAGCTGAAATGTCTCGGCAGGTTTCCTTCTATTCCCAAGCAACTGGAAACAGCAGGAGTGTCTCCTTAGAATCCAAAATCATATTCAGGAAGAGGTGGGGGAGGTAGTCATTGGAGGTCCCAGGCGGTTTTCTAACAAAAGTCACTTTATATAAGTTCACTATAGAAAAGTTGGAAATTATAGAAAAATATGTAAAAGAAACCAAAAGTCACGCACAATCCCACCAGCCACAGATAACTCTGGTTGGCATTTTTGGATATCTATTTCCATCTGTTTTGATGCATACATAGAGTAATAGCTCACACAAAATACTCTGTTTTTTAATTTTTTTTCTTTTACTTTAGCATACTATCCAAATTATTAAATACTGCCAGTCAACACATATAGAGCATTAGCTGTGCACTGGGACCAGTTTTCCACACTCCGTACTCTACTGATAATACCTCATTTAATCCTCTCAGTTACTAGAAAGAAAGCTACTTTATGAAAGCTACTTTTATCCCCACCACTCTACAGATGAGGAAATTGAGGTGAGGAGGTGTTAAAACAACTTGCCCAAGGTCATTAGTTAATACACAGTAGAGTTAGGATTCAAACCCTGGCAGCCTGGCCACAAACCTGTGCTCTTAGCTGCCACTGTGCCGTGCTCTGGTTTCCAGTGCTGGCTCCCCAGCAAATGAGCTGTTGACCTTGGTAGGTCTCTGGTCCTTCTTGTCACAGCTTGTGTAGGCCTGGCACCAACGCATGCTGTGCAAACGTTTTCTGAGCACCTACTGTGTGTAAGGTGCTGTGGCTGCAAATTTAACAAACACAGGGTCCTGTTCTCAAGAGTGTCGAAAGGTCATAAGGAGACAAACACCATTTCCTTAAAGCATGGCACAGCCAGGGAATTCATGGAAAGACCTCCAGGGGGTGTCCTTCAGGCAACAGCGAGAGCAGGACCTGCAGTTTGCGGTGACCCTGAAAGTGGCCAGCAGCCCAGCTTTCAGCACCTGAAAGAGGGGGATTGCTCTAAACAGTTGTGGATCCTCATAGGGTTGACCTGGCCAGGACCGGGGCAGTAATGCTGCTTGGAATCAGGTGGTGAAAGAGCCGTGTGTCCAGGAAGTGCATTTGTTGCCATGGTGCCCAGATAGCAGGAGGGACCAGAGAGAGAGGAGCCTCTGTGCCGTCTGCCCTGTCCCCAGGAAGGTATTTATGGGGGGAGGATGAGCCCAGGAAAGAATTAGGGACCAATTCCAGCCCCAGGAGGACAAGAGGAGGACGACATTCCTGGCCACGGCCTGGTCTCCTACAGGCTAGACTCTTGGAAGCCTGAGCTTTGAGTGACAAGGATGCTCAGGGCAGCCGACACCACACTGCCAGCCTTGGCCAGGACCACTCGTCCTCAGAGCTTGCAACCAAGTGACAAGCTGGGCTGCCACTCCTGTGTTCTCCCTCTTTCATCTGTCCTACTGTGTGGATGAGAGGAAAGGGAGATGCTTTGAATAGTGAAAGCAGCAGGCTAGGGTAAGGCGTCTATAGGTGTGCTTATGCCTGCAGAAAACTAGGTCCTCGTCATTAATCCATGTCTCATGAAAATTGAACCCGTCCCCCTCCAGGTTGGTGACTGGGCTGTGCCCGTCTTGTCAAAGAAGTGTCAGTGTCTGGGAAGCATGGACAGGCCGTATTTTCCTGCTAGAAAGTCCTGACTGCAGCCCCCAGGCATGTCCTCCGGGCAGGCACTGAGTCGAGACTTTTCTGTGCACTATCGCACAGAAACCACACAGCATGAGGCAGGTTCTAGGATTTCTCTTGTGTGGACAAGGAAATGAGCCTTGGGGAAGCCAGTGCCACACCGGGGCCACATTGGGGCGATGCTGCTACTGAGTGACAGAGTTTGGATTCAAACCCAGAGGCATCTAATCACAAACTGCTCGCTTGGTCTTGTGTGACTGCATCCATTTGTGTGACACTTGAAGCTCACTTTGGCCTGGAAATAAACTAACAAGTTAAATCCTTTGGGCTCATTTGGTGTCAGTTTATTTAGGCAAAGTGTTACTGGGTCAGGGAACCAGAGAAGTGGCGAGTAGGTTCTGTCTTTATCCGTCTTAGAGCCCAGGTGTCCAGGTTCCAGTCCACACTCCAACCCCACCGAGGACTCCAAGGAGAGCTGGGAGGGGCGGCACGGTTGCCTGCTCACTCCTGTATCCACAGCAACTAGACCAGCATCTGCCCCACACCCAGGGCTCCATCCACACGCTGGATGAAGAGGGGGTGAGGCTCAGGACACCGAGGCTGAAGGCAGACTCCTATCCATCAGGGAAGCTCTTTCTCACCTGTCTCAACCAGCCTCCTTACCTCCCCACACACCCCCTGTTCTGGCGGAGGTCATCTGCACCCCACCCCGTCCCACCTCTCACTTTTGCTCATGACAAAAGTATGCCCTCCTACCAGGCGTACACCACTCCCGTCTCCAAGGCCCAGATCCACATTCCTCCCTCCTGCACAGAACTCCCCACTGGCCAGTGGCTTCCTCCCCGTCTCAACTCCTGGCACATCTGTCTGAGCTATGAAAGCCTGGGGGCCCCTCCAGAAGGTCCCCCATCCTGCTCTCCTTCCCCTCTGTCTCCCACTTGCCATTTCATCCTCACCATTTGTGTGTGTGCTGGAGTGGGGGGATGCAGTAAGGAACTGTTGCATCACAGCTGTTGTATTGTTACAGGAGGTAGGAAATTATAAAGACATTACGTTTCTAGAATGATGCTTGCAGAATAATGTTTGTAGAATAATATTAGCACTAAGCATATTTCAGTCCCAGCTTCTTTTGTTTTTAAGACGCTGAAATTCCAAGTCTCATTTTTCCGTGCCCATTAAGAAATTGAACCTTCCTGTGGGCTTTTACCACCACCATCCCCCACTTTCATCAGGAGCTCACATGAGCCGTGTACTCACACTCCCACCACACAGGTAGCAGTCCAAACACACAGCAGGCCCTGATTCTGGACAAAGAGACCTCTGCCAAGGCTGGGGGAAGAAAATCGAATCCCATTCATTCATACTTTCATGTTTGCTGAGTATCTCCTATGTTCCAGGCACTGCCTTGAGGACGCAGTAGTGACTAACATTCCAGTGCAGGGAGCCAGGAGTAGGCAGATAGCACTTTCTAGGGAGGGAAGGAGGTGCTATGGAGAAAGTAAAGCAGAAAACTGAACGAGTGGTGGGAGCCCAGCGTGGGCTCCAGGCAGAGGGATCAGCAAGCAAGAGCAAAGGCCCTGGGGTGGGAGCGTGCATGGCAAGCCAGGCCCGCAGGAAGGCGGAGGAGTGGACCATGGCAGTGGAGCAGGGAGAGAGTCAGGTGCCGAGGTCGGGGCAGGGGGTAGATCGTAGGACCTTGCAGATGACTTCACATGGCTTTGTGCTGTGCCCAGGTCAGCTGGAGAACCTTTGGAGGATCTTGACTTGTTTTTTTACTTCTGTGTTAAAGAATCACTCTGGCTGCTGAGTGGTGAACAGACTTGGGGGCTGGGGCAAACGTGGATGCAGGAAAACCAGTTCGGAGGCTGATGGTGGTCTAGGGGCTGGATTCTAGGTACACTTTCAAAGACAAGCTGATGGGATTTCCTGATGTCTTGGATGTGAGTGTTAGAGGAAAAAGAAGTTTGATGAGGTTGACTTTATATGGAAACCATTTTCAAAGTGCTCGTGTGCATATTATTAGGGTCTTTGATGACCCCTGGGAGGTGGGTGGGACTTCTCTTTACAGATGGAGAGTCTGAGGGCCAGAGAGAGAAGGGGCTTGTCCCATGTCACAGGTGTTGTTTCTTAGACCCAGGCCATTGGCTGCTCCTGAGGCATTTAATCTCGTTTCGTGCTTTATGTTCTGAGAGAGCCTGAGCAGGAGGGCTGTGCAGGCCGGGAGAGGGTGAGCTGGGCTCCAAGAGGGGGTCTGCACAGAGGCCAGTGTGAAAGGAGTTGGGGCACCACAGGCGGGGCCTGGGGTTATGGTCGGAGGCTGTCTCTGCACCCTCCACCCTGAAGAGCAAACGTCCTTCACCCTCAGTAGAAAGACTGGGAAGGTGGCACCCTTGGCTCTGCTGGCTCCCCTCTGGCACTAGACTGCAGAGTCGATTCTACTTATTACCACCCCGAGCTTCCACTCCAGCACCTTCCATGGTGGTCACAGCATGATTTGTTGGTGACACAGAGGTCCCACTTGCCTCAGACAGTTGGGGAAACCCAGACCCTTTGCAGTAATTCAGCGAGGAAATGGGATAAACGGGAGGGTGACCCTGTGCTGCCAAAAGGCTCAAGACATCTTGTCACCCGGTTCCTCAGTGGGGTCCCAGCTGGAACAGAATCTAGCCCTTGCGGTTCAAGAGACTTCAATGCTGGGACTGTTATTACAGAGTTTGGGCAGGTTAAGGAAACCCAGAGACCAGCCGCAATGGAGGCTGTTGTTACCACCGGACCTAAAAAGGAGGAGGAAAGGTATTCCTGGAGGCCCGAGGGCTGGAGCATGAAGGAAGGACTGCCCCGAGGGAGCAGTGGTCATGGGTCCATGGCCAGGGCCAGAGCAGGGCCAACAGGGCAGACCTTCCCCGGCTCTCCTCCCCGAGGAAGGTCTCGCATTGGCCAACCCCGCCAGAATCCAGAAGGCGAGGGAACCCCTGGTGCTGCCGTCCTCAGGATCAGCCTTGGGGTACACAGGGCAGGGCCAAGAACAGAAGAAGGGAGAAGCAGAGGGAGAATAACAAACACACCAGAGATGCCTCAAACCTGGGGGAAATGTGTGCTTAAACACTGCCTTGATCGTTCATTACTGCTTTCCCTGAACCTGTGCTTAAGTTACCACTGGAGAAAATCAAGTTCTCGGGAAAGAATATTCTGATAGGAATAGTGATTAGGTACTAAAATCCAGAGACTGAAATCTTGACTCCTGGGGACTTTCCAAAACAGACTTAAAAAATCACTGGCTTCAGATGTCAGCTTTCAGAAGGCAGAGGAATAGACCTAAGCCCCAGGAAGTCATTTCTAGCTCTAGTGTTAACGTATGTGATCCAGTATTTTCCAAAGTGACCTATATAATTTTGATATAATGGAAACATAAGTCATTTTCCAGGCAGAGTCTATACTAGCAGATAGGCTACTACTGTGTAACCCTTTTCAGGGCAGACACATCTGGATAATTGGGATGGTGTAGATGGGTCTTAAATTCCTCATAAATTCTAGATAATTAGGATGCTTTGGAACCAAAAGGAATTTGTTGTAAACTGGGACTAAACATGTTGCCTTCTTAGTGTGAAAATTTTTTTAATTAAGACTTTTTTTTATTCCTCTTTTTCCTCAACTAAAATCTAGGTTTCCACAGGCGACCAGCTGGCCTTTTGATTTGAGCAGAATTTGCTACTGCTTATAAAGTCAAAGATCAGTGCTTATCGAAAATCGTCAGCCTGGAAATCTCTTTAATTTCCTGAGCTGTGTAGGCGGCTTTTCTGATAACATGCACTCATTCTGATGCTACATTTTGAAGGCGGTCTGCATCTGAAAAACACCCTACAATCTGCTTTCCCTCCCAACACCCAGGCACATTGGTCGGCAATTCCCATCAGTCCTTTCTAGCTGCTCCATGGGGCCAAGGCTGGGTCACAAAGCTCTGAATTCACTTCATCTATCCAGAGAGAGGGAGATGGGAGTGCAGACCTGCAGGAGGGCCTCCACACTTCACTGAGATGCACCCTCTTTAGGTCCCTGTCTCCTTCGCCTTCTCTCTGTGGCTGCTTCATGGTGTTTCTGTCCTTTTTTGCCCTTTTTTTCCCCTTTCTCCTCTGGTAGGGATTTTTGGGAAAGGATCTTAAATTGTAAGGGTTTGCACTCCCACTCCTTTAAATCATCTCTACATCACTTATAATACCTAATACAATGTAAATGCTATGTAAACAGTTATAAATACAATGTAAATGCTATGTAAATAGTTGCCAGTGCACATCAAATGCAAGTTATGCTTTTTGGAACTCTCTGGAATCTTTTAAAAAATATATTTTCTAGGGGACTTCCCTGGTGGTCCAGTGGTTGGGACTCCCCTCTTCCGCTGCAGGGGGCAAGGGTTCGATCCCCGGTCAGGGAATTAGGATCCTGCATGCCGTGCAGTGTGGCCAAAAATTTTTAGATAAAATAAAATAAAAAAAATCTGCTACCCCTGGTTGGTTGAATCTGCAGACGTGGAAGGCGGACTGTAATTCTTCTGAAAGAAAGAAGGCAACCTTCACTGACAGTGCATACATTCCTCCAGCTGATAGGGGCACTGCATTCGATTACTGTCAGTACCCTAGAAATTTAAAAGGAAAAATTTGTATTTCTAGATATAATTAAACAGTTGTGATTTCCACTTTATTATCTTTCTTTTCTTTTATCATGCCATTTCTTTTAGTTCAATATAGCAAGAAGAAAGATGAAAAAGGAACTCAAAGCCTATGTAAAAGCTTGTGCTGATGAATTAAACCAAAGCACCTCATTCATTCGTTCATCCAATCATTCATTCAATGATATTAACAAGGAATACTTTTTGAGTATTTACTCTGTGGCAGACTTTATGCTAAGAACTTTAGATGATTACCTCATTCAATCTATATAATTACTCTATGGGATAACTGCTAATATTATCACTATTTCATAAGTAAGAAATTTTCAAGAAGTATGCCAGGTCCTATGCTAAATGGGGAGGAACAGAAAAACTAACATATTTTCTTGGCATCAAGGATTTAGGACCATGGAGGCAGAGACAAATGCATAAACAAAAACATAAAATAAAACATTATAGGAGCCACCATGACCAGCTGTTAGGGTCCAGCTGGGCACAAAGGAGGGAATGGTCCCTTCTCCTTAGTGTTATTCAGCTGGCTGTAAGTCCTGAGGCTTTCCAATGGGTTGGGAAAAAATGGGCCTAGCACCAGCATCTCAGCACACTTGTTTTTCAGCCAAAGCTCTTGGCCACTCCCCCTTTTCCCAATCACCTCTGCTTGCAGGTTCTACTCCACCCTATTGACTGTGTTATCCCCCAGACCCTTGGGTATGCTCACCCCCAGCCCTAGAAAAGAAAAGCCCAATACTTTCTGTGATAACCATGTTGTGATGTAAAAAGTATACTCTGTTAACTGTAGGTACCCTAAGCCCTCTTAGGAAAGCCAGCCTGGGAAGATACCATGATCAACTTTTGAGGGCAGCGCAGGGAGGTTACAAGATGAAAAGTCAAAAGTAATGCTTAAAGCCGAGAGAGTAAGAGGAATTTTCTGTGCTCCTGAGAGGAAGAAGGAAAAAGAAATGAGGCAGAGAGAAGCCAGAGCTACCCAGAGGGTGGGTCCCTAGGGGTAAAAGTAGCAGAAACAGGTGGTCCATGCTGGTGGCCCAAGGAAACTTCTAAGAATGAGGACGCCTAGTGGCCAGTTGTAATCCCTTTCTTCCCATCCCCACCGCAAAAGACACACACACACACACACACACACACACACACACACACACAGAGTAGAGAGGTCTACCACATTCAGGAATACCTTGACACCTTTTGGAGGAAAACAAAGGGCTGAATCTTGTGTGAGGGTGAATGCACTGTGGCATACAGACAGGGAGCTAAGTGCAGGGGCAGATCCAAAGTTCATGGAATCTGAAGCTCATACAGTTTGGTGAGATGCCCTTAAAGAAAAATAATATAAAAATATCAACCTTTTGCAAATTTTACCAAAACATATGACCACGTGAACACTTTGCTAGGGCCTCCCACAAGGGAACGGCCCTGGAATTTAAGCTTCATTAGCTTTCTTATAAATCTTTCACTGGGAAGACGTGACCACAGGAGAGCCAGGCCCCATTTGAAAATCCTCAGAAATTTTTGAGGGGGCTTCGGGCTCCATAGTCCACACAGTGGGGGAGTTTGAGTCAAGCTGATCTAGATCTCAGGGGTTGGCTGGGTATGACTGACAGCTGGGTTATAATCACTTTCCTAGTCTCCAGAACAAACTACAATCTCAGAGGAGGAGAGACCACAGTGAAGGAGGGACTAAAGGCAGCTGCGTCGGAACCTGGAAGGGTAAGTCTGAGAGCTTGCGTTTCTGGAGGGGATGGGAGGCAGGATGACCACAGGCCTGCAGAGTGAGGTGAGCCGGCTCTTAAAAAGCTCTTCAAGTCTTATTAGAAAATTGCAATGGAGAGATCCCCTGCCCTCTCCTCCATCCCAGGGTACACAGTAAGGTCTGTCCTCCACTCTGATTACCCTCATTTTGGAGCTCAGAAAGAAGCTAATCAGAAGACGTACATTGTACAAGCTACTTCAAGTGCAATTTAGAATTCAGCGTGACGAAGGGAGTCATCGGGTGTGTGATTATAAAGAAACATTCCAACATAATTAAGGCATGAAGGTGCAGGAGTGGGAGGGTGAACAGGGATGGTCAGAAGAAACAGGGCACAGCTTACCACCACTCTCGATAGTTCCCAGCTCTGCACACCAACCAATGAGGAAACACAGCTTCCCTGTGTTCCTGCATATCCAGTAGCATCACTAATAATCCCCACAACCCTCTCAGTGGCGTGTATTAGTTTTCTCTTGCTGCTGTAACAAATTACCATAAATTTAATGTCTTAAAATAATACATTTATTTTCTTATAGTTCCATAGGTCAGAAGCCTGAGATGAGTCTCACTGGGCTTAAATCAAGGATTGATGTCAGCAGAGCTACATTCTTTGCTGGAGGCTCTGGGGAGAAATCATTCTCTTTTCCAGCTTCTAGAAGCTGTCTACACTCCTTGGTCATGGTCCCCTTCCATCTTCAAAGCCAGCAAGTCTTTCTGACATCTCATTACTGTGACATTGACTCTCCTGCCTCCCTCTTTCACATGTAAGGATCCTTGTGATTACATTGGCCTCACCCAGATAATCCAAAATAATCTCTTTATTTTAAAGTCCAGGTGATTAGCAACCTTACTTCTCTTTTCCCAAATAATGTAACATATTCACAGGTTCCAGGGATTAGGGAATTAGTATGTGGACATCTTTGGGGCCATTATTCTGCTTATCACAATAGGAAATATTATTATCTCCTATTTTCCAGGTGAGGAGAATGAGGCACAGAGAGGTCCTGTGGCTTGCTCAACATCACAGAGCCGGTGAGCAGTAAAGTTGGGATTCACCCAGGCCCATCTGATGTCAGACCCTGTATTCTTAACCTTTAAACTGTACTCCTTTCATATAATCATTGTTCTTTTGTTCAATACTTTATTGAATTTTATTTGACACTTCCATTGATAGAAGCATTTGAGTAAGGCAAAGGCTCTGGGGGCAGGAACTGTTGGTGGTATGGACATGCAGGTGTGGGAGAGGCATACTGTATACCCCATAACAGTGGGGGACCATCTGCCTGTGTTAGGTCACAAGAGACCGGGGTTCACATCTCAGCTCTGTCACTTGTATCTATGTGCCTTCCAGCCAATTGCTGGATCTCCTGAGTTTCCTCTGCAAATGATAATAACAGAACAGAACCCACCTTACAGGCTTGTTATAGTAACTAGAACAGCATGTATGAAGTTCCCAGCTGTGCCTAGAGCACAGGTGGTGTTCCATGAATGCTGCTGTTACTGCCTCTCTCTCCTTGGCCCCTCTCCCCAAGGAACCTTAACTTCTCGCAGGTAGGTATTAACAGAGGAAATGGTGGCTGAGATTTCTGGATTCTGAGGAAGCAGATCTGGGGAAGCTGAATCAGAACAGGTAGGAGGAGGACAAGGAGCTCTGCTTTTATCTGTCTTAGGTAGAGTCCACATTAGATCTAATTAGAGAAAAAGGGCTCTGTGGCTAAAACACATTTTAAAAACACTGATGTCTCCCTCCCTCCCTTCCTTCCTTCTTTGTGTTTTCAGAAAAGTTTGGAAGAAGGAGAGGAGAAATAAAATGTCCATTAGATCTAGAGTTCTTGGTTGCAAGCAACAGAATCTGACTCTGACTAACTTAGATGAAAGTTGGAATTTAGTGGAAGGGCATGGGGTGACACCAAATTGAAGACAAAGTTGAACATCTGGGGCTCGGGAAGACAGGAGCATGTAGACAGCAGGAAGGAATAGATAGCCTCTTCAGGGCAGCAATGCCCTGAGTGGAGCCCTTCCCGCTGGCCCCCTGGGCTTGGCACTGGGTCCACTATCCATCTTCCTGGGAAGCAGAGTTACTGGACTAGCCTGGGACGCTTGCTGGCCCCATGTCTCAGTAGGCAGGGAACCTTGACTGACTGTCCCACCAGAGCATCTCCAGAGGGCAAGATGGGGTTCCCCAAGAAGATACCAGCAAGCAAACAACTGTCACCTTTGACAAAGGTCACCTTTGCAAAGCAACCATCGGTCACCTTTGCTATGTTTGAAAATGTATCTTTCACCCCGACCTGCCTCCAGGACTCTCTTTCATTTCCTCATTCTTTCTATTTAAACTGCAAAATGTCATTTTTGTAGCTACTGCCACCCTCCTCCCCCCCCAAAAAAAAGAAAAACAGGAAAAAGAAAAGCTTTGTACTTCTTGGAGTTGGGGAGAAATACTTTATGTTTTACCCTCAGTTGACTCAGGGTCAACTGAGTTTGGTTAATACGGGACCCTGAGCATAGTGGCTGTGTCAGCATCAGTCGAAAAAGGACCACTATGTCACAAAAGACTCACCTGTTAAAACCTCATATTTTACATTTGAGACACAGGTCGGAGATGCTCAGTGACCTGCTCAAGGTCACAAGGCAGTTTAGAGGCAGGATCTCTGCTGGTTCCTTCCATTAAACACCCTAGGCCTTTGGAGTGGCAGTGCCTCATCAAGAGGGAGCTTCCTCTTATCTGTCAGGCACAACGTTGCCCCATCATGGATGAGGATGTGAGTGGCGCCTCCTGGCATTTGCGGTACGATATGACGCTGAAACCCAGCACCCAGGGATGGGCTCCTGGGCGATGGAGCACCGCTGGCTGTGTTTGAGGTGTCCAGAGTCAGGTGCAGCTCCCTTGTCAGTCCGTGCCCCTGAGGGCTTAAAAAAGGAAAGAAAGAAAAAGAAAAGAGAAATGCTTCCAATCTCTGATTTTACAGAACAAGGCAAATTTCTCATTTTGACAGAATCAAAACCCAAATCCGCCTTACCAAGAGACCAGAGGAAAAAACAAAGTTCAATAGATTTTTTTTTCTTAAACTGTTGGATCCCATTTGAAAGGAAATGGGTTTCTTTCTTTAAAAGAGAGAGACAAGAGAAATGAGAGTCTCTCCAGGATGGAGAATTCAGAAGTATGGTGTCCCTACGTGCCCGGAAACCAAGGGAGGGTCAGCAGTTTCAGGGTGTGGTTGACAGGTGATTTGACCAGGGGGTGTAGAACTGGAAGAGGGTAAGTTCTAGAAGAACTGGGGCGTCTCTTACCGTCCAGTGACTTCCAAATGGCATCCTTCAGTTTCAAGGTGGGCAGGGCAGGGTGAGCTACTCAAATCAAAGTTGGCACTACAGTGAGCCTCCAAGCCCCACCTCCAAATGCTGGGCCTAATTGTCTTGCTCTAAAGTAGATGGAATCTAAACCCAAACACCCCATTCTACCTTTATTGCATTTCTAGGCTGTCATTGCCCCCAGACTTTTCTTCCTGATGGGCCACTTGAGTGAAAAACAAAACAAAATAACCCAAGACCTTGCAGCAAAATGAAGCAAAACCTATCCTGTATTTCACCAGGAATAAAGTATTCTGTTGTTGATTTTTAAATGCAGACACTTTGCCTTAGTATGATTTATACCTCATTTTATCTTTCCGATACATTTAGCCATCAGTGGGTGGGAAGTTTTCAGAGCCCTGCTCAAATGTCATCTTGTCCAAGAGATTGGCCATCCTATCCCCAAGAGAATATGCCTTAGTACCTAGAAAAGCCCTGGCATATATTAGGTGTCCAGTAAATATTTGTTGAATGAATGAATGACAAATTCTTTCACTCAGATGCGCCCAGACCCAGTTGTGCTGATGCCCACGATATTCATCGACTACCCTCCGAGGTAGATACAGTGGGCACTGTATGGGAGGGATAAAGGGAATAGTACCCCAGGCTGCCGCCCTGGAGGACTTGAATGTGTAATTTGGGAGGAAAAAAAAAATGTACGTGTTATAGAAGTTAGTTAACTCGTAACAGAAACAGAGCAACAAGGAGGCAAATGGGGCCGTCCATCTGCAAGTGATTTCATTCATCCATCAAATGTCCTGAGTGCTGACTGAGGCTGGCTGCTCAGCTGAGTGCTGGGGCATGATGAATCCTGAGGTCCACCCTGCCCTCCCCGAGCCTTGAGTCTGGTGGGGTGAAGGGAGAGTGAGAAGAACGCCCAGAGATAGGGAAAATTTAGGTCTCAGGCTTTATAAGAAACTTATTTAATATTCTTTAATTACCTTAAAATCAATGTAGAAATTTGACTAAGAATTGAGGATTGAAAAATCTATTTTAAGTTCACGTAATTGATTTTGTGGGATCAACTTTTAGAGCTGGGCAGAGCTTGGAGATCCTCTAGCCCACCCCACCCCCTCATTTATTATCAAATGTGGAAAGTGAGGCTCAGATCAGCCAATGAATAGTTTTCCATATAAGAAAGAGGACCCACATCCCTAGGATGACAAAATCACAACCTCTATACGGTCATATATAGTGGAGAAAGCATACAATATGATAGCGGCTTTGTGGTCATGGAATTTTACTTTTTAAATTTTATACATTATTAAAGCAAGATGTGAGATTTGTGTGTTTATCAAATTGAGAGTGTATGCCTGACCCAGTCCTCTGCCAAAGTAACACTGTTGTGAAAGATAATGAAAGAGAGAGAAACTGCCCAGATCAGAGGAAGCCATGGAGACCTAGTGACTGTATGTGCCATGATAAATGACTCATGGTTATGTAAGATGTTAACAACAGAGGGACCTAGGGGAAGAGCACACAGAATTTTCTGTACCATCTTTGCAAATCTTCACAATTATTTGAAAATAAAAAGCAATTTTTAAGAAGGAGCGCATGGTGTGGTAGATTGTATTTTCTAAAAGTGGATGCCACACGGTCTTCCAAAGTTTGCCACCTCCACGTCAAGAGGTAGAATCTATGTTCTCTCCTTTGAGGGGGCGCAGGTTACTTACCTTCTCTGTGCTTCTGCTGCCTCTGTAAAATGGGAAAACAGTGCTAGAATTGTTTTTACTATGAAATGGGAATACACATGTAAAGCATGTAGACAGAGCTTGGAAATGTTGGATGTCATTATTGTGGGGCACAAGTTAGGAACCCAGTTATCAGAGCTGGACTGGCAACCAAAGTAACTTAATACAGAATCCTGGGAATTCCTTAAACTCCTCCTGTTTCAGGGGAGAATCCTTGCCGAGGGTGGAGATGCCAAGTTTGCAGGTGGGCTCTGGGAGAGACGGGATGGAGAAGATAAATGCAGAGACCAGGGATGGACGATGATGTGTAGTGCATTCGCTCGGGGAAGGAGGAAACTTCCATAGTCTGTGTCGATCAGGGGTGGTGTCAGGAGGGGGTTAGCTGTAGCTGTACCTTGAAGGCTGGCTCAGGTGCAAACGAGCAGAAAGGCAGGGAAGGGTAGCAGAGGTGGAACCAGGGCCTCACCAGGGGCCTGCCTGGGCACACTTTTAATGTTATTTGTTATTTGCCTTTAGCTATCCTTCTTTCTCGATTTTTACCAATGTGAAATGGTGGAAAAGAATCTGTACATTTCATCATTTTAAGGATAGTAGACTCTAGCCATGAACTCAAAGGTTCCTGCTGGCCTACAAGTACTCGTCAGCTAAGCCCTCTCCCTCCAAGGTCACATGTCCATCAAATGGCACAAATTGGAGCTTATACCCAAGACTGGTCACTTAGGACAGACACATCCATGTGCTGATGGTAATTGGTCCAGAGGTGGCCCTGGGACACCAGCAGGACCAATCAGTCACCTCTCCTGGGATCATAAGCTCTCTGGGGGAGACAGGGAACCCTTGTGGTGGTTTTAAGTCATGGCCACAAATTCTGTGATACTCCTGCCTTAGAATTGTAGCCCATGACTTTCCCCTTGAATTTGGGCAGGATCATAACTGCTTTGAGCACAGAATATGATGTAAGTAACACCAGTTGACATGTGGCTTCTGTCTTGTTTGTTGAAACACTTGCTCTTACAGCCTTGAACCACCAGACAGTAGAATAGAGGAGAGGAGAGGAAGGAGGGAAGGGGAGGGGAGGGGAGGAGAGGGGAGGGAATATGAGCCCTTAGTCATTTGAGTCATCCCACCCCTTGTGCTAGACATGGAGTGAAAAAGCACTTAGATGATACCAGCTCCCAGCCATTTGAGTCTCACCAGCTGTTATGGATTGAATGTTATACCCCCAAATTCATATGTTGAAACCCTAATCCCTAATGTGATGGTATTTGGAGATGGGGCCTTTGGGAGGTCATTAGTGTCAGATGAGGTCATGAAGGTGGTGGCCTCATGATGGGACTAGTGCCCTCACAAGAAGAGACACCAGAGAGCTGTTGCAAGCACGTGCTAAGAAAAGACCTTCTGATCACATAGAAGGCAGCTGTCTGCAAGCCAGGAAGAAACCTGCACCAGAACCTGACTGTGCCGGTACCCTGATTTTGGACTTGCAGCCTCCAGACTGTAGGAAAATAAATTTCTGTTGTTTAAGTTACCCAATCTATGGTATTTTGTTATGGTAATCCAAGCACACTAAGATACCAGCTGAGACCCCAGACATAGTGGAGCAGAGAACAGCCAACCCTGCCATGCCCTGTCTGAATCCTTGGTGCATAGACTCCATAAGCATAAGAAACAGTTGTTTTATACCACTAAGCTTTGGAGTGACTTTTTAATATAGCAATATCTATTAACTGGATGATGGTTCCTATTAACTGGAACATTGTCCTTCCAGAGCCTTGAGCTGGGGACTGTGGAAGCTTTGAGTTGCCAACGGCCATATCAGCTAAATAAGGGACAGAGAGAAGGAGCTGGCCTGAGAAATAAGCTGGCACAGAGCTGGCAATGAAGAGGAGGAAAGGTCCAGCCCTCCTTGATGATACCACTGAAACCCCTGGATCAAGCTGTGTCAATCTCCTCTTGAACTTTTCAGTTATATGAGCCAATATATATTTTTTTAAGTCTTAAGCCAGTTTGATTTGGTTTATATTCCCTCCAGTTATAACTGGAATAGAGATTAAGAGGATAAAAAAGGGAATTCCCAGGCAGTCCAGTGGTTAGGAATTCACACTTTCACTGCCATGGCCTGGCTTCAGTTCATTGTCAGGGAACTAAGATCCTGCAACTTGCATGTGGGGCAGCCAAAAAAAAAGGAATGAAAAGGAAGACAAGAGAAATGGAGGAAGGCGGGAGGGGGTCAGGTGGGAAGGGGGACAAGACCAGACCTGTTCTGTTTTCCATTTAAATGTAAGTGGTATCTGTAGCAGACACTGTAGGTTGCCCATTTACCATCCATTCCCCACCTGCCACCTTATTAACAGAACCAATCCAGGTTGTCCAATGTTCCTTACCACTGATTGGCTCAGGAGTGGGCATGTGATGAAGTTCCTCCAATGAGATGTGAGGGGAGGTCTCTGGGAGGAGCCTTTGGGAAAGGCTTCCTTCTCTTCAGGAGGCGAGACAGGCCCTCTTGCCGTCTCACCGCAGGAGTTGGGAAGTTCACCTGGAGGGGCCACAGCTACCTTGCAGAGAAGGAACCTGGGTCTTAGATGACATTGAGCTGCTGATTGTACCTTGCCTCAGGCGCACTGTCTTCTGCCTTTTGTGTGAAATAACAAATGACAATCCGGTTTGAACTGCGGTTTTCTGCTACTTGCAGCCCTGATATTGCAGAGCCTGAGGAAGGCCGACTCACCACCATCTTATTTTACTGAGGAAGGAACCAAGGCCTAGAGGGACATCTGTGTGTCCAGGTGTCAAAACTAACTGATGGCAGTGAGAGACAAGAGCCTCACCTCCCTTCTAACCTAGGCCTCATCCCATGGTAAGACAGGTTCTAGAATCTTCCATGTTGCCTTGCCCCCCCCCCCCCCTCAGCCCTGAGCCTTCTGTAGTCAGCTGTGTATGCAGAAGCTCATCTGATTTGAATCCAGCAGGCTATATTCCACCTAATTAAGCAATTAAGAGCAGGAAGGCTACATCTCCAGAGCCTACCTGCTTTTCATGATGAGCCTTTATAAGCCCTGACTGGTTGTTGTGATGGATACCAGGGGCCGTGGAGACCTCTGGAAGCCGAGTCTTGCTGGGCTGGCCTGGGGGCTGTGGCCCTGACTTTTTATGGAATCTAAAGTCTGCCTTTGGAATAATTACCTTCATGTGATTGTGGGATTAATATCACCTGGGCCAGAGGTCTGCTGTTTTCTGCTTAAGGGAGGAAAAACAAAACCCTTTGGAGAGGCTCAATGACTGTGAACTTGGAAATCGCCCTAAGAATTAGTGAGCCAGTGTGGTGAGGCCAGAGCACAGCCAGCAGCGTGCTGAACAAGTATGCTCGTGGGTGAGGTAGAGAGGAGCCTCATAGAAAGTGTGTTGATCTTCCTGCTTTCCTCACACACAGGCACAAGGGTGTGCAAATTCACTGAGAAGCAGGCAGCGGTGGGCTTCTGATATGACACCCTCTGTCCTGGGCGCCCGCTATCAGGAAAAATTCAAGCCAGAAGGTTCAGGAAGAAGATAGCTTGGGAAAAGCCGGGTCCAAATAGAAGCCACCTTCATGTTGGACACCTCAGCCATTGCTCTCATTACTCAAGGGCCCGCCCTGCAGCTCAGATTCACAGGCAGTAATGTTTCAGCACCAAGGCAAACATCCTTCTCTCAGAAGAACTCCCTCAAAGAGACTGATGCTACAGGTAGAGGTGCCGTCTGCCACACGTCTGCCACTCAGCCAGACAGAGAGCTGCTGATAAGTGGGTGGGAGGCACCCCCAGCCGATGTTCTAGAACAGCATTTTCCCTCAAGTTCAGTGTGGGGCGGGGCGGGGGCGGATGATGTCCTCAGGCAGGTGCTCTGTGGCTGGTCTTGGGGGTTGTGTGTCTTTGTGGCCCCGGGTCCTGTTTCCCTGAGTGGCTCTGTGGGACGAGTGGTGAGTGTTGAGGGTGGGGGAGGCAGAGTGTAAGTTGTCCTGCCCAAGCGGGTTGTGTGTGTGTGTGTGCGCGCGTTCGCTCGCTTACACAGGGACCTATAGGGATTTGAGTATCCCCAGATATGGGAAATGCCTGGTGCTTTGCAGGCAGAGCTCTAGACCAGGAATGTAGTCATGTTAATAAAAATAGAACGTGAGTTAGATATTAACTTTCAATTTTCTAGTAGCTACATTAGAAAAAAAGAAAAGAAAATCTATTTCCAAAATATATTTTATTTAACCCAGCATATCCAAAATTATCATTTCAACATACATTCAATATAAAAATATATAAATGGGATATCTTACGGTCTTTTTTCTCTTGTGAAGTCTTCAAAATCTGGTGTATATTTTACACTTACAGCAATATCTCAGTTTGGACCAGCCCCACGTCAAGTGTTCAATAGTCACGTGTGGCTCATGGCTGCTGCCCTGGACAGTGTGGGTCTGGAGACTTGAATCTGAGTCCCTGCTCGGTTTCCTTCTAGCTCTGTGGCCCTGAGAAAATTATTTATGTGTTCTGAGCTGCTGTGTAGCCATCTGTGTAATGCCATTGATAGTCCATCTCATGGCAGTCATTCACGTAGCGTCCTATGTGTTGCTGGGTATCTAGGGTCCAAATCAGTGCTGCGGGGCTGGCTTGTACAGTGGTGTGCCAGAGCTGGACCATACATGCTCACAAGAGCCAATGGTTAAATATTCAGGAATTTTGTAAACTGATGGTAAACTATTGGTCTCTTGAAATCAGCCATGGTGGGAGAATGTTTACACCATGGAAATGAGAAAATGCTTACAAATCGGTCCCTGCCGCTCCAGAGAGCTGGTTGTTAAACATTTACTTGCACGCCATGGACTTGGGTATATTTGTATGTGATTGCAGGGGTGAGTGTGGTCTGGGGGCTGCTTCCTTGGCTGTTTTTTCTCGCTGAGGCCTCATCATCTCCCTTTAGGTGCTCCTGTCTTGTGGCAGCCCCTTCCAGATTACTCTTTCCCACTATGAGAGGCAGCATTGAGGAGTGGTTAAGCCAGCAGAATCTGGAGCAGACCCTGGATCCTCCATTTACTCATTTTGTAACTGTGGACAGGTTAACTTCTCTGTGCCTTAGTTTTCCTCATCCGTAAAAATAATAGCAGCTGAGAAATAGGGTTAAATACCATCCCCGTAGGGCTTCCCTGGTGGCGCAGTGGTTGAGAGTCGGCCTACCGATGCAGGGGACACGGGTTCGTGCCCCGGTCCGGGAGGATCCCACATGCCACAGAGCGGCTGGGCCCGTGAGCCATGGCCGCTGAGCCTGCGTGCCCGGAGCCTGTGCTCCGCAACGGGAGAGGCCACCGCGACAGTGAGAGGCCCGCGTACTACAAAAAAAAAAAAAAGAAAAAAAAAACCATCCCCGTAAAGTGATAGAACAGTGCCTGGCATACAGTATGTGCTCATGAATGTTGCCTGTTCTATGTTGATTATTCGCAGCTGATGTCTGCAGCTCCTCCTGGCCTGCAGTCTCTAACTGTCGGTCACTGTGGAACAGTCGTGAAGGGGCAGTGTTTATGGCAGGGGCATCCAGAGGCCGAGCTGGTGTGATGGTGGGGTAGGTAACACTACAGTCAGGTTGGACCTGGGGTTGTCTTTCCTTCCATTTTCCTTTCATCTTCTCTTTCTCATCCTGTCATGAGAATTGACCGCCTACTGTGTGTGAATTCTGTGGGGAGGGGATGGGCACACAAAACTGAGAAAGCTGATCCCTGCCCTCAAGGAGCTTACAAAAGCTCTTTGGGGTCTGCACTAATTTTTAAGAGTATAAAGGGGTTCTGAGATGGAAAAGTTTGAGAACTGCTGGACTGCGGGTATAACGAAAAGACTACTAAATGTGGCGGCCAGCGGGGTTGGCAGGTTTGAGCTCTAGCACGTATTACTGTGTTTCTAATCCCTTGACTTCTTCTGGCCTCAGTTTCTTCCTCTGTATAATGGGAGTGGTAATGTGGACGGATACCCCAGCCACCTCCAGGGCACTGTGAAAGTGCATTTAAAGACTCTGAAGGCCTGGGGGTGGCGAGGGGTTGCTGTAGGCACAAGCTGGGCCCTTGGGGACTATGTTCTAAAGCTGACATTTTACTATCTGGGGGATCTGGCTGACCCCCCTGAAGTGAAGAGAAGCCCAGAGAGTACCCAACAGGCTATCCCAAGCCCTGTCATCTGGCTTTCTGGAATACCAGGGATTCTCTGGGGTAATTCCCACATCAATGCATGAAAAGCAAAACCGACACATTTAGGTGACTTTGGAAACATTGCTGGAAAATGCAGGCAGGGAGTTCCCTGGTGGCCTAGTGGTTAGGATTCTGGGCTTTCACTGCCTTGGCCCAGGTTTAATCCCCGTTGGGGATCTGAGATCCAGCGAGCCAAGTGGCATGGCAAAAAAAAAGAGGCAGGGAAGGGATTTGGAGCTTGAAATTTCCAGATTTCTACCACCATTCTTTGACTGGAATTGACAGCCTCAAGTGTGTCACCTACCAGGACCAGTCTCAAATGGAGGGCTGTTAAGACTCCAGAATAGCCCAAAGGGGACATTGCCCCACCCTACCCTGCTCCTGACCTTCTTCCATCAACCCTGGCTTCCTCCAGGATCCAGTGCTTTTTTCCTCCCCAAAAGATGCTGTCATGATTGTTCCTACCCATAAGAACCCCTAGGTTGTCTCCCACCAGAACCCCTATCTCCTACCTCATTCCCCCAGAGACCCCAGCCCTAACCTTGGCCAATGACTAGGTGGAATGAGGAGACTCCATAAGAGCTGAAGAGCTTTTCCCAAAGAAGAGCTTCAAAGGTTCCTGGGATGTTTAAATATGCCAATATTAATAGAGATGTTTTAAGTAGAAGAAAATGCCAAAATTGCAGCTGGTCAAAATGTTAAAAAACACTCCATGGCAAACTCAGCAACCAGCAGGGTAGAGAGGACAGGTTCTCCTTAGCATCACTCTGGCCAATTAACTCCAGTCCCTCTATTCCCCTCACAGAGGAGGAAGCCTTCCCAGTACCTCTCCCTTGCCCCTGCTTGTTAAGGAAGACAATTAGCATCTGAGCAGAGGTCTCCAAATGACATCCTGTCAGTTTTCTGTCTAGTTCAATACCATTTCCAACAGTGACTTTCAAAACAGAAATGATTTTTTTGTCATTTACTTACAATTTTTAATTTTTTTTTTTTTTTTTTTTTTTTGCGGTATGCGGGCCTCTCACTGTTGTGGCCTCTCCCATTGCGGAGCACGGGCTCCAGACGCGCAGGCCCAGCGGCCATGGCTCACGGGCCCAGCCGCTCCACGGCACGTGGGACCCTCCCAGACCGGGGCACGAACCTGTGTCCCCTGCATCGGCAGGCAGACTCTCAACCACTGCTCCACCAGGGAAGCCCTACAATTTTTAATATTTTAAATCTGTTTTACATAGTTGTGTGATTATATTCTAAAAACAATTTAATAGGCTGTTTAACATTTTAATATAATAAACACATTTTTTTTGGTTTTATTAAGCACTTCTTCTTCTTTTTGTTTTTTTTCTTTTCCAAAATGGAAATGGTTTTTTAAGTGTACAAAAGTAATGCATCGTTTAAGAAAAAGTTTAGGGGAATTCCCTGGCTGTCCAGTGGTTAGGACTCAGCGCTTTCGCTGCTGTGGTCCAGGTTCAGTCCCTGGTTGGGGAATTAAGATCTGGCAAGCCGTGCCACGTGGCCAAAAAAAAGAAAAAAGAAAAAGTTTAAAATAGGGAAAATAAAAAAACCACTCATAATCCCTTCCCCCCAACTCTAACACAGCAATACCATCATATTGGTGCTTTTTCCTTGCAGTCTCTGTCCCTATAAATACATTTTATTTGAACGTTGTGATGCTTGTCTTGGCTTGGTTCCCCAGAAAGCAGAGTCTGAGACAAAGGTTTCTGTGCAAATATTTCACTGAGGAACATGATTTCAGGGAGGAGGAATGAGAAATGGGGAGTGAAGCTGGCAAGAATGTGTTATGGAACTGGCCACAGCTGAGTGCACCTGGGTGCTGGATCCAAGATCATCTGAGGAGTCATAGGAAGACCTTGCGTGGGTGGGGGGAGAAAGAGAGAAGCATTTTCCATTGGCTCCCAACCCCTGTCGGTCGGTCAAAGGCTTTCCCCGTGGGGTAACTCACCCACATTTCTGAGGTGCCCTTGCATGGGTGCTGAGTGGGTTTCCCCTAAGTCTCAGGCGATGGCATTGACAGAGAAGCCCCAGGGTGAGCGGCATAAGCAGGAGACACATAATGTCAGGTTGCAGCTGTGAGAAGCTGGCCGGAGTTGACCCAGAACTAGTCACCCCAGCGTGGGCAGGACTAAGAGACAGGCAGGGCCAAGCAGATCTGAAGAGGTGCCCAATACAGTCTTGGTGATGCCCACCTAATTTTATCCTTGCTTTCCCCACTGAACTTTATATATTTTCCATATCGATCAATAGTTCTCAAAAATTTTTAATTGAAATATAGTTGATTTACAATGTTTCAGGTGTACAACAAAGCGATTCAATTATACATACATATATATATTCTTTTTCAGGTTATTTTCCATTACAGGTTGTTACAAGATATTGAATGTAGTTCCCTATGCTATACAGTAGGTCCTTGTTGTTCATCTATTTTATATATTGTAGTGTGTATCTTTTAATCACAAATTCCTAATTTATCCCTCCCCCACTTCCCCTTTGGCACCCGTAAGTTTGTTTTCTATGTCTGTGAGTCTGTTTGTTTTGTAAGTAAGTTCATTTATATTACATTTTAGATTCTCTATGTAAGTGGTGTCATATAGTATTTGTCTTTCTCTGTCTGACTTACTTCACTTAGTATGATAATTTCTAGGTCCATCCATGTTGCTGCAAATGGCATTATTTCATTCTTTTTTATAGTTGAGCAAGAGTCCATTGTATACATGTACCACATCCTCTTTAACCATTCAACTGTTAATGGACATTTTGGTTGCTTCCATGTCTTAGCTATTATAAATAGTGCTGCTCTGAACATTGGGGTGCATTATCTTTTGGAATTAGAGTTTTCATCTTTTCTGGATATATGTTCAGGAATAGGATTGTTGGATCATATGGTAACTTTATTTTTTAAGGAACCTCCATACTGTTCTCCATAGTGGCTGCACCAATTTACATTCCCACCAACAGGGTAGGAGGATTCCTTTTTTCCCACATCCTCTCCAGCATTTATTATTTGTAGACTTTTTGATGATGGCCATTCTGACTGGTGTGAGGTGATACTTCACTGTAGTTTTGATTTGCATTTCTCTAATGATTAGTGATGTTGAGCATCTTTTCATGTGCCTTTTGGCCTTCTGTATGTCTTCTATGGAGAAATATCTGTTTAGGTCTTCTGCCCATTTTTCGATTGGGCTGTTTGGTTTTTTTGATATTGAACTATATGAGCTGTTTGTATATTTTGGAAATCAATCCCTGTTGGTCACATCATTTGCAAATATTTTCTCCCATTCCATAGGTTATCTTCGTTCTCATAATTTTTAATGGCTGCTTTCCAAGTAGAGGGAAAAGTTTAAATTTTATATATAATCGATTTCTATATATTGTATTATTTGCAAAACATTGACAAGTTGGCCCACTGAGGTGACCTAAGAAGGGTCATTTTATACCTTTGTGGCATAGAGGGAGGTGTCATTCCTCAACCCAAGTGAGTGGAGGGAAGGCATTGATCTCCTTACTAAATACTTCTGTTTCTGTTTCAAATTCAAAACTTTTGGAATACATTGATGATTGGAAGTCAGGAGAAAAGAACCCTACTGACTTCAAGGTTCTCAATAAAACTCTATCCCTTTTCTTCCTTCCCAGCAGTAATACTTTTACAGCTGCTAGAGAACTCTGGATAAAGATGGGTTTAGGACTCCATTTGTCTCTTGGCACTCATCCATTCCGCAAATACTTATTGAGCACTTGCCATATGTCAGGTATGGCACCAGGCACTGGGGACCCAGAGACCACGGACCATCTCTGTCCT
Organism: Delphinus delphis; assembly: GCF_949987515.2. Lineage (NCBI taxonomy): Eukaryota > Metazoa > Chordata > Mammalia > Artiodactyla > Delphinidae > Delphinus > Delphinus delphis. The sequence continues at coordinate 62,102,512 of NC_082692.2, forward strand.
CAGGGCATCAGGTGATACAGGCTTGTAAACAATCAAATGTTATGACAATGCTATGATAATAAGGGCAAGACACAGCAGGGAAAGAATAGGTCTGACATTTCATTCATTCACTGACTGTATTTGTCATTTATTGCTGGGCAATAAACTGCCCCAATACTTAGCTACCTAAAACAATAATAACGATTATCACACAGTTTTGGTGGATCAGGAATTTAGGTACAGTTTAGCTGAGTGGTTTAGGCTCAAGGTCTCTCATGATGTTGAAGTCAGGATGCCAGCCAGCGCTGCAGTCATCTGAAGGCTTGACCAGGACTCAGGGATCTGCATCCAATATGGTTCCCTCACATGGCTCTTAGCAAGAGGTTTTAGTTTCTTGCCATGTAAACCTGGACTGCTTGAGTGTCTGTGATGTGGCTGCCCCAGAGCAAGTGATCCTACAAAAGGAAGTTGAAGCCACAGTGTCTTTCATGAGCTAGCCTCAGAAATCGCACACCATCACTTCCACTATATTATATTGGTCCCACAGGACAACGCTATTCAGTACAGGAGGGGACTACCTGAAGAGTCAGCATTAGGAAGTGGGGATCATTGGGGGCCACTACCACGTTGGTTCATTGATTCATTCGATTGCCAGTTATTAAGTGCCTGCCAGGAGGCTGGCACTATGCTCGGGACTGGGGATACCAACATGGCTGGCAATAATTGAGTTCAGGAACCAATTCTTTGTTTAATTTTATATCTCCAGTGCCTGGAACACAAAGTCTCGGTAAAGGCTTATTTGTCAAAAGGAAGCAAAATGAAGTGGTTAGGAGCTGGACTTATGGAGCCAGTATGCCTAGGTTCAAATCTGGCCTCCTCCTCCCCACACTGATGGTTTTCCAACAAATCATGTTGGTTTATGTTGCTTACAACCAAGAATGCTAATGATATGCTCATTAGTTTTCCCACCAATCTCCTTTTATTGTTCAGACTCCACACAGGATCCCACATTACATTTAATTGTCATGTCTCCTTTAATCTGGGACAGTTTCTCAGTCTTGCCTTGTCTTTTATGACCTTGCCACTTCTGAAGAGTACTGAGTATGCATTTTGTAGAATGTCCCTCAATTTGGGTTTGTCTGAGGTTTTCTCGTGATTAGATTGAGGTAATGCATTTTGGACAAAAGCACCAGAAGTGATATTATGAATCATATAAGGGATACGTGATATCAACATGTCTTATTACTGGTGCTGTTGACTTTCATCACTTGGTTAAGGTGGTAGGTATCTGCACAGTTTCTATTTTTTCCTTTGTAATTAATAATTATCTTGAGCTACTTTGAAACTGTGCAAATATCTTCTTTTTTCCTTCTTTTACCCATTGATTTGGCATCCATTGATAATGCCTTTGGACAACAATTATTCCATGTTGTTTGCCTATTCCTGATTTCCTATCTCTATCATTCATTCTACATTTATTAATCGGAATTTTACTTTAAAGAAGAATTATCCCTTCTCCTTCTTATTTACTTATTCAGGTATTTATTTATAACAGTATGGACTCGTGGATTTTTTCCCCTATGGTTTATAATCCATTACTATGGTTATTTATCGCTCAAATTATCTCAGATTTGGCCATTGGGAACCCTCAAGCTGGCTCCTGTGTGTATAGGAGAAATTATTTTTAGTTTTAATTTTTTATTATAAAAGTTATATATGCCTGGGTGGAGGGTACATGAGACCTCTCTGTACTATTTTTGCAATTTCTTGTAAATATATAATTATTTCAAAAAGAAAGTTAAAAAAGTAATGTATGCTCATTATAAAAAATCAGGAAAGGGCTTCCCTGGTGGTGCAGTGGTTGAAAGTCCGCCTGCCGATGCAGGGGACGCGGGTTCGTGCCCCGGTCCGGGAAGATCCCACATGCCGCGGAGCGGCTGGGCCCGTGAGCCATGGCCGCTGAGCCTGCGCGTCCGGAGCCTGTGCTCCGCAACGGGAGAGGCCACAACAGTAAGAGGCTCGCGTACCGCAAAAAAAAAAAAAAAAATCAGGAAATACAGAAAAGTATAAAAATTACCTCATCTCTTAGACTTAATCACTGTCCGTATTCTGGTATGTTTCTCTCCATTCTTTCATTTTAAATGCTATCATAACACAATTGTGGCAGCTCTGAGCACTGACATTCTAGTTTTATAATGGAGAGAATGCCAGCCAGGGAGACAGGGATTACTAAAACAGTAGTACCACCAACCCAACATCCATGTGTCTGCCACATGCCCCCAGCCCTCCTGGTGCTGGACCACATCTAATCCCTCCCCCGCCAGCATATGAGGTGGGGTGCTGTGTGCAGTACCCATCAGACAGGGTACTGGAGGGTCTCAATGTATTGATTCAGGTAGAAAAGAGTATCAAGGTTAGTTAGTAGAAAGAGAAGGAGTTAAAGCTAGTAAATTCCGGAGAATGTACACAGGTCAGGCTGACTTGAGAGAAGAAGAGAGAGATTAAGATGATTAGAGGGAGAGAAAAGAGGAGAAAAGCAGAAAATGTTGAATTTTTACATTCTTGCTTCCAGAAAACAGAGGGCAGCCAAGAACTCAGTGGGTGTTTAACCAAGCAGACTTAAGGTCTTGGTCAAGGATGAACTTCTCGCCTCCACTCTAGGTTGCCCTGACAACCTTCTCCTTCTGGTATTGACATAATGATGAAACAGAAGGGAAAACAGGCAAATGAAGAAAATAGTCATTAGAGGCAGAACCAGCTGTGGTCTGGCTTGCTTCATCTTGCAGGGAGGTCTGGGGAGGAGTCCAGGAGGGGCAGAGGGCTCTTGGGCTGGTGTTTCAGACAGAGGCATGAGGACTAGAGGGAGAGATGGGGTTTCCTGTACAGGGATGGACTTGAACTCATGTGCTAGAGACACCTGAAGCTCCTCTCAGAAATTTTAGTGAAGCCATTCAATTTAAATTAAATCTCACTGGTTGCATATCCTCCTTGCTTCCCTGGCTCTTCAGATTAGTCAAGGTTGCTTAGAAGGAAACTCCAGAACCCAGGTTCAGGGAATGGCAGCCACCCACTCTACCAGCAGGGCTCAGAGTCACCACATTAACCTGGGGCTTAGAGCCCTTTCTCCTTTTCCATCACCCAGAAGGGTTGGGACCATCAGAGGAGAGAGAAAGAATGGAAGAGGGTATCAACAGTAGTTATTACTCTCTTCTCTTTTCAGGTAGGGAAACTGAGGCTGAGACAGTAACTCGCCTACGGTCACAAAACTGAGAAATGTCCAGGATTCAAACCCAGGTCAGATCAAGTCAAGGTTTTGCTGGGTAATTACCTCATTCTGTGATACAGAACAGTGATTCCCAAACTCTATCGTGTGTCAGAATCTCCTGGAGGGCTTGTTAAAACACAGAAGGCGGGCTTCCCTGGTGGCGCAGTGGTTGAGAGTCCGCCTGCCGATGCAGGGGACGTGGGTTCGTGCCTCGGTCCAGGAAGATCCCACATGCCGCGGAGCGGCTGGGCCCGTGAGCCATGGCCGCTGAGCCTGCGCGTCCGGAGCCTGTGCTCCGCAACGGGAGAGGCCACAACAGTGAGAGGCCCACGTACCGCAAAAAAACAAAACAAAACAAAACAAAAACACAGAAGGCTGAGCCCCACCCCAGAGTTTCTGATTTGGTAGATGTGGGACGTGGCTTGGGAATTAGTATTTCTGACAAGTTTCCAGAAGATATTGATGCTGCTGGTCCAGGAACCACACTTTGAGAACTACTGACATAAAGCAAGCCATTTAAGCCTTGGACCTTGAGTATAGTCTTTGTAAAACAAGGAGTACCTTTTTCAGAGGTGCTTTAGCCATGGGGATACGAAGGTTGAGGGAGTTTTACTTTTAGCAAAGTAGCTCCTTGGATCTCTTTACGTAATAGGTTCCATGTGAGAGGTTATTGGAAAGGATGTTTCTGCTATTAAACATAAAACCAAGAGTTATAAACTAGTGACCTAAAAGATGTCAAATACTGTTTGTTCCTGTTATCTCTTGGTGTGGCTTAAAACAACAACAATTTTAATACATGATTTTGTGGGTCAGGAATCTGGGCAGATCTACCCCTATGGTGCCCACCAGAGTTACTCAGGGCCACTCAGCTGGTGTCCGGGCTGGTCTGGAGGGTCCAAGATGGCTTCACTCACATGGCTGGAGCCTTGTCGGGGTGGTTGGAAGGCTGTTGACTGGAACATCTACCATGGCCTCTCCAGCAGGATGGTCTCAGGGTAATTGGATTTCATGACAGCTCAGGGTCCAGAGCAAGTGTTCCAAGAGACAGAAAGCAGAAAGCACCAGTCTTTTAAGGCCCAGGCCTGGAAACCAGCACAGCGTCACTTTGCCATCTGCCATCTGTCAGCATAATCACCAGAGGTCCCTGTCCCCAGATTCAGGGGAGGGCACATACACTGCCTTCTCAGTGGGCGGAATGTTTTGTGGCTGTCTCTTTGAACTCAAGCTTCATCCACACCTGAACCTTATGTCGATGATAAGCTTCTGATCCTCAAGCCAGATGTGGTAAAGGGATGAGACTTGGGGGTGGGGGTGGGGGTTAGTATATTTTGCATGTGGGCTAAATGTAAATAACTTGAGCAGAGGGTGGGTTGTAATAAGTTCTAGAACACCTCTATCCTGCTGGAGGAAGCCCAGTCGGCCCCATGGAGAAGCCCATGTAGAGAGAAACCTGGCCCTGCACCTTTCTCCCAACAGCCCAGCTGAGCTCCCAGCCCATAGGCAGCGCTAACTTACCAGCCATGGGAGTGAGCCAGCTGGGAAGGTTTGGTCCTCCAGCTCCAGTCAAGCTTAGCTGATGGCGCATAGAGTGACATGACACTAAATAGGGCTGTGTGATGGTTCATGTTGTGTGTCAGTGCCCAGATGCCCGGATGTTTGGTCAAACATTATTCTGGATGTTTCTCTGAAGGTGTTTTTCAGATGAGAGTAACGTTTAAATCAGTGGACTTTGAATACATTAGGTTGCCCTCCATAATGGGGTGGGCCTCATCCAATCAGTAGAAGGTCTGAATAGAACAAAGACTGACCTCCCCTGAGCAAGAAGGAATTCTTTTTAAGATTTATTATTTATTTATTTATTTATTTAATTTTTGGCTGTGTCGGGTCTTAGTTGCAGCACGCAGGATCTTCGCTGAGGCATGCAGGATCTTTTGTTGCAGCACGTGGGCTCTTCACTGTGGTGTGAGGGCTTCTCTCTAGTTGTGGCGTGAGGGTTTTTTCTCTTCTCTAGTTGTGGCGCACAGGCTCCAGGGCGCGTGGGCTCTGTAATTTGCGGCACGCGGGCTCTAGTTGAGGCGTGCGAGCTCAGTAGTTGTGGCACGTAGGCTTAGTTGCCCCACGGCATGTGGGATCTTAGTTCCCTGACCAGAGATTGAACCCGCATCCCCTGCCTTGTAAGGATTCTTTACCACTGGACCACCAGGGAAATCCACGAGAAGGAATTCTGCAGCAGATCTTGAGGTCTTTGACTCTAACTGCAACTCTGCCATCTATGGAATACTAGTTTTTGATGAATGTTAATAAGTCCTCAGCTATTAAAAAAAATGTTTCCATGGTCAACTATGTTTGGGAAAACTATTTATCAAACAATGCTTAAAAGGTCTCTGTGTTGCAGAACTTCTAATTTGGCCATGGATCTGGAGCCTTGGAAAGGGCTGATCTGGGGTTATTGCGAGCTTCCTGACAGTGAATCTTTATTCTGTTTTGTAAGTGGGTCACCCTGGTCGGCTTCCACTCTTTTAGAGGGTCTCATTTATAGGAGAAAAGGAGTCTCCTTCTTGGGTAAAAGGAAAGCGATGCATCGCTTTGTTCTCTTCCATCAGAGCAGCACTGTGGGTCCATGTGTGAAGACTTTCCAGCCTGAGAGCTGCTGCTCCATCAGAGCCCTCCCGCAGCTCCTGAGGCTTCCCCTTTCTGCGAGGGAGTTTGGACCAGTCTATCAGATATTCTAGAGCAGAACCAATGAATTATTTATGTGCTTTCTGCTGGCAAAGATGCTAATGAGATGCTACAGCATACATTAGTGTAATACCTGGAGATTCTTTTTGCTCAGGACCACTGTCTCTGCCGCCTATTGGCTGTGGTGGTGGGTAGGGTATGGGGTGGCAAAGAAGCCAAGGAACTGAAGACTTGCCAGCCAGCAATTCATGACTAGGGAGGACAGAGGCCTATCCATCTTCCTAGGTCCCGTGTTGGGGACTTGAAGAATGAACATCCCGAAGCTGTTTTCCACTCACACAAGCAGGACAGAGCTCAAATCACCTCCTCCAGGATGCCTTTCCTGACTTATCCCTACCCACTGTGCCCTCTCCTTCCTCTCCAGGCTGAGAGATGTGTCCCTCCTCTGTGTGCTGCAGTCCCTGTGCTGACCAGCATCACAGATGATGGCAGGGCTCCATTGTCTGTGTCCACCATTACACCCTGAGCTCCTGAGAGCGTGTGTTCAGTGCCTTTCTTCTCTTCCTCTCCAGGACCGAAGGTGGCGCTCAGTACATACAGGATGTTCAGATGTTGTTTGATGAGTTGAATTGAATTGTTCATACGTGATTAGTTCAATTCAGAAGGAAATATGGTTATTTTGATAGGGATTGGTCTTTGCCTTTGGAGCTACTGAGCAAATTTAATGTGTAAACAAGACTCAGGTGGAGAGATGTTAAACACTCAAAAAAATATCTTTTCCAAGTACTTTGGCAGCTTCCATTTGATGAACAGTTGGTTGATTTCAAATGATTTAGTTGTATTTATTCAAGTAAGTTCAATAGGACCAATCTCTATTTGGCAAAATTCTGTTAACTCTTACTGTCTTTTACTGTATGGCCTTAGCAGTAATTCATTTTCATTTCATCTCCCTTCCTTCCTTCCTTCCTTCCTTCCTTCCTTCCTTCCTTCTTTCCTTCCTTCCTTCCCACTCATTCAGATGGGAGTTTTCTCCCCAAATTAAGAGAATAAGTATTAGGAAGTAAAGCTGTGGTCATGTATCTTGTCTGGTTTCTGCATTGCTTTCATGTTTCAATTGACACTGTCACACCAAAGCTATTGGTTAGCTCTTTACCGCTTACAGTGCAGTGCATGGGCTGGCAGTATCAGCATCTCCTGGGAGCCTGCTAGAAATGCAGAACCTCAGGCACACCCCAGACTTTCTGATCATTGGGTGATTCATATGCATGTACATGTTTGAGAACAAAGGTTTAACTAACCTGGACAATGTCCCTGTTTCATACCTTGGAGATGATGTGGGGACTGAACCAAAAGAAGAGGATTGAATATATACCTCTTTGCAATTTATCAGCACTAAGTGGCCTACACCTTTATGGGATCTACACACTGGAAAGGTTTCCCTACCTGTCCCACGCACACCTCCTGTAAGAAGCAGCACCGCCGCCCCTAAGGGGCTGCCATTAACCACTTTATATGCGTTCTCTCTCTCAATCCTTACAACAAATCTATGAGGTAGGCACCACCTCTGTCTCTTTACAGATGAAGAGCCTAAAGACTAGAGAGGAGAAACAGCTTGCTTGCCGCCACCCAGCTTGGCACAGTACCTGGCCTGTAACAAGGGTTCTGTAATTGAAGGCTTTCAGCATTCTCCTTCTCTTTTTGGGGACAGGGTGTCCAGATTTAAATGGCTGCAGAATAGTTCAGTTGACTCATAAACTGCACTGAGGTGTCATCTTCTGTTTTCAACCCTTTGCAGACTCTAGAATGGTATTTGCTACCCTGGGCCAAGAGCCAGGGATAGTATCTTATTGCCTGCCCCATCCCAAGGCTCCCACTTGTTCTTCCATGTACTTCTCCTCAATCTCCTCCTCCTTCTCTCCTTCCTCCAACTTCTCCTCTTTCTCTTTCTTGTCTTCCTCTTCTTCCTCCTTTCCTTTTTTTTTTAGATTTTTTTTAAATTGAAGTATAGTTGATTTACAATGTATTAATTTCTGCTGTACAGCAAAGTGATTCAGTTATACATATATATACATTATTTTTTGTATTCTTTTTCATTATGGTTTATCTCAGGATATTGAATATAGTTCCTTGTGCTATACAGTAGGACCTTGTTGTTTATCCATTTTATATGTAATAGTTTGCATTTGCTAACCCCAAACTCCCACTCCATCCCGCCCCCACCCCTCTCCCCCTTGGCAACCACAAGTCTGTTCTCTATGTCTGTGAGTCTGTTTCTGTTTCATAGATAGATGTTTCCCTTTTTTCTCTTCTTTCTCCTCCCGTGGTCAAGCACTTGAACTCAGTGCAGCTCCTCTTTCTTCCATCCCCCTCCTTCCCTCCTTTCGCTCTGGGCTCCAGGTAGAGAATTCAGATGATGATGATGATGGTGACAATGATGACGATGATGATTTTATCGTTGTTATTGTTTGGCCATGCAGGATTTTCGGTCCCTTTTCCCCCTTTATTCTTTTCATCTTCTACCCTGGTGGGAAGGAGGTCATTCAGCATAAGAACATGAACTGCTATGAAAAGCAACCAACATTAGGAAGAGAAAGCCTGGTTTGTCTTAAAGATCTGGAAACTCTGTGGGTGAGGAGGAGGGACATGATGGGTAATAAGGACCGCAGGGAGTGAGGAGGGAGAGAAAAGAGAAGACACTAGAAAGAAGGAACTCCAGGGTGCTCCTCAGACACAGTCTGGTTGTTCTGCAAGGGGATGAGTAGGAAAAGCACAGACTATTTGGCGCCATCCTCTCTACTTGGAGTGTGTTCATCACCAGCCACTGGGAAGCCACTGTCAGGTTAAGGGTATGCCGGCAAGTCCTTCCAGCCACGTAATGATGTAATTACAGGGCAGTTACATCATTGTTACTGCTAATACCAGCCCACCACTTCCTACACTCCCTCTGCATGCCTGGCACTTTTTAAATTCTTTCCATACACGACTCCTACATGTCACAGATTGGGCAGGGTAGGAAACTGAGGCCTGTGCTTTCTTTATTTATCTGCTGTACAGTTTGGACTGTAACACAGTAAACTAGATCGTTGGGACTGACACACAACTTGCTGTCCTCTGTGTACAAGACTATGCTGCTGATCAAGGATCAGAGGAGTGTGATCCTTGACTTAATTAATTTATTGTCTACTTGGGAAGAGAAGACATATACACATAAATTCAAGGGCTAATTGCCTCTACAAGAATACAAGAGATGCCAGAGATGGTCTGACTAAACACCAAATTAATGGCAGGGATATAGGACCTATAAGATCTTACTAACATTTATTTATTAAAATTGCAGATATCACCAAAAGATGGACAAGATACATTTTATACATCTGCAAATAAATATAAGTAACCCATAACCCACTCTTAGACTAAAAATAACAAATTCTGAATATCTTCAGGTCAAATGTAACTCAGTACTGTTTTATACATTCAGTATTTCTTCAAATAAGATTATCTTTTTCTAGAAGTAATCACAAAGCCTAAGGAGATTTGCAGCAGTGGAAAGGATTTTTTTCTCCCCTGTAATGAACAGATCAAAAGCTTAATCCCAAGGTCTGTCTCTGTGTCCAAGGATAATTGTGGTGTGAGTCACTCCAAGTGGGTTTTTTCCTACACACTCAAGAACTGCAAGGCATGGCAGCAGGGTGGGGGAGACATAAAATTTTAAAAGTCAACAAAAGAGGTCACTTTCAGCAAACTTTGTATCCTGGAAGGGATGCCAAAAACGGGTACTGTTTTATATCAGGCACCTAGGAAAATATGTACTGATTTTGCTCCAGGCCACTCAAGGCCAAGACTGCTCTTCAGAAAGGCATCTACTCCAATGTTCTTGGTTCCTGATCTCTTGGACACTGGCTTTGCAAAGATCATTATGAGTCTTTTGACCCACCAGTGCTAGGCTTAACTTTCAGGTCAGCAAGAACTATTAAAGAAAAAATTATCCATGACACTAGTTAAAATAGTGAGGCAGACTTTATTCAGGGAGACTTTTACTATAGGTGTAGGGACTACTGCAATGGGGTTTTGCAGTAGGGGAGAAAGATTAGGCTTAGCTCTGAATATAACAAAGAGAAGTGGGAATTTATAGCCAAGGAGCAGAGTGAGGGTCAGTGGATAGAAAATTACCAATAGGAAACATCAAGGGTAAGGGGAGAGTCTGGCTAAGCCAACCTAACAGGATGCTTGCTGAAGGCAGGCCAGGGTGATCAGGCATCACTTGGGGGTTGGTGGAGGAAGAGGAACCCCGGGCAGGGGGAGTCTGGCTAAACTGACTTAGCAGGATTCTTGCTATGATTGAGCCATGCAAAGATAGACACAGAAGTGCCAAAGTTGAGGCCTAGTTGGGAAGAAGATTCTGAGACAGCTGGCTTCAGGTAGGGCTTGATCTGGCAGATCCTTCTGTAGCACCAGGACCCAATTCCTCTCTTAGCGTCCTGCCTTCATTCTTAGCAGACTCATCCATCTCGTTCTGGGATGGCTGCTGCAATTACTGAGATTTTTCTTTCCACACAGCAGCAAAAAGAATCTGGGTTCTAGTGTTCCCAGCAGAAGTCCTATGCTTTCGTCTGGTTAGTCCAGCTTAGATAATGTGCCTGCCTCAACCGTCTTTGTGGTCAGGGGATGGAATAACTGGACTGGATTAAGCCAGACCTCAGACCTGGGGTATGAGGGGTGGAGTCAAGTTCACAAGACTAAATGGCTCAGAGTTGGGGTGAGGGGTGGCTTTTTAAAGGGAAGTCCAGAAGCATTGATCGGAAAAGGGGAAGGAGTAGGTAAGGGGAAAAATCATAGATGATAAGCCTATCTACACCTTCAGTGGCTTGATTATCACAGCTGGGGCATTTTTATTGAAAAACAGGCCTGTATACAGTAGCAAGAATCTTGGAGTTGGCCTTCATAATGGAAGACTTCAAGTTGTTCCCAGAAGATCTGAATCAATGTCTGAAATGTGACAGCTCAGATAAGAATTTACATGGCTGCCTCAGGACTTATTTTTTTGAAAGGTCGCAAAAGCATGGAAATAAATGTCAAGTTGGAATTATTTATTACTCTTGTACCTCGAGGTCATTTCTAGTGAGTTTGCTTTACCTAGTGAGGTAAGCAGGGGAAAAGCTTGTTTTTACACTAAGGGAAGAAATGAATGAAGAAATGGAGACTCCTATTCCTGGAAATTCCTGACACGCAGGCTTTTGTATTAATCAAAGAGAGTGCAGAGCAAGGTGCAAGAGGTAAGGAAAATGAACAAAGGGTAGAGAAGTAAAGTTTCAGTGATTCAAATAAAACTCAAAGCTGTTAAGGGAGTCTGCAAAGAACTCAGGAAATTGGTCATTACAATTTTTAAAATAGTACTTGAATGAATCCGGAATGTCTAAACCTTGGTAGGGTCCAACAGAGTAGGTGGGGCAAGTCGAGGTGGGAAGGGGGTGAGGAGGTGGCGTGGGAGGGACCAGAAAGAGACCAACTGATAAGGTGGTTGGGAAGAGAAAAAACAGTGAGAGAGGGAAGGGTTGTGGGGGGGGGAGAAGAGGAAGCAGCAGGGAGAGGAGGAGGAGGACGAAGAAGGATAAGGAGAAGAAGAAGAAGAAGAGAAACTTGGAGGATCAGACACCATAATATGAAAGGCACACAGGTGGGAGGAAAGGCAGGGGCACCCAGGCAGAGAGAACTAGAGAAGCAATTTGAAGATGAGAGTCTCCCTGAGGTCAGAGAAGCATGTTTTCTTCATCCTTGTCCACCCATTTCCTGATGCAGGGCCTGGCTCTTATGCTCTTATAGTGAAAACCAAGGCAGAAGAAGCACGCAGAGAAGGATGCCGGGAAGCTGGAGGGGGAGACACAGGGATGGGAGGTATGCAGTAGTTCAGGCTAAAGATCGAATGCCGGCTCTTAAAGGAGTAAACATGAGTAAATACGTTGGAAGGCAAGTAAAATTTTCAAGTCTCCACGCTATAGAAGCCTCTTACAATATGGGGGGAAAAGGTAGTATAATTTCTGAAACAAGATTGAGCCTAGAGTTTAAAAAAACAAGTCTTTTTCATTTTTTAATCACAAAAGTAATACATGTCTGTTGTTAAAAACTTCAGTGTTTTAATACAGAGAGTAAAATGTGAAAGTCCACCTCTGGGAGCTGGGCATCCTGCCCCCTCTCACTTTTTCAGGCTTCCCTCTTTCAGTCATTCCTTCCATGTCCGACACTGATTCCTCCTTTGACTTTACCATCTCCACCGCCTTACAAACATGTTCATGCATTTCCTATTCCTTTTAAAAAATGCACCAAGAAGGGCTCAGCCTTCACTTCTGTGGCATGTCTGCCCCATATACAAATCGTGAATTAAATCAGGAGGGACATTCTACAAAATACCTGACTGGAACTCTTCAGAAGTGTCAAGGTCATGCAAATAAAGATGGAGGAGCTGTCCCAGATTGGAGGAGACAAAGAAGAATTGTATCTCAATGCAGGGTATACCCTGGACTGGATCCTAGACCGGGTATTAAAGGAAACTCTCCTGATGTGATAAAGAGTGCATTAGTTATCTGTTGCTGAGAAAAATTATCCCAAAGCGTAGCAGCTTAAAACTACAAACATGTTCTATCTCATGCAGCTTCTGAGAATGACTTAGCTGGGGTTCCTCCTCAGGGTCTCTTGTGCTGTTTCAGTGAAGTTGTTGCCTGGGGCTGCAGTCTTAGAAGAGCTGACCGGACTGGAGGAACTGTTTCCAAGCCCACTGACCTGGCTGCTGGCAGACGACCTCAGTTCCTCACCATGTAGTTCCTCACCATGTAGCTCTCTGTTTTTATTTTGGCCGTGCCACTCCACACAGCATGCTGGATCTTAGTTCCCCAACCAGGGATCGAACCTATGCCCCCTACAGTGGAAGCATGGAGTCTTAACCACTGGACCACCACGGAAGTCCCTAGCTCTCTTTATAGCCTTGCTCATGACATACTCCCTCATACCCCATCACCTGAGTGAGTGATGCAACAAACACACACACCAAGATGGGAGCTGCAGTGCCTTTTACAACCTAATGTGGAAAGTTTAGGTACATAGAGTTATTTCTGCTGTATTCTATTGGTCACACTAACCCAACCCAGTATAACATGGGAGGGGATACACATGGGTGTGAAGACCAGGAGGTGGAGTTATCAGTGGTACTGGTGGTATCTTGGAGGTGGGATACCACAAAGAGTATTTACCAAAAACTTAAAGCAAGCATCATACGTTAAGGTAGAGCATTAGAAGCAACCCCAATCCAAGTGAGGGACCGAGGGAGTAAGACAAGGATGTCCACTATCACGGCTATTCGCAGTGCTTACTCAAGTGTGAAAGAAGGCTCTCCTTCTCTTTAAGGATTATCTGTGGTATCTGGCATGTTTGACCCTGACCTGTTCTTCAAGTTGAGTCCTGGCCAAAGGAGACAAATAATGTTTGAGTGAGACTCTGGAGAGCTAGGCTCCTTTGATGAGACGGTGCCATGTAAAGAAACTTTCTGAAGAATTAGAATGTTAATAACATACAATGCCCTATAAAGATGAAATCAAACAAATGGTGATGGGCATCACTCTATTTAATAAAAAGTCTTCTTAATCTTTTCTGTATACAAAGTCATAGAAGCTGAATAGTATACAAATTACCACACACTCGGTGGCTTAAAACAAAACACACTTATTTCCTTATAGTTCTGGATGTCAGAAATCCAAAATCAGTTTTACTGGGCCAAAATCAAGGTGTCAATAGAAGTCCACTCCCTTCTGGGAGGTTCTAGGAAAGGATCTGTTTTCTTTCCTTTTTTTAAATTGTGGTAAAATAATCATAAAATTTACCATCTCGGGACTTCCCTGGTGGCGCAGTGGATAAGAATCTGCCTGCCAATGCAGGGGACACGGGTTCGATCCCTGGTCCGGGAAGATCCCACATGCCGCGGAGCAGCTAATCCCGTGCACCACAACAACTGAGCCTGTGTTCTAGAGCCTGCGAGCCACAACTACTGAGCCCATGTGCCACAACTACTGAAGCCCGCATGCTTAGAGCCCGCGCTCCACAATAAGAGAAGCCAGCACAAGGAGAAGCCCATGCACCGCAACCAAGAGTAGCCCCCACTCGCCACAACTAGAGAAAGCCTGTGCACAGCAACGAAAACCCAACACAGCCAAAAATAAATAAATAAATAAATTTTAAAATTACCATCTCAACCATTTTTAAATGTACAGTTCAGTGGCATTACATACATCCACATGGCTGTGCATTCACCATCATTCATCTCTGGACCTTTTCATCTTCCCAGACTGAAACTTTGTACATGTTAAACAATGACTCCCCATCCCCCCTCCTCCTAGCCCCTGAGCAACCACAATTCTACTTTCTGTCTCTATGACTTTGGCTACTCTAGGTACCTCATACAAGAGGAATCATGTAATACTTGTCCTTTTGTGACTGTTTCACTTAGCATGTCTTCAAGGTTTGTCCATGTTGTAGCATGTGTCAGAATTTCCCTCCTTTTAAGGCTGAATAATATTCCACTGTATTTATGTACCATGTTTTGTTTATCCAGTCATCCCTTGATGGACACTTGGGTTGCTTCCACCTTTTGATTATTGTGAACAATGCCTCTATGACATGGGTGTGCAAGTATCTCTTTAAGATCCTGTTTTCAGTTTTTTTGGGTATCTACCCAGAAATGGAATTGCTGGATCATATGGGGAAATCTATATTCTTGTCTTTTTCATCTTCTAGAGCTGCATTCCTTGCTTTCCTTTGCACATTGTCCTTCCTTCATCTTCTAAACCATCAGCACAGCATCTTGTCCAGTGGTCACATTGCCTCTTCTTCTGTCTCAAATTTCCCTCTGCCTCTCTCTGTCATTGCATTTAGGACCTACCAGGATAACCCAGGATAATCTCATCTCAAGATTTTTAATTTAATCATGTTGCAAAGTATCTTTTGCCATATAAAATAATATTCACAGGTTCCAGGGATTAGGACCTAGGTATCTTTGGGGACCATTATTCAGCCTACCACACAAGCTAATAGAAAAAGCAAAAGTAACATAGAAAACTATCATGAAGAGAAAGAAAGCCCCATAGAACGCCACTGTCCCTAGAGATCATCACAGGAAATAAATAGTATGAGACATATTTTTCTAGATTTCTTTTCATGCATATACTAACACATGTATTTCATTTATTTCCTTTCCTTTTTAAAAAATCAAAAATGGGTAACATTTTACACAGCCCAGCAACTTGTCTCTTTCATTTAATAATGTATCTCTGTAGCAAGCTCTTTAAGAGTGAAAGAAATTTACTTTCATGTTATGTCTTCTTTGATGTAAAAATAGCAACTTTCCAGTAAAGCAAGTGAACTTTTAGAAAAATTCTATTTGAAATAATCTCCTAGAAATGTCAATGTTAACTTTAATTCATAAGAGGAAAGAGGTATTTTGAATCAAAATAAGGATAGAGGCTACTTAGAATTTAGTGTTTTGGGTAAATTAGAGAAAGGGCACCCTAGTTATATGTGCATACAGCATGAAGTCCTTGAAGATTGAATTACCTTGTGTGGTATGTTGGTATGAGAGTCAGTGCTTCCATGGTGTCAATTTAAATTAAGCATCTGGTTTCAGGGGTGGAGAGATCAGGAGACCTGGATGGGAATCCCGACTCTGCCATCAACTAGCTGTGTGACCTCAGGCAAGCTGTAGCCAATCTCTGGGCCTCAGTGTCCTCATCTTCGAAATGAGAGAATTGGCCTGGAAGTTGTCTCAACTAATGATCTTTCATTCTGCACTTTGGGAAGGGCACTATTTTAGCAGGTTAGAGACCCAGTTTTGAATACCAAATCGTTTACAGTCAGCCCTCTGTATCCGCGGGTTCTACATCAGTGGATTCAATCAACCACAGATGGGAAATATTCCCCCCCCCCAAATTCTAGAAAGTTCCAAAAAGCAAAACTTGAATTTCCTGTACACTGGCAACTATTTACATAGCATTTACATTGTAATAGGTATTATAACCTAGAGATGGTTTAAAGTGTACAAGAGGATATGCATAGGTTATATGCAAATATTACACCATTTTAAGAAGGGACTTGAACATCCTTGGATTTTGATATCCTCGAGGGGTCCTGGACCCAGGACAGGATCTGGGATCCTGGTATCCCCCTGATATACCTTGGGATGACTGTACTAATTTGCTGTGATCTTGAGCTAGACAGTTCTATTGGGCCTCAGTTTATTCATCTGTAAAATGAGCCGGCTGGACTATTCTCAAGATCCTTTCTAACTCTCACATTCTAAGACAGTGAGTCTCAAACTTCAGTGTGCCTAAGAATTCCCTAGAGGTTTGTTAAAATGCAGAGTCCAATTCAGCAGGACTGGGGTGGGGCCTGAGATTCTATATTTCTAGCAAATTGCCAAGTGAGGCTGATGCTGGTCTGAAGTGTACACTGAATAACAAAGTATTTGGATTTCGAACTGTCAGGAAACTTTGTTAAAGACTTGGAAATTGGTGAGAGATTAGTGTGTGGGTGGAGTACTGGTCTGGGGATTATCTGGTGCTGTGGGGTATGCACATTTGCTTGTCTTCTATTGTCCAGCTCTGCAAAAGCTAAGATATAGACTATAGATGTAGAATACAGAATAATGGGATGAACTTTATTTGATAGAGGCACACGTGATTTCAGCCCTGTAGAAAAAGATAGCTCTCAAACATTACTTTTTCTAGTCCTACATGATATCAACCAGTTTTGCACAAGTAGCAAATTTGTTTCAGTATTCCTGATTGCCCATATATATGTGTTCTTCTAAATCTCCTTTAAACAGGTTTTACGTTTTTGAAAATTATACTTTAACACCACTGTTCCTTTGCAATTCATTCATTGATTCATTCATTTATTTATTTATAGCAAGAAAGACTTGCCAGGGATGGGGAGGTTACAGGGTGGAATACATAAACTCTAATAGGAAAGTGGGTGGTCAGGCATCATGTTTTCCTGACTCCCAGCCCAAGTATCAGGTGAGGAAAGCACACTTTACCTCCAACTTTGGCCAGGTAATTCCCCTCCCACAGCTAGACCACGGATATGGTGGAAGATGGCTTAACCATCATGTGGTCCATTAAGGATCAAGAGGTTGAGAGAGGAGGAGGAGGCTGTAACTACGATGTACTTCGAACCGTGGCCTCGGGATTCCTCCAGTGGTCTTTACACCACGTGCCGCCTAGGGACACTAAACTGATGAATTTCACACGCCTGCTACAATTGTGAAGAATTTTATCCTTGGATATCCAGAGTTTTGCAGCCGCTAGACGCAGGGTGGAGGTCTGGGCCCAAGGGCGGGGCTTGGGGCCAGGGGGCGGTGCCAGTGACCGAAGAGCGGAACCCGCGACAGCCGCCCAGCGGCCCCGGCCTCAAGGAATGCCGGGAGTCAGGACCAGGCCGCGCTCTTACTCTTTCGGCTCCGCCCCCGCCTGTCTGTGTCTGCAGTGGCCGCCATCGATAAAGTTGTTGTTCTGCCAACATGGCGGCGCCCGTGGTGACTGGCCGGGCCGTGTTCGCTTAAGGTGGGAACCGAGGCGTAAGGAGCCGCAGGCCAGAGCCTGTGAGCAGGTAAACCCCTGACCCGGGCTCATAGGGGCAAGATACGAGGCCTGATCTCCCCTTTACCCGGATTGGTAGATTTCGACTTGCCGGGAGCCGAAGGGAAAGTGCGGGCTGGGTTTGGTGGTCTCGGAGCTGTGCAGTTTCCCAGCTGGAAAAGTTTCTGAGATTCAGATCTTCAGATTCTTTGAGCCACTGACTCTGTTGACAGCTCTGGACCCTTTCCCAGAAAAACGCATATGTACGTATAGTTTTGTACTCAATTCCCTCTCTCCACCGCTCCACTACCCCGGCTGGTCCCTGGATCTTTGCTCCCGGGGCTGAGGCTTTAGACTCGAAGGACATCCATTGGCCCACATCCTCTCTGTGACCCACAGATCATTGTCACAGCATGTTAGGGCTCTAAGGTCATCAGAGAGCATCTGGATTTACCCCTTTATCTTAAGGAGAAGCTGATTTTCTAGGCAGGAAGTAATTTTCCTAAGGTCACAGAGAATTAGTTGGGGTTTTTTGTTGTTGTTTTTGCACATAGCTCCTTTAAGATTAATTTCCCAGGTACATTCTCGGACACTTTCTTTTGGGCGCACACTAATGCCCTCGTGTGCTTCTCTGTGTTCTGTTTCTTTGCCCGTTTTTTCCTACTCTGCTAGGTTTCTCTGTCCGTATATGATTGTCATTTTGGGTCCAGTTCTCAGGCCCCTCCCTCTATGGTCACAGGCTGCTACCCCCACCATTCTCAAAAAACTTAACCTTAAGCCCTAAGTGAGGTTGAGATCAGGGCTGACTCTTAAAGAGGAGTGGAGTAATGGGGATTGATACTTTGGAAGGATGTGGAAGATGAGACAAGATTCCAAACATCTAGGCAAGGAACTGGATGTGACAGAGCTAAGGAAGAAAAGGGCCAAGTTGATCATAGCACGAGATATGAATCACACCTTTCACATTCATGGTAGGGGCATGGTCCTCTAATAAAATGGCTGCTCCTTATCAGGAAGAGGCAATGTCCATCAGGGCTTTGGTGGTGGAGTGTCCCAGAGCAGGGCCTGGGATGTAAAGAAAGGGAACTGGACTGAGCTCCAGGGCTGCAGTAAATCATAGCCCTGAGTGCACTTATGGCTGAGTTCCCCTAACATAAAGGGTGTGGACTTTCCTTAAAGGGTCTTGACACATATATTACCAGATTGCTCCCCAGGGAGTTGGAATCAGTTTGCATTTCACCAGGGGTGTATAAAAGTGCACATTTCTTTTTATAACAGGTTTTTACCAATCTGATAAGCAAAATATTTCCTTGTTGTTTTAATTTGCATTTCTTTGATTAGTTGTAAAGTCATTCTTTTTCAGGTATTTGTTAGCCAGTTTGTATTTCCTCTTTTCTCCGTCTCCAATTTTTAAAATTAGGTTGTTACTCTTTCTCTTCTCATATGTGAACGCTTTATAGAGAAGGGTAATCTTTTGTTGTAGTTTTGGCAGTTTTCTCTCAGCTTGTTGTTTGCTTTCTAATTTTGTTCGTGGTGGTTTTGATATGCAGGTATTTTACATTTTTTAGAGAGTTTTATTAATATTTTCCTTTATGAAATCTTCCATTGCTTTTATGCTTAGGACAGAACATCCTGCACCTTTTACAAAATTAGTACATACTCATCTATATTTTTTCTTGTTTTATGGTATTTTTAAAAATTCTTTAATCTATGTGGGATTTACTCTGCTTTTTGGTTTGAGGTGGGGCTCTAATTTGAATCGGTCCCCCATTCATTGAATAGTCTATCACTTTCTAATCTACTTGTGCTTTTTGCTTTATGAACTTTAAGTTCTTTAAAATACCCAGATCCATTTCAGAATTCTCTAGTCTATACCATTGGTTTATGTACAGGAAAGGTTATTAGTGAGCCAGGTATTATGTAAACATTTTTAGAAAGCTTATTGTTATGTAGAGAGGGAATGTTGTTATACGTTTTTTATAATTTGGTGCATAGTATAAGAAAATTATAGAGACAGGATTAGAATTTTAAGTGAAATTAAGATTCCTTCCTTCATATTGCTCATATTGGTGATCTGTCTGCACTCTTTGGTATTTCTTTTTTCACAATGGCTAACCAGCATCGAAACAAAAATTTTGAGAGGATCAAGAATTAATGCCAGCTTAGAAATAGAGACACAGATGTAGAGAACAAACGTATGGACACCAAGGGGGGAAAGCGGGGGGTGGGGGGAGGTGATGAACTGGGAGATTGGGATTGACATACATACACTAATATGTATAAAATAGATAACTAATAAGAACCTGCGGTATAAAAAATAATAATAAATAAAATAAAATTCAAAACAAAACAAAAAAGAATTAATGCCAGCTCAGAGTGCCAGTTTCTTCCTTAATTTCTCTCTGGTTTTGAAAGGTCTGTTTTTGTCTGTTTCTGCACTATAGCTAATGCTGTTATGCAGGAAGGCAGAAAGTTTAGGCTATTTAGTCATAAATCTTAAATATTTGATGAACTGTCGCCTTAGGCTTTAACACAGTGATAAAACATGAAACTTCTATGAGGTCATTTTTGGAATTCACCTTTGGAGGAAACCAATGAAACATTAAAGTTGAATTTTGATTCGCAGCTAGATGTCTTAGTGGGCCCCAACCTGTGGGTTGTATTCCAGAAAACCATAACACTCATCACTGTTCCACATGTTATATATTTATTTGTTTGTTTCTTATCTGCTTTTCTCTACTAGTATATAAGTGCCATGAAAGAAGGGACTTTGTTTTTGTTCACTGCTCTATCCCCAGTGCCTAGAATAGTGTGTGGACCTAGTGACACTCAATAAATATTTAGTAGGTGAATGAAGAACTAAATGGATAAGCAGTCTTCTAAATAATGGTTATTTCCTGGCTCAGCCTACTGAGTATACTTAGCTTGTAGTATGTATGAAGAACGCTAATCTTAGCTCAGAGTCTCCGATCTTCCTGGGAGACCTGTGTTCAGATCTCTTCTGATACTTGAGCCTAAGGCCAAGCCCAGATGTGCTTAGAGCTCTTCTGAAGCCTGGACAATGGGAATTAAAGCCTCCTGTACAGACCCTAGGCTGGCCTAAAGGCGAGGGCCGGAGGTGGCTCTGCTGCTTCCCACGCAAGCAAGCTGTGAGGTTGCAGCAGGAGCTGGCCCAGGTGGTGGTCTCCTTTTGTTCCTATGGGGCTTTTGTATCTTGCTGTTTGGGAGCATCGAACACGTTTAATATTTTCCAATTAAGAAGTTTGTATTTAGCTCAATTGCACTTCTGAAATATTCTTTTCAGGGGAAGAAGTCATCAGAATAAGAGGAAAGCATGTGGACGGGCGGGGAGCGCTGGCTGTGCTGAATGGAAGGATGAGCTCGGGGAGGTTCCGGGCGGCTCACACGGTGTGCTTTCTGCCCTCTCTTTCAGGGCCTTCCCTCCTTTTGAAGAATGGCTCCTTCTTGGCAGAGGCTGGGTTTATATGCCTCTCTTCTGAAAAGGCAGCTACGTGATGGTCCAGATGTCATCAAATGGGGAAGGAGAGTGATTCCAGGATGTTCCAGAGGTATTTACAGTGCCACGGGAAAGTGGACCAAAGAGTATACGCTGCAGACAAGAAAGGATGTGGAGAAATGGTGGCATCAACGAATAAAAGAACAGGCCTCCAAAATTTCAGAAGCTGATGTGAGTATTCTTTTTTATATATATATATATATATATATATATATATTTTTTTTTTTTGGTTGCACCAGGTCTTAGTTGCAGCAGGTAGGCTCCTTAGTTGTGGCATGCGAGCTCTTAGTTGCTGCATGTATGTGGGATCCAGTTCCCTGAACAGGGATCGAACCCGGGCCCCCTGCACTGGGAACTTGAAGTCTTATCCACTGCGCCACCAAGGAAGTCCCATGAGTATTCTAAGAGACGCTGAAAGGGTAGAGAAGAGGGACTAAGAGCTTGGACTGGGGTGAGACTGCCTGAATTCAAATAAGTTATTGAGTATGTGACATTGAGCCAAATTTCTGAATCTCTCTGGGCTTCAACTTTTTTTTATCTAAAACGGGCATTGTTAATAGTAGTGCTCACCTGCTTCCCAGGATGCTTGTGAGGGGTAACTGGGATGAGACCAACCTGGTGCTTGGAGGAGTTTCAGTGTGGTGCACATACAAACAAGGTGCATGCAAATGGTGCCACACTGGGCATTCTGGAGCAGCATTTACTGGGGAAGCTCATCAAGACAGGAGCCACAGCAGATGTCAGGTCCTCTGTGGTCCACTGCATGGTGGGGCAGCACACAGGGATCCAGCAGGGTCAGATAGGAGACGCTAGGAGAGGCACCTGGGCCCCTCAGCTGTGGAACTTTTAAGCTCCTGCATATTCTGAGAAGTACCTCCCTCTCTCCTCCCATGACGCTGGCCTCCAGCCCTTTTCTGCCATCATGGCTTGGGAGGTACCAGCCCTTCCCAGATGTGATCTGGGACTGGGGTCCAACCTCATGGTTGCAGCTATATAAGTTAGGGGACCCTTGGCTTTTGGTCTGTCTGCACCAGCTCAGCGCTCTACCTGAATTGTCTTAAGCACTTGGCTGTAGCCACTTTCCATGGAGTTCTCTGCTGGAGGCCAGCTCCTTCTCTGGGAGACCAACCTGCTGGGGATCAGTCTTGGATGCATTAACCCTTACCTCTCGATATTGGTCAAAATGACAAATGGAAGATATGATTTGTTGAATGAAATATTGAATCTGATCAGAGCACAGCACTATAAAATAGAGTTTTACTCTTAAGTTCTGACCATCCTTTCATAATAGTTACCAGTAAAATAATGCTGACCCTTTATGTTTAATTAAAGAGATTAGGCCAAAGGCAAGCAGTTGAGTAAATATATATCTGCACAAGATGACACTGCTTGAATCGCCTTTCCTGATTCTCCACTCTTATCAGACTCATTCTTTCTATGAGATTGATCATTATGAACAATGTGGGTGGGTAGCTATTTGTATTAAACTGAAGGATGGTTTTCGGCATTAGTTACAAAGAAAATCTGGTCTTTAAAGAGATGTAATGTGTAACACGTGAAATGATAAAAAGCAAGGTTTAAATATATTGCATAATTATACAATAAAAGCTTGACTTTTACCTCATTAGGAAGTGAAAATTCTTTGTGGCAACATGACCAGACTAATGTAACTAAATGTATTTTGGAAGCAGACCTTAGGGAGCAGTTTAATTCTCAATGAGGAGCATAAAATTAGCTTTTTTTCTTTTGGTTTAAATTTAGTCACTTCCAAACATTTTGAAGTTGTAGCTTTTTCTTCTTGTGACATTGCATTCTTAAGCGTATGGTTGTGTAAAAACTTAAATGGATCAAAATAAACTGTGTTTTACTAGTTGGATAAATAGCTTGAGGGACATTTTGGGTCATCCCCTGGTGGCATTCTATGAGGGTTTGAATCAGGGAACGGCAAAGTGGAGAGAGCACTGGATCGGGAGCCTGAGCAGTAATACTGGCTCTGCCCCCAAATCGGTGTGATCTCATCAGCATCGTTTAACCTCTTTGATCCTCAGATTCTTTGCATTGTTTATCTCACAGGATTGCTTTGAAAATCAAATGAGAAAATATGACTGAACCCATTTTATAAACTGAAAGAGGATAAAAATGTGTGGTGTGTCTTTGTCAGGAATGAGAATATGACTAGATGCTGGTGGATTTTGAAGAATCTATAATCAACCTCCCTCTGGTATTAGAGCTACATTTGAAATCCACCTGAGTGAGCTTCTAGATGCTGAATATTTTGCCATCATCATCATAATCATCATTATAAAAAGAACTTCCATTTAATGAGCATTTTACTATGTCAGCCACCATCTTTCCATTGATTATCTCATTTAAATCCTGAATCAACCCTGGGGGTGAGTAATATTATCCTCATTTTGGGGGTAAGAAAACAGGCTCAGGGGGAGGTTTGGTAACTTGTTGAGATGCACAACTCACTTGTGGCAGAGCCCAGGACTCAAACCCAGACACGTTTGATTTCTAAACTCATGCTTTCACCAGGAACCTTCTTTTGCCTTGCCTTTGATTTACAGATTGTAAACCGAGGCCAGAAAGACAAAAGAATTTGCCTAAGGTCTCACAGCTAGTGTCAAAGCTCGACCAGATCCCAGGCTGCAGGCTCCTATTGAGTGGTCCTTCCCCCTCCATCCTCTAGACTCAGCAACAGCTTCAGAGCATGATCTATAAAGAGGCAGAAGTTATCTTTCTCCTGATGTTAGAAGCTGACAAAAATAATAGGACCCACTTATAAAAACCATCCTTTTTCTATCGCTTCCAATCTTAATTTCTTTTTAAAGGCTTAAATTCTTACACTTTTATATAATTATGAAAATTTCCCTTTCAATCAGATTCCTACTCAATTATAGTATAAACTCCCGTAATTCCTTCTTTCCACTCCCAGAGATAGAACTCATTTCATTGTCACAGAGGAAAATGACTTAATTCACACAGAAAAGCAAAAGGCAGGGTCAGGCAATAAGCTGAATACCTTTTCTGCAATAAATAAAAATATTCATGAATAGTAAAGAGTTTTGCTAGCAATACTTTTCTTTTTTAAAAAAATTTATTTATTTATTTATTTATTTATTTATTTTTGGCTGTGTTGGGTCTTCATTGCTGCGTGCGGACTTTCTCTAGTTGCTTCGAGCGGGGGCTACTCTTCGTTGGGGTGCGCGGGCCTCTTATCGAGGTGGCTTCTCTTGTTGCAGAGCGTAGGCTTTAGGCGCGTGGGCTTCAGTAGTTGTGGCACACGGGCTCAGTAGTTGTGGCTCACGGGCTCTAGAGCGCAAGCTTAGTAGTTGTGGCGCATGGGCTTAGTTGTTCTGTGGCATGTGGGATCTTCCCGGACCAGGGCTCTAACCTGTGTCCCCTGCATTGGCAGGTGGATTCTTTTTTTGTTTTGTCTTGTTTTTTTGTTTTTGCGGTACGCGGGCCTCTAACTGTTGTGGCCTCTCCCACCGCGGAGCACAGGCTCCGGACGCGCAGGCTCAGCGGCCATGGCTCACGGGCCCAGCCGCTCCACGGCATGTGGGATCTTCCCGGGCCGGGGCACGAACCCGTGTCCCCTGCATCGGCAGGCGGACTCCCAACCACCGTGCCACCAGGGAAGCCCGGCAGGTGGATTCTTAACCACTGTGCTACCAGGGAAGCCCAATACTTTTCTATATATATTCTGTAAACTCAGTTTTGTAGTTCTGCTTAGCTAGTATGTAATGAATCCCTTGATTTTGCTATAAATTTAATCTTTGTTGGATAGACATACAAAATGGATATGTTAATGAAGAAGCTATATGTGGAAAATGTTTCGGGCAACATTGTTAAATAAACATCATTTTAAAATATATGTCACTATAATGAAAACAAAGTGATTATGATAAGAAATAGGTTTAATGTAAAAACTTTAAAATGAAAAACTAGAAATAGTTTATATCAAGGATTTTGTTGTTTTTTTCAGGTCCCAAAGAACTCTGTAACAGCTGTTTTCCCATGTCCCTAAAAATTCCCAAAGGAAAGGCAGTAGGCCAAATCCATTGCAATGAGTAATGTTTGAATCGAGTGGGTAGTCTGCTTATTTCCGATTCTGCACCAAGTATCAGAACGAGGTCTTGTACTTCCTTTGAGGGATTTGTTTACAAGCTGAGAGGATTGTCTGTCACTTGCCTTCTTAAAGAAGGAAAGTCCTAAGTCCCCACTAACTCCTGAATCTCAAGTCCTCTCTCATGCTCCTGAGGTTTTCCTAAGAGTTATGGATCCACATTAAAGTGCATGATCAACGTGGGGCTTTCCATCCATTTCTAGAAATCAACAGCAGCTGTCACTTCAGTATTCCAGATTTCCAAGTTTATGTATTATCCAAACTTCTTATTTATTCACTTTTCCCTTCTCTTCCTTCAGGCACCTTTACTTACCACTCAGTGGGTGATTTCCAGAAGATGGGCAGTACAGAGAAAAGTGCCACTCTGGTCTGTTTTGCCACCCTTTAGGGGCCCTGCTAAAGATTTGTTTAACTTCTTTGCTGAAGGAAGTGTAAAGCAAGGGGTCGAATGAGATTTGGAAAGAATCTGATTTCTGGTTTCTTCTGTTCCCCTGATTACAGTTGGCTGTCAATTATCAGTCATGCAAATACTTACCAAAAAATACCTCCCCAGTCCACACACATACCCAAAAGAGTGGTTATGAATATTCTGTCTTGCATTTGTTTTCATTCATTTTGAAGAAGCAAAGGCTTAAAGAACTCTAGTAGGCTCATGGAAGGGAGTAAGGACAGAAAGAGAGAAATAGAAGGTGGCAAAAAAGTAATGATAACATCAGACAGTCCAGACCCTTAGTGACTAAACAGAAGCAGTTACCTGTTCTCTTCCTTTCTTCAGAGGCACCCCTTCTCCCCCATGGGAGGATTTGAGATTGGAGAGGGGGAACATTCCTGTCACTTGGATAGGATTGGTGAAGTGTGCTGGGAAAAGTGCCCTTCAGTAATAAGTGCGCTGCAGAGGCCTGTTATCAGGCTTCAGAGCACAAAGGCCGACAAACATTTATCCAACATTTATTAAACTGGGAGGTGGGCAGCCGGGAAGGTGGGGTTGCGGGGAGGGATGATTAAAACATGGTCCTTGCCCTTGAACAATAGGTCCCCAGTAAGGAATCAATTAAATGATACCACCTTTCCTGTGGAGCCTTTTCCCCTCATGTGCACAAACTCGTGACAGCATTCACCATTTTACTGTGGAAGCACTAAGGTGCCAAAAGTCAGTGTTCCTGTGAGGACCTCCCGCCCTGTGTTCATTCTGTTCCAATGCATTTACCTTTTTTCTGTGTTTCTCGAGATGAAGCCGCGTCTTTGGAAGTTGGAGAGTTATGTAACCCTGGCCTGAGGCTGCCTGTAGATCACCCCCTGGGAAATAGCTAAAATTTTCTCATTACCTTACCATTTCAACTTTTTCTGTTGAAAGATAAGCTCACAATACAGCAGAAAACCCGGGACCTGAACCACTGCCTGAGGACCCTGCTCGTACTGTTCAATCCAAGTCTGCATGCAGCTACAGGGAATTTAGGGAGGGGCTCCATTTTTAGACATGTCACATCTCTGTGATTCACTATTGTTTCCTTGAATTATATGGACATATGTGTCAGAGCTTCATTTGGAAAAACATATAGTTCTTTAAGACCTAGATAGCTGTCCTAGAAGAGAAGCTTTTAAAAGAGAAAAAGACAGATTTAAAAATACATATGGGTAATAGGACTTTGAGGTTGTTTGGCATTATTTTGGACATTCTTTAGGTTAAGCCAGGGCTTTGAAGTTTGGTATTAGGCATTTTTGTCAGTTTACCTTATGGGAACGGTTTTTTTTAAAAGAAAACTTTTAAAAATGTTAAATTATTACCTTGAGTAAAATGCCAAAATATTATGTGCATGCGGGTTTCCCCGTGAATGCTTAATAAATACTCATTGTCATTTTTTTGTCATTCTTTCCTAGAAATCAAAGCCCAAGTTTTACGTGCTTTCCATGTTCCCTTATCCTTCCGGCAAGCTGCACATGGGCCACGTGCGTGTGTACACCATCAGCGACACCATTGCACGCTTCCAGAAGATGAGAGGGATGCAGGTAAGGCAAGATGCCTGCTGGAATAGCACTTTCCTGCCTGACTCAGGACAATAAGAATGTAGGACAAAGGAAGAAAACCAATCTTAGTTAAGATTAGGACAGCTTTGAAGATAAACGTGAAAAGCTCAGGGTTTCCTCTCATGAATTGGAGGACATAATAAAGCATCCAGATTAATTGGGGGGCAGCCGTGTGTTGGATGTTGTGCTAGGGAGGGAGGTGGGGTGTGGATGCAGTGGAAGGAGGTTACAAATGTGGGTACCACATGATATCTCCTCAGGAGGAGTTCACAGTCCAGTGGGGCTGACACCCATAAATAGACAAACATTGAACAGGGGAATGAATCCAATAGTAGAAATGAGGAACAAATGCTGTGAGTAGGAAGTGGGACCACAAGAGATTTTTCTCCTTGTATTTGATATTTTCTGTATTCTCTAATGAGCATGTATTTATTTTATAATGGAAAAAGTAAAATTTTCCTAACAAAAAAATATGTGGGGAGTAACAGCTCTGCGGGAGTTGGGGAAGGCTCCGCTAAAGAGGGAGCATCTGTCCTTGAAGGACAAGGTGAAATTTCCTGGGAGAGGAGGAGAAGAAACCTTGCATGTCTGATGTTGGTAGACGCCTTCACCCCACTGCCAATTACCCCAGAGCCTGCGCTGTACTCTTTACCAACACGTCATCTGTAAGATGAGGTGGCAGTGATCATAGCAGCTTCTTTAACACCTTACAGAGAGAGGCAGGATTAAAGAGGGGCTGAGAGCATGGACCGTTGAACCAGATGGCCAGCATTTGAATGCTAGCCCTTAACACTTAGTAGCTATTCGACTTTTGACTAATTACTAAATTAACGTCTCTAATACCTAGTTTTCTCTCATCTGTAAAATGGGGATAAAATAGTACCTGCCCATTGAACTGTTACAGGGATTGAAAGAGGATGACTATGAAGCACTTAGCGCATAGCTGGCACATAAGTACGTAACTAGTAAATATTAGCATTGCCAGTGGAGGGCTGGAGCCTGCTTGTACCAGCTCCTGAGAGCTGTGGGCATGTCTGCCCAACTTCATGTTAATTATTTGTCACCTTAGTAGCTTGAAATCCACCATGGTGGGAGTATTTACATCATGGAAATCAGCAAAGCCTACAAATCAGGGCTTTTTCTGCCAGAGAGTTGATTGTTAAACATTTACTGGCACTGCCACTGGCTGTTGCTATTATTAACCTCTCAGGGTCTATATAAAGGGTATCTGCCCCCTCCCAGTCCTTTATCAAGATTTTCTTTTAGAAAGGTACGTGAATCCATTGTCATAATTGGTTTGAAAATTTGTGCTGAACTGACATTGGCAGCAAGAAGTATTCCTAAAAAGGAAGTCAGGGTATAATGTCTCTTTGTCACTTGAAGAGTTAATGACTTTTACTGTCAGATTCAGAGATTTGCCTTCTACAGGGATGTCTCCCTGGGCTATGCGAGGTATTATTTTTCCCAGATACTGCTTTCCATCACTTCTGCAATGTTTATTAGAAAGAGGTGGTGCAGAATAAATTGACTCTTGTCATGAAGTATAATATCTGTGTTTCTTCAACTAGATTTATCTTTTTTTTTTTTTTTTTTTTTTACTTAGGCCAACTTATTTTGGAAAATTAGTGAGTACAGGCCAGTTGCTGAAGATTAAACTTTTACAGCAAAACTGTACATTTGTGATACATTAGCGGATAAGTGGTTGAGGGGATGTAAGTGGGACGCTAATTCCCTTGGGTGGGTGAGACGTTACAGAGAAGGCTCAAGGCAGAACCCCAGGCCCAGAGATACTGGGACCCTTGTAGGCAGCTTAGGCCCAAAAGACAAAATGGAGTCCCTTACAGTAACTGAAGCCCAAGGTCAGGCTGGACCCAGGGACTGGGCAACCCAGGTTTGAACCCCATTGTACCACTTTCTCACTGAGTGACCCTGCACAAGTCATTTAATGTCTGTGAATCCCACTCTCCTTGTCTTTAAAATAGGGATAATAATATAATAATAATTATTTTTCCCTCCTGGGTCATTGTGTGGGTTAAATGAGATAGTACATGTGTCTGGCACATAATAGTCCCTTAATAAGTGGTAGCCCTGATTATTATTTATACTGATCTGACTTACTCTGGGAAGTCATTTAATAAATGAAATGAAATCTAATTCATTTAATAAATGAATCTGCTCTCTTCTGCTTGGGGCCTGCTGCATGGAGTTGCCTTCTGAGAAGTAACTAGACTGCAAATCATCACCTGCTATTTGTATTATCTATCCTGTGACTCGGTTGGTTCCTAAAACCACTCTTTGTTTTTTGGTTTATGGTATCTTAGTCATTGTGACCAGCAGGCACCTAGGGTTCCCTCTGTTCCTCAGTTTCAGTTGCTCTCTTTAAGATGATAAGCTATCTTGGAGGGGGGCGGGTATCCTCCAGGCTCTCTTGAACTTAATTTCTTGTTAATTTTCATAGCCCATATTTAAGTCAGATCATCCCCAAAATAACTGCCAAATATGGTGAAAACTTGTCCAGCCATTTCTAAGTGGTAATGGCAACAAAGAAGCAAATCTCTGTAATGGTCAACAGTGTGAAAGCCTGTTGAGCTTCCTGTTGTTTTAAAATCCTTCTCTCCCAATGTCAGGACTAGTCCCAGGGATTGGGATTCAGGTCAGGTTCAGTGATTCTTACTCTAAGGAGGGAAGGAATATCTGCTCTGCAATAGCAACGTCTGACATGTGTATTGATTAATTCATTCGGTACATAGTCCTTGGGCACCAGCTTTTCCAAACACCAGCCTTTCTACTGTATTATATAGTAGTATTGGAGTCTTAGGTTCAAAATCAGTCAGTAGGCCTAGGAAAAATTCAGTAAGCTTGCCTTTTTCTATAATTTGTTAATTTGTTGGTAGATTTGCTTAATTCTTTTCTTTTTTAAGATTTATTTATTTATTTGGTTGTGCTGGGTCTTAGTTGCGGCAGGTGAGCTCCTTAGTTGCGGCAGCTAGTCTCCTTAGTTGTGGCTCGCCGGCTTTTTAGTTGTATCATGTGGTCTCCTTAGTTGTGGCAGGTGGGCTTCTTAGTTGCGGCTCGCCAGCTCCTTAGTTGCAGCACGTGGGCTCCTTAGTTGTGGCATGTGAACTCTTAGTTGCGGCATGCATGTGGGATCTAGTTCCCTGACCAGGGATTGAACCCAGGCCCCCTGTATTGGGAGCACGGAGTCTTATCCACTGCACCACCTGGGAAGTCCCTGATTTGCTTAATTCTTTTTTTATTATTATTTTAAAAAATTAGTTTATTTATTTTTGGCTGCACTGGGACTTTGTTGTTGCACGCGGGCTTTCTCTAGTTGCGGAGAGTGGGGGCTGCTCTTTGTTGCGGTGCGCGGGTTTCTCATTGCGGTGGTTTCTCTTGTTGCAGAGCACAGGCTCCAGGCATGCGGGCTTCAGTAGTTGTGGTTCGCGGGCTCTAGAGCACAGACTCAGTAGTTGTGGTGCATGGGCTTAGTTGTTCCATGGCATGTGGAATCTTCCCAGACCGGGGATCGAACCCGTGTCCCGTGCATTGGCAGGAGGATTCTTAACCACTGCGCCACCAGGGAAGCCCCCTGATTTGCTTAATTCTTGAATGGAGATATGGAAGTCATTCTAAGGCACATAAGAACAGTAGATGAGAAGTAAAAAGTGGAGTGACATTTGCACCAAGTCTGCTCTCTTCAAGGCCACCAGTGACCTCCCTGGATGTGTCTCTGTCATCCTGTCTCATCTCAGTGGCATGTAATACAGTAGACCATTTCCCCGTCTGTGAAAGACTGTGCTCTTGGCATGAGACCCACTCTCCAGGTTTTTTTTGCTGCAACTTGGTTTCTTCCTCCCAGTTTACTCCACAAGGTTTTCCTGCTCCACTCCATCTTTGCATACTCTTATCAGGTTGGAAAGTTCTGCTTTAAAGGCAGACCTCAGAGATTGTGTGGGTTTTGTTCCAGACCACTACAATAAAGTGGATATCGCAATAAAGTGAGTCACAGGAATTTTTTGGTCCCAGTGCATATAAAAGTAATGTTTACATTATATTGTGGTTTGTTGTGTGCGATAGCATTATGTCTTTAAAAAAATGTACATACCTTATTAAAAAATAATGCTGTTGGAAAACTGGTGCCAATAGACTTGCTCAACGAAGGGTTGCCACAAACCATCAATTTGTAAAAAGCACAGTATCTGTGAAGTACAGTAAAGCAGAGTGCAGTACAATGAGGTTACTCCTGTATTCCTAGTTTGCTCAGAATTTTTATCATGAATGGGTATTGAGTTTTGTCATATGCCTTTTCTGCATCTATTGAGACAATACATGGTTTTTCTCCTTTAATCTGTTAATGTGATGTATTATGTTGATTGATTTTTTAAAAATGCTAAACCAACGTTGTGTTCCTAGGACAAATTTCATTTGGTCGTGATGTACTTTTTTGAATGTATATATTGCTGTATTCATTTGTCAGTATCCCTATGTGCCTGAAAGACACTGACCTGTAAATTACTTTTCTTGTAATATCTTTGTATTTAATATCAGGTTTATGCTAGCCTCATAAAACAAGCTAGGAAGTGTTCCCTTCTTCCCACTTTCTGAAAATGTTGTGTATTATTAGTGTTATTTCTTTCTTTATTGTTCAATAGCATTCACCAGTGATGGTATCTTGACCTAGAGCTTTCTTTGTGGGAAGTTTTTAAATTACAGTTCTATTTCTTTAATGGATATAAGGCTATTCAGATCTTCTGATTTTTTTTTTTCTGTGTCAGTTTTAATTTGTGTTTTTCGAGGGATTTGTCTACCCTACCTCAGATTCTGTTCTAGACTGCCTTCTCTTTTTTTTCTCTATCCACTTTCCCTAGGTAGGCTCTATCCTCTTTAGTTTAAATATGATACTTTAAAAAATTATAAACATTTCCAACACAGGAATACAGAGAACATTATTCTAAATACTCAGACCCGCCATCCTGATATAATAGATATTACCATTTAATCTTGTTAATCTCAGCTTTTTTTCTTCTATGTTGCAGATACAGTTGTGCCTCTCCACAATCAGATTCCAGTCCTTCAGTTAAAAAAAAAGCTAGTGTCTATCCTTTGCCTTCTTGTTTTCATGCTTTTATTCTATGTATTGTTTATGGATACATACACACTTGTGTGTAGTATTGTGTATTTTGAGTCAGTTCAAAATACACAATAGTTTATAGTTCATCCATTATAAGTGCTTATAGTTCATCCATTAAGTGCTGTATAATTATGACAATATTTAATTATCTATTTTCACATTGATAGAGTTTTAGGTTGTTTTAGATTTTTGTTCCAATGAACATCCTTGCACCTAACTGTTAGCCTGTGGGAGAAGTGGCATTGCTGGGTCATAGAGTGTACGCTCCTCAGCATAAATATGTCTTGCCAAATTGCTTTCCAAAATGTTGGTGCCAATTTATATTCCTACCAGAAATAAATGGCATTTCATATAGCCCTACATCCCTGACAATACTTACTAATGTTAGGCTTTTAAATCTTTGCTAATTTGATATATGGGAAATGGCATCTAATTGTGTTTTCAATTTACATTTTCCTGAGTTCTGTCCTAGTGAAGCTATTTTTTATCTATTTAAGTTTCCTCTTCTCTGATTGGCTTGCTCACATTATTTGCCAAGTTCCTCATGGGTTGTTTGTCTTTTTCATATTGTTCTTACTGTTCATATACTTTTTTTTTTTTGCGGGGGGGGGTCTCAGTTGCTGTTCACGGGCTTTCTCTAGTTGAGGTGAGCAGGGGCTACTCTTCATTGCTGTGTGCGGGCTTCTCATTGTTGTGGCTTCTCTTGCTGCAGAGCTCGGGCTCTAGGCTCACAGGCTTCAGTGGTTGCAGCACGTGGGCTTCAGTAGTTGTGGCACATGGGCTCAGTAGTTGTGGCGCACGGGCTGTAGGGTGTGCAGGCTCTAGGGCACGTGGGCTTCAGTAGTTGTGGCTCGTGGGCTTAGTTGCTCTGTGGCGTGTGGGATCTTCCCGGACCAGGGATCGATCCCGTGTCCCCTGCATTGGCAGGTGGATTCTTAACCACTGCGCCACCAGGGAAGTCCCTCATATAGTTCTTTATATGGTCTGGATTATTGATTCTTTGTTAGTTAAATACAGTGCAAATGTCTTCTCCCAGTCTGTGGTTTGTCCTTGTATTTTGTGAGCCCGCCAGACCACAGATTGTAATTTGGGTTTGAGAATGGACAAGAATGATGATTTGGAAAGTTCAAGGTTGCTTTTACTTTGGTTTCCTCCTATAGCAGCAAATAAGTTGTGCAAAGGAGAGAAATGAGACAAGAGTGTAAGCAGATCATTGGGGTCCCCCACGTTCTTGTTGTAGTCAATGGAGATGTGCCTGAGGCCATGATCATCACAGTTCTCTTGGGGAAACCTAAAGTCACAAAGTTGGCCAGGCCTTGGGCATACAAGTAAATTACATGTGGACTTGGCAAGTGGAGAGGGAGGTGGTTTGGGGGTGATGAGTTGATCAGGAATCTGTGACTTTAGTCAGTGTCACTGGCCTCCCACCTGCCTCCTACCTCACAGATTTGTTGCAGGGTTCATGTGCAATGATCAATGAGAAAACTCTAAAAACCATAATGCAATTTTCCAGCGTAACCCAATTAATAATAGCAGTAATACGGTAGTTCTGAGGTTTGGATGTTTAAGCGGGGACCACTTGAAGCCAGAGATAAATCATTCTCTTTCAGGAGTCAGAAAAGACCACAGTGCCATTCGGTTTCTTCTTAAACTCATACAATGTCTGATGACATATTTAAAGTTTAGCACCATATGGTGATTTTGTTGTGTTTTCATATGTTGTGTGCACAGATGGTTAGAAAATAAAATTACCCACCTCCCACCTCAGCTGGTCTCCTCAGCACCTTCTGGGCCAGAAGCGGGGCAATTAAAGCATCAAGCTGCCAAGTCCCCCTCACAGAGTTGGACCTTGAATAATTTGTCTCAGGCAAAACACCGCAGGGCACTGCCCAAGTAGTGTTTTCCGCTTGGGCCTTTTTGCTATCTCCTGTGGAGGAGGAAGGAAATTGAGGCTATGTGTCTGGCAGCTGCATGATCATAATGCAATTACCCACAAATATCAGGAAGTGAGGGGAGTTCTTAGCAAGTGAACCATAATATACGTTTCATCAGCTTTCAGTTGGCCAGTCAGTCAACAAATGTTTATGAAGTGCCCAGAGAATGCATCTCATGCCATTTAGTTTTCAGATTTTCTAATCTCTGGAGCATCTGAAAGTAGAGAGTAGATTTCCAGGGCTTATCCTCTCAGATGTAATTTGAAAGGGACATTGAGTTGCTAGTCCAGTATTTTGATTGGAAACTGCCTGATTTATCTGCCTCACATTCCCAGAGGTCTTCTGTTTTGGGTCTAGTTACTGTCATTTAGATTCTTTACCCTGAAGTATTCGCTTCATTTTGATCCCCAACCTGTAATAATAGTGAGTTATTAAACTTGCTAAACAAAATTAAATGTTGTGTTTCTCATTTCTTGGAAATGAAGTGTTGAATCTACTCCACAGAAACCACGGCACTCTCTGAAAATAGCAATTTTTTTCAGAAGCAGTAACCATGGTTGCTCTTAATTAGAAGCTGAATTGGTTTCAAATATAAAGTTTTGTTTTATGATGAAAGGGAGAGAAAGCTGGACATTCCTGGGGAATTGGTACTTCTCTTTCATTGGGAGGGCAGACAATCAGCTGCCCCAGCTTCCTTCCCTTCTTAACCTCCAAAGTCTTCTTAACTCTCCTTCATCTTCCTTCCCGTGCTGGAGGAAGAACTGTACTTTTGCCTGTTTGTTTCTTCCTTCTTAAAAAAAGTATTTTTAAATTGTACATAAAATTCCATATTCTCCCCTTTAAAAAGGAGAGATACAACATAGATAAGGCTACAGTCCCCTTTGACTACCCACTCCCCCCAGGCCCTTCTAGACAGTGATCCCTATCATTTTCCAGGGTATATCCCTCCAGAGCCTCATCTGTACATTGTCACCTGTAACTGTGTTCTCCTGTATCCCTTCTAGTCTGCTTGCCATCCATCCTGCCTGCCATCCCTGAGATGCCCATAGCTCTGCCCAAATGGAGGCAAGAGGTCCTGTTGGGTAAGCCATGGTCATGTGACTGGGTCCACACCGGAGGCTGTTCTAGCTTGAGCTTCTAGGTCTCGCTTCCTGGCCAGCTCTGTCTAACTTGACAGGGCTCTGATCCCTGTGTTTGCCCCTCATCAGTAGCTGGCCCTCACTCCCCTTTGATATCTCGAGTCATGGTAAATTTTGCAGTCCTGTAGTGTTCCTGTGCTGGTCTTTGACTAGTTTGCTGTCAGATGGATCTCCTGCTTTGCTTTGTATGGTGGAAGGGCAGAACTCTGCAGGCCACATTTCCCAAGCTCTGGTGTCAGCTGGCCTCTGGCTGGTTTTGGACAGGAAGAATTCTGGCAAGATTGTAGGGGAGGAGGAAGGAAGAAGCCAAGGAATTTCTCTCTCTCTCTGACCTGGTTAGTATCTCCTTCATTATTCCAGTTCCATTTGGCCAGACCTGCCTCTTTCAGCTTCTGCAACTGATCTCAGCCTTTGGGTTCAGTTATCTCTGCTTCCTCCCTTTGTTCCTTCAGTCTAGAAGTGGGGGCAGTGTCCCACTCGTCCTAATTTCTGGGTTGTTTCCCTGTCCTCTTGGCTTCTCACTCAATTTAAAATACTTAGAGCATTTGTTAGAAGAACAGCTGGAAATGATGGTTTTTTACACCCTGGAAGTTTATTTTATGATTTCCAAGTTATAGCTGCCAGGACTTCTTGATTCCCTTTCTGCTGAAAGCACTCATCCAAGAAGAGGTTAACACCTAGGGGATTGGGAGGGCTCAGGTGGCCCTAAAATATAAATCCAGATGTTGGTGGGCGGGTTGTTGTTGTTTTTAGGATAAATTGTCTAGTTGGCATATGTGAACTGTAGGTTTAGTTACTTGTGGAACTATGGAAGGATTAAACCAAGTTATGGTGATAGAAAAGAATAGAAATTTTAGAAGCCAAAAGGAGAGTTTAGAGTTCCTCCAGTGAATGTTTTTGATACTCTTGCCCATAGAGAAATCACAGACAAGAAAGTGGGCATTATATATCCAGAATGGGGGTATTTGATCTGGATGATGTAGAGCAGCGGTCCCCAACCTTTTTGGCACCAGGGACCGGTTTTGTGGAAGACAGTTTCTCCACGGACCACGGGTTCGGGGGGATAGTTTCGGGATGATTCAAGCACATTACTTTTTTTTTTTTTTATTTTTTTATTTTTATTTATTTATTTTTTTCAAGCACATTACTTTATTGTGCACTTTATTTCAATTATTAT
Organism: Delphinus delphis; assembly: GCF_949987515.2. NCBI lineage: Eukaryota > Metazoa > Chordata > Mammalia > Artiodactyla > Delphinidae > Delphinus > Delphinus delphis. Next base: position 62,139,105 of record NC_082692.2, read on the forward strand.
TACATTGTAATATATAATGAAATAATTATACAACTCACCATAATGCAGAATCAGTGGGAGCCCTGAGCTTGTTTTCACTTGCCACTCACTGATAGGGTTTTGATATGAGTCTGCAAGTAATTGATTTATTATGGTCCCTGTGCAGTCAAACCTCTCTGCTAATAATCTGTATTTGCACCCACTCCCCAGTGCTAGCATCTCCACCTCAGATCATCAGGCATTAAATTCTCATAAGGAGAGTGCAACCTAGATCCCTCATGTGCACAGTTCACAGTAGGGTTCGCACTCCTATGAGAATCTAATGCTGCCACTGATCTGACAGAGGCAGAGCTCAGGCAGTAATGCGAGTGAAGGGGAGCTGCTGTACATACAGATGAAGCTTCGCTCGCTCGCCCGCCTGCCCGCTGCTCACCTCCTGTTGTCCGGCCCGGTTCCTAACAGGCCATGGACCTGTACCAGTCCATGGCCCAGGGGTTGGGGACCCCTGATGTAGAAGAGACCAAGAGGTGAACGAGGTGGGCAAAGACAGCACTGACACGGTGTCTTTTAAATAAATAGGCTATAACAATTTGACCAGCAACTAGAATCTGCTGCCCAGGGGAAAGGGACAGGCTTTGGTATTTTGTAATCTTGTTATAGGTCTTTATTTTGTTCCTCCTGGACAGTAGTGAGTCATCTTATGGCACAAGAGTGAGTTCTGCCTTTGGTCACTGGATGTCTGGGAAACCCAAGGTGTAGAATTGATTAGACCCTTTCCTGTTTCGTAGAAACTTGGTTCACAGGGACATTGAATCCAGTGGTCCAGCCCATGATGGAAAGAACTGTCCTGACTCCCCACAGTCTGTATTCCAGGGCAGACATTTGTTTTTTGTTAATTTTTGGTAAGACTGTGAAATATTAAGAAGCTCTAAGATTTTTCTAACTTTCTTTTCTTAATAGGTCTTTATTGGAGTATAATTGCTTCACAATACTGTGTTAGTTTCTGTTGCACAACAGAGGGACTCAGCCATATGCATACACGTGTCCCTGTATCCCCTCCCTCTTGAGCCTCCCTCCCATCCTCCCTATCCTACCCCTCTAGGTCATCGCAAAGCACCGAGCCAGTCTCCCTGTGCTACGCTGCTGTTTCCCACCAGCCAACTGTTTTACATTTGGTAGTGTATATGTCCAGGCACTGCTACTCTCACTTTGCCCCAGCTTTGCCCTCCCACCCCATGTCCTCAAGTCCATTTTCTATGTCTGTTTCTTTATTCCTGCCCTGCAGCTAGGTTCATCAGTACTATTTTTTTTTTAAGATTCCATATATATGTGTTAGCATATGGTATTTGTTTTTCTCTTTCTGACTTATTTCACTCTGTATGACAGTCTCTAGGTCCATCCACCTCACTACAAATAATTCAATTTCATTTCTTTTTATGGCTGAGTAATATGCCATTGTATATATGTGCCACATCTTCTTTATCCATTCATCTGTCGATGGACATTTAGGTTGCTTCCATGTCCTGGCTATTGTAAATAGTGCTGCAGTGAACATTGTGGTACATCTCTCTTTTTGAATTATGGTTTTCTCAGGGTATATGCCCAGTAGTGGGATTGTGAGTCATATGGTAGTGCTATTTTTAGTTTTTTAAGGAACCTTCATACTGTTTTCCATAGTGGTTATATCAATTTACATTCTCACCAACAGTGCAGGAGGGTTCCCTTTTCACCACACCTTTTTCAGCATTTATTGTTTCTAACTTTTTTGATAATGGTCATTCTGACCACCGTGAGGTGATACCTCATTGTAGTTTTGATTTGCATTTCTCTAATAATTAGTGATATTGAGCAGCTTTTCATGTGCCTCTTGGCCATCTGTATATCTTCCTTGGTGATGTCTACTTAGGTCTTCCGCCCATTTTTTAACTGGATTGTTTGTTTTTTTTGATATTGAGCTCCCTGATCTGTTGGTATATTTTGGAGATTAATCCTTTATCTGTTGTTTCATTTGCAAATATTTTCTCCCATTTTGAGGGTTGTCTTTTTGTCTTGTTTATGGTTTCCTTTGCTGTGCAAAAGCTTTTAAGTTTAATTAAGTCTGATTTGTTTATTTTTGTTTTTATTTCCATTACTCTAGGGGGTGGGTCAAAGAAGATCTTGGTGTGGTTTATGTCAAAAAGTGTTTTTCCTCTGTTTTCCTCTAAGAGTTTTATAGTGTCTGGCCTTACATTTAAGTCTTTAATCTATTTGGAGTTTATTTTTGTGTATGGTGTTAGGTAGTGTTCTAATTTCATTCTTTTACATGTAGCTGTCCAGTTTTCCCAGCACTACTTATTGAAGAGGCTGTATTTTCTCCATTGTATGTTCTTGCCTCCTTTGTCATAAATTAGATGCCCATATGTGCGTGGGTTTATCTTTGGGCATTCTATCCTGTACCATTGATCTATATTTCTGTTTTTGTGCCAGTTCCGTACTGTCTTGATTACTGTAGCTCTGTAGTATAGTTTGAAGTTGGGGAGCCTGATTCCTCCAACTCTGTTTTCTGTTCTGAAGATTGCTTTGGCTATTCAGGGTCTTTTGTGTTTCCATACGAATTGTAAGATATCTTGTTCTAATTCTGTGAAAAATGAATGCCATTGCTAGTTTGATAGGGATTGCATTCACTCTGTAGATTGCTCTGGGTAGTATAGTCATTTTCACAATATTGATTCTTCCAATCCAAGAACATGGTATATTTCTCCAGCTGTATGTCATCTTTGATTTCTTTCATCAGTGTTTTATAGTTTTCTGAGTACAAGTCTTTTGTCTCCTTAGGCAGGTTTATTCCTGGGTATTTTATTCTTTTCGTTGCAGTGGTAAATGGGAGTGTTTCCTTAATTTCTCTTTCTGATTTTTCGTTGTTGGTTTATAGGAATGCCAGAGATTTCTGTGCATTAATTTTGTATCCTGCAACCTTACAAAATTCACTGATTAGTTCTAGTAGTTTTCTGGTGACATCTTTAGGATTTTCTATGTATAGTATCATGTCATCAACAAACAGTGACAGTTTTACTTCTTTTCCAATTTGTATTCCTTTTATTTCTTTTTATTCTCTGATTGCTGTGGCTAGGACTTCCAAAACTATGTTGAATAAGAGTGGCGAGAGTGGACATCCTTGTCTTTTTCCTCATCTTAGTGGAAATGCTTTCAGTTTTCACCATTGAGTATGATGCTTGCTGTGGGTTTGTCATATATGGCCTTTATTATGTTGAGGTAGGTTCCCTCTATGCTCATTTTCTGGAGAGTTTTTATCATAAGTGGGTGTTGAATTTTGTCAAAAGCTTTTTCTGTATCTATTGAGATGATCATATGATTCTTATTCCTTAATTTGTTAATGTGGTGTATCACTGATTGATTTGCATATATTGAAGAATCCTTGCATCCCTGGTATAAATCCCACTTGATCATGGTGTATGATCCTTTTAACGTGCTGTTGGATTCTGTTTGCTAGTATTTTGTTCAGGATTTTTGCATCTATGTTCATCAGTGGTATTGGTCTATAATTGTCTTTTTTTGTGATATCTTTTTCTGGTTTTGGTATAAGGTTGATGGTGGCTTTGTAGAATGAATTTGGGAGTGTTTCTTCCTCTGCAATATTTTGGAAGAGTTTGAGAAGGATTGGTGTTAGCTCCTCTCTAACTGTTTGATAGAATTTGCCTGAGAAGCCATCTGGCCCTGGACTTTTGTTTGTTGGAAGATTTTTTTTTTTCAGCTTTATTGAGGTATATTTGACATAAAATTACAAGACGTTTAAAATGTACATCTTGGTGATATGATGTATGTGTACATTGTGAAAGGATTCCACCCATCTCGTTAATCAACACATCCATCACATCACGTATTTATCCTTTTTGGGGGGGAGGAAGGAACATTTAAGTTCTACTCTTTCAGTAAATTTCAATTATACAATACAGTGTTATCACTACAGTTGCCATGTTTTTCATTACATCCTCAGACCTTATTCATCTTATAACTGAAACTTTGTACCCTATTACCAACCTCTCCTTATTTCCCCCACCCCCGAACCGGGCAACCACTTTTCTGCTCTGTTTCTAGCCTTTGACTTTTTTTTTTTTTTTTAAGATTTCACATATAAGTGATTCTATGCAGTATTAGTCTTCCTCTGCCTGGCTTATTTTAGGTTAATTACATTTAAAAAGCATTCCAACCCATGTCCTCAAAAGCTGTATAATCTTCCTTTACAAATCAGAGTTTTTATTTAAATTGTATAAAAACCATATATGGTTTGCATTACTTTTTCTTATTAGACATCAGGTGTTTTTTGTTTTTTGTTTTTTGTTTTTTTTTTTTTTTGCGGTACGCGGGCCTCTCGCTGTTGTGGCCTCTCCCGTTTCGGAGCACAGGCTCCGGATGCACAGGCCGAGCTGCCATGGCTCATGGGCCCAGCCGCTCCACGGCATGTGGGATCCTCCCGGACCGGGGCACGAACCCGCGTCCCCTGCATCGGCAGACGGACTCTCAACCACTGCGCCACCAGGGAAGCCCTAGTCATCAGTTTTATACACATAAGTGTATACATGTTAATCCCAACAGCTCAATTCATGACACCAGCACCACCACCACCCCGCCACTTACCCCCCATGGTGTCCATATGTTTGTTCTCTACATCTGTATCTCAATTTCTGCCCTGCAAACCAGTTCATCTGTACCATTTCTCTAGGTTCCACATATATGTGTTAATATACGATATTTGTTTTCCTCTTTCTGACTTACTTCACTCTGTATGACAGTCTCTAGATCCATCCACGTCTCTACTAAGGACCGAATTTCGTTCCTTTTTATGGCTGAGTAACATTCCATTGTACATATTTACCACATCTTCTTTATCCATTAGTCTGTCGATAGGCATTTAGGTTGCTTCCATGACCTGGCTATTGTAAATAGTGCTGCAATGAACATTGGGGTGCATGTGTCTTTTTCAGTTATGGTTTTCTCTGGGTATATGCCCAGTAGTGGGATTGCTGGATCATATGGTAATTCAATTTTTAGTTTTTTTAAACAACTTCCATACTGTTCTCCATAGTGGCTGTATCAATTTACATTCCCACCAACAGTGCAAGAGGGTTCCCTTTCCTCCACACCCTCTCCAGCATTTGCTGTTTGTAGATTTTCTGATAATGCCCATTCTAACTGGTGTCAGGTGATACCTCACTGTAGTTTTGATTTGCATTTCTCTAATAATTAGTGATGTTGAGCAGCTTTTCATGTGCTTCTCTGCCATCTGTATGTCTTCTTTGAAGAAATGTCTATTTAGGTCTTCTGCCCATTTTTGGATTCGGTTGTTTGTTTTTTTAACATTGAGCTGCGTGAACTGCTTGTAAATTTTGGAGATTAATCCTTTGTCAGTTGTTTCATTGCAAATATTTTCTCCCATTCTGAGGGTTGTCTTTTCGTTGTCTTTATGGTTTCCTTTGCTGTGCAAAAGCTTTGAAGTTTCATTAGGTCACATTTGTTTATTTTTGTTTTTATTTCCACTACTCTAGGAGGTGGATCAAAAAAGATCTTGCTGTGATTTATGTCAAAGAGTGTTCTTCCTATGTTTTCCTCTAAAAGTTTTACAGTGTCTGGTCTTACATTTAGGTATCTAATCCATTTTGAGTTTATTTTGGTGCATGGTGGTCAGGAGTGTTCTAATTTCATTCTTTTACATGTAGCTGTCCAGTTTTCCCAGCACCACTTATTGAAGAGACTGTCTTTTCTCCATTGTATATCCTTGCCTCCTATGTCATAGATTAGTTGACCATAGGTGTGTGGGTTTATCTCTGTGCTTTCTATCTTGTTCCATTGATCAACATTTCTGTTTTTGTGCCCGTACCATATTGTCTTGATTACTGTAGCTTTGTAGTATATTCTGAAGTCAGGGAGTCTGATTCCTCCAGCTCTGTTTTTTTCCTCAAGACTGCTTTGGCCATTTGGGGTCTTTTGTGTCTCCATACAAATTTTAAGATATTTTGTTCTAGTTCTGTAAAAAATGCCATTGGTAATTTGATAGATTGAATCTGTAGATTGCTTTGGGTGGTATAGTCATTTTCACAATGTTGATTCTTCCAATCCAAGAACATGGTATATCTCTCCATTTGTTGGTATCATCTTTAATTTCTTTCATCAGTGTCTTATAGTTTTCTGCATACAGGTCTTTTGTCTCCCTAGGTAGGTTTATTCCTAGTTATTTTGTTCTTTTTGTTGCAGTGGTAAATGGGAGTGTTTCCTTAATTTCTCTTTCAGATTTTTCATCATTAGTGTATAGGAATGCAAGAGATTTCTGTGCATTAATTTTGTATCCTGCAACTTTACCAAATTCATTGAGTAGCTCTAGTAGTTCTCTGGTGGCATCTTTAGGATTCTTTATGTATAGTACCATGTCATCTGCAAACAATGACAGTTTTACTTCTTTTCCAATTTGTATTCCTTTTATTTCTTTTTCTTCTCTGATTTCTGTGGCTAGGACTTCTAAAACTATGTTGAATAACAGTGGTGAGAGTGGATATCCTTGTCTTGTTCCTGATCTTAGAGGAAATGCTTTCCGTTTTTCACCATTGAGAATGATGTGTGCTGTGGGTTTGTCGTATATGGCCTTTATTATGTTGAGGTAGGTTCCCTCCATGCCTACTTTCTGGAGAGTTTTTATCATAAATGGGTGTTGAATTTTGTCGAAAGCTTTTTCTGCATCTATTGAGGTGATCATATGGTTTTTATTCTTCAATTTCTTAATATGGTGTATCACATTGATTGATTTGTGTATATTGAAGAATCCTTGCATCCCTGGGATAAATCCCACTTGATCATGGTGTATGATCCTTTTAATGTGTTGTTGGATTCTGTTTGCTAGTATTTTGTTGAGGATTTTTGCATCTATATTCATCAGTGATATTGGTCTGTAATTTTCATTTTTTGTAGTATCTTTGTCTGGTTTTGGTATCAGGGTAATGGTGGCCTCATAGAATGAGTGTGGGAGTATTCCTTCCTCTGCAGTTTTTTGGAAGAGTTTGAGAAGGGTGGTTGTTAGTCCTTCTCTAAATGTTTGATAGCATTCACCTGTGAAGCCATCTGGTCCCAGACTTTTGTTTGCTAGAAGACTGTTAATCACAGTTTCAGTTTCATTACTTGTGATTGGTCTGTTCATATTTTCTATTTCTTCCTGGTTCAGTCCTGGGAGGTTATACCTTTCTAAGAATTTGTCCATTTCTTCCAGGTTGTCCATTTTATTGGCATAGAGTTGCTTGTAGTAGTCTCTTAGGATGCTTTATATTTCTGTGGTGTCTGTTGTAACTTCTCCTTTTCCATTTCTAATTTTATTGATTTGAGTCCTCTCCCTCTTTTTCTTGATGAGTCTGGCTAATGGTTTATCAATTTTGATTATCTTCTCAAAGAACCAGCTTTTAGTTTTATTGATCTTTGCTATTGTGTTCTTTGTTTCTATTTCATTTATTTCTGCTCTGACCTTTATGATTTCTTTCCTTCTGCTATCTTTGGGTTTTGTTTGTTCTTCTTTCTCTAGTTCCTTTAGGTGTAAGGTTAGATTGTTTATTTGAGATTCTTCTTGTTTCTTGAGGTAGGCTTGTATAGCTATAAACTTCCCTCTTAGAACTGCTTTTGCTGCATCCCACAGGTTTTGGATCATCGTGTTTTCATTGTCATTTGTCTCTAGGTATTTTTTGATTTCCTCTTTGATTTGTTCAGTGATCTCTTGGTTATTTAGTAACGTATTGTTTAGCCTCCATGTGTTTGTGTTTTTTACCTTTTTTTCCCTGTAATTCATTTCTAATCTCAGAGCCTTGTGGTCAGTAAAGATGCTTGATATGATTTCAATTTTCTTAAAAATTTACTGAGGCTTGATTTGTGACCCAAGATGTGATCTATCCTGTAGAATGTTCCATGTGCACTTGAGAAGAAAGTGTAAACTGCTGTTTTTGGATGGAATGTCCTATAAATATCAATTAAATCTATCTAGTCTATTGTGTCATTTAAAGCTTCTGTTTCCTTATTAATTTTCTGTTTGGATGATCTGTCCATTGGTGTAAGTGAGGTGTTAAAGTCCTCCACTATTATTGTGTTACTGTCGATTTCCTCTTTTATAGCTGTTAGCAGTTGCCTTATGTATTGTGGTACCCTTATGTGGGTGCATATATATTTATAATTGTTATATCTTCTCCTTAGATTGATCCCTTGATCATTATGTAGTGTCCTTCCTTGTCTCTTGTAACATTCTTTATTTTAAACCCTATTTTATCTGATATGAGTATTGCTACTTCAGCTTTCTTTTGATTTCCATTTGCATGGAATATCTTTTTCCATCCCCTCACTTTCAGTCTGTATGTGTCCCTAGGTCTGAAGTGGGTCTCTTGTAGACAGCATATATATGGGTCTTGTTTTTGTATCCATTCAGCCAGTCTATGTCTTTTGGTTGGAGCATTTAATCCATTCACGTTTAAGGTAATTATTGATGTGTATGTCCCTATGACCATTTTCTTAATTGTTCTGGGTTTGTTTTTATAGGTCTTTTTCTTCTCTTGTGTTTCCCGCTTAGAGTAGTTTCTTTAGCATTTGTTGTAGAGCTGGTTTGGTGGTGCTGAATTCTCTTAGCTTTTGCTTGTCTGAAAAGCTTTTGATTTCTCCATCGAATCTGAATGAGAGCCTTGCTGGGTAGAGTAATCTTGGTTGTAGGTTTTTCTCTTTCATCACTTTAAGTATATCCTGCCACTCCTTTATGGCCAGCAGAGCTTCCGCTGAAAATCAGCTGATAACCTTATGGGGATTACTTTGTAATGTTGTTTTTTGTTTTTCCCTTGCTGCTTTTTTTTTTTTTTTTTTGGCAGTACGCGGGCCTACTCACTGTTGTGGCCTCTCCCATTGCGAAGCACAGGCTCCAGACGCACAGGCTCGGCGGCCATGGCTCACGGGCCCAGCCGCTCCGTGGCCTGTGGGATCTTCCCGGACCGGGGCACGAACCCGTGTCCCCTGCATTGGCAGGCGGACTCCCAACCACTGTGCCACCAGGGAAGCCCTCCCTTGCTGCTTTTAATATTTTATCTTTGAATTTAATTTTTGTTAGTTTGATTAATATGTGTCTTGGTGTGTTTTTCCTAGGGTTTATCCTGTATGGGACTCTCTGTGCTTTCTGGACTTGGGTGACTATTTCCTTTCCCATGTTAGGGAAGTTTTCAACTATAATCTCTTCAAATATTTTCTCAGACCCTTTCTTTTTCTCTTCTTCTTCTGGGAACCCTATAATTTGAATGTTGGTGTTTTTAGTGTTGTCCCAGAGGTCTCTGAGATTGTCTTCAATTCTTTTCATTCTTTTTTCTTTATTCTGATCTTATTTTCACCATTTTGTTCTCCAGCTCACTTATTTGTTCTGTTTGAGTTATTCTGTTTTTGATTCCTTCTAGTGTATTTTCCATTTCTGTTATTGTGTTGTTCATCTTTGTTTGTTTATTCCTTAGTTCTTCTAGATCTTTGTTAAACATTTCTTGTATTTTCTCAGTCCTTGCCTCCATTCTATTTCCGAGATTCTGGATCATCTTTACTATCATTACTCTGAATTCTTTTTCAGGTAGATTGCCTATTTCCTCTTCATTTATTTGGTCTTGTAGGTTTTTACCTTGCTCCTTCATCTGTGACATATTTTTTTGCCATCTAATTTTTTTTTTTTTTTTTTTTTTTTATGAGTGGGATTGTGTTCCTGTCTTACTGGTTGTTTGGCCTGGGCTTCCAGCCCTGGAGTTTGTAGGCTATTGGGTAGAGCTGGGTCTTGGTGCTGAGATGAGGAACTCCATGAGACCTCACTTGGATGAATATTCCGTGGTGTCTGAGGTTCTCTGTTAGTCCAGTGGTTCAGACTCGGACCTCCCACCACAGGATCTTCAACCCAACCCCAGGCTCGTGAACTAAGTTCCCACAAGCTGCCTGGGGTGGCAAAAACAAATAAATAAAATGAAGAAAAAGAACAATAACAAAGTAAAAAATAAAATTAGCCTAGGAAACTAACAGATATGTTAGGAAGAATATAAAAATAAAGTTATAGATGCATCAACAACTTGAAGGTACATCAGTACCACAACAGTAAAAAAAGTGGAGGAGGGAAAAGAAAAAAAAAGTGGGGACGGGGAAGGCCTTTGCTGTGGAGGGCAGGGCCTAAGCAAAGGCAAGGTTTGGGTAGTGGGTGGGGCCAATGCTCAGGATCCGTGGGGCTGGGAAAGGCCCTGGGGGCTGTGGGGGGGGTGGAGCTTAGGCTCAAGGAACAGAAGGGACCCAGGTGTGCCCCCCACCTCTGGTCTCAGATGGTAGGGGACCTCACCTGGGAGCCCAACAGGCTTCCTGGACTGAGTGGGTGGGGCAAACGCCCTCTTCTCCTCTCCTCTGGTCTGGGAGGGCCCCTCCTGCGTGCCTCTACTGATCTCCCTAGCCTCCCTCCTATGCCCCCAAGGACCGACGCAGCCTGGAGTGGGGTTTGGAGGGCAGGTACCGGCTTGGGAGCTCAGCAGGCTCCCCTGCCCAAGTGGGCCAGGCGATCCCGCTCTGCTCCTCTCCCACGCTTCCCAGAGAGTCCCTCCTGCCTGCCTCTCCTGATCTCACCAGCCTCAGGGGCGTCAATCCTGTCTGACCTCCACTTCTTCTCTGCCCTCAGCCCCACTACGTCCTACCAGTTCACTTTGGGGTTCCTCCTGTCTCCTTGGGCATCAGAGTCCCCCACCAGCAGCAGGCAGGTGCCCTAGTTATGGGGAGGCGCTAACTCTGCGTCTTCCCACACCACCCTCTTGACTCTTCCTTCCCTAACTATATTTTCATAGACAGCTTGGGGTAACATGTGAACTAAGAATATATTTTCATGTTAATTTCATCTGAAAACAAAAATAGAAGTGAATAAGTATATTACATAAATCCAGACTGATTTTTTGACTGTCTCTGTATTGACTTTATATTTAAAAACATGGATGGTAACCTAACAATGTTAATAGGCAGAAACATTGAACTGGTGCCATTTTGGCAGTTCCAATGAAGAAACCAAGTGGTAATTAAGTTTTCCCCTTTCTTGTGGAACATGGTTATACAACAGTTACATTATTCTGCCAGCGAAGTAGCCCTAGGAGAATTAAAGCATCGCTGGAAGCTGTACTCTAGTGTTATCCATGGAAGTATTTCAGAACTTTCTACTAATCAAGCACAAATCCCCAACATGGGATTATTATTATTTTTAGCTGTTGAAAATTAAAAAGAAAAAGAAAAATATGTGCAGGAAATGTTTTTCATCTATGGGTTAAGCAGTACTCAAGAGAAAGCTGTATTCTAAAGGGTGAGAGTTTTAGTCAGGATTCTTGGCTACCAGGGACTGAAACCCAACTCAGACCAGTTTAAGCAAAAAAGGAGGTTTTGTGTGTTTTTACAAATCCTGGTGTAACTCACAGAACCAAAGGAAATGTTGTAGGAATGGGGCCCACTAGGAATTAGGCCCGCGTCCTGGGAGCACATCAGTATCCCTAGTCTCTGCTTCCCATTTCTGCATCTGTCCACATGCCAGCAGTATTTTCTTAGACATCTCCACCAGGTGCTCCCTCTGTGGCCAGAGGGGTGGGTTTTGTGATTCGCCGCCTGCAGCAGGACCATATGAAGTAGGAGGAGGAGCATTTTGCCAGAAGGGGAGGGTGCTGTTTGGAAAGATGAAACACTTTGGGTAGGACACATTTAGCAAGAGGAAAAGAGACCTCAGGTCTGAAAGATCAACTGGATTGGGTTATGTTTTGACAACTTCCTGAAACTACATAGACTAGATATTCCTAGGGAATGTTAGAATCTTTTTAAAAGACATGTATACACACACACACGTACTTACATATTTTGTACAGATGTCCATGATACGTTAAATGAAAAAAAGGTCATAAAATAGTGTATGACAGGTTCTATTTCCATAAAAACAAACCATCCACCTCCTATATATATATATATATGTATGTGTATCTTTGTTTGAGTGAAGAGAAAGGTGTGGAAGGATACAAAGGCTGATATTGTTGGTTACATCAAGGAGTTGAGAATAGGAGTTGGGGCTGGGGGAGATGATCAGCTTTGCCTTTATATATCATGTATTGTGTCATTTCACTTGTTAAAATAAGCTTGTGTTATGCTCGTAATTTGAGAAACATCCAATTAAGGAAAAAGAAGAGGAGCCTATTCCGTCTGACCTCAGGAGCGTGGATGCAGGGATTGAATGTGATAGCTTGGGAGTCATGTCATTTTTTTTTTTTGGCTGTGCCGCATGGCTTGCAGGATCTTAGTTCCCTGACCATGGATTGAATCCGGGCTCTTGGCAGTGAGAGCGCGGCGTCCTAACCACTGGACTGTGAGGAAATTCCCCGGGAGTCATGTTATCTTAGGCTGGCAGGCCAGGGCATTCCACTCTTCCCAGATTTCCAGGACTGGGAAGCACGGCAGAGGATGTTGCAAACCAGACTGGAGCAGCAGCAAACTGGAGAGATCCACAGCACTGTTGTTCACCAAGTCTGTATCCCGTACAGAAAGCAGACCTAAGTGGATCAGACCTACCACCACCCCTGATATAGCAAAATCTCCTGGGCAGGACCCTTCCTACCCAGCACACAGATGGCTGCTTCTGCTCATGGACTACCCCTGCTCCAGTCAGCCATGGCAAGAACAGCTGGGCTACTTTCAAATGAAGCACCTGATCTGAGCCACTAATTATGCGCGAAAGCAGAACTGATGCGCCCCTTTCATGGAAAAGAAGGCCAAACGGCTGGCCCTTTGAGCCTCATGGTCTGTTCGGTTTGGTTAAGAACTTCCAATACCTGGCACTAACCTGCTACAGAGGCTTTTATCATAAGTAACACACCCTTAGGATTGTACATGGATGAGGATGTGTGTGAGGTCGAGGGGTCTCCCTGTCTGTTGTCACAGAACCACCATAATGAATGTGGCTAAAGAGACATGGGCTGAGGTCCTGACGAGGGAATCGGTGATGTGCGATGTTCTGAGGTGCTGAAGATCAAACAGACAACGGCAGCTGCCACTGCAGCCAGCCCTGCCATTTACTGGGTGCCTGGACTGTGCTGGGTGCACCACATACATCTTAGTGTGTAATTCTCAACGATTTGGGTGGCTGCTTTCAGTCACAGTTGATAGTTGGGACTCAGGGTAAGTGATGTGCCTCAGGTCCCACTGCCAGTAAATGGCAGGTTTGGGTTAGGACATTTCCCCCCAAACCACACAGCCTCCTGAGGAGCGAGCCTTTATTGCATTTCCCACTCACTAGCCAAAGGAGTTAGAGCAGCTCTGATTTTAGATGCATGGTCTTCATTCTTGAGATGGAATTGTTCCATCAGAACTAAAACCTAATTAAAAAATAATAATGTGCAGAATGGAAGGACGATGTAAGGCAAGTGGCTTCTGCCACTGGGAGGGCCATGCCTGTTCTCTTACTGCCACCTGCTAAGAGGGACTAGGGAGAGAACGGATCTGGGCACTGGGATTCGAGTGTGAACCCAGTTCGGGACACTAAATTGTAGGTGCTTATGGACCTGAGGCAGAGGTGGCCATGGGTGATACTCATTTGCATCTCAGAGAGTCTTTGAACAAGACAGAAAGATGGAAGAAAACTCTAGGTGCACAATGAAAAAAAAACAACACACAGAAATAATATGATCCCAATTGTTAAAAATTGGATATAAATTTACCAAATAACAGTTATGTATGGCTATATGGTAGAATTAAGGGTATTTTATTTTCTTCTGAATATTTTTCTCTGTGTATCAAGACTATTTGTAGTGAACATGCATTATTTCAATAATCAGGGGAAAAAGTTATTTATAAAAGAAAATGAGACCTGTTTCTTTAGTGGAAAATGTCCCATCATGATATGGGCGGGTGATAAGGTAGTGCCAGTAAGTGTGTCTGAGTGTCCATCACTATCCAAGATGTATGTGAACAGAAGCTCAGGTTCTCTGCATGATTACAAACAAACACAAACAAACAAACAAACTCAGCTTGTGGCAGTTGACAGATCAGGAGCTTGATAGGAAGTAAGAAGGCCAGCTGTAAAGGGCTGTTTTCTAGAAATACTGGAGCCTTCTCAGGCCATCCTCACCCACAGGCAAGCTTCAGAAATATGGCTCTGGGAGAAGCTGCGGTTATGGCTTTGTGGCTGAAAATCAGCATTAGAGAAGGGTAGGAGTCTGAGTTTTCAAAGCAGGTGTCCTGCCTGGGGGTGGGTAGAGAGCCCAGCCTTCTGAGTCTGTCCCTTGATGCCACAGCTTGTGTTTCAAGCCATTATTCCCATTCATGGCATGTAAGTTAGGTTGAGAGAACTTCCTATTGAAGCTGCCAGCTGAGCTGTGACTGGTCATCCATTTGCAGAAATGAGTGCCTATCCTGGTCTGAAGTAATTGCTTCTGGTGTGACCTAGCTGGGCTGCTTACTCTTGTTGGTCCATCGTTGCTTGGACTGTCAAATAAAGGAGTGGGGATGGAGGATATGTTTCAAAAGCTTCTTCGAGCTCTGAGATCTTAGGATCCCCTGTTCTTTGGAAAATGGAAATATCTTATAGGAGGTGATTCAGAGTGGCTTATTGTACACTTCAAAAGTGGCTAGTGTGACTGAGGAACTGAATTTTAAATTTTAATTAATTTTAACTAATTTAAGTTTAAATTTATATAACCACATGTGGCTAGGGGCTACCCTATTGGACAGCACAACTCCTTAACTGGAAAATCTAACACGAGGTGAGCATTTTGAATGCCTATATATATTTTTATATATACCTATTTTTGAAATTAAAAGAAACTTTTTATAATGTCAGAAAAACGCTTTGGGTTCATTACACACAATACAGACAAGAAGAAGAAGAAAGTAAAAAATAGTCACGAAAATACCTACTCAGAGATAACTGCTATTGGCACCTTGGTGTATAACCTTCTAAATTCTCTTCTGTGCTTACGTCTTAGATAGCCAGCTGGCTTTCAAAAGCATAGTTTGAAATCATCCAGGAAAGGGATAAGATGTGTTAGAAAGAGAGAATGCCTGCTCATTGCCCAGAAGAGAATACTGATAAAGATTTTAGCAATCTGCCACGGCTGATGTTTCCTTTCTGGGTGCTAGGTTATCAATCCCATGGGATGGGATGCATTTGGATTGCCTGCCGAAAATGCTGCGATCGAGAGGAATCTACATCCAGAAAGTTGGACACAGAGGTATGTGTTTACAGGCATATTCAAGCACTTGTATACAGAACCCTTAAACAATTTTTTTAACCTGTGCACAAGAAATAGAAAGTAAAGCAAACAAAACATTGCAGTCTGCCGAGCAATAAACAGTATTGTCTGTATTTGGTGTTTGCCTTTTTACACACTGTATTCTTATCTAAGAAATAACAAAGAGGGTTTGGATATCATTCATGTGTTCATTTTGATGCTTTGTTATTTAGTTATTCTTCCTTTGAGTATTTGCGTTTGGAAGGAAAAAGGAGAAGGAAAGGGTGACATTTGTTAAATTTCTACAGTGCTCTTCATCTTCGTGACTGTAGTTTGAGCCATATACAAATTCCACATTATAATTTTCTCTGCAGATTCTGTTAATTTTTTGCCTTCACCATTCTGAAGGAAGAGGAACTTAGATATTCAGCGAGGAAATATATGGCCAATTTATTCTGGGTGTGGCTTTCTCCAAGGAGGATATACTCTCAGTACCCACTGTGCCTCAGGCTTCCATGTACTTGTGGGCCAGCAGTGCCCATCCCTCTCCCTCCTGATAAAGCCTTGAGGGCCTTATACCAGAACCCAGCAGAATGTTCTGGGCTCACTCCAGCCCCTTTCACAAAGCCTTTCCTCACCCTACCCGGTTCAAAGTCTATCCCCATTGTCTTTCACCTCCCTTTGCTTTATCTTGCCCAAGGCTACATTGTAAAAAGAAATATCTTCTGCACCATCTATTTGTCTTTTTTCTTCCTAATCCCTAGTTTCCACTTTTCCAATTATGGTTAATTCTAGAGTAACGGGAGTGATGAAAAAAGGAGGAAATAATGATTTAAATAAAATGGGTCAAATATGGTATAAGTTTGATGTAAGCTAGGCTAGGGATTGGCAAATTCCATGGGCCAAATTTGGCCCTGCCTGATTTTGTAAATAAAGTTTTATTGGAACACAAGCCACACCCATTTGTTTATATATTGGTCATGGCTGCTTTCATGATACAATGGCAGAACTGAGTAGTTGTGACAGAGACCATATGGCTCACAGAGCTGAAAACATTTACCATCTGGTCCTTTACAGAAAGTTTGCCAACTCCTCCAAGGAGGAGTAGTATGCTCCTCCAACTAGAGCATAGCAGTAAAGAAGATGGCCCCTGAATCAGGCCACATAGGTACAAATCCTGCCTTTCCTTCTTCCTAGCCATTCACCTTGAGCAAATTACTTAACCTCTCTCCGCCTCAGTTTATTTATCTGTAAAGGAGGGATAGTCATAGTTCCTACCTCTTATGAATGGATAAAGATTAAGCACTGTCTTAGTCAGCTGCTATAACAAAAATACCATAGTCTGGGTGGCTTATAAACAACAGAAATGTATTTCTCTCAGTTCTATAGGCTGGGAAGTCCGAGATCAAGGCACTTGCAGATTTGGTGTCTGGTGAGGACCTGCTTCTTGGATCATAGACAGCTGTCTTCTCTCTGTGTCTTGACATGGTAGAAGGGGCAAGGTTGCTCTCTGGAGTCTCTTTTATAAAGGCACTAATCCAGTTACCTCTCATAGTACCTTTGGTTACCTCAAAATACCATTACGTTGGAGATTAGATTTTAACATAACAATTTGAGGGAGACACAAACGTTCAGTCTGTTGCAAGCACTTTTCTGCAAAATGCTTAACACGAGGCTTGGAATTAAAATAAGCTATTGTTAGCTAATCAGAGATCACCTAGAGAACTTCTTCATGGTTTTCCATATTTTCAGTCTGCTTGTACTGAAAGGGGACACAGTAGAAATTAATTAGTCCTTTTTCTTTAAAAAGAAAAAAGAGGACCTAGAGATCATCATATTAACTGAAGTCAGACAGAGGAAGACAAATATCGTATGATATCACTTACATGTAGAATCTAAAAAAATGATACAAATGAACTTACAAAACAGAAATAGACTCACAGACATAGAAAACAAATTTATGGTTACCAAAGGGGATAGTGGGGAGGGGCAGGGGGAAATAAATTAGGAGTTTGGGATTAACATATACATATTACTGTATATAAAATAGACGAACAACAAGGACCTATTGTATAGCACAGGGAACTATACTCTGTCTTGTAATAACCTATAATGGAAAATAATCTGAAAAATATATTTATATGTATATATGTATAACTGAATCACTTTACTATATATCTGAAACTAACACAGCACTGTAAATTAACTATATTTCAATAAAAAGTTAAAATTTTTTTTAATTTAAAAAATTTAAATAGAAAAAAGTAAATAATATTTCATATTATATTAAAGTTGATTAATTTACTTCTCTCCTCTTTTCCAATTGTTGGAGAGTTTTCGGTTTTAGGTTTTGATTGACAAAGCACTGTATGGCTCCTCCTGGATTCCCGCAATTTGTATGTTAAGATTTTTCTTTTCAGTCGCTTTTAAATTTGTAAATGCTTGGCTTAAATTTGTGCAGAATACAGGCATATGGATGGGCCAGGAGTGCACAAATCAGAAGGGTTGCCTTCCTGAATGGCCTGGGAAAGGGTTAGTCCCTAGGACCAAAGACTATCATGGTTTTTAGTGGCTTTTGCAAGGGTCCAAAGAATAGATGTCTTCTACTAGGCAGATATTTTCACGGATTCTTAGTAATTAATTTCTTCGCCAGGGCGAAACAACACTTAAAGCCCTTTGGAATAATCTAGACTTTTCCAGTTTCCTTTTCACATTCTCAAAGTGTAGTTTGTTTATGGCTTTTCCTGTTTCTAAAATCCAAACTCTTTTCCCTTTGTTTCGCAGTAATATTAGACACATGAGGAAACAACTTGATCGACTGGGCCTGTGTTTCAGCTGGGATAGAGTAAGTCACCTTTTTCCTGGAAGGTCTTTATTTTAACCAAGGTCCTGATTGAATGGGGGATTGTGCACATTTACTTTATCTTCCTTCTCTTCAGGTTGGGAGGAAGGAGGAAAAGAAGGGTGGCAGAAAGCAGGAGGGAAGGATTAGCACTCCACAAATAAAAAAGTATCCCCAGTGGATAATTTGCCTGCAAACAAGTAATTTTCTGTGGGATTAAGCTAAGAGAGTTAACTTCTTATTTAACTTCACAGTTGGCTATTATTTATGTGTGGCAAGAGCTTTGCACAAGGATTTCTCGTGTTCTCAGCAATAGTTTAAAAAGACTATTGGAATCTATGTAAAAGTGATTAAATGTCAACCCATGTGGTCCCTTTAGGTGATTAGGTGTAGGCTGATGGATCATTTATCTCTTTTGTTCCATGTTTGGAATTGAGGCTTATAACAAAAAGCCTTTTGGTATAAAATGTTTTCAAACTGTGTATTAAACCACTGGAGAATTCCAGACCTGGGTGGAGTTCAGTGAAGACCACCTGGGTGTTAGGAACACCCACACTAAATACGGCTGAGCCCTTTAAAGCTCTGGCCAAAGACCACCCCTTAGACATTGATGAGTGGTCTGTTAGGTAAGATGAACTCTTGCTTGTCCTCTCCACGAACCAATGTCGTGATCTCTCTTAGCATCCCACTAACTCCACAAAATGCTTTTCATTGCTGGGTCTGTCAGGTTCAAGATCATATCCTTTTACTCACGCGAAGCACCTGGAACAAACCCAAATGCAATCACCTTCTCCTCCTCCCCCATAATTTCTTAAATGATTGCGATTTGATGAGTACAGTAAAAAAGTGAAAATCAGACACGTTTAAACAGTCCCTGCTTTTTTCTTTTTTTCTTTTTTAGCTTCTTTAGATAACGTCATGGGTTGAATCAAGTTCTTGTTGTAGCACTGATGCCATTTTTATCACTAACTTGCAAGGTCACCAGGGTTTCATATGGTAGAGGTGTGAAAAAGTCCTGGTGCCTGAGTCAAGTTGTCCTGAGGAGCCAGTGGGGAAGTGCTGATGAAGAATGAACTGCATTCTAATGTGGAGAGAACTGAGTAATGCCCTCAGCTCTCCAGAGATGCGTTGGTAAATTCCTTGAGAGTAGAGATGGGCTTGTTAACCCTCTAGGATGAGAACTAGCCTAGTCCTACGCAGGAACAGCAACCATAAATAGTTCAAAAATTAATGCATTGTTTTCCTGATTATCATAGAAGATTGGAATATGCAGAAAAGTATAAGGAAGAACATAATGTGGTTAACCACAATGTGGTTAATTTAACGTCCTTGTATGGTTCCTTGTAGTCTTTTATTCTGGAATATTATATAATTTACTTTTGCAAAATAGAATTCATAATTTGTGTTTTTTATTTTGCTTTTTTTTACCTGCTATTCATGAACATTTTCCCAGTTTATTAAATATTCTTTGGAAAAAGTGACTTTTTATAGCTGTGTAGTTTTCCATCTTATGAATGTATCATGATTTATGTAACCTACCCCTTATTATCTTATGTTTAGATAGATTCTAATGTTCCTCTGTTATAAATATAGGTTCTCAATCACTCTTGTAAAAATCTGAAGTCCAGAAAGCTGTAAAAGCGAAAAGTTTTTCCATAACTCATTTGCCTGCAAAACCTGACCTGAACTGATGTTTATCTCACTTAGAATGAATATTCATATATTTTACTCTAGGAATAGTGATGTAATTGATTACTAGGTGCTCTCCCAGACCTAGTTAGGTAAATATACTGTTACCTTTTCATATCCAAAAGGTCTTAGTTCTGAAGCACCACGGTTGGACCACAAGCATTTCAGATAAGGGATTTTGAACCTGTTAGTGCAGGATTGTAGATAAATATCACCACCCCTTCTATCAGTGTCTAATAGTTACTGAACAATTCCCATGGGCCAGGCACCCATAATTCTCTCTTCAGATCTCTAGAAAGCTCTAAAATGTGGGTGATTTTATTGACATCGTTTTATTGCTGGTCACCCAAGTGGCAGGGCTGGGCTAATCCACTGGCCACTTTATGACTGCTGTGCTCATCCCCCGCACTTGGAGCAGATACTTTAGTACACATATTTTATTTCCTTAATATGACTTCTCAAAAAACCATGAGCAAGTTTAAAGCTTACAGTACTTGAATTTAAAGATACTTAAAGGTATAATTTGCTTATGTTACTTTGCTATTGCCAAATTATCCTCCATAAAGGTTATACATATTTACACTCCCAAGTTATTATATAGTTGTTTTCACCTGTACTTCTTTTGTTATTAGTGATGAGTTTTTCCCGTGCTTTTAATGAATGTTTGAATTTGGGGAGGGAGTGTGTGTGTGAATAATCTAATCATGTCTTTTGCCCATATAGTTAGAGGGTGTTTGTCCTTTTCTTAATGATTTTCATTTTGTTACAAATATTTTCCCTCAATTTATCATTTGCCTTGCATTTTGTTTGTAGTGGGATTATTGTTAGCACACAAATATGTACTTGGAAAGGCCTTTCAGATAAATACATTTTTATTCTCAATCTTTTGTTTAATTTTTGCATTTAACTCAACTGGAATTATTTTAGTATATGATATAAGATAAGGAATTCCTCCTTTTTCTGAATAACCAATTGTTTCTTTGATTTTCAAACATTCTTTTCCTCATTGATTTAAAAGGCTAACTTTATTATAACCATCTTCTTTTACACTGTTATTATACACTAAGTTCTGTTTCTGTTCATTTGATCCATTTATTACTATGTCATTGCTAAGCTATTTTTAGTTACAGTTGCTTTATAATTGGCTCTAATACCAGGTAACAGAAGTTTCTTCTTATTGTCTGATACTGACAGTGCCATCCCTACTATCTTGTGTTTCTGTTTCCTTGATATATTTTGCCCATTTGAAAACAATTTTATCCTTTATTTGTTGAATTCTTTTGGTGCATCACTTGTGGATACAATTAATTTAAAAAAATTGAAAGATGGACAAAGCATATGGGGGAACCTTTTAGCTAATCTAAAATCTTTGTCTGTAACAGGGAAGTGTAAGCTATTTGTATTTATTTTTATAACTAGTATAGCAATTCTTTATTGTGCTAAAAGATAGCTGTAAGGGTCTTAAACCATGTGTTTAGTATCAACATAAAAAATAAAACAGAACATATGTTTTTGCCTCCCATGTGTCAATAAGATAAGGAGATTAGCTGGCAGCGTTGGGTCTTCATTGCTGCACGCAGGCTTTCTCTAGTTGCAGCGAGCAGGGGCTACTCTTTGCTGCGGTGAGTGGGCTTCTCATTGTGGTGGTTTCTCTTGTTGCGGAGAATGGGCTCTAGGTGCATGGGCTTCAGTAGTTGCAGCACGTGGGCTCAGTAGTTGTGGCTCGTGGGCTCTAGAGCGCAGGCTCGGTAGTTGTGGCACGTGGACTTAGTTGCTCTGCGGCATGTGGGATCTTCCTGGACCAGGGACCGAACCCGTGTCCCTTGCATTGGCAGGTGGATTCTTAACCACTGTGCTACCAGGGAAGTCCCACACTTTCCACTTTCTAAATCTATTTTCCAGAGGTTTTTTTGGGTATGTTCTGAGATTTTAGGCCTAATTTCTTCTTCTTCTTTTTTTTAAAATTAATTAATTAATTAATTTATTTTTGGCTGTGTTGGGTCTTCATTTCTGTGCGAGTGCTTTCTCTAGTTGCGGCAAGCAGGGGCCACTCTTCATCGCGGTGCGCGGGCCTCTCACTATCGCAGCCTCTCTTGTTGCGGAGCACAGGCTCCAAACGCGCAGGCTCAGTAGTTGTGGTGCACGGGCCTAGTTGCTCCGCAGCATCTTCCCAGACCGGGGCATGAACCCGTGTCCCCTGCATTGGCAGGCAGATTCTCAACTACTGTGCCCCCCAGGGAAGCCCCCTAATTTCTTCTTATTGAAATTTTTCTTATCATGTATCATTCCTTAAACATAGATATTTGCTTTTGGTTTTAGAATCATTTTCATAGCAAATTACTTTAACTGAATGCTTCTTAACTAGTTTCAGTGCTCATCATAGACCTTATAGAGCATGATCTTGTAGAGCATGATTGCCCATTTTCACAATTTAGCTTCATGAAAGAAAATGTTCAGATATTTTAGCTCTTGCTTTGAATCTTCCGATATTACATGTTATTTTCATAATGGAGAATGACTTTTCATTGCTTTCACCTATGACCAGCAACTTACTGGGGTATGGAATTCTTTTTTCTTTCAAATCTCTTCAGTAGACCTTGATCCTTGATTTACTGTCTTAAAAAAAATACAAATTATAGACTTACAGGAAGTTGCCAAGATAGTATAGACAGATCCTATGGACCCTTCACCCAGTTTCTGCCAATGATAACATTTTATACAACTACAATATAATATCAAAACCAGGAAATTAACATTGGCACACTACTATTAACTAGAGTACAAATTTTATTCAGATTTCACCAGTTTTTATATGTACACACAGTGTGTGTGTGTGTGTGTGTGTGTGTGTGTGTAGGAGTAGTAGTAGTAGTTCTGTACAATCTAATCACATGTGTAGATTTATGGAATGACCACCATCTGGCCCATTGACCTCTGATGGAGAAGTCTGAGGCCAGCCCAGATCATCTCTTTGTAGTACAGTGATCTTTCTACCCTCGTTTTGATGCTTGTCGGACTCCTGTCTCTGCCTTTTCCATTTAAAATTTTCATCAAAGTGTAGCTCAGTGTCCATCCTTTCATTTTAATTTTGCCTGGTGCTTGGTGACCACTTTTGATCTGCAGTGTAGGTATTTCCTCCTGTTGGTTTTCTAGACTCTCTTTCTCAAGAACACTGACTTAGAGTGTTTGCTCTATTCACTGTCCTCCATTGTTTTCACCATCTTTCTCATGATTTTGGTCCCTTTGTTCTTCTCTACCTTTTGGGAGAACTCATGTTTGCTTTCCACATCACTGATTCAGTTTCTATTGAACCAGGGCTGCTTTATATGGTTTCTAATGCAGATAGTGATGCTGTTGTATTTTTAGATTGATTCTTAGTGTTCCTTATCTCATTCAGTTCCCATTTTCTTTCTCAAGCCTCTTGGCCAACTGCTTTTTTTTTCTTCTTATTTTGCTATCTTATCTCATTTCATAGACTGTGTATGTTCAAAAATTTTCTTGAGAGTACAAGGTGATGCTCTTGAAAAATTATTTTTGCTTCTTGTAATAAATCTTTTTACAAGTTTGAAATGCTGTGCTCTCCTTGTTTGTTTCAGAAGCTTTTCATAGACACCTTGTGGATTTTTCCCCCATTTCCTGAGTGAAGTGGACTAGTGTATCAGTTTAGGGATCCATCAGCATGAGGGGAGCAGAGTGGAAGCTCTGTCATACTCTCTGCCTCATTCATTTCTGTCCGGGTTCAGGGAACCCATAGCTTCTGGGGCATCTTTCTCTTTGCTCTGATCTTTACCTGGGTGTGAGTTGTGGTATCACAGATGCCCCTATGACACCCTGACTGCTTCAAATGTTTCTGAGGCACCACAGACAGGCGTGTCCAGTTGGTGGGGTTTTTACCTGCTCTGTAGCCCACTCTCCCCTCTGGATTTGCCGTTTCAAGTAAGGGGTGCCAGAGCCCTGCTTCTCAAGAACCCAGTCTGTCCTTAAGAGGGGGAGATGCTATTTGACTTACGGTATTTTTCTTCAACCTAGTCCCATCTGCCAAAATTCCTTGTCATTTCTGGCATGTCAGTGGCATCTCTGTTATTTCCTGTATTGGTGCAGTCCCCTCGGCCCCCATCTTTATATTCTCTTGGTCTTTTTTTTTTTTTTTTGCGGTACGCGGGCCTCTTACTCTTGTGGCCTCTCCCGCCACGGAGCAACAGGCTCCGGACGCGCAGGCTCAGCGGCCATGGCTCACGGGCGCAGCCGCTCCGCGGCATGTGGGATCTTCCCGGACCCGGCCACGAACCCACGTCCCCTGCATCGGCAGGCGGACTCTCAACCACTGCGCCACCAGGGAAGCCCTCTCTTGGTCATTTTAATGGGAGTAATGGAAACAAGTTTAGATACATGTGTTCTTGACGCCATTTTCCCCAGAAATCCACCAGTGCTTTTTAAGGAAACCTTTACAATCTGATTGGTCATATAGAGCAGCAGAGTGAGGAGGTACAGGAATAGTTTATTTAATTGACAAGGCAGATCTGTACCCTTTGCAAATAACAATCCTAAAGTCCCATAAAAACTGGATAATTAAGCAGATGGGTATCTGACAGTTAACAGAATATTTAAAAAATACGATGGCTCAGAAATGTTATCTTCCTCCCCCAGGTGGAGAAAGCTAACTTGAAAACGTAGGTCATGGACTCATTCTTCCTGTCTGCCTGGATGGGAATCCCTGTAGGAATGGTCCAGCTCGGGAGCTGCATTTTCATCTTTCTTACAGAAAATGCTTAATTCTCTGAATTAAAAGGAAAAAAGTATACATTTCTTGAATTAATGGTGAGCCAGAATGATAATCAAATGATGTCTTTTAGCTCAGCACTGTGTTTCACTTTTTCAGATATTATTCCGCAAATAGCTTGTATCATCTCGATTTGGAAAGTAAGAAACTGAAAGCTGAATTTGAATAGTTGAACATCTACTAAGGGAAGAGTGAAGAGGAGATAAAATTCCAAACTGTGCAGTGAGAGAGATCAGACATGTTTTTTTGTGGAGCACTTCCTTTGTGGAATAATTGGCAGCCTTTCTGGAAAGGGTGTGACCCTGCATTCTGCTCTCATGGGTTCAGATTATGGCCTTGGTGATCATGCACTGGTCCTAGGAGATGCCCCCGTGAGTTCCTTGTGACAGTGACATAGTTAGCTTCTAAGTTTTGTGGTATGGCCCACTGAGGCAAGTGTGTCTCTGACTTTGATCTCTACCATCTCACCAGTGCTCTGGTGCCTGAGCTGGTTCTGGACCAGGCCTTGGCTGTGTTTTGATTGACATAGACTCTGGGGCTTGATTTTTATCAGGAGTCATCTGGATAATTATGTGGGGAGCAGTGCCCTAGGAGTTCCCTTCAAAACCAGACAAGTATACGAAAGGAAAAAAACATCCAAACCAGACAGGATTCAAAGTAATGCCTGTGGAATCTGCGAGAGCAGGGCTTTATTAGCTGTTTATGGTGCTTGCTGAGCAATCCCCAAACACTCATACTCCAATGTAAAATCAAAACAAAACAGGAACATAGGACTGGGCATAAATGATGTTTGGATTAACTTTTCTTGTCTCCTTTACTAGAGTAATCAAGAGTTGACTCTGCTGAGTTTCTTTACTATGGAGATCTTATGAAATTTTATTTGCACTCATTTTCACTGGATTTTAAATTCCTGTGTTTGATTTCCTTCTCGTGTTTCTCCATTCTGCCTTCTCTACATGTTGGTGCCCAGTAATAAGACTGATGGCTTTGCCCATCAGTCCCGTTGGGGCCAGGCAAACATAGGAATTACTGCCCCCAAGACAGTCATCCATTGAAACGAACTCAGTGTGCCCCCCACCACGTTCCCCAAAGGCTGAGCGGGCTAACGTGGATGTGTAGTGTGGTTATCCTGGAGCAGTGGAAGAGGCACATCGGAACTGGGCTCCATCAGAATTTTTACTGGGACAGGCTTTTATGATGTCGAGCTTTTCCAAGTTTTATCCATCAATGCTGCACAGCCTACATAAATTAAGGGGGTTGCTGAGGCATTTGTGGCATCTCCACCATGTGCAGATGGTGCTTTGCTTCTATTTGCATCTCTTTGCTTCTATTTCTCTCTCTCTCCCCGTCTTTCTTCCCTTTCACTGTCCTCTTTCCATTCCCTTATTCTCATCCATTCTCCTTGACTCACCTTCCTTCCTTCCCTCCTTCCTTCCCTCCTTCCTTCCTTCTTCACAATTCCATTATCACACCTAAAACAATTAATGATAATACCATAAAATCCTGGAATACCAGTCATTTTGCAGATTTCACTGGTTGTCTTATCAGTATTTCTTATTCCGTGGGTTTGTTTGCCTGCACTTCTGCTGGTCTTTGTTTAGCCTTTTCTTCCCCACCCTCATGTCATAATCATGGTTTGGAACCAGTACTCTCTTTTCATCCAAAACACACGCCCTTTGGACCATACCTGCATGAGTTTATTTTCAAAGACAGCATGATTTGTATGATTACAAAATGAAAATTATTATTGCTTCAAGACCCTTACTACCTCGGAATTTTATTTACATAGAAGACTAGACATTCGAAAGGAAAGATTAAACTCCAAGAAATAATGAGGGTTCCAGGATAATAGAAAGATATATTTTTAACGGTTTTTATTTTAAAAGAATTTAAAGAATAGCCTAAAACAAAAAGAATTTAGGGCAAGTGATTGCCTGAAAACCTGGTTGGGAAGATTCCCATTGTGAGAGCTCGGGGTTGTGGTTGCCTTGACAACGTGTAACAGGCCCTCGAAGTGTTTGACTCTCTGAGTCCTCTTTCAAGTCCTTACAGAGGTGAAGCAGTTGGTCTGGTAGATCTCTGACTCTAGATTACTTTCTGTCTCTCAGAATCAGAAAATTAACCTTTTTCCAGAGGTTTTTCTTTTGGTTGGGAGGGAAGAGGCAATATCTTTGTTTTAACTGAAATGAATTGGCAGCATATCTCTAGTGCTTTCATTTCAGGGAAGGTTGGTGCTGGTCCATAAGGGTTAGTGTTCAGAATTATCATCATCTCGAGGCTGAGAACCGTGTCTCATCATGAATACCTAGCACACATGCAGCTGACCTCATGCACAGCTGTGACAGCTCAGTCCTTACCAGCCTAAAACATGGAGGGAAGTTTTTCATTGCCTCAGACAGGATAGTGTTCTTGGACTCTTCAGCCCTAACTAAAGAAGGAGGTCTCCTGGGGCCGCTCAGCAAATGTGGCTATGCAAGGAAGTAGTTTGTTTTATCCTCATCCCCAGTGGTGGTCATGAGTCCTATCAAGGATGTACACTCTGGCTAATGGGAATAGAATTTACCAATTTAATACTTGTTAAATGCTTCTAGGAGATTGGATCTTGGATGCTCATTCCAGAGGCTTGAGTTTTGGTGATGGACTTTGCCATTCACACATGGTGGGCATGATCTATTGCTCCCTCTTTCCCCATGGCTGAATCAGGTCTCCAGGTCAGTTTTGCACAATAGCCAGTACAACCTTTGACAGAACAGGTGCTTGTAGGTGTACGATGCAAGGTGCTCTAAGCATGTGGTTCAAGTTCAGAAGGTCTTGAAGATGAAGTTGTTACTCCGTGAAAATAACAAGGATCATTTATTTATTTATTTATTTTATTTATTTTTTTTGCGGTACGTGGCCCTCTCACTGTTGTGGCCTCTCCCGTTGCGGAGCACAGGCCTCGGACGCGCAGGCTTAGCGACCATGGCTCATGGGCCCAGCCGCTCCGCGGCATGTGGGATCTTCCCAGACCGGGGTACGAACCCATGTCCCCTGCATCGGCAGGCAGACTCTCAACCACTGCGCCACCAGGGAAGCCCACAAGGATAATTTATGTGTGTGCTTATACCAGTGGTTCTCAAACATTGGCGAGCATCAGAATCACCAAGAGGGCCTATTAAACCACAGATTTCTGGGCCCCACCCCCAGAGTTTCTGATGCAGTAGGTCTGTGGTTTTGTTTTTCTATTCAGAAAAAAAGGATCTTAGGAATGATCGTGCTCCCAAACCTTATTAGGTAGGAATCATAAGAAGACCTACCATCAATTTTTTCTGACGTGTGGTAGCGCATAAATGAATAATAAAAACAAAATTTTAAGAAATAGTCAATGTTTTTGCAAATACAAGATTATTTTTATAACTTCTTTCACTGTGAAATATTAAACGTGGATAGAGTAGAGCAAAAGCATGTATGTAAAGCTTAACGCATTATTGGAATGTACAGCTACCACCTAGGTTAAGAAATAGAACTTTGCAGCACCCAGCAGTTCTCTGTGTGCCCTTTTCCAATCACAACTCCATCTCTCCCCACTACCACTATCATAGGGAACCTCTGTTCTGGCATTTATGATAATCACTGCCTTGTTTTCAGTTTTACCACCTGCATATGGTTTTCATAGTTACATAAATGAACTCAGATAGTATGTGTTCTTTTGCGTCTAGCTTCTTTAACTCAACATTACGATCAGAGAATATTCTCTGTATGATTTTCTGGAGGAAAAACATTCCTGTGTGTCTCCTGTACTCTCAGTACTCTACTACCGCACCTTCACTTCTGACACCAGATGTGTGTTCTACAACTTAACTCAATTCTGATACTATCTACATGGAGATGGTGTCAGATCCCACAAGTTAAAGGCTTAGCCCTACAGGACTTTCCCCGTCCCCCACTTCTTATGACAATTACAAGTCCAGGTTGTTACCTATGCTTCTGACCAACTGGCTATAAGTCAGAGGTTCCCACAACCCTTCCTTGATTAATTTGCTAGCAAGAATTCATGAACTTCACAGAATTCAGGAAAGCAGTCTACTTACTAGATTAGTGATTTATTACAAAGGACATCAAAGGATACAGATGAACAGCCAGATGAAGAAGTATATAGGATGAGGTCCAGGAGGGTCTCAAGCACAGAATCTTCTGTCCCATTGGAACTGGGATGGGCCACCCTTCCTGCATGTTATCATCCAGAGGCCCATCAAATCTTACTGTTCAGGAGTTTTCATAGAGCAGGGATGGTCTCCCTGACTCTCTGTTTGAACTCCTCTGACACTGTCCCATCAGGGATAGGGAGGGGCACCTCATTACTGCTGGTTGGGGTAGAAGTCAAGACCCCACCCCTGTGGTCTCCACTGACACCACCAAGGGTTTTTTTTCTATGTTAACTTGCATTTTATTTTATTTTTATTGAAGTATAGTGGATTTATAATGTTGTGTTAGTTTCTGCTGTACAGCAAAGTGACTCAGTTATACATATTTACATTATTTTTTTATATATATTCTTTTCCATTACAGTTTATCATAGGGTATTCAATATAGTTCTTTGTGCTCTACAGTAGGACCTTGTTGTTTATCCATTCTGTATATAAAAGCTTAGCGGCCAGTACAGGTAGGAGAGTCCCGGCTTTCCACTCAACCTCCTGTGATGCCACACTGACACAGAGAGAGATTGGGCTGCCTTGTTATTGCCTCCCAAGGTTGTAAGTCTAGACTCTCCACTGAGCCCTTGCTGGCGAGGGTAGGACTGTCATTTTTTTTCTGTGGTGTTGACTAAGGTAGAGCAATTATTGTCTAAATTTTCTCTCTTGCTAGGCTGTCCCTTTCCTGGTACTCTGGCTAAAGAGAGCAGGCTGTTCTTTTTCTTCTTCTTCTTCTTTTTAATTTTTTGTCTGTACTCCTTGGCATTTCTGGATTACTGGCTTCATTAGCTCCAATTTTGGGACTTATGAGAAAATCCGTGGAACTCACCACTGTGTCACTCCTCAGGTGCTGAGGTCTCTAATTAGTCTACCTTCTCTTTTCAATTTATTGGAGTCTATGTTTGTTTTATACATATATATAATATTCGAGGTTTTTTGTTGTACTTAGTGGAAAGAACAAGGAAAAGTGCATCTATTCCATCTTCCCAGAAGAAGACGGCATATATAGTTTCAAATCCCTCCTTCTTCTTGTGAGATTCTGATCTGCACTTCCCTGCCCGTAATCTTTCCCTTAAACATCATTGGACTAAAAGATCTTCAAAATAATTTTGTATACTATTTTCTAAGTTTATAGTTTTATTTCTTAGTCTGTGTCACATAGGAAATCTTTTAAGCTGTGATGGGTTTCTACTACTCGTTGCTTATGGCGCTCGCAGGCAGCAGAACAGCTCATTTTGGGCACTGCTGTCATTTTTGCATCCTAGGAATTGATGAATTGATATTTCCTCTTCCTCTGGATCCATGTCCGTATCTAACAAATAGCCTTCACATTATTCAGGAAACCTAGAGAACTCACATCTCAAAAATATCTTTCAGATGACTCTGCCCTGTTGATCCTGAAACTTTCAAGTATGTTGCAGATAAAATTAATGTTCTTTTCCTTCCAGAAAAATGGAACAGTTGTAGAGAGCTGGTTTGGCACGGATAGTTGAAATACTGGCATCTCCCCAAATAGACCGATAACAAACTGCAACTCAAACCCATTCCTCTCATCTGTAGTTTAATGAAGGGTTTTCTGGACAGTTTAATGGACAGTTCCCAACTGTCTAGTTAGAAAAGCTGTCTGTATTGTTTGACTGCCTTGATGAAATTCTTGTCAGCTGGCAAAGAACAGTTACCAGGAAATTAGGCAAATTGTTGCTTCTTGTCCGATTATGGATAGTTTACAGAATCTTGTGCAGTTTGTAGCAGGAGGCAGCTTTCAGGTTACCATAAAAATGACAATGCTCAAAAAATAATGGTCAAGGGACTTCCCTGGTGGTACCGTGGTAAAGAATCTGCCTTCCAATGCAGGGACGCGGGTTCAATCCCTGGTTGGGGAACTAAGATCCCACATGCCTCGGGGCAATTAAGCCCGCATGCCACAACTACTGAGCTTGCGTGCTTCAACTAGAGAGCCCACGTGCTGCAACTGTAGAGCCCACACGCTCTGGAGCTGGCACGCCACAACTAGAGAGAAGCCCATGTGCTGCAAACGAAAGATCCCTCATGCCTCAACAAAGATCCTGCCTGCTGCAACTGAGACCCAATGACGCCAAAAATAATAAATAAATAAATAAAATTAAATTAAAAAAAAATAGTGGTCAAGAAAATAGCAAAAGAGGAGCTTACTGATGAGTCTGATTTCAGTTCAGAAAGTGTGAGTTGTCTTCAGAACTGCGAAGACCATGATTTCCCTTCACTTAATATTCATTCTCTAAATTGGCTTCAAGAACATGTAGAACATGAATCTTTCAAATTACTTGAAAATTTAGCTGTAGCCCTAGATTTGAAAAACAAGACCTTTAAGAATAAAATACATGCTCTATAAAAGCAGAGTGTCTAGCATTTGTCATTTTCAATTTTCATAAAATGCTCATTTTCAGTCTAAAGTTAGTCCTGAGATGAAGAAACATAATTATGTAAAAATGAGTTCTTAAACAAATGCTTAGGTTCATGATTTATTAATTACCCTGATATTAACACCTGTTCCCTCAGTTCTAAAGAAAGGAGGAGAACAGGGAAGGTAAAGGAGGCCAGAGGGAGAAACTCAGCCAAGATGGAATTAAACAGATGGTTGAAGGAAGAGGGATGAGAAGATAAAGCCAAGATGAAGCGGACAGTGAGGCTGAAGAAGCCTGGGCAGTGGCAGTCATGGGGGGTAACAAATAGTTTAGGAGGGAGGAAGCAGTGGCCGTGTGGTCTAGAACAGGGACCCCTGGCTAGGACTGTAGATGACAAAGAGTTGTTGGGAAAGCTGCAAATGCAATGGCATAAAGCAGAACTGGAGAGGTGGGAGGGATGGGTCTAGGGCCTGGAATGCCTATGGGAGGTAAGGTGGGTGATGGATTGCCTTTCTTTTCTCTCCGACACAAATGGGTGTGAATGGGATAGGAATGGGGCTGACAGTTCAGAGAAACTGCTTAAGGGAGGAGAGACTGTGAAAAGGCTTAATGTATAGGTAGGTGGCCTGAATCTTCATGCCCCCTGACCTAATGCCCATATGTTGTTGGTACTCAATAAATCTCTGTGGAATAATTCAGTGAGTAAATGAGGAAACAGAGCCCTGGGTTGGATGGAAATTCCCTTCTTTTTATTCTCTGTACCTCCATTTTCTATCATGATAGCCAGTTATTGAGTCTCTCAGGATAAGGACTCGGTAAGGTAGACTCTTGGTGAGTATTTTCTCATTGGTGGATTAAATGGGGAGAAACACAGAATTCTGAACCAGTGTTATACCAGGGAGCTGAGAAACTGATCTCAAGTATGTCTCCTTTTGAAAAGCCATTTGTTTTTGATATTGTAGAAGTTGCTAATGGAGGTAAACGTGGTTCTTCGTTTGCCTTTAGAGGTTCAAAGATTTTGCAGACAGGTTTCTTAGAACACTGGGTTCACTGTGAATTGGAGTGACATTTCTCATGTGAACCCCTACTTGACAACATTTAATGTGAATAAGCCAGACTAGTTCCAAGAACAAAGGCATTCTATTGATACTTTTTTAGAAAACCTGTTATATTTAAGAAAACTTGCAAGGGCTCTGTCTCAAAGCTTTAATTTGTTTTTTAAATATAGTGACACTTGACGTCCTGAATTTTGTTGTATTTGTTGCTTTAATGAAGATTTATTGAGCAGCTGCTATGCATAAATACTGGGCCAGACAGTGTTGGAAAGGCAGGCTGACCCTCTCCAGATTCCTTGATCCTCACAACAGTGTTGCAGTTTCCAGATGAGGAAAGTGAGGCCCAGAGAGATGAGTCATTTGTCCAGGGTTACCAGTGAGTCCACAGCAGACCCACAGACTGAGTCCAGTGCTGAGACCCTGGTCTTCAGCCTGCCTGCCCTTCACTCCTTCCATCCACTGACCTTCACCTGCCTCCAGGAGCTGACAGCCTGTTTAGAAAGGTGAACAAAATTTGGGGACTTAAATAAAAGGGTCAAAAAGTTTGGGTCCTAAAAGATGGAGATGTACTTGGCATTTAAGACTCAGCCAGGCAGGAGATTGTGACCAAGATGGCAGAGTAGAAGGACGTGCTCTCACTCCCTCTTGTGAGAACACCAGAATCACAACTAGCTGCTGGACAGTCATTGACAGGAAGACACTGTAACTCACCAAAAAGATATCCCACATCCAAAGACAAAGGAGAAGCCACAATGAATCAGTGGGAGGGGCGCAATCACAGTAAAATCAAATCCCATAACTGCTGGGTGGATGACTCACAGACTGGAGAACACTTATACCACCGAAGTCAACCCACTGGAGTGAAGATCCTGAGCCCCACGTCAGGCTTCCCAACCTGGGGGTCTGGTAACGGGAGGAGGAATTCTTAAGAGAATCAGACTTTGAAGGCTAGTGGGATTTGATTGCAAGACTTCGGGAAAGAGACTCAACTCTTGAAGGGCACACATAAAGTAGTGTGCGCATCGGGACTCAGGGGAAGGAGCAGTGACCCAGGGGAGAACCAGACCTACCTGCTAGGGTTGGAGGGTCTCCTGAAGAGGCGGGGGTGGCTGTGGCTCACCATGGAGACAAGGACACAAGCAGCAGAAGTTCTGGGAAGTACTCCTTGGTGTGAGCCCTCCCAGAGTCCACCATTAGCCCCACCAAGGAGACTAGGTAAGCTCCAGTGCTGGGTCACCTCAGGCCAAACAAGCAACAGGGAGGGAACCCAGTCCCACCCATCAGCAGACAAGTGGATTAAAGTTTTACTGAGCTCAGCCCACGAAAGCAACAGCCAGCTCTACCCACCACCAGTCCCTCCCATCAGGAAACTTCCACAAGCCTCTTAGATAGCCTCATACACCAGAGGGTAGACAGCAGAAGCAAGAAGAACTACAGTCCTGCAGCCTGTGGAACAAAATCCACATTCACAGAAAGATAGACAAGATGAAAAGGCAGAGGGCTATGTACCAGATGAAGGAACAAGATCAAACCCCAGGTAAACAACTAAATGAAGTGGAGATAGGAAACCTTCCAGAAAAAGGATTCAGAATAATGATAGTGAACATGATCGAAGACCTCAAGTGCACACGGAACATTCTCCAGGATACATCACATCTTGGGTCACAAATCAAGCCTCAGTAAATTTTTAAGAAAATTGAAATCATATCAAGCATCTTTTCTGACCACAATGCTATGAGATTAGAAATGAATTACAGGGAAAAAAATGTAAAAAACACAAACACATGGAGGCTAAACAATATGTTACTAAATAACCAAGAGATCACTGAACAAATCAAAGAGAATTCAAAAAACACCTAGAGACAAATGACAATGAAAACACGACAATACAAAACCTATGAGATGCAGCAAAAGCAGTTCTAAGAGGGAAGTTTATAGCTATACAAGCCTACCTCAAGAAACAAGAAAAATCTCAAATAAACAATCTAACCTTACACCTAAAGGAACTAGAGAAAGAAGAACAAACAAAACCCAAAGGTAGCAGAAGGAAAGAAATCATAAATATCAGAGCAGAAATAAATGAAACAAAGAACACAATAGCAAAGATCAATGAAACTAAAAGCTGGTTCTTTGAGAAGATAAACAAAATTGATAAACCATTAGCCAGACTCATCAAGAAAAAGAGGGAGAGGACTCAAATCAACAAAATTAGAAATGAAAAAGGAGAAGTTACAACAGACACCACGGAAATACAAAGCATCCTAAGAGACGACTACAAGCAACTCTATGCCAATAAAATGGACAACCTGGAAGAAATGGACAAATTCTTAGAAAGGTATAACCTCCCAAGACTGAACCAGGAAGAAACAGAAAATATGAAAAGACCAATCACAAGTAATGAAATTGAAACTGTGATTAAAAATCTTCCAACAAACAAAAGTCCAGGACCAGATGGCTTCACAGGTGAATGCTATCAAACATTTAGAGAAGAGCTAACACCCATCCTTCTCAAACTCTTCCAAAAAACTGCAGAGGAAGGAACACTCCCACACTCATTCTATGAGGCCACCATTACCCTGATACCAAAACCAGACAAAGATACTACAAAAAATGAAAATTACAGACCAATATCACTGATGAATATAGATGCAAAAATCCTCAACAAAACACTAGCAAACAGAATCCAACAACACATTAAAAGGATCATACACCATGATCAAGTGGGATTTATCCCAGGGATGCAAGGATTCTTCAATATACGCAAATCAATCATTGTGATACACCATATTAGCAAACTGAAGAATAAAAACCATATGATGATCTCAATGGATGCAGAAAAAGCTTTTGACAAAATTCAACACCGATTTATGATAAAAACTCTCCAGAAAGTGGGCATGGACAACATAATAAAGGCCATATACGACAAACCCACAGCACACATCATTCTCAGTGGTGAAAAACTGAAAGCATTTCCTCTAAATTCAGGAACAAGACAAGGATATCCACTCTCACCACTGTTATTCAACATAGTTTTGGAAGTCCTAGCCATGGCAATCAGAGAAGAAAAAGAAATAAAAGGAGTACAAATTGGAAAAGAAATAAAACTGTCACTGTTTGCAGATGACATGATACTATACATAGAGAATAGTAAAGATGCCACCAGAAAACTGCTACAGCTAATCAATGAATTTGGTAAAGTTGCAGTATACAAAATTAATGCACAGAAATCTCTTGCATTCCTATACACTAATGATGAAAAATCTGAAAGAGAAATTAAGGAAATACTCCCATTTACCATTGCAACAAAAAGAAAAAATACCTAGGAATAAACCTACCTAGGGAGACAAAAGACCTGTATGCAGAAAACTATAAGACACTGATGAAAGAAATTAAAGATGATACCAGCAGTTGGAGAGATATACCATGTTCTTAGATTGGAGGAATCAATATTGTGAAAATGACTGTACTACCCAAAGCAATCTACAGATTCAATGCAATCCCTATCAAATTACCAATGGCATTTTTTACAGAACTAGAACAAAAAATCTTAAAATTTGTATGGAGACACAAAAGACCCTGAATAGCCAAAGCAGTCTTGAGGGAAAAAAACGGAGCTGGAGGAACCAGACTCTCTGACTTCAGACTATACTACAAAGCTACAGTAATCAAGACAATATGGTACTGGCACAAAAACAGAAATGTTGATCAATGGACAAGATAGAAAGCGCGGAGATAAACCCATGCACCTATGGTCAACTAATCTATGACAAAGGAGGCAAGGATATACAATGGAGAAAAGACAGTCTCTTCAATAAGTGGTGCTGGGAAAACTGGACAGCTACATGTAAAAGAATGAAATTAGAACACTCCCGACCGCCATACACCAAAATAAACTCAAAATGGATTAGAGACCTAAATGTAAGACCGGACACTATAAAACTCTTAGAAACATACGAAGAACACTCTTTGACATAAATCACAGCAAGATCTTTTTTGATCCACCTCCTAGAGTAATGGAAATAAAAACAAAAATAAACAAATGTGATGTAATGAAACTTCAAAGCTTTTGCACAGCAAAGGAAACCATAAAGAAGACGAAAAGACAACCCTCAGAATGGGAGAAAATATTTGCAAACGAATCAACGGACAAACGATTAATCTCCAAAATATAGAAACAGCTCATTCAGCTCAATATTAAAAAAACAACTGAATCCAAAAATGGGCAGAAGACCTAAATAGCCATTTCTCCAAAGAAGACATACAGGTGGCCAAGAAGTACATGAAAAGCTGCTCAACATCACTAATTATTAGAGAAATGCAAATCAAAACTACAATGAGGTATCACCTGACACCAGTTAGAATGGGCATCATCAGAAAATCTACAAACAAGAAATGCTGGAGAGGGTGTGGAGAAAAGGGAACCCTCTTGCACTGTTGGTGGGAATGTACATTGGTACAGCCACTATGGAGAACAGTATGGAGGTTCCTTAAAAAACTAAAAATATAATTACCATATGATCCAGGAATTCCACTACTGGGCATATACCCAGAGAAAACCATAATTCAAAAAGACACATGAGGGGCTTCCCTGGTGGTGCAGTGGTTGAGAGTCCGCCTGCCGATGCAGGGGACATGGGTTCATGCCCCGGTCCGGGAAGATCCCACATGCCACGGGGCGGCTGGGCCCGTGAGCCATGGCCACTGAGCCTGCATGTCCGGAGCTTGTGCTCTGCAACGGGAGAGGCCACAACAGTGAGAGGCCCACTTACCGCAAAAAAAAAAAAAAAAAATGGCACATGCACCCCAGTGTTCACTGCAGCACTGTTTACAATAGCCAGGTCATGGAAGCAACCTAAATGCCCATCGACAGACTAATGGATAAAGAAGATGTGGTACGTATATACAATGGAATATTACTCAGCCATAAAAAGGAACAAAATTGGGTCATTTGTTGAGACGTGGATGGATCTAAAGACTGTCATACAGAGTGAAGTAAATCAGAAAGAGAAAAACAAATATCATATATTAATGCATATATATGGAACCTAGAAATATGGTGCAGATGGACCAGTTTGCAGGACAGGGATTGAGGCACAGATGTAGAGGACAAACGTATGGACACCAAGGGGGGAAAATGGCGGTGGAGGGGGGGTTTGGTGGGATGAATTGGGAGATTGGGATTGACATGTATACACTGATGTGTATAAAATTGATGACCAATAAGAACCTGCTGTATAAGAAAAAGTAAAATTAAATTTAAAAATTAAAAAAAAAAAAAAAGGAAGACTCAGCCAGGCAAGAGCATGGAGCACTAGGCCTCCCTTTCATTCCGTGGTGGCCTGGACAGCAGACTGATTCCACCCCACCACGGTGGGGAAGGGAGCGGATGATCCTTAGATACCCCTGGGGCCCCTGGCATCACCATTCTCCTCTCATCTATGTGCTAAGCATTTGCCAAATACATTGCCGACATTTTCTCATTTAATCTTCGTGTCTATCCCAGGATTTGGTCCAATTATTGGCTCCTTTTACAAATGTATTAGTTATTTATTTGCTGCATAACAAATTGCCCCAGAACTTAGTAGCCTAAAACAATAAGTATTTATTATTTCATCATTTCTGTGGGATAGGAATCCAGGCATGGCTTAGTTGTGTCCTCTGGCACGGGGTCCCTCATAAGGCTGCCATCAAGGCCAAGGCTGAGGTCTCATTTGAAGGCTCGCCTTTGGTGGGATCTGCTTCCAAGCTCATTCATGTGGTTTTTAGCTGCTGGACTGAGGGCTGGTTCCTTGCATTTGCTGGCAGAAGCCTACCTTAGTTCCTTGCCACATGAGCCTCCATAGGGCAGCTCACAGCATGGCAGTTGGCTTTTTTCAGAGCAAGAGAGAGTGAGAAAGAGACAAAGAGAACAACGGCCAAGACAGATCCACAGTCCCTTTGTAACCTAATCTTGGAAGTGACATCCCATTACTTGCTGTATTCTATTTGTTAGAAGCAAGTGTCTAGGGCTCAGCCCACACTCAAAGGAAGGGGGTAACATAAGGGTGAGAATACCAGGAGGCAGGGATTGAGGTCCCTCTTAGAGGCCACTTGCCACAACTTATGGGGAAAATGAGGTACAGATATGGATAAGTCACTTGCTTTGTATCACATAGCCCCTAGGTGGGATCTGAGCCCTAACCTCCTGATTCCAGGACACTGCATGCCCTGCCCCCACCCCACTCTTGCTCATTACTCGCAGGCAAAGGTGTCTACCTGGCCCTTTACACCCTTATAATAGCAACTTAGAAGGTGGGTAGGCCATCCTAGGCCTCTTACCCAGAGATTGTGGACAGTGAGCCCTCCTCCCCTGTTATATTTCCCCCGTGGTTCTGCATTTAGGCCAGATCCTTCCCTTTGGAGCCTGGGTTGTTGGAATTGGTTATATGGATACATACTAAGGTTGTCTGGGGGCCTTAGAGGTGGCCATGTGGTTGCCCCTTTATGACCCCAGGACATTTGTCTGTAGATGGGCCATCTCTAGTTCCTTTAATCTCTTCTGTGTGAGTCTCGGGGTGTGTATTCCAAGTATGTTGGAAAGCTCCTCACCAGGGCAAGGGTCGCATTGCTGTAGACCTAGCTCTTTGGTTTTCTTCTTCCTTTGAATCTAAAGGTTTTCTAGGACTGTAAAGCCATCGGTGAATTCCCAGAGTAATACACAATCACTATACAGCATCAGTGAAGTTCAGAAAACTTTATAATTTTAAGAAAATCACCCACAATCATCAATGTCATCCTGAGGCAACCCAGTTTGTTTATATGTCAGCATTTTTTCTAGTATTCTTATCATTTTTCCCTTATATAATTGAAACCATAAAACATACTCCATTTTGTATCAACTTTCATGTTCCCATGTCATTAAAAATTATATATAGTTTTTATGTAAATCAAGGATATAACATTTAAAATATTTATTCTAGCTTTAGTGCAAGTTGTACAAATATTCAATAGAAAGACAGCTATGTGAACATTTATAACACAAGTTTAACTACGTGTAGTATGTGTTTGGTTAATGTGGCTTTCCGTGTTTGAAAAGATCTAACGTGAAAGTCTTACAAAAGTTGGGCTGACATTGAGGGGAAGAAATCATTCGGGGTCATACGTCATCAAGTCACTCAGACACATGTTTGGATCCTAATTTTGCCTCCTACTGGCTATATGATCTTAAACAAGTTACTTAGAGACTCAGTTTTCTGAAAGGTAAAATGATTTATTCATTCAGCAGCCGTTTTATTAAACATCCATTGTACCAGGTACTGTTCTAAGCTCTTGGAATATATCAGTGGGAGGAAAAAAGACAAAAATTTTTTTTTTTTTTTCCCTCACCGCGCAGCTTCTGGGATCTTAGTTCCCAGGCCAGGGATTGAACCCGGGCCATGGCAGTGAAAGCGCCAAGTCCTAACCACTGGACCGCCAGAAAACTCCCCAACAAAAATTCTTTCTTTAATGAAGGAACCTTACAATTGACTGGGGGTGGGAGGAGGGGAGACAAAGATAGGCAATAAACATAATAAATAAGTAAATAATATAGTATGTTAGGAGGTCATAAACGCTACAGAAATAAAAAAGTGGAACAAGGTAAGGGGTGGGAGACAGGATGGCCAGGGGTTAATTGCAATTTTAAGCAGGGATGTCAAGTCCACACTTGATAACTGTAATAACTGACTGCTTGCATCATAATAAGAACTAAGT
The DNA here is from genome assembly GCF_949987515.2 of Delphinus delphis. NCBI lineage: Eukaryota > Metazoa > Chordata > Mammalia > Artiodactyla > Delphinidae > Delphinus > Delphinus delphis. Next base: position 62,178,991 of record NC_082692.2, read on the forward strand.
GAGATGTTTCTAAACTGCCAAAATGGGACCCAGTACTAGGCAGCGCCTGGTAAATGTTTGCTATTATTACTGCTGTTGTTATTCCTAAAAGAAGATTCACTGCAGTATTCCTTTATCTAAGAGTGCTCCAACCTGTTCCTCCTGCTTGATTTACCCAGACCTCCTTGGAGCACGCATTTGAGTCAGTCTGGGCACAGCCTGGCTGTACTTTCCAAGGTGCTGTTTCACTGTCTGGTGCCTCTCTGAGCCCAGAGACCTGGGTTCCTCTCTTGATTCCGTCACCCAAAAGCTGGGCAGTGTTAGGCAGGCCACCCTCTCCTCACCGAGGTGCCGTTTCCTCGTGTGTAAAGCAGCATTCATGGCACCGCTTTGCAGCACCACCGTGGGACGCGGGACGGGAGAGGAGAGGAGGGGAGAGCTGGAGGAGAAGTTTGGGAGCGCAGAGCCGTGTACAGATGTGTTCTGTTATTTGCTAATCAAGACTCCAAGCCAGGGCTGTGCTGAGCGGTCTGCCTCCACTCTCTATGCCCCCCCTCCTGCCTGAGGATCCTGTAGGAGCCTCTAAGTGAGGAATTAGTCATCTTCACCCCTGCCTCTTCCTGTGAAGCCCCAGGGGAAGGCCAGGCCACTCTTGTTGGTTTTCTGCAGCTTCTCTTCTAGAACCAAGTCTCCTCTGGGAAGAGGGATGAGCTGTCAGACAGTCTTGTATTTTTAAACAGCTGATCATTGAGCACAGTAGTTACCTAATCAAGTTTCTGTGTCTGTTGGATGGAGGTGGTTATTTCTTATTGTTTTCTTATGTTTGTTTTGTGAAAACAGACAGTGACGATTGACTGTAAGGGCAAAGAGAATCTGTGTTGGGGCAGGCCTGAGGCGCACAGGAAGGATTTGAATCCAGGACAGGCTCCTGGAGAGACCCTTCTTAGCACAGTGCACTGGGGGCCCTTGTTAGAAATCTCATATGGACTAAATTGTGCCCTTAGCTCCTGTCGAAGCCCAGTTCATTAAGTTCCATGAAGACACAAGGGCAGGACAGAGGACCCTGTCACTTAATGCAGTATTTGGGAGGGAGATGTATTTGGGAAGAACCTCTCTGCAATGGTTCTCAACCCTGACAGCACATGAAATTTCTGGGGGTGAGGTGAGAACCAGGCGCCAGTAACCTTTAAAGCTCCATTTCAAGGTGCAACCAAGTTTGAGAGCCAGTGCTAAGTTTAGAGGACTTCGTGCGGGGGTGGCCATACATGTCCTATTCCGGCAGATGTTTCTGGTGAGCCTCCCTCTCCCTTCTTCCAACACAGCAGGTGCACAGAGCTGTGGACTGGAACCTTGAACCATCACCAGTGAGGAACATCTGATGCAGTATATATATTTACTCCTAAGCTCTGCAGTATGAATCCTGAGGCAGGTTTCTCCAGCCTTTAAGCTGTGCTATGCTTTCAGAACCCCTCCCCTTCAGAATTAGAGAACCTAGGAAGGAATAAAAGGCAAGGCTATTACCATACATTTCCTTTTGATCCATTGCAGTAAAGAGCAAATGATAGAAATGCACAGAAAATGTATGTAAGTACCCCCCTCTCTCCTCTGTTTACAAGATTGGTTGTTTTGGAGGCAGAAGGCTCTGTTGAGACTGAGGAGAGGAGAGACGATGCTGGAGACTGTGATGCATGGTGGTGGCTCACCTTTCTTACTGTGTTTATTTTCCCCGTGTACATGGCCACCGAATGACTGACTTGATAAAATGTTGCCTCCGGTTTTGGTTTGTTTCATTTTCTTCAATCCTGATAGCTGACCTAAACATTGTGAGGTTGCAATGCAAATTACATGCATGATGGCTTTGAGTGGTTCTGTGATCTGGGACCAATCACTGTCAAAAGTGCAGTGGGACCAAGAAACAAAGACCCAACTAAATCCTGCCAGAGCAGAAAGGTGGGGATAGGAAGCGACCTTGCTGGCTCTCCCTGCGGTGGGCATTGCCACCAGAGGTGACTGGGAGCAACCTGGTGTGGATTTCTTGGTCTGGGTCATGTGTTTTGGTCTTCCCCTCATAACCACTATCTCTTTTTAGTCAGAAAGCCAACATTTGGTAAGGGATGGTGGTGGCAAGCTCTTCTGACACCAGTCCATTCCTCTGCCTTTTGCCCTGTCCCAGTAGCCCATGTCTGGACACCAGTCCATTCTGGACACCCAGTAGCCCATGTCTGGACACCAGTCCATTCCTCTGCCTTTTGCCCTGTCTCAGAGGGCATCAGCCGCCTCTGAGAGGGGTGTGGTGGTGGAGCCAGCCTCACTCCTCTCGTCACACACTCTGAGTCAAGCAAGGGAAGTGGCACCATCGATCCGTCATATGTGCCCAGCGTGTGCTTTACACACATCATCAAATTTGTCCTTACAGCCCCTCTGACAGACCTTATCACCCCTCTCCTCTAGACAGGGAAACTCAGCTGTGGCTACAAGGCTAATGATGATGCAAGGACTTGAACCCAGTCAAATGGCTGCAAAGTAGGTTTTCCTTCCCTTGGATCTCTCTCTCTGTCTTTTCCTGGAGCAAGGAGTGTCAGCCTGAAGAGACCTCAGTGAGGTACACTGCAGTCAGTCACCTTCACAGATCAAATGCTGTTTTCTCTCAGGGACAATCTGGTGGACGTCTGCACCTCGGCCTTCTTGTGGCCATTGCCGAGCACTGTATGCAGGCAGTCCTGGCAAGGCTGGCTTGGTTATTAATCTGTACAGTCACTGAGGTGTGGGTAGCAGGCCTCAAGGGTTCATGCTTTGATCCTTACTTGTGTTCTGGGATGTGTCACCTTCTCTGTTGGGCCCTGGGTTTGGCTGTGAATGTGCAAAATATTTCTAATGCTAAAACATTTCTAATGCTAAAAGTGTGGAGGAATGAGTCTAGTTGAGATTCCAGATGCATAAATTTGGTCTCTTGGCAGCTAGATTGCACTTTCTAGAGCTCAGGGGGTTATAAAAGTCGACATCTTTATATAGATCTATGTGCAGCGTGGCCGAATTGCAGTTGCTTTTGGAGCTATAACTTTGAATTACCTGACTTTTTGTTTTAAAAAGAAGGATGCATTCACGTAGGTGTTGGCTTATTTGGAAAGCAGGGCAAGGAAGGCACAGGAATGAAAAGGGATTTTGGAAAACAGAGAACAGCCCTCGTTTGACTCCTCTGGTGGTCTCACTGAGAAGTCTTACCAAGATGGTGCCGTCCCACAGCTTGAGGACAAGAATCCCCAGCCTGCAGAAGTAGGGCTCCCCTTTGGAGGACAGGCAGGGCTGGGCCTAGACATTTGGGTACTGTGGGCTGCATTCCAAAGGATGATCTTTAAACATTTTGTTCAACAACTCTTTCATGGGCGGGGATAAACTGATGTTGTGTCAAGAAAAACCTCTCTAACTTCAAAATAGGAAATTTATTACATGAATTTATTACAGGAGATTTTCCAGGTCAGACAGCTACTCGGAGGTATATTGAATGATTTAAAATTTAGTTCATAAAGTCAGTCACTCCTTCTCAGTGAGTAGCATTATGTGTGCCTAACAGTTTCAGACCTGTGTCTCCTGGCACCCAACTTGCCAGATCTCCCCTCTGGTTGGTCTCAGCGTTGGTGGAAGGGCCGGTGGCTGCATCGTGCAGCATTCCCACCTGCGTTGCATGATGTGCTCAACGGAGATGGGGTCACACCAGCTAGAGAGGGAAACCTAAGTTAATTTACTCCCGTTTCCACTCTTCCCAAGGACGTTTTGTCGTTTTTACGGACTGCCCTCCAGAGTTGCTTGGCTCATTCCCCTTAATCTATGGTTACAGATTCAGACTAAAAAAGATTGAAATCCTTCGAGTAGGGTTTCTCCCTTTGGCATTATTGGCATTTGGGGCTGGAAAATTTTTTGTTCTAGGGGATGTCTTGTGTATTGTATGTTGGGTTTTAGCAGCATCCCTGACTTCTACCCACTAGGTGCAATTGACAGCTGCCCCCACCCTCGCCCCCGTCACAGTTGTCACAGACAGCAATGTTTCCAGTCATACCTGGGGAGCAAAAGTTTCCCTATTGAGAATCCCTGCTTTAGGAAAAGGAAGGAAGGGGTCTTAACATCTTTGTGGGTGCTGAAACCCCAGAAGACCTTTGTCTACAGGGCTGGGTTTTAAATTAGTTCCCAAAGCGTGAAAAGGGAGTCTCAATTTCTAGCCAGTTGACTACAGTGAAGCTTTTAAGCAGTTTAATTTCAGAAAGATATGTTTGATGCTTTTTACTAAGATGAGGCATTAGAAGACTAGAAATAGCTGTTCGGGTTTTTGTTGTTGTTGTTGTTGTTGTTGTTTTTAATCAACAAATCAAGGGAGGTTCCAGAAAGGCTCTTTGACTTTTTCAGGAAATACTTTTCCGAGCAGGGTCTCTGACCTACCATGCTTATGGTTCTTGTGAGACTGGACTCCTGCTCTGGCATTTCTTCATGGAGTGGGCAGTACTGAGGGTCGTGGCTGGGCCCTGTGTGCAGCAGATGGGAATAAATGGGCAGGAGCGAGGTTCCTGTCCCCAGGATGTCCCCAGCCTCCTCTAGGCAGGAGCCTCCAACACTTCAGCAGGAGGGGCGGTGCAAGTGAGGTAAACATGAGTTGAAACAGTTCTGTTGGGTTTGGAATGACGGTGCCGGAGCCGTGGTTTTCGAGGTGTACTCTTTTAGCAGCTGATGTTACTTTTTCTTCAAATGACATGTGCAAAAACACAATATAAATAAAAAATGTCAGACCCAAGTTTGAAGGCAGATTGAAAGAGGGGACCTGTACCCCACACACCTCATCTCACCTTGGAGCTGACACTTCCAAAGACAATGCACTTTGCATCACCCGTCTGACTGAAAGTGGGCTAATGCGTGGTTGGATAATCTTGTTTTTTTCCTCCCCCTGACTGGATCTATCATCTTTTTTCTATTTTAGATAAAAGTAGTTTTCAAAACTACAAACCTAAGTGAAGATTATCATGCTGTTCCATTGCTGTGTAATTTTTACTCTCAATCTATGGAAGCAGATTCAGGGGCTGAGAAAATGCATATGTATGTACATACATACATATACATATTCATTAGGAGTATTTTGATATTTTGTTTTGAAAAACTTAAATATATAGAAAAATAGAGAAAAGAGCCCAACCCCTAGATTTAACAGTTGTCATTATTTTGTCATATTTGCTTCACCTATTTCTTTAAACCTCTACTGGATAAGAATTTTAAAGAACATACCTACCTTAACAAGGTCTGGGAATATTTCCACCACATTCCCCTTACCCCCACCCCATTCCCTATTCCAGTTCATCTTGCAGACCTGTGTAATTTTTCTTTTTTTTTTTTTTTTACGGTACACGGGCCTCTCACTGTTGTGGCCTCTCCCATTGCGGAGCACAGGCTCAGGACGCGCAGGCTCAGCGGCCATGGCTCACAGGCCCAGCCGCTCCACGGCATGTGGGATTTTCCCGGACCGGGGCACGAACTCGTGTCCCCTGCATCAGCAGGCGGACTCCCAACGACTGCGCCACCAGGGAAGCCCTGATAATGCTTTTTAATGGGCCTTCCTAAGTAGACTACAGCATGATTCACATAATGGGATAAATGGAATATAATGAGTCTAAAAGAGCTACCAGTCCCCAGTTAGATATAGAAGCACAGGTTTGTTTTCCAGTGAGGATCATACCAAAGCAGGCAAATATTCTTCTTGAATTTTGTGATTGCTTCTAAAATGAACAACGTTTATGAATTAGCTTCTTGGCCCCCCAAATATGTTTATGCTGACAAGAATGGGAGTACCCAATTTTGTACAATGTAATTCAGCTATTACTTGCATACATGGTGGGTGGTGCTGTGCAAAAGACTTATGTCGAGTTTCGCATCATTAAACATGCCCTGGGAAAGGTGAGGGTGGGTTTCGATAACATCTCTCTTCCCAGAATAAATTGCTTCTTCCCTTACTTTGCAAATTGGTAAAAATATTATAGGTTGATAAATATTTTTGCAGTGTGATTGCTTTTCAAAATTGAATTGCAAAGCTGATGCATATGTTGGGAGAGGGGATATTTACAATGGCCTATACCTGATTTTCCCCCTCTTTGGCAGGAAATAACCACGTGTTTACCAGATTACTACAAATGGACTCAGTATCTCTTTATTAAACTCTATGAAGCTGGACTGGCCTATCAAAAAGAGGTACGTTAAAGTTAGCTCTGCTTTTAAGATTCTGTAAACCTTCTCCATCTTCTTAGAAGACATCATTGTTAAATAAGGAATAAAATAAACTCTGTTTGCACAGTAGCAGTGAAAATGTACACAACCTCACATTCATGAAATCAATCACAGCGGGCCCAGAGAGTAACTACTGTCTGGCTTAGTTTGGTGCCTCCAGGACAGGGCTTGAGCTTCTTTCACCCTTGAATTCCCAGCACATAACAATGTCTGTAATGAAGTCAAGAAGGAGGCTTAGGAGGAACACGTTTCTCAAATCCTAGCTACCTCTCATAGATGTGTGCTGGCTGGTGACAACCTTTAGGAATCATGGTTTCTCATCTGCTGATGGGTGATAATATCTTCCTTGCCGGGTCTTGGGAAGAGAAAGGTAATATTTAAAGAACAACAAGCACAGTGCCCACACCTAGTGGCCTCCCAAGAAATGGAATGCTTCTTAAAGCAGGAGGTCAGTAATAGTAGATAAGCCTTAGATGGCAGGAGTTGAGAGAAAGAGTATCATCACATGGCCTAGAACTGCACCGTCCAGTATGATGATAGCCATTAGCTGCATGTGGTTGTTGAAATTTAAATTTAAAGTAATTAAGATTAAATAATATTAAAAATTCAGGTCCTCAGTCATACTAGCCACATTCACGTGCTGGTAGCTAGTGTTGGACAGCAAAGATATAAAACATTCCCATCATAACAGAATATGCTTCCACATAAGAAAAGTACCAGATAGCACTGGTCTAGAAAATTCAGAAGTACCAAGTAGAAAACTCATTGTACCGTTATACTTTAGATGTTCTCCTTTGACCAGAGGGATTTAATGACATAGAATTATATTTACTTTTCTGTGGGTCACATCACATTGCTTCATCTTGCGAAGAATAGTACTTATAATATCATTATTTTTTAAATATAAAACATTTTACAATCAGTATAGAGACTCATATAGAAGGCTCAGTTTAGAATATGAGAATAACACAAAATGTCTTAAACCTTGACAACATAAAAAATAACATAGCTAACAAAAATCAGGAGGTGAGGGCTTCCCTGGTGGCGCAGTGGTTGAGAATCTGCCTGCTAATGCAGGGGACACGGGTTCGAGCCCTGGTCTGGGAGGATCCCACATGCCGCGGAGCAACTGGGCCCGTGAGCCACAACTATTGAGCCTGCGCGTCTGGAGCCTGTGCTCCGCAACAAGAGAGGCCGCGACAGTGAGAGGGCCGCGCACTGCAATGAAGAGTGGCCCTCACTTGCCACAACTAGAGAAAGCCCTCGCACAGAAACGAAGACCCAACACAGCAAAAATAAATAAAATAAATTAATAAACTCCTACCCCCAACATCTAAAAAAAAAAAAAAAAAATCAGGAGGTGAAATTGGGAAAGAGAAGTAGAAGCAAGCGTGAGATGATCCCTACATCTTTCATAACAAGGAGTCATAGATGGAGAATTAGAGATTTATGTCTATTTTTTTTTTAAGTTGAAAGGTAGCTATTAAAGCTAAAACTAACAAAGGTAGCAAAAACTAGAATAGGGGTCAGGTGGGAGGAAGGCTGTATGACTGTGCTGAATATCTCATATTATATGGTAGAGGGTCAGCAGAACTGTCTAAAGATAGTATATCAGGGACTTCCCTGGTGGTGCAGTGGTTAAGAATCTGCCTGCCAATGCAGGGGATATGGGTTTGATCCCTGGTCCGGGAAGATCCCACATGCCGTGGAGCAACTAAACCCATGTGCCACAACTACTGAGCCTGCACTCTATAGCCCGCATGCCACAACTGTTGAGCCTGTGTGCCGCAACTACTAAAGCCCATGTGCCTAGAGCCTGTGCTCCGCAACAAGAGAAGCCACCACAAGGAGAAGCCCGCACACCGCAACAGAGAGTAGCCCCCGCTCACCACAACTAGAGAAAGCCTGCATGCAGCAACGAAGACCTAATGCAGCCAAAAAAATAAACAAAATTAAATCTTATTTAAAAAAAAAAAAAAAAGAATATGCCTGCCAATGCAGGGGACATGGATTCGATCCCTGGTCCGGGAAGATCCCACATGCAGTGGAGCAACTAAGCCTGTGTGCCACAATTACTGAGCCTGTGCTCTAGAGCCCATGAGCCACAACTACTGAGCCTATGTGCCACAACTACTGAAGCCCGTGCGCCTAGAGCCCATGCTCTGTAACGAGAGAAGCTGCCACAGGTAGAAAAAGCCCGCACTCAACAATGAAGACCCAAGGCAGCCAAAAATAATAATTATAAAAAAATAAAAATAAAGATAGTATATCATACTTGAGGTAGTACAATTTTATTACTTAAAGTTATAATAGTAAATACCAGAAGAACTAAATAACAGAACCTGCTAAAAGTGGAGAAGTATTTTAATAACCATTGCAGATAATTATGAGTATTCTCCTTTGATACTACACCAAAACTCAACAAGTGGTGGGTTCTTAAAGGTCAGTTGCAGTGTTGAATCTAAATATCAATGAACTTTTTGTCCTCTGTTATATTAAAATGTGTTGGCCTATTTTACACTTTGAATGAACGTTGTACCCATGCATTATTATTATAATGAAAATAGTTTTGACCTGCAGACCCCTTGCAGGGGTCTCAGGGACCCCAGAGGTTTATGGACCACACTGTGAGAACCACTGTACAGCATATACAATCCCTAACCCACTCTCATCTTTAAATTAAGGATATTAAAATATTGGTTGTTTAAAATATTATGTTGTTATATTTGTTTTTTTAAAGAGACTATTCCGTCCCCATTAACATCTGGGATAAATTGAGAGTGAGAACTTTGTGGAACTGAGTCATACTGATGTTTAACCACTGTAGAGCCTCCTGGGTCAATTTAATTTCTTAACACACCATAGCTGTTCCTATGCTCAGAGCCCCGTTAGGTGAGGAGTGGTGAGAGACGAGTACCTGTTCAAAGTGCTGACTGCAACAGACCTTTTGTGTTGTTAAAGCTTTATTTTCAGAAGTTAAAAATATGACTCCCATACAAATATAAAATGAACATGTGTCAAGGATTTTATTCAACTCATTAATTAGTGAGAGAACCATTTGTATGTTAAGACTGGTTCAAATGAGATTTCAAGGAAGGGTGGTTTATAGGGTCACAGGCGTGCTGAAATGAATTTACTAATAGAATCAAAACTGCTTAATGTCCGTCCTACAAGGCATAAACCTAATTCTGGGGACAATCTTTTCTGTGAGACAGAAATCATTGGCATTGTCTTTGCATGGGAGCCATTTGCATCGCTCTCAGACATAAAGCGTTTTCGTAGCTCTGAGTTTTCTGCAAGTTAACCTCTTCTTTTCACCTAGCAGGGCTGTAAAATAACTTAAACAATAGTGAATAGGGAGTCAAACAAAGGTACACATCCCTAGAAAATCAGATAATCCCCGGGGGATGTGGGTCTGCTAGCCAATCCCAGCCTACACTGAAGGAGCAATCCCTTTTGCCTGTTTCTAAGTTTTGGATAATTTTTCTTAGCAGCATTATTCAATATCCAAAAGCAAAAGGGTAGGAAGAGAATTGGTGGGAAAATCATCAGATTTCCACTATGATCAACAGGTTCGGTGCTGATCTAGCAGCCTGGCAGACACCTTCCCAGAAGAGCCTCCCTTGCTCAGGTGGATTATAATTATACCCAAAGGGGGTTTCTACACTGGAATCACCCATGGGTCCAGGCAGAGGGAGTAAGAGATCATGAGCTACATTGTGTATTCCAAGTGATAGCAGGAAGGACAAACAAAAATTGAAGTTATAAGACATGAAAAAGCCACAGCAAAGCAAAGGGCGTCCTGCAGGTAAAACACAGGAAAGAGTGAACAGTTCTTTAAGAGTGTAAGCAGTCGTACACAGCATCAATTAGATTAGCCAGGGTTACCTATCCTCAGTTGCATAGTTACTATTTATATGCATGGGGTATGAAATGATGTGACATGTTAATGTAATAGTGTAAACATTTCTTGCATGGAGCCCTTGGTTGTGTAATATCCCTTTACAAGACACTTGATTTTTTTGTATCTATTTATTGTATAGTTAAGCTGACTTTTTGAATATATTGAATGTTTATTATAACATTTCTTCATAGGACACTTGCTTCTCTGTCTCCACACCCCGGGTTTGTTCATGCTGCTTCAGTTCTAAGCACATCAAACCCAAGTAGGAAGCTTAATCTCATCACTATTGGGTTGGATCCAAAGCCAATCACAGACAGCATCTTCGGAGCTGAGTAACTTTTCTGATGATGGAAGGGGTTTCTGGGGCCCCCCATTGCACAAGGATGACCATGCTACTGGCTCCAGATGTCTCTCTTCTCCCCAGTTGTTTCCAAGTCAGTGTGACACTCCGCCCCCCAGCCTCACAATCTGCATACCCCTGGGGAATTTGGTCCAGTTTTCCCCTCTGGCTACTTCTCTCATGGGAACAGACTGTATTCCTTTCCTGTTGCTGCTGCTGTAACAAATTACCACCAACTGGGTCGCTTAAAACAGCACAGATTCATTGTCTTACATGTCCATGAAATAGGTCTCACTGGGATAAAAATCAAGATGTTGGCAGAGCTGCCTTCACTCTGAAGGCGCTAGAGGAGAATCTCTTTCCCTGCCTTGTCCAGCTTCTGGAGGCTGCTTCTGTCATTGACTTTGAACTGCTCTCCAACTTCAAAGCCAGAGCGTAGCAACTTGAAATCTCTCTGACCTGTGCTTCCATCGTCACCTCTCCTTCTCAGACTCTGAATCTTCTGCCTTCCTCTTTCTCTTATAAGAGCTTTTGTCATTACTTTGGGCCCATCTGGTTAATCCAGGTTAATCTCCCCATCTCAAAATCCTTCATTAATCATACCTTCAAAGACCCTTTTGCCATGTAGGTAACATATTCACTGGTTGCAAGTGACATGGGCATCTGGATTCTGGATGACATAGGGTGTGGACATCTTTGGGGTGCAATTGTTCTGCCTACCACCCTCTTGTCCCCACTTTATAGAGTGTTACAAGGGTAAAACAGATGAATGCTTGTGGAGAGCCTGGGATGGTGCCTGGCACAGAGTATGTGCTTAATAAGTGCCTGTCTGTGCATGCCTGCAGGTACCTGGAGTCATTATGATATTTATTTATTTACTTATTTATTAAAGAAGGTGTTGGGGGTAGGAGTTTATTAATTAATTTATTTATCTTTGCTGTGTGGGGTCTTCGTTTCTGTGCGAGGGCTTTCTCTAGTTATGGCAGGCGGGGGCCACTCTTCATCGTGATGCGCGGGCCTCTCGCTATCACGGCCTCTCTCGTTGCGGAGCACAGGCTCCAGACGCGCAGGCTCAGCAGTTGTGGCTCACGGGCCTAGTTGCTCCGCAGCATGTGGGATCTTCCCAGACCAGGGCTCGAACCCATGTCCTCTGCATTAGCAGGCAGATTCTCAACCACTGCGCCACCAGGGAAGCCTCATTATGATATTTAAATTGGAAAAGTAGAAAGTTAAAAAAAATCCTGAAGGGATCTGAAGAGACCCCTTCAGAAAGTTAAAAAAAATCCTGAAGGGACTTCCCTGGTGGTGCAGTGGTTAAGAATCCACCCGTGAGCCACAACTGCTGAGCCTGCCTTCTAAAGCCCGTGAGCCACGAATACTGAGCCCGTGTGCCACAACTACTGAAGCCTGCGTGCCTAGAGCCCACGCTCCACAACAAGAGAAGCCACCACAGTGAGAAGCCCGTGCACTGCAATGAAGAGTAGCCCCCACTCACCACAACTAGAGAAAGCCCACATGCAGCAACGAAGACCCAATGCAGCCAAAAAAAAAAAAAAAAAAAAAAAATCCTGAAGCTTCCTGGCTAATTCTAAGGCAGGCTGTCCATGGGAAGGTATCACAGAAAAACAATGTAGATTATTTCATGGATTTTCATTTAGAAAGATAATGTTCTTATTGCTAACTAAAACTTGCTAACATTGACTTAAGTGTTTTTGGTGTATTAATGTTTAAAAGTCACTATTAAATGACATGATCTTAAGAAAAAAATCATAAATAGAATGCAAACGTGCACAATTGGTACATTGTTTGAAGATCAGAGTTAGCTCTAATCCAAAGTATTTTTTCCAGGTAGATCTCCTTTTATTGGATAGCCATTTTCAAATTGGCTTTAGAACGTAAAACATATTGGGACTTCCCTGGTGGCCCAGTGGTTAAGAATCCACCTTCCAATGCAGGGGACGCAGGTTTGAGCCCTGGTCTGGGAACTAAGATCCCACACGCCATGGGGCAGTTAAGCCCTGCGTTGCACAACTAGAGAGCTTGTGCACCACAACGAAGAGCCTGCGCGCTCCAACGAAAGATCCCGCGTGCGGCAACTAAGACCCAACACAGCCAAAAATTAATTAATTAACAATTTTTTTAATTAATAAATAAAAACATATCGATATCAGTTAACATTCTATTCCTGGGGTTTATTTCAAAATATAAACTTGAAATTAACATTAGAAAGTTAATTTACTTTAGAAAGACTGCATATAGCATACTTTGTAAAGCATATTTGGCAAAAAATAACTCACATATTAATACTTTTCCTCTAATGGCATTGTCATAACTTACTTTTTTAAAAGAAGATAGCCTTAATTCTTAAATTTAGTTCTGCTACAAGCTGTATAAATGGACATTTAGGGAAAGTATTTTAGCAGAGCATTACAAAACAGAACCAGAGTCTTTAAATCTTGTTCTTAACAAGCACTGTCCATCAGAATGTTTATTTTCCGTGCAAAAGGGAATCTCTTCTTGCTCTCACAGAACAAAATATTTTCAGCCAAAAATATGAATATAGAGACCTCTTCTTGGGAGAACATTAATTTCACCTCTTTGGTTTAAAAATAAATTATTCTGTGGATGTAGCTAGTAGAGAAAATGATGCTGTGTTCTACTTGGACATCCTAGAGACCTGTGGAGTGCCACCTAATTTATGAGTTTGTCTTTGGTTGTCTTTATGATTTCAGCGGCAGCTGCTTATAGTGCTATTTCACCTACCTAAGCTACTTAAAGAAACATGGTGGACAGACAGGCAGCCTTTCTCAGTCTGCCCCCTGGTGGCTTTGGAAGGTGGTGGCAGGTAACAAATAAACTGGCCTTGGGAACCTTCCACCCCCCATTCTGGACTGAGTCCAAATTCAGGCCCATTCTAGATGGAATGGAGCAAAATCAATTTTGAGAATTAGATCCTTTAATAAGATCTATATGGTGTTCCTTAATTAAATAAGCTTTTGTCGAGAAAAAAGCTAATAGACCCTGAGGAAATCAATACCCTAAAACATATATTTTACCAGCCTTCTGGAACGTGAAGCTACATGACAGGATACTCAAAAAACATCTTCAGTCATATAAAAGAAGAGCTTGAGGAGAAAGAAGCAAGGGAAATGATGGAGAGCAGCCAAAGGCCTGAAGAGTGATGCCTTGGCCAGGAGACAAAAACATACTAATGGAGGATGTGCTCTAGTTGGGACTGGCACCCTGTGAAATGGGTGAGGGCCAGGGACGCAAGGGGAAGGAGAATCCAGGGGAAGAGGAGGATGAGATGAGAAAGGATGAGATTTGGAATAGGAAGCCTGCTGGGCAACAGGCACCACAACTGCTGTGTTGCAGAGAGGAGAGCTGATAAACTCAAAATCAGGATGAAATTGCCTTGAGAATCCCCGATGGACCCCGTAGTCACCCACACCTCCAGGAGCCTAACAGCCAAGAAGGGGAGGGGGAGGAGGCAAAAATGATGCAGCACCCACAGTCACTGTACAAAACTGACCCTGTGAACATGGCTGATTCTTGTTTAGAATCGTGTTGTTTAGAATTGTGATGTGCATTTATTAAATGCTTTCTGAAAGCTTCCCACAAATCACTCAAACAGACAAAAAATGTTAATCTTAGTGTTTAACCCTTGATCAACCGGGGAAGTTCTCTTATTTGGGATGGCTCATTCTGTGATGTTGCCAGATAACTTGTGTGAGGGAAGCAGTGGGCAAAATCGACTAGAGTCCAGTGTTTTTGCAAGTGTTTTAATGATTTCAGTATTGATTTAAAGTTGATTTCAAAGTACAGAGATAGGCTGTATTTTACTAAGACGACTAGTTCACTCTAAGGAGCATGGAGTTGGCTTCAGGAGGTGATAGAGACCAGCATCAACCAGTGCAGTGACTACAGTCAGTGAAGTTGTCCAGAAACTATATTCTATGTAGCAAGACTGTGCTTGCTTAAAAATCAGGGCATCTATCAAAGTAAGTGTTCAAAATGTGAAAACCCAAGAATGCCAGATGAGAGAAGACAGACTGTGGCTTGAGGGGAAGCTGTAGGATAGAGACCATTACATAAGAGGAGACCCGGAGAAAGGTATTTGGGAAGCAACTCCAGGGCTTCAAGAGGCCACAGGTGCTGTGCACCCTGAACCCCACAGGCCCTACATTTTGACCACCCATGGTTTTACCGCCAGCAAAAAGGCTGAGTCTGAACCCTGAAACTCTGTGCTTGAGGTGGATCACAGTCCTGGGAAGAAAAGAGAGAGTGGGTTCTCACAAGGATGCATCTTTGATTCAAGACTTTATTTCCTTTTGTGTTTTTCCTCTTCTCCACCCCCAAGACTTTCATTGCGGGAAAAATTGCTTTTGTGTTTTGCTTTTATTTGTTTTTCGTTCATTACCAGGGTTTTATTGCATTTTGTGACCTGGAGTCTGAGAGATGCCAGGCCATGTGGGAATGTTGATAGGAAAATAAAGTCCTATTTGTTTTTGCAATCTGCAGTGCTGAGTATTTGCTTCTCCATGTCACCTGCAGGGGGCAGGAGACAGAGGTGAAGGCATATAGGGCTTTTTTCCCTCCCTTTCGTACTTTATACCATTTTAGTTGTACATGGGTTTTTTTTTGGGGGGGGGGCGGGCTTTGAAGGAGCTGTCCTTGTTACCAAACAATACTTGGCTCTTTCTTTTTATCTTTTATTTTAAGTGGTGTCCTTCCCCCAACCCCTAATATGGGCAATGATAATAGATAAGTAAGTCACCCTTGGTTTATCCACCTCAAGTTTTTAGGTCTAAGGTAATTTGTCCTATATTTTGTCTATATTTATGGATTCAAGGATTTGGGGGGCCCTAGAATCAGGGGAGAAAATCATTCAATGCATGTCTTTCCCACTCCGACTCTAGGCTTCACAGGCTTAAGTTTTTCAGTGGATGTACTACTTTTTAGTTGTAAAATCACAACCCATAGATGGGTTAGCCCCTCCTCCACTCCTACTTTTTATGTAATTTTTAGATATGTCTCTGAATCAGTCAGGGTCCCAGCAGGAAAAAGAGGGCCTACCCGAAAGCAGTCACTGAAGAAAATGTAATGAAAATACTGTCTCTGGGACTTTCCTGGAGGTCCAGTGGTTAAGACTTCGCCTTCCAAAGCAGGGGGTGCAGGTTCGATCCCTGGTCGGGGAGCTAAGATCCCACATGGCTCGCGGCCAGAAAACCAGAACATAAAACAGAAGCAATATTGTAACAAATTCAATAAAGACTTTAAAATAAAATGGTCCACATCAAAAACAAACAAAAAAAAAGACTGTTTCTGTGCAGAGTTCAGGGAAACCCACAAGGGATGGTCAAGCACCTGGCACTGGGAACAGAAGGAAGCTTTTGCCCACCCCAGGCAGCAGTGGTGGCATCGGGAGCCATTACTGGAACTGGGAGAGCAGTAGCTGGAGCAGTAGGAGAGGCCTGCCCAACGGGGGCCGTGGCCCAACTGGGAAGAAGCCAGGGTGCCTCTCATTGGTTGAACCCAGCCAGAGGGCAAGGGTCCTGGTTAATGACAGGGGACAGCTTCCTGGTGTACAGAACAGGGTAGAAAGAGGATTTGGACGGGCAAATTGACAACATTCAGCACAATCTCTTATTAAAATTGCTTATTAAAATTTTAAAAAACAATGTGTATTTTACTGCCTAAACATGTCTCTGTACTCATTGCCTTCTTTGTACTCAGTTGTACCTAAATGTCATAAAGGAGTGAATGTAGATGACAGAGGTACTTTAAATGAAAATAGAAACGAATTAGAACTCTATGGAGAGAAACTTCATCATGGTTAAGACTACAGGTTCTATCAGCCAAAGAAATCTATAGAGAGAGATCTCAGAATATTGTTACCTTTTGCGGGGGGGCAGATGTTGATTGGGAGAAGGCACGACAGAATTTTCTGGGTTGCTGGGAATGTTCTATGTCTTGGTATGAGTGATGGTAGAAACTGATTGAGCTGTACACTTAAGATTTATCCACATTACTCTATGTATGTTATACCTTAATTTAAACAGAAGTTTTAAAAAATTGCAAAAATGTTTACAGTTCCTAGAGACCTGAGTTCCTACCTTGCTATCTCTGCCACTTACTGATTGTGTGACCTTAGGCAAGTTATTTAATCTCTCTGTTCCTTAAGTTCCTCCTCTGCAATATGGGGATAATAATATTCTTACCTCAAAATGTTGTCCTGAGGATTAGAAGAGCCAACCTTAGGAAAGCACTTAGCACAGCATCTGGCACATGGTAATCTCTCGGTAAGTGTTAGCTATTTACATTAAAATAAATACATTTTTTCCCCTAAAATAACCCAATTTTGCTAAGTTCTAGGTACCAGTTTTTCTTCTTTTCCTCTGTTTACTAAAATTTCCAATCTGCAAGTCCATCCTTTCATACAAGCAGATTCCAAACTTGAGTTAGACACATGCTTAGAGCCTCCCTTCCCAAACCTATTCTAATAAAATGAAAGCACAGAGGCAGTTCACATTCTTTTTTTACAGCTTGCTAGTGGCTTCCTTGCCACATGATGCTCCAAGGAGGTGCCCTCAAGTCTCAGAGCAGAGATACTGCCTTTGCGGACCCTCTCACATGTAAGGAACCTCAATATGATCCTATTCAGTATACTTACCAGATTGCATCATTTTGTTTCATGAATTATAACAGGCCTTGGTTAACTGGGACCCAGTGGATCAAACAGTGCTTGCCAATGAGCAGGTGGATGAACATGGCTGTTCGTGGCGTTCTGGAGCGAAGGTGGAACAGAAGTACCTCAGACAGTGGTTTATTAAGACAACTGCTTATGCAAAGGTGAGTGTCAGCCTGGAGGCTCCCCAGTAATGCGTACATGTTGGTAGGCAACACCAAGGTCTTCTCGGTATTGGAGAGCCTCACTGTTGGGGGTGAACTCTAGTTAGAGCTGTTAGAGCCATGGGTGTGCAGACAGGAAGCACATGAACCTCAGGGTCACTCACGTAGAGGTTGATGGATTTGGGTCTTTCAGTTGGAAATCAAGAATAGCACCTGGGGGTCATTGTAGGCCATTGTTTGCTGACCTTTCAACATATCATTGTACTGCCATAGAGGCCAAAAAACATTCATCTTCATCTGCAATTATATCAACAATAAAGCTAGAAAGGAAGAAAGTATCTTCACCTGTGCAGTTCTAGTAAGACCTCCGGAAAGACAGAATGACATTTCAGAGGGTCCAGAGAAGACCATCTAAAAGGAGTGAAGAGATGGCCAGTCTCCATGAGGGAAGGCCAGGGTGAAAGTGAACTAAGCCAGGAACCAAACTTTGGACTTTAACTCTTGTTGTGTCTCTGATTAATAGTGTAAACTGATGCAAGTCCCTGCACCTCAATTTCCTCATCAATAAAAGGAGAGGGTGCGACCAAGTGGTCTTTAAGGTGCCTCTGGCTTTTTATGTTTTCAGGAATTCAAGGCAAACCCAACCATTGAAAGGGGGAGATTGCTTACTAAATCACCAATAGCCTTGGCAAAATAACTTGTTCTGGGTATGCCAGAACCATTCTGTGCAAGGTATTCTTTGAGCCTACCATGTTTCAGGATATGGAATTGAGTGATCACTCCCTGAAACTCCAGAGAAAAGTGGTTAGAGCAAATCAGGGGCATTTCCCATGGCGATTTGATAATCTCTGTATTAGCATAAGACAGGAAGTAAGCAGGATCTGAAAAGGTAAAGGCATCATGAAGGGCTACTGATGGTATGTCATGATAGTTCTTACCCTGGGGTAGTCACCATACAAAGGATAGTTGTACCTTTCCATAGTAGCCCATGGGTTGCTCCATCACAGAGAGGGTACTGGACTGAAATGGACTTTGGGTCAGATCCAATACTGCACTTCTTATATGCAAAGAAAGCACAAGTTATAAATAACCTCTGATCACTACAAAACTTTGCTGAATTAGAACTGTAGTACACCAGCTCACCATACCAATGCCATATGGTTATATGACCTCTAGTTCTCTCATTCAAAAGACATGTCTTAAAAATGAGACTGTTTTCCCTTTTTAATTTATTCAGAATGTAGCATATGGATTTGGAAAACTACTAATTAGAACTTGTTAACATAATGCCTTACTCCTTTTAAGCACACTAGTAGTATTGAGAGGCTGAATAATAATAAGGAAGCTGAGGACGTTGCTTTCTATAACGTCCCAGGCAGTGAGAGCCCCTACTTGCTGACAGTTGGGGTCGACTGCATTACTGGGAGGCATGGCAGGTCACCTCGCGGACCTGTCAGATGACTCTGTAATAGGCACTGGTGGAAAGGCCACCTAATTGTCCTCTGCCTCTAATTGGAAATGTAATAATCTAACTGAGTGGCATTCTTTAAACTGTCAGCTGTGAATTTTCAGCTCTTCAGCAGAAATGGTTAGTTACCATGGTGACTTGCATGGTTCTTGCTGAACTCCAGTGAAGAATTATTGAAAAAGCTGAGTTTGGAGGTCAACACTTGGTTTGCTCTGAAAATCAGGAGAAGAGGGGGTGGCATGGGAGGTAGGGGTGGGCAGCAATCCATGTTCACTGCAGGTCCTTGGCTGAGGGCTGCACATGCACAAAGCAAGACTTCATAAGGCCTAATAGAAAATGATTACTATGCGATTGAGAGGAGAACAGAGATACCAGGGGGCTGCACAGTGCTCTGAAACCTTGGAGTTATGGCCCAGCCAAAAGTACGCAGTTGAGACCTCAGAAAGGCTATATATTACAAGTGTGGATGACACCCTAGGACCAAGGACAAAATTAAAATAGACTCACCTTAATTAAAAAGAAAAGTAAGCCTGACAGTTTCAAAAGGAACTTTCAGAACAAAACTCAACACCTTTAAAAGGAAACAACATAATCCAGACTTTCTGCAAGGTTGGTTTCATCTGCAATGTCTAACATATAATAAAAAAAAATTACTAGACTTGCAAAGAATCAGGAAACTGTGACTCATAATAAAGGGGAGGAAAATGGAGTCAGCCCAATAGAAATAGATCCTGAGATAATGGAACTTAAAGGAAAAGATGAGTGGACAGGGGAATCTCTGAAGAGAAATGGAAACTATTTTTTTTAAAAAAACTGGAAATCTAGAACAGAAAAGTGCAACTTCTAAAATGGAAAATTTATTGTTTGAGCTGCAGAGGGATGAGTACGGGTTAAGTAGGCCATAAAGCTATAGGGGAACCCCCATCCCCCCACATAGAGAACATAACAAGTGGTAGCCCTAAAACAGAAACGGATATGACAAGTTTGAGAAGCTGAAATAATGACAGTATACCTGAAACTAAGAGAGCCAAGAGGAGAAACTCAAGATAGGGCTGGAGAACCTGAATAGGTGGTTAGGGGCCAGATCAGGCAACACCTTTTAGGTCTTAAGAAATATGTACTTTATCATGGGGTCCCTGAGAAGCCATTAAAGGATTCTAAAGAAGGGAATGACATGGTCAGATTTGTGCTTTTATAAATTCACTGTGGAAAGGGCAAGTGTGGGTGCAGAGAGACTAGTTAGGAGGTTATTGCAATGGTCCAGGCATGCATAACTTAGACTTAGATGGTAGTGGAAAGAGATGGGTAGGTTAGAAAAATATTCAGATGGTGAAATCTGTAGAACTTGGTGATAATGAATGAGAGTGTGTAGGAGATGATGTCATCAAGAAAGACCCTGACTTAGACACAAAGTGAATGATTAAGCTACTCACTGGGATAGGGAGTCCTGGAAGAGACATAGTCCTGACCCTTTTGAGTTTGCAGTGGCCATGAGTCATTTGAGTAGAGATGTAGAAATAAATGGTGCTTGGATAAATGGGTCCAAAACTTCAAAGAAGATCAAATGAGATAGGACATCTACTTTAAAACCTGGTATAACAGTAATAGTGTTGAGTTAGTGATGAGGTCCTATTTAGATAAGGATGAGATATTGAGTCAACAATGCTTTTAGCTGCAAGTAAATAAAAACTCAAGCAGTAGCTTAACAGATGGGAGGTTACTTCCCACACAAGAAGTCCCAGTTGCTGGGACCAAATTGGGAGAGGACTCTGAGTTGGCATTTCTGTGATTCTCATGACCTTTCCTTCCTACCTATTATTACTCATGGTTGCAAGATGGCTGCTGCAGATCAGACATCACGCTTCCATTCAAGACAGAAAGAAGCAAAAGAGGCAGTGTGAGTGACTAGAATGCAAGAACTTTCCCACAAACCCAAAGCCAATTTCCACTGATGTTCTGTTAGCCCCGGTTGTGTCATGTGACTACACCCAGCTTCAAGGAAAACTAGGAAAGCAGGCTCAGGCTTTTTAGCTTCTATAGTCAAGATGGTTGGGGGAAGGGGATGGGGAATGGGTGCTGGGATGGCCGGTGAGCTGTGCCTGCCACAGTTATCTTTAGAGCTCTGTATTTACATCTAGTTTTGCAGCTCTGAGGGCTGCCTCTGTGATGTACAGCTGGTGGTCTGCTTGGAAGCATGGCTGTGAAGGAGCCCTCCTTTCATTCACTTAACTTCCAAATTATAAAGACGATGCCTGATGTAAAAATTACAGGGAACCCTGAAATATAAAAATCCTTTATTAAGGCTGTTCTGTGACGTATTTGATTTTCCTCCCTTTACCACCCCCCCCCCCACCAAGTCTTCCTAGGATTGTTTGCTTTATGAAACGTTAAAAGTGATTTCAGCCACTCGTTCTGTGAAAAAGAAAACTGGCAGTAGGAGTATCTGAAGAAAATGAATTAGTCTTGGCAGAGATGTGTGGGAGGATGCTTGTGGGCAGCACCACGAGGTGAGAGGAAGGGGAGGAGGGCGGATTGGAGACTTACATACAGAAAGCAAGAGGGATTCAAAGCAGGATGGAACGAACACTTCAGTTCCTGACAACAGGGTGACAATTGGAAAGCGAGACAAATAGACAGCTTCCCGTTTGAACTTTTCTGATAGATTTGTGGTTTTGGTTTCTGTGCGGCTTCCTTTAGCCCCCAGAGGCTGACTTCTCGCAGGCCCTCAGCTGCTGGGACACTATACATGGACTCCTCTTTGGCGTTAAGATGGACATAATCATGCCCTGATGGTGCTTAGTCAATGCCCACACCAAATTGGTGCTTATGTTTTCTAAGTTTCCAGGAGTTACCCGGCAACTGCTAGAATGTGAACCAAGTCAGTGATCACCTCGCACTTCCTATCTGCTTGCCCCTGATCTGATCAGTTCTCAGGCTTTCACTTACACCATCTTATTGAACCTTCACATTATTCTTTGGAGGGTAGATACACCTGTTATCCCTGTTTTACTGATGAGGAAACTAAGGCTCACACTGGTCATAAGTAACAGCACTGGGATTCAAATCCAGGTGCTTGAGCTCTTCACTGGCAGTATGTGCCACTTCTCAGGTAGCCTGAATTCATTCTTTCTCTCCCCAGCTGTATTCTTGACTAGGTGCTAAGAATACAGGTGAGAAAAGCTGAGGTCCCTGCTCTTTGGGAGCTTGGAGGCTAGTGCAGGAGACATTCGCAGACATGAGAGGTCACAGCCGTTGGGATCAACATCACATTGCAGGAGAGTGCAGGGGAGGCGAGGAAAAGCCCCAGCTCTACCCAGTGGTCTGAGTAGGTATCACAAGATGGTGATGAAAGATGGGAAGTGCAGAATATCTGTAAGGGAGTGTTTTGTTGCCTCCCAGACATGCAGGAAACTTCACGCTTCACAAGTATTTCCAAGTAGAATTTCTGCTGGCAAGAAGCAGATGGGCAACAGTGAGCCCTTATGAAATCAGGGAGGATGGGAGGTAATAAGCCGCCCATTTCCCTGCCCCCTCTGCGCCTCTCATCTTGGTTTCATGTTGCACTTGTGGGTAAAGTAGAGACGCCTTTACCAGAACGCACTGGTCTTGTTGGACAATGCAAAGAGTGAAACTCTGGAGTTGGAGAGCCAAGGAGGTGAGGGAAGGGAATGAGGCTTATGACAGGAGCTCCTTGGGGAGGTGGAGGAGGAGGCTGGAGCAGAAGGACAGCCCCGGAGGAGCAGCGGTACAAGGGTCTAGTCCCCTGGGTGCCCCTGGCTGCTTAAGAGTCCCCTGCACTCTGAAATGGGGACCCTTGGGCACCCTTGTTCTAATCCCAAGGCCTTGTGTTCCCTTTGAAAGCATTTGGCTGTCTGCTGGAAAGTGGGCTGTCGCCTGGCTTTCTGCTTCTACCCTCAGGTCCTCTCCCAGCCCCAGAACAGAGAGAGTGCCAGGAAGCACCTCCTCGTAACAGCATGCAAGTCCTCCTGTGCTCTCAGAAAACTTTGCAAAGGGATTGATCAGTGAGGTTTGGCGACTTGACCCCACCTTGTCCCCCTAAAAAGACCCTTGGCCCCAGTGTCGCCTGCTGTGTGTTCAGCCTGGCCCTTCGCACGGTGGGCGTGTGCACAGATTAGATGTTGGCCGAGGAAGCAAAGTTTCTGAGAACCAAGAGGAGCAAGTGAGAAACATTTAATGAACTGTCAGCTTCTCTGCAGGGCGGTTGGGATAAAAAGCCGTGAGGATCCAGACCAGGGCCAGATTTAACAGCGCTAATGCTGAGGTGTATCTACTGTGAGGGTTAGGGTTAAGCCCAGTGGCTTTAACGCTGTTACTGCGTTCACCCCCACCGTGCCCCTCTGTGGCCAGTCAGGGCTGAGCGTGGCCTTATTCCTCCCTCCTTATAAAAAGCAGTTTATCAGCTCCTGCGTGGTAGCGGGGGCAGAGCCCATACAGCTCTGGACCCCGGGACTCAGACCAGTGCTCAGACGCATTCTCGGAACCAGCTTCCTGCCCGAGTTCTCCCCCAGGCCCTGGCTGTCTCTTCTTTTGGAAGCAGCAGACTCTGCTCCCATCCCCAGGATCTGGTTTTGACTCCCTGTCTCACAGAGCTAATTAATTGTTAAATTCTGTTCCTTCTTACATAATACTTCCTTCTGTTCTCTGTGTAACCTGCCTCTCCAGGATCTTTTCTCTCCTAAACCGTGAGCCGAACTCTACTCTTCACCTTCCGTCCTGTCCTCTCAGTCCTCCTCAGGGTGATCGTTGTCTGGTGCCAAGGGGCACAGTGAAGTCCTTCTGGGGGCGCGGGTGGGAGGGGGACAGAGGTGAAAGGAAAGTAGGTGATTTGAGGCTGACAGTCCCCAGCACTTTGCAGGTGAGCGAGAGGCTGCCTGGGGTGTATCAGGAGACTTGCACGCCAGCCTCCCTTCCGGCCCGCAGCCCCAGCCAAGGGGACAGGCTCTTTACTGTCAGCTGGGGCTGAAGGTGAGCCTGCTGGGAGAAGGCCGCCGGCTGGCTCTGAGCAGGCCTTAGGGATAACTTCTGCCTGGAAGAGCTCACCAGAGTTGGTGCAGGGCTGGGTTCCAGCTCTGGATTTGGAAACCATGGTATTTCATGACAGAACAGGCAATGAGATTTCCTGTCCCCTAAATGCAGTGCCTTCCTGCCTGTCTTGGGAATGTCCCCCATCAATGCCTAATCACATCTGTATGTGGCCTCTATTAGGTCAGGTCTCTAGGGCCGCCTTATTTCCTCACCCCAGAGTTCTTGCCCACACCCTGTCCCTCCCATCAGGGAACTGAAGACAGCCCTGCCTGCACACCCACTCCAGAGTGTGTGAGAATGAACGAGAACTTCTGAAGGAAGGAGACACACAGTCTCCAGCTTGGCACACATACTCTGCAAGCCGGAAGATTTCCTTTTTTTTTGTTTGTTTCAAGATGGAATGATTGCAAGGGGAAAATGGGAGAAATACATTAATAATATATTTCTTGTTGTGTATTGACAATGAAATAAATTATAAATTTGATTAGGAAAAAAATGAACAAAGTAAACATTATGTCTTGCTCTTAAACCCTCAGTAGCCTTTCTGAGCTCCCAGCCAGGTCCTTTAGGAGCGTAAAGGCCACCTTCTTTCTCAAGGTGTTAGCCTGGACTCCGTGGGAGGAAAAAGATTGATTAGCACCTTGTTGGGGGCAGTCCCTGGTTGTGCTCAGGAGCGCTAGTGAGTGTCACCAACGAACTCCTTTAACTTAGGGAGTCATCTGAATTTTAACACTAGAAGAAACCCGAGAGAACATTGTGCAGGCTCCCCGACATTAGGCTCAGTCTCCTGTGTTTTCTAATCACTGTCCTGATCTGAAAAACATAAAAGCCGACAAAAAAAAAAACCCCTCATGGGGCTTCCCTGGTGGCGCAGTGGTTGAGAGGCCGCCTGCCGATGCAGGGGACACGGGTTCGTGGCCTGGTCCGGGAAGATCCCACATGCCACGGAGCGGCTGAGCCCGTGAGCCATGGCCACTGAGCCTGTGCGTCCGGAGCCTGTGCTCCGCAACGGGAGAGGCCACAACAGAGAGAGGCCCACGTACTGCAAAAAAAAAAAAAAAAACAACCCTCGTGCCTGCCTTTACTGCTGTCGGAAATTACAAAGTCAATATGGTGTCTAAAAACGAAGGGATAAGGTGTTGCTTTATTTTAAGTAGGCCACATCCTGCCCTCCTCCTGCTCCCCAGGGGGGCTGATGGCCAGCTTGAGATGTCCCTGAAAATTACCGCCTGATCCCATTCCTCATTTTATAACTCAGGCCCCCAAGGCTAGGAAAGCCAGGACCCAACCTGAGTCTCCCAAGCCCTAGGCCTGTGTTTCGTCCGCCTGCTCTTGAGCACTAGTTCCCAAGCAACCAAGTATTTCCGACAACCACATGCAGAGGGCAGACAGTCGGAGGGTGAGTGTTGCAGGAAGCCAACTAATGCAAGTTAGGAAATGTTATAGGTACAGGGAGAGGGCACAAATGGCCAGATAACGGAAAGTACAGTGATTAGAGGTTTTCTAGTTTGTTCTTGATGGGGTTGGCTTGTTGACCTCAGAGCTGGAGCAGTGTCATGTTTTATGTCATTATTCTCTAATCCAGGGCCCTTTCCTTACCCCAGGGCATTCTAAACCCAGCTGCCTGGAGAACAGTGAGACTGATCCAGTGGCTTCCACTGCTATTAAGGAAGCGAGCAGACATTAGCAGATACATACATATCCATATTATATTGTTCCGTTTTGTTTTTCAAAATGTGTTTTCTTATAGAAAGTGACCATTTTCCACAGTATCTTTCCATTTCTCTATTTATTTTGCTTACTATTCCAGGGTGGCTGATTCTGAGTGTCAGAATTGCTTAAAAAAGAGATTTAATCCTTTCTAGAGCTGTAGTAAGTTGTGAACTCTGGTAAAATGCAAACTCTAGTCATTTAAAAACAGTATATTAGCTGTATAATTTTAACTGTGTAAAAGCATATGCACAAGTACACACACTCATACTATGTTTTATCAGTTCTAACACACGATTGGTTTTAAATTTTATGCTCCACTGAGAATGAAAAATGCTCAATCAAAGGCACCATTGATTGTAAGACATGTCTCAATTTCAGAATTTGTGGGGAAAATATGCATCTCAGTATCACTGGAAGATGGGATATAAATAGGATGGAAGGGTATAGAACAAATATTAATAGTGATCTCCCTGGATGCTTAAGTTGATTTTGGGTAACTGTAATTTTTTTCCCCATCCTTTTCTGTCTTTTCCAAATTTTCCATAATGGTTATTGTTATTTTGATAATCATAAAACAAAACAGCCTGATAGCAGGGTTATATCAGCATTTATTTACACATCTTCTTTAGACCTGAGTGTCTTGGAAAGGGATGGTCTTATGTTCTTGCAAGTTTTAAGTTTATAAGCAAGCTTCCAAATCGAAGGCATTTGAGCAGAATGTCCCCTGGGACTGCTGTCCCCATTTTGTTTTTCTTAATTAGACCAATAAAAGCTCTTATTATTGCTCCCAAAACTCCCCTTTCTCGGAACAAAAGCACCTTTTCAGGCATGGGTAGCCTAGTGCCACAGATTGGGCTGAGTACCATGTTCTGTTTGCAGGATAGTGATTTAATTTCTCCCTCCCCCTAAGAGGTACAGTTACAGCCTCTCTCTTGTACTGTGGAGACAGGGGCAGTGAGGTGATGTGAGTGGCCTCTGGGAACCAGAAGCTGTCTCATCAGACAGGTGGCTCTGTCACTGAGAGAGTTTGTCCTCTGTCATCTGCACTCTTAGGTTTTGGTGGTGACATTTCAGAACCTATAGTCACCATCTCTTAGAAGTTAGTGGAATTTAAATCATTTTGCTGCTGAAAAAGTGGGTTACCTGAGACAGAGGGAAAAAACAAAAAGGCTGGTGTGTGGCCTGAGTTGATACATGAGTAAGTTGATATATGAGTTGATACATGGCTGCCACTGTAGCTTCCTGGTTTCCTTCACCACATCCTTTCCCACAGAGCATGCACACCGGGACATCCATGCTGGTCATACCCAGAAAGCACTTCCTTCTTTCCAGCTATTCGGAAGCTATTTAATAGCACTTGGTTTGTTCCTCCTTTTCACATGGCTCTGAGATACACCCTTGATGTAAGCATGGGCTGCTTGGTGCCTCTTTTCCTTTTGCCTCTGCAGTCCCATGACCCATACATTGTTGGCAAGTCATACATCATTTGCAGAGTGCCTTGCTTAGAACTGATTATTTCCCTTCTGGGTTAATAGCACCTTCACTGGAATTGAGACCCTTGGATAGCACAACTGAATTTGTAAATAAATGTTTTACATTGAGATGCCACAACAAATGGATTTTGTTAGAAATGCATATTATTTTGCAGAAGGGAGATTAAAGTAGAACCATCAGAGAGAGAGAGGTAAACAAGGTAAACATCATGCCAGAGCTTTTTAATGTGTTTATAATCTTCATGCACAACTTCATGCCAGAGCCAAAGCAGAAGAGGGAGACTAGGACGTGAGAGAGTTTATTCCTCTAGAATATTCCAGAGGGGACATCTAGATTTTTTAAACATCTTACTGCCTCCAGAATTGACTTTCCTTTATTACAACTCAAATATATACTGTGTCTTTGGAGTAATTGCACTGAAATGATTCCAGAAACAAAAAGAATAAAGAAATCTTGGCAACAATAATAAGTTTTAGAAAAAATACAGACAAATTATCGTTCAAAAATAATTGCTGGGCTTCCCTGGTGGCGCAGTGGTTGAGAGTCCACCTGCCGATGCAGGGGACACGGGTTCGTGCCCCGGTCCAGGAAGATCCCACGTGCCGTGGAGCGGCTGTGCCCGTGAGCCATGGCCGCTGAGCCTGCACGTCCGGAGCCTGTGCTCCACAACAGGAGAGGCCACAACTGTGAGAGGACCGCGTACCGCAAAAAAAAAAAAAAAAAATATTGCTAATCAAATCATACTGATTCAGAAGAAGGCTAAGTGTTAAGCTTTTTAAAAATTGTCCATTTTAATTAAATCTCATTAAATCCTGTCTCAAATCTGTAACCAGCTCTCAAGGTTCCAGTTTCTCGACTTGCCCCTTAGTAGCTAATAAATCCACTTGTTTTAAAAGGTCTATATTTCTCAGTTTGCCTAAACTTTTTTTTTTTTTTTTTACCAAGGTCTTTAAAATGTGTCATGTTTTTAAAACCACGTCTTCTAGAATTCTTATTTACAGTCCTGTTGCACCTTGTTCTTCCTGCTTTAGCTCACATCCTGTCTTCTCTTGGGAAGTATGGATTTATTCCTGGCATTATTTCTGCTTCTTTGAAGAAACAGTCAGATTAGCCATGTTATATCTAATCCTCTTTTTATCCCCAGCTTTGTAGTTTTCATCTTCCTCTTTCTTATTCCTGATTCTATTTTGTATTACTAAAGCCTTTTCAGCTGGATGTTTGCTTCAGCCCATCTCCTGGTGGTACATGCTCTTAAACACAGGCTCACACTGAGACTCATTCCTGTACAGTGTTGTTTCAACTTCTGAAGTCATCTTCATTCACACCCTGTACCTATGGAGCAACAGTGGCCGTCTTTTCAGACTTATCCTAGTGAAATGATTATAATAGGTCCCCCCAATCCTAACCATAGTACTTCTATATATGCTAAATAATAACCACAGGGAAACTTTACAATTTGACTTCAGCTGAGTATTAAATACAATAATTATTTGTAAAAATTGAATGAGGAGCCCATTCACGTTGTTCATTTCTAGGTTTTGCATATGGAAGAAGTTGTCTCTTTTTTTAGTTTACAGAAAGATGCCTGAAAACTGAGCATGATGGCCCCAGAAAAATCAGATCTGGTGAATTCATTATTTGGGGTCTGCTGTTGACTTGGTCGAGTGAGCCATTTTTTCATTAATTAAGTGAAGGGAGTTGAATAATTAATGGTTTCCAAGTTGTGCCCAAGCCTTGGGAGTTGATGTAGAGGGGTTAGAGGAGAGAGCAGGGCATCTCCTAGAATAGTTCAGCTTTCAACTCCTAGATATTGGGTTCCCTCAGATTTTATTTGAAAAGGGATTTCATAGCACTTTAATAAAGAGTCTCAAAACCTGGTACTTCCCCAAGTTTTTGGATTCTATGAGCCAGTAAGATTTCTATAAATTGAGGTTGGCCAGAGTGGGTAAGGGAGGCACTGCCAACTGGCAAACGTAAGGACTTGAGATGAATACCATCTACTGTCACTGTAATTGCAAAACACCACAAAAAGGATATAATCTCAACAAAAACCCCAAAGAAACAAACAAACAAATGAAAACAGTTCTTTGCATTGAACAACTGTAGCACTGTAAATGCTCACCAGGCTCTTCTTGTTCTGGTGGAGACTTGGTGGGGCTGGCCCTGGGCTGAGGGGGGCTTGTTGGAAGCTGTTGGGCAGGTGCTTTCTGGAGCCCTGTTCTTCAAAATTCAGTCGTGAATAATGAGTATTTTATAGTGGGGACTAAAAAGGGCTTGCTGGGTTATTCTCAAGAGTTTGGTTTCGTTTTTTCTTTTTCATTTCTTTTGATTTTTAAAAAATATTCATAGATTTGGTAAGGTTTTAAGCAGGTGGACTTTTTTCCCTGCCGCAATTAGCATATCAAAACATTCACATTTCATTCTATTTGAATCTTCTGTCCTCATCGAGATCTGAATATTTTAAGCAAAGCACCTCCATAGGAAGTATTCCAGCTTTGACAGTTCAATCTAGAAGAAAAACACAATGAGAGGGTTTGTAAACTGTGGCTCAGTAATGCAGGGGAAGGAGAGGGGCGTAAAGTGTGTCAGAAATGGACCCCATCAGCTCCGAATTTTCTGTGGCAGGAAAGGATGGAGTGGGAGTTGGGGCTAACCTTCAGATCATATAACGTGGGTTTTATCTGATGGAAAGACATCAGATCCCGTGATACCACACATAGGTTTGCTTGGAAGTTAAATGGAATCTCACTAATCCTTGGAGAGGAAAAGCCGAGGGTCATTCTGAGTTCATAATGCCCTAGTTACATGCTTGTTGGCATTTAAGACCCCTTAAATCGCTGCATAAATTGAAAAGCTTTCTAAAATATATAATTGTGTCAGAAGATTGAGTAATAGTTTATTAGCATTATGTTTTATTTTTCTAATATTAATTAATATATCCAAGATTTTACACTTTTGCTACAATGATATCGGACAGTATAGTTTCAGCTAATATAGATACACATCAGGATGTTGAACTTTTTTTTTTTTTTTTTTGCGGTACGCGGGCCTCTCACTGTTGTGGCCTCTCCCGTTGCAGAGCACAGGCTCCGGACGCGCAGGCTCAGCGGCCATGGCTCACGGGCCCAGCCGCTCCGCGGCACGTGGGATCCTCCCAGACCGGGGCATGAACCCGCGTCCCCTGCATCGGCAGGCAGACTCCCAACCACTGCGCCACCGGGGAAGCCCAGGATGTTGAAACTTTTAAAATCCATTATTAGTTAGGAAACTTTGTTGAAACAACCTAAAGTTACTCTGGTTAACTTAAGCCAAAAAGGCATTGGTCAGGAGAGGATCAGGTTCCTCACAGTTGGATGGGAAGGCAGGAGACCCAGGCCTAGGCAGGAATCAGGGAGAACAAGGGCACAGCTGAAATCTTGTCCTAGGAATGGTCTGGTTAAGTCATTGCTGCCATTAGTACCAGCATCTCCAGCCTCTCAGTTCTGGTGTGTTATTTAAACCAGTTGACCCTCTGCCTCTAGGTCCCCCCTCAGTGTTCCAATTGTACTGAGCCTATGATTGGTTACACTATTTGTTTAGCTTCCACAGAGGAGGAGATTGGGATGGGAAAAGCACCCTCTTTCTAGCTTCCATAGTTGGTGGTGGGGCCCTGCCACTCCATCTTGCAATTCACCTCCCTACCCCTGCCCCCAAGAAAGAAGAGACTTCAGGTGCTGGGCAGCTTAAACAATAGAAGTTCACTGTGCAACTGGGGAGAAAGGTTCTGAGGAAGATGCATTGTAGTTAAATGAGGCCTGAGGAATGAGTTTTTAGCTTCACTCCAATTAGCTAAGTGATGCTGGGCAGCTTGCTAAACCTCTCGGAGCCTTTGTGTCCTTATCTGAAGAAAGGGAATTTTGATCACAACCCAAGCCCTATGACTATAACCAGAATCTTCTTTCCAGGAAAAAAATAAAAATATAAATAGGATAATAGAAGCAGGCAGATCTCTAATAAGTGTCTCTTTTAACTTAGAGAATGATAAGCCAAAACTATCTGAAATATGGTTGTGGGAAAGCTGGATTTAAGGACCTCTGCTGGAGAGTAGTCATTGCATAGTAGAGTATAGGAATGTGTATGAACTTAGGAGTCAGCTACACCTTGCTGCCAGTGCTTTTTCACTGTTCCACCCCATACTTTTGGAGTGACTTAGAGGAAATTTCTGAGACTTGTTTTCTCATCTGTGAGGTGGAGATAATACTTCTTGACTTGTCCTGTTGTGAAGATTAAATGAGGCAACATACATAAAAGTGCCTGCTACATAGGAAGTGTTCTACAAAGGTTACTTCTCCCCTCTCTAGATGCCTGGGGATCTGGTTTTGTAGTACTGCTTGCTCTCTGAGACTCTCCCTTGCGTGGAGGGAATTAAATGGGAATTTGATGAGCATTTGCCCAGTTCAAGACACAGTCCTAGGCTCTAGGTCAGGCCCCTTGTGGGGTTTAAAGAAAAACAAGAGAGTTTACACTTGAATCATAGAGATCACAGGCCAACATTTCTCTATGCCATACTCTGGGAACAGTGTGGGATAAGAGTTGTGACCTATGTAATACCAAACTTAGTAGTAAGTTTTTGTTTTGTTTTTACATTTTTATTATAAAATGAAATGCAGATAACCATATAACAAATATATAGCTTCTGAATTATTTTAAAGCAGCCGCCCTTGTAGGTCAAGATAGTGGATCTTGCCAGAGCGCTCCAGAAGCCCTCTACATGCCTCATCTCAACATAAGTGCCTCCCTGGCCCCAAAGTAGCTACTATCCTAACTTTTAGATAGTCACGTCCTCACATTTCTCTATAGTTTTAGCACCTAAATGTGCCTCCCTAGAGAGTATAGTTTATTCCTACCTTCACTTTTTAAATTTGATGTCTTTCAAGTACTTTAATCTACAGGTTTCCATCTTTATCCCTTTCTTTTTCTTACAATTTATCAGTTGAAGGACCTGGGCTGTTTGGCCCATAGTTTCCTGGGTTTTGCTGATTGAACACTCATGGGGCAGTTCAACATGTCCCTGTGTTCTCTGGATTTCCTGGTACCTTTTATTACACGAAACACAATGTCTTCTACAAGGGAGCTCAGTGGCCATATTATAATTGAAGTGGATGGGAGCATGGAAACTTTGGTACATGATTCATTCATAATTGAGATACCACATGCCATCTTCTAGTGTCCATAGCAGCTGGTTTCTTTTGAAAGAATTTCTAGGAAAGCCTTATTTTAGATGAAGTTTACATTGCAGTTCTTACCAACTGACTCATTTTTATCTCTCATGCATCTTTAGGTTAGTATATCAAAGATCAAATCCCAGAAATCCCATTAACCTCTGGGTTATGCTAAAATTAGTTGTTTAACTTTTCAAGTCTGTGCTGTCAGTAACAGAAACTCTATGTTTCTAATATTTGTTTTGTAACATTCTTAAAATGTTACATGTATGTGTAGCTCTGCAATTTCATGTTCCGTTTATGTCGGCCAGGAAGGGAAAATATGGAGAAACTATGGTTTATCTGAAAGATTTTGGGAATAAGCTCTTTCAATCAAGTAAATATTCTCCTTAGCTGAGTGTGTTTATAGGTACCTTTACGTATATGGTTAGTTTCCGAGGAATTCATATCCAACTAAATACATATAAACTACATATGGAATATAATTCAACTTTTCTTCAGTGAATCATGATCTTATGCTGCCTTATGGCCACCCCTATGAGTGATATTTTTTAAAATATTTATTTGGCTGCACCGGGTCTTGGTTGCAGCACCTGGGATCTTCATTGCAGCGTGTGGGATCTTTTAGTTGCAGCATGCTGGATCTAGTTCCCTGACCAGGAATCGAACCCAGGCCCCCTGCATTGGGGGCACAGAGTCTTAACTGCTGAAGCACCAAGGAAGTCCTTATGAGTGATTTTTAAATACCCCAAAAGTCACATTTAAAAATAAACCTGTATCAAATAAATAAATAAATCTGTATCAATGTTTTTTTTTTGGACTTTTGTAACTTTCTCTTAAAGCACAAAGTTTGCAGACTTAAAATCATGGAATTGAGTCCTCTTGAGATCCATGAGGGAGGGAAAGAGAGGGACACCAATGAAACTGAAAGGCCACCAAGGGGCCCACTGAAGAGCCAGGTTCCTGTTGGCTGTGCCGCAGGAGGACAAGGCCACCTGTCCATGGTCAGCAGTGTGTCCCCTGGGACAGGTCTATTGAAACCAGAGCCTTGGCTGACCCAGGTTATTAGAGGTAGGCTTCCTCGTCATTATCAGGGAAAAGAGAAGGGGAAAGGTTTTGGTTTCTGCATTACCTTGGCAGGAGGCCCATTTCTCATTTTTTTTTCACTTATTCAAAATACCTATTATATATCAGAAACTATAGGTGCTGAGTTTACACTGGTGAACAGAACTCTCAGGGAGCTTATAATGCAGAGGAGGAGCCAGACCATCAACAAGCAGTCAAACAGACTAGAGAAGAGATGGACCATTAGGGATGTGGGAAGAGCAAGGAGAATGATAGGGGCACCTCTTTAGATGGGGAGACTCAGCAGCCACTGTATAGAGGGTGAGGAAACGGTGTTTCAAGGCAAGAACATAGCATGTGCCAAGGCCATGAGGCAGGCTTGGTATTTTTGAGAAACTGAAAGAAGGCCACTTTTTTTTTTTAAGTTTACAATAAATTTTATTGACTTTTTTATTCTTTATACAAAAGGAACTACTTATACACTGTGTGATTGTTGCTTTAATTTTTTTTTGAATTTTATTTTATTTATTTTCTTATACAGCAGGTTCCTATTAGTTATCCATTTTATACATATTAGTGTATACATGTCAATCCCAATCTCTCAATTCATCACACCAACACCACCACCCACCGCTGCTTTCCCCCCTTGGTGTCCATACGTTTGTTCTCTACATCTGTGTCTCAGTTTCTGCCCTGCAAACTGATTCATCTGTAAATAGTGCTGCAATGAACATTGGGGTGCATGTGTCTTCAAATTTGAATTATGGTTTTTCTCTGGGTATATGCCCAGTAGTGGGATTACTGGGTCATAAGGCAATTCTATTTTTAGTTTTTTAAGGAACCTCCATAGTGTTCTCCATAGTGGCTGTACCAATTTACATTCCCACCAACAGTGCAAGAGGGTTCCCTTTTCTCCACACCCTCTCCAGCATTTGTTCTTTGTAGATTTTCTGATGATGCCCATTCTAACTGGTGTGAGGTGATACCTCATTGTAGTTTTGATTTGCATTTCTCTAATAATTAGTGATGTTGAGCAGCTTTTCATGCGCTTCCTGGCCATCTGTATGTCCTCTTTGCAGAAATGTCTATTTAGGTCTTCTGCCCATTTTTGGATTGGGTTGTTTGATTTTTTAATATTGAGCTGCATGAGCTGTTTATATATTTTGGAGATTAATCCTTTGTCCATTAATCTGTTTGCAAATATTTTCTCCCATTTTGAGGGTTGTCTTTTCGTCTTGTTTATGGTTTGCTTTGCTGTGCAAAAGCTTCTAAGTTTCATTAGGTCCCATTTGTTTAATTTTGTTTTTATTTCCATTACTGTAGGAGGTGGATCAAAAAAGACCTTGCTGTGATTTATGTCAAACACTGTTCTTCCTATGTTTTCCTCTAAGAGTTGTATAGTGCCTGGTCTTACATTTAGGTCTCTAATCCATTTTGAGTTTATTTTTGTGTGTGGTGTTAGGGAGTATTCTAATTGCATTCTTTTACATCTAGCTGTACAGTTTTCCCACGCCACTTATTGAAGAGACTGTCTTTTCTCCATTGTATATCCTTGCCTCCTTTGTCATAGATTAGTTGACCATAGGTGCGTGGGTTTATCTCTGGGCTTTCTATCCTGTTCCATTGATCTATATTTCTGTTTTTGTGCCAGTACCATATTGTCTTGATTACTGCAGCTTTGTAGTATAGCCTGAAGTCAGGGAGTCTGATTCCTCCAGCTCCATTTTTTTCCCTTAAGACTGCTTTGGCTATTCGGGGTCTTTTGTGTCTCCATACAAATTTTAAGATTTTTTGTTCTAGTTCTGTAAAAAATGCCATTGGTAATTTGATAGGGATTGCATTGAATCTGTAGATTGCTTTGGGTAGTATAGTCATTTTCACAATATTGATTCTTCCAATCCAAGGACATGGTATATCTCTCCATCTGTTGGTATCATCTTTAATTTTTTTCAACAGGGTCTTATAGTTTTCTGTATACAGGTCTTTTGTCTCCCTAGGTAGGTTTTTTTCCTAGGTATTTTATTCTTTTTGTTGCAGTGGTAAATGGGAGTATTTCCTTAATTTCTCTTTCAGATTTTTCATCTTTAGTATATAGGAATGCAAGAGATTTCTGTGCATTAATTTTGTATCCTGCAACTTTACCAAATTCATTGATTAGCTCTAGTAGTTTTCTGGTGGCATCTTTAGGATTCTCTATGTATAGTATCATGTCATCTGCAAACAGTGACAGTTTTACTTCTTCTTTTCCAATTTGTATTCCTTTTCTTCTCTGATTGCCATGGCTAGGACTTCCAAAACTATGCTCAATAATAGTGGCAAGAGTGGACGTCCTTGTCTTGTTCCTGATCTTAGAGGAAATGCTTTCAGTTTTTCACCATTGAGAATGATGTTTATTGTGGTCTTGTCGTATATGGCCTTTGTTATGTTGAGGTAGGTTCCGTCTATGCCTACTTTCTGGAGAGGTTTTATCCTAAATGGGTTTTGAATTTTGTCAAAAGCTTTTTCTGCATCTATTGAGATGATCGTATGGTTTTGGTTTTTTTTTTTTTTTTTTTTTTTTTTTTTTGCGGTACATGGGCTTCTCACTGCTGTGGCCTCTCCCGTTGCGGAGCACAGGCTCCGGACGTGCAGGCTCAGCGGCCATGGCTCACTGGGCCCAGCCGCTCCGCGGCATGTGTGATCTTACCGGACCGGGGCATGAACCCGTGTCCCCTGCATCAGCAGGCAGACTCTCAACCACTGCACCACCAGGGAAGCCCAATCATATGGTTTATATTCTTCAATTTCTTAATATGGTGTATCACATTGATTGATTTGCGTATATTGAAGAATCCTTGCATCCCTGGGATAAATCCCACTTGATCATGGTGTATGATCCTTTTAATGTGTTGTTGGATTCTGTTTGCTAGTATTTTGTTGAGGATTTTTGCATCTATATTCATCAGTGACATTGGTCTGTAATTTTCTTTCTTTGTAGTATCTTTGTCTGGTTTTGGTATCAGGGTGATGGTGGCCTCATAGAATCAGTTTGGGAGTGGTCCTTCCTCTGCAATTTTTTGGAAGAGTTTGAGAGGATGGGTGTTAGCTCTTCTCTAAATGTTTGATAGAATTCACCTGTGAAGCCATCTGGTCCTGGACTTTTGTTTGTTGGAAGATTTTTAATCACAGTTTCAATTTCGTGACTTGTGATTGGTCTGTTCGTATTTTCTGTTTCTTCCTGGTTCAGTCTTAGAAGGTTATACCTTTCTAAGAATTTGTCCATTTCTTCCAGGTTGTCCATTTTATTGGCATAGAGTTGCTTGTAGTAGTCTCTTCAGATGTTTTGTATTTCTGCAGTGTCTGTTGTAACTTCTCCTTTTTCATTTCTAATTTTATTGATTTGAGTCCTCTCCCTCTTTTTCTTGACGAGTCTGGCTAATGGCTTATCAATTTTGATTATCTTCTCAAAGAACCAGCTTTTAGTTTTATTGATCTTTGCTATTGTGTTCTTTGTTTCTATTTCATTTATTTCTGCTCTGATCTTTATGATTTATTTCTTTCTGCCAACTTTGGGTTTTGTTTGTTCTTCTTTCTCTAGTTCCTTTAGGTGTAAGGTTAGATTGTTTATTTGAGATTTTTCTTGTTTCTTGAGGTAGGCTTGTATATAGCTATAAACTTCCCTCTTAGAATTGCTTTTGCTGCATCCCGTAGGTTTTGGATTGTTGTGTTTTCATTGTCATTTGTCTCTAGGTGTTTTTTGATTTCCTCTTTGATTTGTTCAGTGATCTCTTGGTTATTTAGTAACGTACTGTTTATGTTTTTGTTTTTACATTTTTTATGTATTTATGTGTTTATGTTTTTACATTTTTTTCCCTGTAATTGATTTCTAATCTCAGCATTGTGTTCAGAAAAGATGCTTGATATGATTTCAATTTTCTTAAATTTACTGAGGCTTGATTTGTGACCCAAGATGTGACCTATCCTGGAGAATGTTCCGTGCGCACTTGAGAAGAAAGTGTAAACTGCTGTTTTTGGATGGAATGTCCTATAAATATCAATTAAATCTATCTGGTCTATTGTGTCATTAAAGCTTGTGTTTCCTTATTAATTTTCTGTTTGGATGATCTGTCCATTGGTGTAAGTGAGGTGTTAAAGTCCCCCACTATTATTGTGTTACTGTCAATTTCCTCTTTTATAGCTGTTAGCAGTTGGCTTATGTATTAGGTGCTCCTGTGTTGGGTGCATATGTACTTATAATTGTTATGTCTTCTTCTTGGATTGATCCCTTGATCATTATGTAATGTCCTTCCTTGTCTCTTGTAACATTCTTTATTTTATCTGATATGAGTATTGCTACTCCAGCTTTCTTTTGATTTCCATTTGCATGGAGTATCTATTTCCATCCCCTCACTTTCAGACTGAATGTTTCCCTTGGTCTGAAGTGGGTCTCTTGTAGACAGCATATATACGGGTCTTGTTTTTGTATCCATTCAGCAAGCCTGTGTCTTTTGGTTGGAGCATTTAATCCATTCACGTTTAAGGTAATTATCGATATGTGTTTTCATATTTCCATTTTCTTAATTGTTTTGGGTTTGTTTTTATAGGTTCTTTTCTTCTCTTGTGTTTCCCACTTAAAGAAGTTCCTTTAGCATTTGTTGTAGGGCTGGTTTGGTGGTGTGGAATTCTCTTAGCTTTTGCTTGTCTGTAAAGCTTTTGATTTCTCTGTCTAATCTGAATGAGACTCCTGCCGGGTAGAGTAATCTTGGTTATAGTTTCTTCCCTTTCATCACTTTAAGTATATCCTGCCACTCCTTTCTGGGCTGCAGAGTTTCCACTGAAAAATCAGCTGATAACCTTATGGGGATTCCTTTGTATGTTATGTTTTGTTTTTCCCTTGCTGCTTTCAATAATTTTTATTTGTCTTTAATTTTTGCCAGTTTGATCACTATGTGTCTCGGCGTGTTTCTCCTTGGGTTTATCCTGTATGGGACTCTCTGCACTTCCTGGACTTAGATGGCTATTTCCTTTCCCATGTTAGGGAAGGTTTCAACTATAATCTCTTCAAATATTTCCTCTGGTCCTTTCTCTCTCTATTCTCCTTTTGGGACCTCCATAATGCGAATGTTGTTATGTTAAATGTTGTCCCAGAGGTCTCTTAGGCTGTCTTCATTTCTTTTCATCCTTTTTTCTTTATTCTGTTCCACAGCAGTGAATTCCACCATTCTGTGTTTCATGTCCCTTATCCGTTCTTCTGCCTCAGTTATTCTGCTGTCAATTCCTTCTAGTGTATTTTTCATTTCAGTTATTGTGTTGTTCATCTCTATTTGTTTGTTCTTTAATTCTTCCAGATCTTTGTTAAACTTTTCTTTCATCTTCTCAATCTTTGCCTCCATTTTTTTTGCCTGGTCCTGGATCATGTTCACTATCATTATTGTGAATTCTTTTTCTGGAAGGTTTCCTATCTCCACTTCATTTAGTTGTTTTTCTGGGGTTTTATCTTGTTCCTTCATCTGGTACATAGCCCTCTGCCTTTTCATCTTGTCTATCTTTCTGTGAATGTGGTTTTTGTTCCACAGGCTGCAGGATTGTAGTTCCTCTTGCTCCTGCTGTCTACCCTCTGGTGGATGAGGCTATCTAAGAGGCTTGTGCAAGTTTCCTGATGGGAGGGACTGGTGGTGGGTAGAGCTAGCTGTTGCTTTGGTGGGCTGAGCTCAGTAAAACATAAATTCACTTGTCTGCTGATGGATGGGGCTGGGTTCCCTCCCTGTTGGTTGTTTAGCCTGAGGTGACCCAACACTGAAGCCTACCCGGTCTCTTTGGTGGGGCTAATGGCAGACTCTGGGAAGGCTCATGCCAACGAGTACTTCCCAGAACTTCTGCTGCCAGTGTCTCCACGGTGAGCCACGGTCATCCCCTGCCTGTGAGACCCTCCAACACTAGCAGGTAGGTCTGGTTCAGTCTCTTATGGGGTCACTGCTCCTTCCACTTGGTCCCAGTGAGCACACTACTTTGTGTGTGCCCTCCAAGAGTGGAGTCTCTTTTTCCCCCAGTCCTGTCAAAGTCCTGCAATCGAATCCCACTAGCCTTCAAAGTCTGATTCTCTAGGAATTCTCCTTCCGTTGCCAGACCCACAGATTGGGAAGCCTGACGTGGGGCTCAGAACCTTCACTCCAGTGGGTGGACTTCTGTGGTATAAGTGTTCTCTGTTTGTGAGTCACCCACCCAGCAGTTATGAAATTTGATTTTATTGTGATTGTGCCCCTTCTACCATCTCATTGTGGCTTCTCCTTTGTGTTTGGATGTGGGGTATCATTTTTGGTGAGTTCCAGTGTCTTCCCATCGATGATTGTTCAGCAGTTTGTTGTAATTCTGGTGTTCTTGCAAGAGGGAATGAGAGCACGTCCTTCTACTCCACCATCTTAAACCAATCTTGTTGCTCTGACTTTTTTTTTTTTTGAGGTATAGTTGATTTACAATATTATGTTAGTTTCAGGTATATAATGTAGTGATTGAAAATTTTTATAGATTATACTCCATTCATAGTTATTATAAGATACTGGCTGTATTCCTTGGGCAGTACAATATATCCTTGTAGCTTATTTATTTTATACATAATAGTTTGTACCAGAAGAAAGCCACTTTAATTGAAGTAATGAACAGTCAGGAACCTGAAGCAGGACTTTTACCACCTTCTCAAAAGTCAGTTTTCACTCAGGCAAATACTGAAACATAATGGTCCTTTTGGGCAACTTAGTTGACCCATAAAGCATTTTGTATATCCTATGGAAAGCCATCTCACAAGCACAGATGTTGGAATATATCTATGGCATTGACACATGTTGATCTGCTTATTTTACTTAAAACTAGCAACTCTGGTTTTCCTTGATCCTGCCCTGGGAGATTGGGCAGTACGGTTTCATCCACATCATGAATTGGCTTAAGCATAGGTCATGCTGAATTATGAAGTTTCAAAACTTACCTAAAATATTTCTGAATCTTTGTCATCAGCTATTTGGTTTTTGTGGATCTCCTTTCCAAATGACCAGGTAGACTATAAAATACCCATGGTTTCTAATTAATGACATTTCCTCATAAAAAACGTTTTTATCTTTCGTGATTAATGGTCCGGAAATGGGAGAACCCTAGAATCATTTTGTTGAAGATGACCTATAAACATGAGCTGGGTAGTTGGGTCTCTGCATGAGGATTATGCCAAGTGTTACACAGCTAGGTTCCTATTGGTAGCAAAAAGGAAGGGGACCTGCCTTTACTGAGCCTTAGTGTGACGTTGCGTTAAAAGGACAGCTTGAGCTCTTCACTGAGGCTTTCCAGTGCTCTCCTTTTCCAATTTTGCACACACGTCTGGTTTCTATTTTAATATTAGTGTAACTCCGTTCCCTCTTTCCTTTGCTTTTCTCTCAAAATTGACAGCCCCATGGCAGGAAGGCTCACCCTGTTACTGACTGGTCATTGCACCCTACTGTGGGCTGGGCAGGCACTCTTTAGTTGCTTCTTTTCCCTTCCTTTCTTTTCTTTTTGGAGCTTTTCTTTCCTCACCCACCCACTTCCTATGACTTTCCTTCTCCTCTGTGGTCCACCCCCCAAATCTTTTATACCTCTCCCTACTTTTCACTCTATTACTTTTCTTCCCTACCCTCCCACTATTTTTCTTTTCCCTTGATTCATTTCCACGACCCGTGTCCCATCTTCTTTGATGCTAATAGCATTTGGCATTGCAGTTTGATCAGTTACCCAACGAATAGCAGCAGGCTCCATGTGTGCATTATTTAAACTTCATTTTAGGGACTCTGGCACATCCTGCTTTGTGTATGCCCCAGTCTCCAATGCCTAGATGAGGTCCTTGTGTTTAGGGTTGGGGAATTAATACATTCCTGGGAATAAACAAATGAATGAACACATTGCTGGTCAACTTGATGGTGTCCATAATCCACAATTTCTGCCTCAGAAGAAATTTCTGGATCTTGAAACTTGCAGCCTCTCCCGAATAAATGAGAATGGATGGATAGATAGATGACAAGTGTAAAAAATGCTCTGTGTTGTTTATCACATGATAGAGTAAGTCTCTGCCCTGTAGGCAAAAGAATGCAGTTAGTAAGGTCTGGGTTTTAGTCCTGGCTTGTCCTTTCCTGCAGGCTTGCATGAGAAAGCTATACGCTTTCTCAGTGTGGGTTCATTAATCTGAAAGTGAGCTACCTTACCCAGAGTGTGTGAGAAGAGATGTGTGTAAAAGCACTTTATGAATTACAAAACACTACACGAATAAAGCATCGTTATGTTGCCTGTATTAGTCATAATACAATTAGGAATTTAAAATTGGACTCTTATTATAAATATATGATTTACTTCTAAACTTATTTGTTGAAAGAATGTATCTCATCTTCAAATAAAGGGATGGCATGAGCTTGAGACCATAGAGAATAGTTTATTGAAAAGCCTCCCTTTTGTAGGATTTTAGGATTAAAATTAGGCGATGAAAATAAATGTATGCTTTTAATAGTAAATGTTACACAAATCAATGTGATGGTTTCCCTTATGCTAATTTTTATTTTTTAAATAAACTTATAATGTTCTATATATGATACAGTTGAGTTGTAGAATAGCCATACCTGTGAATGACTTATCTTAGGGTTTAAAAATTCATAAACTTGAACTTCTTTTGTTTAGGTCCCAGACTGTGGAGGAGAATGCACTAACCACATCCATCAAAGATGTTAATCATGGTCTCTCCTTGTTAATTTTCTTCTCTCTCTGAAACCTTGGCCCACTCAAAATAGAGAAGTGAGTGAAACCCATCTCACTAAATTGAGTCATGATGAGTGCATCTGTGTGACCCTTGCTGGGCCTCTCTGATTGACAAGTGAAGAAGAAAAGGGCTAAATCCTGAACCTCCGTCAGTGTCCCCAGTTCTCCCACCTTAGTGAGCCCCAGATCACTTGCTTTGTCTTAAGTAAGCTGTGTGCTTCTACCTCTCCGTTCTCCTTTCATTCCTACAGCCCATGCAGGACGCGCTGGCAGACCTTCCGGAATGGTATGGAATAAAAGGCATGCAGGCCCACTGGATCGGGGACTGTGTGGGCTGCCATTTGGACTTCACATTAAAGGTGATCGAGCAAGAGCATCTCCAGCAATTAATGCTCAGAAACCCCCTTCTGCATTTTTAGAACTCTTTGAAGAAACCAGCAACTTGAGACTCTGCAACAGTGCTATCCAGTAGAAAGATACTGAGAGTCACATATGTAATTTCAAATTTTCTAGTAGCCACATTTTTTAAAGTGCAAAGAAACAGGTGAAATTAATTTTAATAACATTTTATTTAACTCATTACATCCAAAATTTTCATTTCAAGATGTGATCACATTGTAGGCCTTTGCTTCTTCACCAGGGTGAGGGATGCGGGTCTCTGAGCCACCTGGCTACTGTATGTGGAATGTCTTCTGTATTCTCTCCCTTGCCCAATATTTTATCATGAAAGTGTCTCCACCTCCATTCCTGGACCCACCTGAAAATGAGACATCTCCGGGGGGAACACTCTCAGTCCTGCAGGTACAGGGCCATGTGGCTGTGCCTCTGAGGCCCCAGGCCTGGCTCCATAGGTGACACCTAATTGGCACTCAGCCCATAGTGTGGACTTTTAGTTCTGGGCCCCAAGCGCTTCGCACATCATTGGCACTTTGTGAGCACATTGGAATGTGTGAACAAAGGAGGATCTGGCCTCTCTGTGTCCTCTGTGTCTGTCACATAGTTGGCATTCAGTTGGTGCCTAATGTTTGACTCTTCCTTGAAAGGCATTTAACCAGCCCTAGGAGCACTCATTCTTGAGCTCAGCTCAGGCTGTCCTTTCTTTCCTATTCAAAATGGAATTAGCCTCAGTGTCTTTTTCTGGTTAGAAATTTTGATGCCTTTATTTGTAACTTAAATCCTGGAGGAAAGTATATAGCTCCTTTCTCAGGACGAATAACATTGACAGTTATTATTGATTTGTGAACAAAGGAGCCAAGAACCGGGGAAGGCATCCTTCTGAGCATGCTTTGACCCCCTTTGATTTGGGGCCCCCAAGTACGCCTGGTTATTGGCACTGCGGAGGCCTCCTGAAAGAGGAGCTGTGACCCTCTTCTCTCTTGCCCTTTCTGCCCCTGCCAGGGACCACCTCAGGTCCCCACATCCCTGTGGCTATGGTCAGAAGCTGTCACCACTATCTGGGATTGGGGAGGGGTGGGAGGAAGGGATATGGCTGGGGAGCACAGCAGCCCAGAGGGAGGACTGAGGAAATGAGTCTGCTTCCCCCCTGCCAGGTTGATGGGCAAGTCACAG
This sequence comes from Delphinus delphis, assembly GCF_949987515.2. Lineage (NCBI taxonomy): Eukaryota > Metazoa > Chordata > Mammalia > Artiodactyla > Delphinidae > Delphinus > Delphinus delphis. The sequence continues at coordinate 62,222,622 of NC_082692.2, forward strand.
GAGAAAAGCTGAGCGCCTACACGGCCACCCCCGAGGCCATTTACGGCACCGCCCACGTGGCCATCTCTCCCAGCCACAGACTCTTACATGGGCACAGCTCTCTGAAGGAAGCCTTTCGGAAGGCTCTCATCCCTGGCAAAGGTGAGTTGGCAAGTTAAGGTTAAGACGGGCATTATGCCTTATGTTTCACAGAGTTCATGGTTCTTTCACATTTGTCATCTTGTGTGATCTGTTATTCTCCTTGGCCTAACTTTTCATGTTTTGATTTTAAAACATGAGGATCAAAAAGAACTTTGAAAATGTTAAGTTACTTTGAGTTACTAGTTTGTCCGCTTCTTAAGTTTTTGTTTGAAAGCTCAACTCTTTCCCTTTAAATATAATCTAGATTTAAAGCTCTTTTCTGATAGGAGTAGAATCTGGTACTTAACTTATAATTTTATCATCAAATAAAACTATACTGGCAGGGACAGGAAGGAAGCCAATGACAATTAAAGGAAACATTTCAATAACTTAATTTTAGTATCTTTAAGAATTCACACAGTGATCTGAGCAGACAGGCGAGTCCTGCTCAATACAGGTCTTAAATGAGTGGATCAAGCTGACCTAGAATTGGCATAGCAGGTGTTGGTCAGTGAGGATTGGGAAGTGCCTATGCATTAGTCAGTATTCCAGGGTTGCAAGCAACAGAATCCATCTCTGGCTAACCCAGGGGAGGAGGGGAACATACTGGAAAGCCGTGGGGAAGAACCAGTCTGGAAGAGGACTTGGACCAGACAGCCATGGGGGGTTGGGCAGTAGGAACTAATAGTGTCTTGCGTACCACTGACTGAGTGAATCTGCTCTCCCCTCGCCCTCAGTGCTTGGGACACTTGGTTTGAGATTCCTGTTGCAGAGAAGGGTGTTCACTTGGTATAACTGGGGACCCTGGCCTTTTTGTTGGCCAAGGGAAGGCCAGGCACCTTCCTTGATAGACCAACAAGACTGTCATCAGTGAGGAAGGGGTAGCTTTCTGAAACTCAGAGGCTCTTCCCAGAGGAAGGGGATATGATCCTGGGCAGGCGAAAAGAACTCACCTGTCATTTAGAAGTAGGTCTCCAGAGAAATGTAAAATTTCTGTAAAAATCTCAGCCTCCTTCACTTTTCATAGACTATAAACTTCAACCCAAAAGCACACCATCTGAATTATTGGAGGTCTATTTGAATTATTTGATTAATAAAATTTTTTGAATGGTGGCATAAAGGTTTTTTTTTAATTGCTATTCTTAAAATAGTCAGAATGAAAGATTTCCTGATCACATTGGAAAGATAAACAATGTCATCCCAGCTTATCTCTGCTTAGGACTTCTAATTGTTTACTTAACAACATCAATATTCAGATCAGTTAATACTTACTGAGAGCCTGCTACATACTGAGCACTTGGGGATGCATAGATGGCCGTTCACAGTCCTGTCTTTGGGGGGCGGAGGCAGGGTCATAGCAGAGGAGACCCAGATGCATATGTAATTCACTGGCACAGGACAGATATCACTTGGTTTCATCTCTTTTGTTGTTGTATATTGAAATGGAGAAAAGACTCTTAAGATTTCAGTGTGTGCTTATAAAGTCCAGTAGCTATCTCTCTCAGTTTTATTTTCCACGTATTCAAAAGAAAGATTGGATTGTTTTCAACTATTTAGTTTAAAGGGAAAACTTGTTGTTTTTACTTTCATGAGCATTTTGAGATTCCTTGAGGGCTGTGTTGGTTGAATAATATCTAAAATTGAAAAACTGAAAAATATAAACATCTGGCCTTAGATTTTTTTCCCATGGTTAATTTGGGGACACAAATTAAAATGAAGTAATAGCAATAGAGGATTAACTAGCCAATAAGTTACAAGAGATGGAGTTCCTGACATGAAAGACACTATATAAATCCAAAACATTTTCATATGTAAGAAATTAAGAAATGATTTTAGCATATGCAGAGAGCAATGTTTTCATGATCATTTGGATATCAGCAGATCTGACTTGGCCTGGTTATTTCCTTTGTTCTCCCCTCTTTTTAGTAATCTCTGAAACAATTACAAATGGAACACTACACTTGGCTCTAAATTTTCTGATTCTAATTTTCAGAATGGAAATATTCTTTTTGCAGATGTCAATTTATTCAAAGTCTCTAGATTAATTTGCATGTCAAGTCTCTGGATGTTGACATGTAGAATCAGTCATTTATAGCCAGTACAGTGCTAGAGTGTAATGCAGTTTTCCCAATGAATTAAAATTACCATATGAATATGGATTTATGCCTCCTTTGGCCTTTGAGGTCACATTTTAAACCTGAACATCTTATCACTAGTGTCATTTACCATTGCCATGTGGCTCAAATTAGGCAAGCAGCTTGGTTTTCCCTCAAATGTCCAGTTTTGAGGATAACTAATGTTAGAGCAGTAACTGCTGCAAGTCATGGCAGCACATAGTTGTGACTGAATATATCACTTGCACAAGTTTAAATTCTCAAACATGAGTTCCTGCAGTTGCTAAGTTGATTTCTGCCTATTGTCTCCTGAGTTGGCACAAGATGATCAAGGTTCTGATCCCAGATCCATCCTATGACTTAAGGATGGTCATTTCACCTTTGTAAGTTGAGTTTTCTCTGCAGCGCAGGTGATGAGGCTATCGGGCAAGGTGGGGTGGAGCGCTTGGTGGGAACAGAAGGAGCCCTGAGGGGTCTGAGGAGGAGGGTGACACATGTGGACAGGGTGATGCTTGAGTCGCAGAGTAGAGGCAGGAGAGCTGGCTTACCCCATTAGTTAGGGTGAGAGATGGTGAAGACCCTAGAACAGTGGCCATCAGAATGGAGGGGCGAGAACAGCTCTGAGAAGTATTTGGAAGGCTCCTGGGACAACTCCCTGATTTCTGGCCTGGCCAACTGGGTTGCTGATGCTACTGACTAAATGTACGGTTTTTGCTCAGCATACTATAATTGGCACAGATTCCTTTAAGAGAGCAAAAATTAAGGTCCTTCTCTATACAGTTCTTGAAATTGAGTGTATTTCCATAATCATTGGCATTGCCTCCTTTTCTCAGCTGACCGCCTCTGATCTAAGTCATGTTATGTAAGCTGTGACTTGATAGGAACTAGAAACCATAAAAAGCATCAATAGGGAAATATCATCAGAGTTCTAGAAGCGGTTCTGACATTTCCTGGAGCCTTTTCTTACATTCCTAATATTAAAATATGCAAACCCTGGGGCTTTGGAACCACACATTTCAGCTCTGAGTCACCAGTGGTCTACACAATGTATTTTTTGCCAAAAGGGTAAATGAGGTCTCCCTAATGGGTGATTTAGAAACCCTATTTTTATTGACACATTAGAGAGAAGCCCCAGAGCACTGAATAATTTATTGCTCCCTATTGTCTTGCCCCATCTCCATTGATTCAGCATGGGGGTGGGACAAAGGGTAAGGAACAGAATCCTGTGGATAATAGTTTATTCTCAATCAAACTGCTCCTACTAGCATCCTTTCAGCACATGTTAATAGCTAACTGTGTGGAGGAAAGCTTCCGTGCTCAGGTAACCTGGAATAAAGCAAAAATAAATAGGTTTCTTTGCTTCTGGACTTTTTAGTGCCTTCGCTGTGCTAACGTGCACTGTGACTGTCTACGAGGGGACGTCATGCAGCTCTCCTCACGCTTACTTGACCAGAGGACCCTGTTTCCACAGAGCATCCCTGGGACCTAGTTGCAAGCAGCACTGCTTTGCTGAGTTATGAACAGAGACTTTGGTCTGTTTTTCCATGGGGCGTGAAAGACCTGCCTTTTTTGCAGTGGGGGCCCTGAGAGCAGAGGGCAGCTTCTTGACTGGAATGTTTCCTTTGTAATTACTAACTATTAAGTTAGTAATCCTTTGTATCTTCTAAAGCATTTAGCTATGACTTAACCCCTGTATGAACTGCTTCAGTTACTTGGGATTTCTCCTTGGCTTCCTGCTTCATGTCACCAGCACATGACTAATGAGAAATGTGGAGAATGCTAGGCCTGGCCAAGAACTTTTTTCTAATTGAAAAACTGTCATAATAGACCTTTTATGTGGGAAAATGGAGAAAAATTCAACCCTTTAATGCAAGTACTCTACTTTTTTTTCATATTTTTCTTGTAATGACTTTATTGAGATATAATTCACATATCATAAAATTCACCCATTTAAAATGTGCAATTCAATGGTTTTTAGTATATCTACAGAGTTTTACAACCATCACCACTGTCAATTTTAGGACATTTTTATCATCCCCCAAAGAAATCCCATACCCTCTAGCAGTCACCTCCATTCCTCCTATTTCCCCCAGCCCCAGGCAGCCACTAATCTACTTTCTTTCTACATAAACTTTCCTGTTCTGGACATTTCATATAAATGGACTCATATGATATTTGTTCTTTTGTCACTGGCTTCTTTCATATAGTATAATGTTTTCAAGGTTCATCCATGTTGTAGTCAGTACTTCATTCCTTTTTATTTCAGAATATTCCATTGTATATACCAGATTTTATTTATCCATTCATCAGTTGATGGACATTTTGTTTCTTTCCACTTTCCAGCTAGCTGCTATGAACATTCGTTCAGATTTGGGCCAACCCAATATCTAGGAGTAGAGTTGTTGGGTCTTATGGTAATTCTATTTTTAACTGGTTGAGGAACAATGAGACTTTTTTAAAACAGCTGCTCTATTTTACATTCCCAGCAGCAGTACATGGGGGTTCCAGTTTCTCCACATCTTTGCCTATACTTGTTATTGTCTGTCTTTTTTTTATGGTCATGCTGGTGAGTGTGAAGCATTATCTCATTGTGGTTTTGATTTGCATTTACCTGATGGCTAATGGTATTGAGCATCTTTTCACATGCTTATTGGCCATTTATATATCTTCTTTAGAGAAACATCTGTTCAGATCATCTGCCCATTTTTTATTTAGTTGTCTTTATTATTGTAATAATTTTTTATGCTAGATACAAGTTTCTTATCAGATATATGATTTACAAAAATGTTCTCCAGTTCTGTGGGTTTTCTTTTCACTTCCTTGATGGTGTCCTTTGAAACACAGAAGTTTTCAATTTTGTTAAAGTCCAATTTATCTACTTTTTCTTTTCTTTTTGATTTTGGTGTCATATCTAAGAAACCACTGCCTAATCAAAGATCACAAAGATTTATACCTATGTTTCTTCTAAGAGTTTTATGGTTTTAGATCCTATATTTAGGTCTTTAATCCATTTTTAAATTAAGTATAATTTTTATATATAGCAAAGATAGGAGTTCAACTTTGTTCTTTTGTATGTGTCATAAATCTTTTAAATTCGTGTTCCCGCACACACTTATCTTAAAAATCAGACTGATTCTATCTTTATTTTTTGGTTTTTACTTAATGTGATATCAGAAAATATTTCTTTGTTTTTAGGCAGGCTTCCCAATTGTTTTTTTAATCCATACATAATATTCTGTCAACTCAAGTGTATCATAATATCCTAAATCTTCCCTATCATGTTGAACATTTGGCCTTTTTCATGTTTGGGCTATTATGGAGACAGCTCTTTGCCTCTATAGAATTACTTCCTTAGGAAACATCCCCAAGAGTGTGATTTTTTTTGGTCAAAGTTTATGAACCCTTTTCTAGTTCTGTTTGCAAGTTGCTTTAATTGGTTTCTGAAAGGGCTATATCAGTTTAGAGTGCTGTATTCAATGATATATGGCTTTCAGTGCAACTTCACAAACAGTGATGGTACCCTTCTAAAAGTTTTTCTTAACTTACCAGGTGAAAAATAATAATACTTCAAAATTACTTTAATTTCCATCTCTCTTTATAAAAATTAATTTGTGTTTTTAAAAATCTAGGTGATATATGTATATTATGTGAAATTTCAGAGGGTACTAACAACAGCAATGACAGTAGCCTCCTTACCCAACCACTTTTAATTTTGGGGGGAATTTGTTACTTAGGATATAAGTTCGATGGCTGTGACAGAGTCCTAGAAAAACAGTGACTAAAAGGACAGAAGTTTATTTCTTGCCCACGTGACATGTAGAGTGGGTATAACAAGTCTGCTTTGTGGGGTGGTTGGGGCCGAGGCTCTTTCTGTCTTCCTGCTCTGCCCCTCTAGGATGTTGCCCTTATCTGTGTGTTCCAGATTGTTCTACACTTCATCTGTGTCGCAGTAAGAAGGTGGTGGGGGAAGAAGGGCAGCTCCTTCCCTTTGAGAGCTTGACCTGCAAGTTGCTTCTACACTTAACCCCATGTCCATACCCAGTGCAAGTGAAGCTGAGCAGTGCTGCCATTAGCTACGCAGTCATGTGTCCAACTAAACATTCTATTGCTGAATCAGAAGGAGAGACAGATATGGTGTCAACTGGCAGTCTGTTCCACCGCCGTTTCTCTGGTACAGACCGACACATGTCTGTATAATATGCCTACACTGCTGTCTCTCCATTCACCAGTTCTAGACATTACCTAGTGACTTATATTCTCACTCCACCACGCCTCACTGTCCATCCTCCTAATAACATACCATAATTGCAGAATTTGCAAATGTATACCTATTCTTTGAGAAGGGACCATATGGAATCAGAAATCTGGCTGTCCACTTTGAGGGTGTCAGCACTTCAGCAGCTCCAGCAGCAGGTGCCTTCCAGTCATGGTACCAGGGTGCTGGTTGAACGTCATCCCTACAGACCCATTTGCATTGCATTTTCACTCTGTCCCCACCGTAACCCTGTCCTGTGCTTCCTGACACCCAAGGTGAAGGAAGATCGGAGCTGGCTTAGATGTTTACAGAGCCTATCTTTACCTCTCTGAAAAATAAATCCTAATTCCTAGGCTTTTTTTTTTTTAAGGTTTTTCTGATGTGGACCATTTTTAAAGTCTTTATTGAATTTGTTACAATATTGCTTCTGTTTTATGTTTTGGTTTTTTGGCTGTGAGGCATGTGGGATCTTAGCTCCCCATCCAGGGATTGAACCCACACCCCCTGTGTTGGAAGGCGAAGTCTTAACCACTGAACCACCAGAGAAGTCCCCTAGGCTTATTTTAACTTTGGGGTTTGTAGAACATATTTTAGATAAATCTATATAAAGTCTTAAAACATAGCGGGTGTAAATAGTAATAGTTCATAAATTATAACTGTAGTTAATTGCTTATGTTGCAGAAGTACAAATGAACTCACTAATTGTTTACCACCTCTCATCCCTTCTTCCTTTGGGACTTTATTGGGGTCTTCATGCTTCCAGTCCTACATATATTCAGTGAAGATTCATGTATGTATGATTTATCTCACTGCTGCAGTAGTTGTAATAAGCTTCATTTAAGATGACACACTGTTTGGATAATTCCAAATTAAGTGTTTTATTATGACCACATAAATATTGGTCACCTGAGCCAAATATACTATGATTACATTTTCCTTTTTATATAACTTTCTGTTTTTCCTGAAGTTCATGGTGTCCTCATTTTTTTAATTTGCTTTGTGTTCTTTGAATTTCTGACTGTCTTCCCACATCCTCCCAGAAGCTCTTTAAAACTCCTCTCAAGTTTTCTACATATTCCACCCTGTCAGATAATCTATCCATCCCCTTTTTTTCCTGAAGATGCTTCCTGGGGCTCTCTGTCCTGCTTAAATCTGACCTGGTCATCCTCCAGGCTTCTGCATATCTGTCATCCTGGGACTTCTCTCTGTCTCTGCTCTGCAAATGTCCCTACCCTCTTTTCTTTGTTGGATCCTCTGTTTCCTAGATCCCATGTCTGTCTCTTTCTTGATTTACCCCTTCCTTTTGCTGGATCACAACCTCTGGTATCTCCTTAGAAATGGTACATGGGAAGGAACTGTTTTGTCCTTGAATGTGTGGAAATCTCCTCTCTGTTCAGTCATTTTCTCCTTTCCTATCCACTTCCATCTGTGTTATAGTTTAAAATTTCAGATATCTTTTAGTTTCACCATAGATAGATTGTTGTGCTTCTCATTCTTCTGTATACTTGAGGTACTTTTCAAAAGGAAAAGTGGGTGGTGGGATCATCTTTACTCCACCATCTGGAAAGTAAAAATGCCATTTTCATGTCTTTGGTTAGGAGTGCGAATGAATATTTTCATTTTTTTGTTTAATCTTTGGATTCTCCACTAGTGTGAATTATCTGTTAATACCTTCAAAGAACAAATTCTATAATAATTAGCACAAAAACACAGAAATTCTAAAGCTTATTTTTCTCACTTGTCTCCTCTGAGATTCAGATGGTGTTAGAGTCCCAGCAGATTGGTGTCCACAGTTGTTTGCTCTCATTTTCAGATTGCCTCACGCCCGTGACAGCTGTGAACATGCTCACCCAGCAGGAAGTCCCTGTTGTCATCTTGGCCAAAGCTGACTTTGAGGGCTCTCTGGATGCAAAAATAGGTAAGTAGCCATTAAAATGTAATCAGGATAGTGTACTTAGCAGGTTTAAGATCAAAATCCTAGCCTGGAAGAGCTGACTATATATTCCATGATCTGTTTTGCCTCTTTGTAAAAATGAATGTCCCTTCATTTCATCATCTCTTAGTTAAGCATCATATTTTGAAAACATATCAAGTATATTGCATCTTGCTAGTTGCTACTGAGAATAATGAAAAATGTCTGGCCCATGGATTTTGCCAGTAGAGCTAGTTGGTGAGACTTGCCTATACAATGTGGGGAACCATACAACTCAGATGAAAATCCAATTTCAGAATTCATAGAACCAACAGCAACTGCTGAGATGGGCGTTCAAAGCACACATGATCGATGTGGGCTGGGTTTTTGGTGAAGGCTTTGTGGAGGAGGTGAACTTCAGCTATGCAAGAAAGGGATCGTGAAATAGCAGTAAAATCGAAGTCATATTTAGAGCTGTAAATTGGATTTCCTTGGCGGCCTTACTCATTCCTAAGAGTTCTAACCTATCATCACTGAACAGGAAGTCTGGGATTGAACCGAGGTGTGAGACCTAATCATACCCCATCCAAGACCTGCCCTCAGGGTAGACCCGAGCAATCTCTACAGCTTTCCTGCTGTAGATTCCAGGCAGTCTCCAATGTGCCAGAACCTGCGGAGGAAGTTATTTCCACACTCTGT